>NC_089508.1:72144507-72772563 GCF_036850995.1 Saccopteryx leptura
AGGGTACAGGTTGGGCATTAGGATTCTTAAACCCCCTCAGTGATTCTGATGTGCAGCCGAGTTTGAGAACCACTGCTGTAAGTCGGTGTTTCTCCAACTGTGGTCCTCAGACCAGCAGCGTCAGGGTTCCCTGAGAGCTTATCCACCACCACCACCCTAATCCACTAGGTCGAGGCTCTAACTGTGCCCTGACTGGTCTCTCTGCTATACAGCAGAGTGATCTCTTTAGAAACATTTCTCCAATTATCACCACAGTCCTTACCTCATTTCAAAATATTCAAATGGCTTTTAAAGAAAATCCAAAGAGGGCATGGTAAATATTGGCCTCTCCCTCTCTGACTTCACTTCTTCCTGTTCATTTGCCTCACTTCCTCTACTCCAGCCACATGGACTCACCCCACCTGTGGGCCTCCTGCCTGATTATTCTCTCCAGCCAACACTCGCGTCCTCCAGAGGGTTGAATGGCTGCCTTCCTCTACTAAAACCTAAACTCAAGGATCTTGTCTTCAGAGAGGCCTTCCCATGACCACCCTATCTGAAGCAATTCTCTTCACAACCTAGCAATACTGCACTGTCTAGACCTATCACTATCTGAATTACCTTGTTAATGTTCTTTTTGTTTATTCCTGTATGTAGCACCACTAGAACATAAATTCTGGGGAGCAACAATCTCGTCTGTTATGTTCATGTATAATAGGCCCTCCATAACTTGAATAGAATAGTTGCAGGAGAGATGATCAACCCTATCTTCATTTCCATGTTAATTCACTTAGTTTTATTACACTTCTGAAAATAAGAAGAGTTCACAAAAATAGCTATGTGGTTGGAAAATGCCATATAAATGGATCCAAGCTTGAACTGTTGATCATAACTCCAGCAATGACATTAATCATGACTACTTGTTTCCCCCTTGGAACAGAAGTTCAAGGTGCAGAACTCAAAGAACATCCCTAATGATGATGGGGCAGCAGAGTCTTATGAAAAGGACAAAATGAGGTTGAGTGAACAAAATCACTGATTTTTCCAAGAAAGGAAACATTTACCTTTCATTTGGATGTAGTTCACACACTATCAGAGCTAGTGTTCCATGGAGACAGAGTGAGCTATATATCCCAATGTAGAAAAACTGATCTATATGGGATGTCTAAATCCTTAACTTGAGGGCAGAAAGCTTGGAGAACATGTTTAAAACTATGCCACATGTTGTCCAATTAATAAATTATGGCCAAAAAGACATACAACAACCTAAGAAATAAAGAGACATTTGATACATGGTAGTAGGTTTATCCTACCTACTTTATGTATCTCCCAATGTTGGAAAACAAAGTATTTTGTTTTCCTTTACCTCCTCTACACTAATTCACACCCACTGGTCTAAAAATGAGTACTACATTGATTCCTCTGTTTCCAACTGAGATTTCTTTTCTGGAATTTTGCCCTTCCTGACTATTATTTCCATAATCCAAGTGAATATTAAACAAATTAACAAAAGAATGAACAGTCTTATTGAGGCAAAACTGACATACAGTAAACTACATATATTTGATACATTTGGTATATGTATGTATACAGCTATAAAATGATCACCATTATCGGCCCTGGCTGGTTGGCTCAGTGGTAGAGCGTCGGCCTGGCGTGCGGAAGTCCACCCCTCCCCCTCTCCTTCCTCTCTGTCTCTCTCTTCCCCTCCCACAGCTGAGGCTCCATTGGAGCAAAAGATGGCCCGGGTGCTGGGGATGGCTCCTTGGCCTCTGCCCCAGGCACTAGAGTGGCTCTGGTTGCGACAGGGCGACGCCCCGGATGGGCAGAACACCCCCCCTGGTGGGCGTGCCGGGTGGATCCCGGTTGGGCGCATGCGGGAGTCTGTCTGACTGCCTCCCCGTTTCCAGCTTCAGAAAAGTACAAAAAAAAAAAAAAAAAAATGATCACCATTATCAAAATAATGAACATAAACATCACCTCCAAAAGTTTTCTAGTCCCTCTTTGTAATTCCTTCTACCCCTCTTTCAATCCCCAGGGAAACACTGATCTGCTTACACAGTAGATTATATTGCATTTTCTAGAATTTATATAGAAAATCATTCATATGTACTCATTAACTGACTTCTTTTACTCTCTGTAGTTATTTTAAGATTCATCCATGTCATTGCATGTATCAGTGATTCATTTCTTGTTATCTCTGAAAAGTATTCCATTGTGTGAATAGACCAGAGTTTATCTATTCACTTGTTGATGGACATTTGGCTTGTTTCTAGTTTATGACTTTACTAAAAAAGCTCCTATAAAGATTTGCATATGGTTTAATATCTCTTGTATAAAAACCTAGTTGTGGAACGTTTAACTTTTTAAGAAACTATAACAGCTTCCAAAATGGTATTCTAACTCACATTTCTACCTGCAGTGGATGAGTTCCAGTTGCTCCACATCCTTGCCAGAACTTGGTAGGGCCAGTCTGCATACTTTTAGCCATTCTAATATGAGTACTTAGTTCAGGACATCATTACAGCACACCTGCATCATTGCAGTCTCCTGGCCTCTGCTCTCTTCCATACCTTGTCTGTATGCTATACTTTAAGACCTTATTCAGGTCTACGATCTTCCCACATTTCTTACCACTGTGGACAAAAATGAGTTCTGTACTGAAACTGAAGTTCCAGTGAGGAAATTAACCTCACAGTGAAGAAAGTAACCTGATTATAAATATCTAACTGGGCAGGTCATAGTGGTTAGTGTGGCCCCGGCATATAACTTCTCCCTGTTTTTTTTTACTTTAATTAACGTTTTTATTTTTTAATTATATTTGACATGTGATTAAACTTATATAAAACTAAGTGATTACCCTGATAAATCTAATACCCATCTGACACCATACATAGTTATTAGAATATTATTGACTATATTCCCTGTGCTGTATTTTACATCCCCATGACTATTCTGTAAGTACCAATTTGTACTTCTTAACCCCTTCACTTTTTTCACCCATCCTCCTCCAACCCTCTTCCCATCTGGCAACCATTAAAATGTTCTCTGTATTTATGAGTCTGCTTACGAGTTCTGCTTGTCCATTTATTTTGTTGTTGTTGTTTTCTAGATTTATTTTGTCTGATGTAAGTATTGCTATACCAGCTTTTTTTTAATCTGTTTGTTTCCATTCTTTTGAAATATCTTTTTCCATCCCTTTACTTTCAGTCTGTGTCTTTTGATCTGAAGTGAGTCTCTTGTAGACAATATAGGGAAGGGTCTTCTTTTGTTATCCTTTTAGTCTTCATATGTTTTTGATTGGAATATTTATTTCATTTTCATGTAAAGTAATTGTTGATAGATATGTATTTATTGCCACTCAATTATTCATATTTTTTACCTTTTTTTTCTTTCTTCTTATTAAAGACAACTCTTTAACATTTCTTGTAATACTGGTTTAGTGGTGATGAACTCCTTTAGCCTTTTCTTATCTGGAGAGCTTGTTATCTGTCCTTTGATTCTAAATGATAGTTTTGCTGGGTACTCTAAATTCTTTAGTAAAAAGTTTATCTTTGTCTTAAGCAATCTGTGTATTGTTTTCTTAGGTTAACACACTTTTGAAATGGCTCTTTTCAGACCTGCCAAGAAAATCCAAAATCTTGCTAACTCTCCTGTAATACCCACCTTGTTTCCCCCACCTTTATTTAATCTTTCTTATATTCGCTCCTTAATTCCAAATGTATAAAAGAAGTATTTGAGATCTTGCTCCTGGGCAATGTCATTGGTTTTAGCTCAGATAAACTCTTTTTTTTTTCTTTACAGAGACAGAGAGAGTCAGAGAGAGGGATAGACAGGGACAGACAGACAGAAATGGATAGATGAGAAGCATCAATCATTAGTTTTTCATTGCACGTTGCAACACCTTAGTTGTTCATTGATTGTTTTCTCATATGTGCCTTGACTGCAGGCCTTCAGCAGACCGAGTAACCCCTTGCTAGAGCTAGCAACCTTGGGCTCAAGCTGGTGAGCTTTTTAGCTCAAACCAGATGAGCCTGCACTCAAACTGGCGACCTCAGGGTCTCGAATCTGGGTCTTCCACATCCCAGTCCAACGCTCTATTCACTGCACCACTGCCTGGTCAGGCCCAAATAAACTCTTATAAAGATTCTCTGTAGGTTTGGATTTTTTTTTTAAGTTTAAGATCTAATTGCATTACTCAACAATTCATGAATCGGCAGCATCCCATCTAGTAAACAGAAAAGGAGCACTCAAAGAAACTATGAACTCCCACTGAATTTGTCACTCCCTCCTCAGTTTATAATATATGACATCCATATATTATAAAAGACATACCTGCTGGGTGCTCCTAATATACATCTATAATAATATGATATAGTCAGGCCTGACCTGTGATGGCACAGTGGATAAATCGTCGACCTGAAACGCTGAGGTCACCGGTTCAAAACCCTACACTTGTCTGGTCAAGGCACATATGGGAGTTGATGCTTCCTGCTCCTCCCCCTTTCTCTCTCTCTCTCTCTCTCTCTCTCTCTCTCTCTCTCTCTCTCCTCTCTCCTCTCTCCTCTCTAAAATGAATAAATAAAAAAAGGTTTTAAAAAAAATGATATAGTTATATAACTCAATAACAAAAAGTAATCTTATTTAAAAAAGGCAGAGAACTTGAATAGACATTTTTCTAAAGACATACAAACAGCTAACAGGCACATGAAAAGATGCTCAACATCACTAATCATCAGGGAAATGCAAGCCAAAACCACACCTGCCTGAATAGCTATTATGAAAAAGGTAAGAGAAAACAAATATTGGTAAGGATGTGGAGAAAAGAAGACCTTTGTACACTATTGGTGGGAATATAAATTGGTGCAGCTACTATGAGAAAGGGTATGAAGGTTTCTAAAAATATTAAAAATAGAATCACTGTATGATCCATCAATCCTACTTTCAGGTATATATCTGAAGGAAATGAAATCACTATCTTGAAGAGATATTTATACTCTTATATTTATTGCCAAGACATGGAGACAACCTGATTCTGTTGACAGATGAATGAAGAAAGAAGATGTGATACACACACACACACACACACACACACACAGAATATTATTCAACCATAAAAAATAAGGAACAAGATAGATGAACCATTAAAGCATTATAAGTAAAATGCCAGACAGAGAAAGCCTAATACTGTATGAGTTACTTATATGTGGAATCTAAAAAAAGAAAACTCATAGAGACAGAGAGTAGAATGGTGGTTCATTGTGGGGAGGGGAGTGTAGAGTGGGAGAAATGAGGATATGTTCATCAAAGGGTACAAACTCCCAGTTATAAGATGAATAAGTTCTGGGGATCTACTGTACAGCATGCTAGCTACAGCTAACAATACTGTATTATATACCTGAAAGTTGATATGAAGAGTAGATAGATCTTAAATGTCTTACCATACACACAAAAAATAGTAATTCTGCGAGGTATTATTATGGTAACTATTTCATACACTTTATTTTTTTTTAATTTTTTATTTATTCATTTTTTTTTAGAGAGGAGAGAGGGAGAGAGGGAGACAGAGAGAGAGAGAGAGAGAGAGGAGAGAGAGACAGGGGGGAGGAGCAGGAAGCATCAACTCCCATATGTGCTTTGACCAGGCAAGCCCAGGGTTTTGAACCGGCAACCTCAGCGTTTCCAGATTGAGGCTTTATCCACTGCGCACTGCGCTACCACAGGTCAGACATTTCATACACTTTAAACATACATAATGTTATATGATAATTATACCTCAATAAAACCTAGTAATAATTATTTAATAATTTTCAGATATCCTACATATTCAACTTCTAGCTAAACAATGGCTCATGGTCTTTTACTCAGTTTGATTTTCTTTTCAAGAAATGAATTAACTTTTAATGATGTTGTCTGAGAGATATAATTTTAGAAAAGGGGTGGTTAAATTGGTTATTAATACTTTTATTTTTTTAAATAGCTTTTTTATATATTAGAGGAGAGAAAGAAAGGAAAAGAGAGATGAGAAACATCAACTCATAGTTGCTTCACTATAGTTGTTCATTGATTGCTTCTCATATGTATCTTGACAGGGGGGTCTAGCTGAGTCAGTGACCCCTTGCTCAAGCCAGCAACCTTAGGTGTCAAGCCAGCAACCTTTGGGCTCAAACCAGTGACCATAAAATCATGTGATGATCCTGCGTTCAAGCTGGCGACCTTGCAATCAAGCTGGCAAGCCCGTGCTCAAAGCAATGACCTTGAGTTTCAAATCTGAGACCTGTGCATTCCAGATGAATGTTCTATCCACTGCATCACCATAGGTCAGGGTAATCTTTTTCTTGAATATACCCATATACATGTTTGCAGTTTCTTAACATGTTTTCTCTTACATTGGAATATTTACTTAATAAGATTTGAAATTTAAACAATTTATTCACCCCTCAGTAACATAGTTGTTGTCCTTAAATAGTACATCAAATATAACAGATTTTTTTTTTACTTTTATGAAAAAATTATCCTAAAATGGTGAAAGAAAAGCAAACATTAAACCAAGCATTGCCTCAAGTCCACTGGAATTCACAAAAACTATTAAAAGTTTTTACTGCATTAATAGATACTGAATTTCTTTACCACTAAAACTGAATTTTATAGTAAGTATACTTCAATAGATGGTATTTCAATAATGGCATAATCTTGTTGGATATATAGTGGTTCAGTTAAATTCTTCCAAGTTTGTTGTATGGTTAAAATTTTCAACATAAAAAGCTGGAGAAGAAGGAGGAGGAGAAAAAGTAAGAAGATCAAATAGCTTCTCTTTATTAATTTCTCCCCTTCATAAAAGTGCCATTTATAGTGAAATACAATATTCATATTTCTGAGAAATAAACTAAAAGAGGCAGCTAGCACGAGATGACTATAAATGATGCTTTCATTAATGATTTTCTTTCCTTTCAAGTTTCACGTTAACAATTTAAACACTTATAACTCAAGGGTAAGAGATTCCTAGGGGTGCTCAGCCCCAATTTCCAGCCTGGAGCTGGATCATTCTATGGGTGCCCCAGGGTCCTCCACAAAAGCCTGTAACTAACTGGAGCTCAGGAGTACAGTAAGTACCTCTCCCTACTGGGACTGAAATACAAAGTGTACGAGTGGAGAAGTCAGGTAGATGGAGTGGCATAGAAGAGGACTTTTTTTGCGTCACTCTTTCATTGTTTTCACCTTTTCTTTCACTAAGTCAGGTGTCAGTAGCTTGCTGATGTTTTTAGCTCTGTTCACTAAAAAACAAACACAAAAAATCCTATCTGTGCAATGTGCCCATCCCAGGCTTCACCAGCCAGAGAGCAGATTGAGTTTGAATAACCAACTCTCAGTGGCTCCAAGCCCCTAACATATTAAGAGCATACCTGCCCCACCATCCCCAGGGTAACTGGCCAACTGGCTGGGGAGGATCGTTCTTATTTTCTAAGCTTGCGCTCCATATTTCACGGAGACTTTGCAGTCCTTCCTTGGGATATCTAGAGAGAGACCTCTCTGATTCTAGAAAGCAGCTCTTGTTTCTGTTGCTGTTGCGTGAACCCCACAGGAATTGATTAAGGGTTATTCATGAGAAGAAACTGGAGCACTATCACCAGCCTGGATGTGGAAGGCAGGGCTGGTGGGGATGGAAAACAGGATTTCTCACAGAAATGCAGCTTGAAGCCTTAAAATGTCACAACAGCCAGTGATCTAGCCATTTTCTGGTTTCTGGGTGGGGGACTCTGAGCTTAGACCAGCAGCCCACAGGGCAGCAGTTCCTCAGAGGTCCGGCTCCAAGGTGGAAACGTGCTTAAGTCAGTACAGTAGTGAGTACTGCAGTCACCTGAGGTCTAGAGTGTGTGCTAGATATGTTTAGGGCAACATCTTGGAAGGGTGGGAAAGGACATCATTTTCACATTGGAAAGGAATCAAAGTTCTGAGAGCAAGATTACATGAGCAGCCGTCATGTATTTAAGGAGATGGCCTTTCAAAACATGCACATGCACGCATGAGTGCTCAAATATACACAGCATTAGTGTAGCTGGATGCAGGTCACTAGCCGCGGCCACCATCACAGCTGCCTGACTTTTGCAGGTTTGCATTTAATTAGGGCAGACAGTAACGAAACTGCGGAGCCAAGAACTGGTAGGCCATTACTTTTATTCTTAGCTCACACTCAGCAAGTGAGTAAACACAAACACACTGGGCTCCAAAACCCACTCATTCAGCACTCACAAAGCTACTGACATATCCGGGTTTTCCTAGAAAGGCCCCCACCAGTCTTATCTCCTCTGGTTCCCCATCTCCTTCTTCTCTCTACACAAACTGGCTTCTCCGTCAGTACTCGACCATCTTAACTAACTCTTCTCCTCCAACCACATGGCGTCTCTCCCCTGGAACAATGTGGTCTCCTCCTCTTTCTACAAAAATGTAGTCTCCTTCCTTCTCAAAATGGCCTCCTAGCTCCTCCTTTTAAAACTTTTTGACACAAAAGTCCCTCCTCCTGTACACATTAATATAACCAAGCCCTTTCCCCAAGCAAAAAGGTAATTAACTGTATCACATGAGGGCATAGTCATATTAACAGCAGCCATTTTTAACAATAAGAGTGAGCAAAACCAGAAAATATAGATTTTTACAAACTCATTTGCCCAACACTGGATGTAGCAGATTAGGGATGGGAACAAATTCTGTGACGTGCTTCCCACAGAGAGTGGGGCCTCTGCCTTCCCCGTGAATCTGGCTGGCCTGTGTGTGACAGAGAGGACAGAGAGGAGGTGAGGCCTGTGTGTGACAGAGAGGACGGGGAGGAGGTGAGACCTGTGTGTGACAGAGAGGACGGGGAGGAGGAGAGGCCTGTGTGTGACAGAGAGGACAGAGAGGAGGTGAGGCCTGTGTGTGACAGAGAGGACGGGGAGGAGGAGAGGCCTGTGTGTGACAGAGAGGACTGGGAGGAGGAGAGACCTGTGTATGACTGGGAGGAGGTGAGACCTGTGTGTGACAGAGAGGATGGGGAGGAGGTGAGACTTGTGTGTGACAGAGAGGACTGGGAGGAGGTGAGGCCTGTGTGTGACAGAGAGGACGGGGAGGAGGAGAGACCTGTGTGTGACAGAGAGGATGGGGAGGAGGAGAGGCCTGTGTGTGACAGAGAGGACGGGGAGGAGGAGAGACCTGTGTGTGACAGAGAGAACTGGGAGGAGGTGAGGCTTGTGTGTGACAGAGAGGACAGAGAGGAGGTGAGGCCTGTGTGTGACAGAGAGGATGGGGAGGAGGAGAGGCCTGTGTGTGACAGAGAGGACGGGGAGGAGGAGAGGCCTGTGTGTGACAGAGAGGACGGGGAGGAGGAGAGGCCTGTGTGTGACAGAGAGGACTGGGAGGAGGTGAGGCCTGTGTGTGACAGAGAGGACGGGGAGCAGGTGAGACCTGTGAGTGACAGAGAGGACGGGGAGGAGGTGAGACCTGTGTGTGACAGAGAGGACGGGGAGGAGGAGAGGCCTGTGTGTGACAGAGAGAACTGGGAGGAGGTGAGGCTTGTGTGTGACAGAGAGGACGGGGAGGAGGAGAGGCCTGTGTGTGACAGAGAGGACGGGGAGGAAGAGAGACCTGTGTGTGACAGAGAGGACGGGGAGGAGGTGAGGCTTGTGTGTGACAGAGAGGACGGGGAGGAAGAGAGACCTGTGTGTGACAGAGAGGACGGGGAGGAGGAGAGGCCTGTGTGTGACAGAGAGGACGGGGGGGAGGAGAGGCCTGTGTGTGACAGAGAGGACAGGGAGGAGGAGAGACTTGTGTGTGACCGAGAGGACAGGGAAGAGATGAGGCCTGTGTGTGACAGAGAGGACGGGGAGGAAGAGAGACCTGTGTGTGACAGAGAGGACGGGGAGGAGGTGAGTCTACACCAGACCGGCCCATGGCCTCAGCCAACTGGCAACTTCTGCCCGACCTCTGGAAGTGTTGCTCCACCCATAAGAAGTCCAACTACCCTGTTTGAGAACCTATGCGGGGAGGCCCCAAGACCACACAGAGAGGGAGAAGCCCGGCTGAGTCCAGTCACATCCCTGTCATGGCCAGGGCATGTGAGTGGAGCCTCTGGTCCCTCCACATGAACCCAGTTCCCCAGCTGAATACCACAGTGCCCTCAGCCAGCTCTACATGGTGCAGAGAAATCGGCCAATTCCTGACCTATAGACAATGGTCGTTGTTTTAATTTACTGAGTTGGAGAATGCAGCCATAGGGTCTTGGAGGACTGGATAAGGGCACATTCTGTAGGAACCCTCAACCTATGTTTAAAACTCTTATTCTTATTACAAGCAATATCTAGGCCTTGTTTCTCGTCTGTCCCTCCGCATCAGACTCTTTTCCATCGGATACAGAACTTCTGGGGCCCTCAGGAGTACACTTACCCTGGGACCAACCAGGATCATTAGACAAGTTTTTAACTTTTTCCCTACTAGCAATTGTAGGTATGATGATTACATGTAAAGAGATGCATTCAAAATATTGGAGCTGCATTTGCTGTCCAACCACGATATCCTATTATACTTACTTTAGTAACTGCCATGATTGTTCTTTTCTTTTTTAATTTTTATTAATTTTATATAGAGAAAGAATTAGAGAGAAACATTAATTTGTTGTTCCACTTATTATGCATTCATTGGTTGATTCTTTTATGTGCACTGACTGCGGATCAAATCTGTAACCTTGGCGTATGAGGACAATGCTCTAAACCACTGGTCCCCAACCCCCGGGCCATGGACCAGTACTGGTCCGTGTGCCATTTGGTACCAGTCTTCAGAGAAAGAATAAATAACTTACATTATTTCCATTTTATTTATATTTAAGTCTGAACAATGTTTTATTTTTTAAAAATGACCAGATTCCTTCTGTTACATCCGTCTAACACTCACTCTTGACGCTTGTCTCGGTCACGTGATACATTTATCTGTCCCACCCTAAAGGCCAGTCTGTGAAAATATTTTCTGACATTAAACTGGTCTATGGCCAAAGAAAGGTTGGGGACCACTGCTCTAAACCAACTGAGCTACTCAACCAAGGCCCATGATTGTTATTTTAAAATTAAAAAAAAAAGTTAAGATATTAAGATTGAATAGGAGGGAGACCTGAAGATGGCAGCGGAGTAGGCAGACACACAGACACCCAGCTCTCACCACCAAACTGGAATACAAATCAATTTAGGAAAAATCAGCATGAAAAACCAACTCTGGACTACAAGAACAGCTCTCAAAAACCAAGGAGCAAAGTAGAAGCCACAACAAACCGGGTAGGGAGTGCCTGAATCTCCCCTGCTTACAGGAATGGAGGGGAAGGGTGAGGCTGAGAGCCCAGAGGGGATCTCACCCCAGGAAAAAGAGCAGAAAATTTGCTCACAGGCACTTGCTTGGCAACCAGGGAGCGAGGTGTGTTGAAAAGACCCGCTTATCTCCCAAGTGAAAAGGAAAGAGAGAGAAACAGACTGTGAGGGGCTAAGCAATGCAGGAGACAATCTAAAAAAAGCTGACTCATCCATGCTGGAGGCGGCCATAGCTGGGGGAGGGACTGATCCTTCCCCACAAAACAGTACTGAATTGCTTCTGGATCAGAGATCTCCAGACATCTCTCCAGCTCCAATCAGCGCAACAAGACACAGCTGAAAACAAGAAGTGGGGAAGAGGGCAGTAACTCAGGTCTCCATGGAGATCTGAGATAAACCTCCCCCTACTGAAGCTGAGAAAACACCCTGCCCCCAGAGAGATTAGTTGGTGGAAGAGGCCTTCAGAGTCTCAGGCTACACCCACCACATTCCTGGATACAGTTTCAAGGAAGCCCCCTGCTGAGATCAGTAAACAAGACTATCACCTGTTAAGAAAACAAACAAATCAAGACTTCAAAGCTGCCCAAATCTGAAAGTGGATTACAAATAATAGCTGATACCAACCCAAGAAGACCTAGAAATAACACAACTGAAAACTGGAGGCAGACAACACCAAGCCTAGACTCAACCAACTCTACAAAGGAAACACAGACAATGAGAAGACAAAAAAGTGCAATCCAAATGAAACCTTCAGGAGATGAACTGAGTGATATGAAAATAATCAAACTTCCAGATGTGGAGTTCAAAATAATGATTGTAAGGATGCTTAGGGATCTTAGAACAACAATGGATGGTCATTATGAACACCTAAATAAAGAAATAGCAAGTATAAAAAAGAATCAGTCGGAGATGACAAATACAATATCAGAAATAAAGACCACAATGGAAGGAATTAAAAATAGGATAGATAGAGCTGAGGATCGAATCAGTGAGTTGGAGGACAACTGGAATGAAGGCATGAAAGCAGAGAATAAAAAAGAAAAGAGACTCAAAAAGTCTGAGAAAACTCTTAGAGAGCTCTGTGACAACATGAAGAGAAATAACATCCTCATCATAGGGGTTCCTGAAGAAGAAGAAAAAGAACAAGGGATAGAGACTTTGTTCAATCATATCATAGCTGAAAACTTCCCTATATTAATGCAGGAGAAACTCTCACAAGTTCAAGAAGCACAGAGGACTCCATTAAAGAGAAACCCAAAGAAACCTACACCAAGACACATCATAATTATTCAATAAAATACCAAAGCTAAGCGATAAAGAGAAAATATTAAAAGCTGCAAGAGAAAAAAAAGCTACCACCTACAAAGAAGCCCCCATAAGGATGACATCCGACTTCTCAACAGAAACACTTGAGGCCAGAAGGGAATGGCAAGAAATATTCAAAGTAAGGCAGAACAAGAACCTACAACCAAGACTACTTTATCCAGCAAGGCTATCATTTAAAATCGAAGGAGAAATAAAAAGCTTCCCAGACAAAAAACAACTCAAGAAATTTATTACAATCAAACCAACACTGCAAGAAATATTAAGGGGCCTGTTGTAAACAGATCAAAGTGGGAAAAAATATAGCAAAAAAGGAATACAGCTTTAAAGAATAAAATGGCAATAAACAACAACATATCAATAATAACCTTAAATGTAAATGGATTAAATGACCCAATCAAAAGACAAGGGTAGCTGTGTGGATAAGAAAACAGGACCCGTACATATGCTGTCTACAAGAGACACACCTTAAAACAAAAGATACACATAGATTGAAGGTAAAAGGATGGAAAAAACCATTTCCTGCAAATGGAAATGAAAAAAAAGCTGGGGTAGCAATACTTGTATCAGACAAATTGGACTTTAAAACAAAGGATATAGTAAGAGATAAAGAAGGCCACTACGTAATGATAAAGGGAGTAATCCAACAGGAAGATATAACTATTATAAATATCTATGCACCTAATATAGGAGCACCTAAATATATAAAGCAGACTTTGATGGATTTAAAGGGCGAGATCAACAGCAATACTATAATAGTAGGGGATTTCAATACTCCACTAACATCACCAGATAGATCCTCAAGAAAGAAAATTAACAAAGAAACAGCAGACTTATTGGACACACTAGATCAACTCGATTTAATAGATATTTCAGAACCTTTCACCCTAAAGCAGCAGAATATACATTCTTTTCAAGTGCTCATGGTACATTCTCTAGGATATACCACATGTTAGGCATAAAAGTGGTCTCAACAAATTTAAAAAGATTGAAATCATATAAAGCACTTTCTCCGATCACAATGGCATGAAACTAAAAATGAATCACAACAGAAAAGCTCAAAAATTTTCAAACACATGGAAACTAAATAGCAGGTTGTTAAATAACAAATGGATTAAGAATGAGATCAAAGAAGAAATTGAAAACTTCTTAGAAACGAATGACAATGAGCATACAACAACTCAAAATTTATGGGACACAGCGAAAGCAGTGCTGAGAGGGAAGTTCATAGCACTACAGGCACACTTTAAGAAGCTAGAAAAAGCTCAAATAAACAACCTAACCCTGCATCTAAAAGAACTAGAAAAAGAACAGCAAGTAAAGCCCAAATGTAGTAGAAGGAAGGAAATAATATAGATCAGAGCAGAAATAAATGACGTAGAGGCTAAGGAAACAATACAGAGGATCAATGAAACTAGGAGCTGGTTCTTTGAAAAGGTAAATAAGATTGATGAACCTTTAACTAGAGTCACCAAGAAAAAGAGAGAGAGGACTCAAATAAATAAAATTAGAAACAAGAGTGGAGAAATAACAATGGACACAACAGAAATACAAAATATTGTAAGAAAATATTATGAAGAATTATATGCCAGAAAACTAGACAACCTAGATGAAATGGAAAAATTCTTTGAAACATACAATCTTCCAAAAATCAATCTGGAAGAATCAGAAAACCTAAACAGACTGATTACACCAAATGAGATCGAAACAGTTATCAAAAAACTCCCAACAAAGAAAAGTCTGGGGCCTGATGGCTTCACAACTGAATTCTACCAAATATTCAAAGAAGAACTAACTTCTATCCTTCTCAAACTATTTCAAAAAATTCAAGAGGAAGGAAGACTTCCAAGCTCCTTTTATGAGGTGAGCATAATTCTGATTCCAAAACCAGGCAAAGACAACACAAAGAAAGAAAATTATAAGCCAATATCTCTGATGAATATAGATGCTAAAATCCTCAACAAAATATTAGCAAACCAGATCCAACAATATATGGAAAAAATCATACACCATGATCAAGTGGTATTTATTCCGGGGAGGCAAGGCTGGTACAATATTCATAAATCAATCAATGTGATTCATCACATAAACAAAAAGGAGAAAAACCACATGATAATTTCAATAGATGTAGAAAAAGCATTTGATAAAATCCAGCACCCATTCATGATCAAAACTCTCAGCAAAGTGGGAATACAGGTAACATATCTCAATGTGATAAAAGCCATCTATGAGAAAACCACAGCCAACATCATACTCAATGGCCAAAAATTAGAAGCAATCCCCTTAAGATCAGGAACAAGGCAGGGGTGCCCCCTTTCACCACTCTTATTTAACATAGTCCTGGAAGTCCTAGCCACAGCAATCAGACAAGAAGAAGAAATGAAAGGCATTCAAGTTGGAAAAGAAGAAGTAAAACTATCATTATTTGCAGATGATATGATATTGTATATAGAAAACTTTAAAGTCTCAGTCAAAAAACTACTGGACCTGATAAATGAAGTCAGCAAAGTGGCAGGATATAAAATCAATACTCAGAAATTAGAGGCATTTTTATACGCCAAAAATGAACAGTCAGAAAGAGAAATTAAGGAAACAATCACCTTCACTATTACAACCAAAAAAATAAAGTACCTAGGAGTAAACTTAACCAAGGAGACTAAAGACTTTTACTCGGAAAATTACGAAGCATTGATAAAATAAATCAAGGAAGATACAAACAAGTGGAAGCATATACCGTGCTCATGGTTAGAAAGAATAAACATCATTAAAATGTCTATATTACCCAAAGCAATCTATAAATTCAACGCAATACCAATTAAAATACCAATGACATACTTTAAAGATATAGATCACATATTACAAAAATTTATATGGAACCAAAAAAGAAAACGAATAGCCTCAGCAATCTTAAAAAAGAAGAATAAAGTGGGAGGTATCACACTTCCTGATATCAAGTTATACTACAAGGCCATTGTACTCAAAACAGCCTGGTACTGGCATAAGAACAGGCATATAGATCAATGGAACAGAACAGAGAACCCAGAAATAAACCCACAGCTCTATGGACAACTGATATTTGACAAAGGAGGTAAGGAAATACAATGGAGTAAAGACAGCCTCTTTAACAAATGGTGTTGGGAAAATTGGACAGCTACCTGCAAAAAAATGAAACTAGATCACCAGCTTACACCACTCACAAAAAGAAACTCAAAATGGATAAAAGACTTAAATGTAGGGCGTGAAACCATAAGCATCTTAGAAGAAAACATAGGCAGTAAGCTCTCCAACATCTCTCGGAGCAATATATTTGCTGATTTATCTCCACGGGGAAGTGAAATAAAAGACAGGATAAACAAATGCGACTATATCAAACTAAAAAGCTTTTGCATAGCTAAAGACAATAAGAACAGAATAAAAAGACAAACTACACAATGGGAGAACATATTTGACAATATGTCTGATAAGGGGTTAATAATCAAAATTTATAAAGAACTTGTAAATCTCAACACCAGGAAGACAAACAATCCAATCAAAAAATGGGAAAAAGAAATGAATAGACACTTTTCCAAAGAGGACATACAGATGGCCATTAGGCATATGAAAAAAATGCTCAACATTACTAATCATTAGAGAAATGCAAATTAAAACCACAATGAGATATCACCTCACACCAGCCAGAATGGCACTTATCAACAAAACAACACAGAGTAAGTGCTGGCGAGGATGTGGAGAAAAGGGAACCCTCCTGCACTGCTGGTGGGAATGCAGACTGGTGCAGCCACTGTGGAAAACAGTATGGAGATTCCTCAAAAAACTGAAAATTGAATTGCCTTTTGACCCAGCTATCCCACTTTTAGGAATATACCCCAAGAACACCATAGAATGGCTCCAAAAGGAGAAATGCACCCCCATGTTTGTGGCAGCATTGTTTAGAATAGCGAAGATCTGGAAACAGCCCAAGCGTCCGTCAGAGGACGAGTGGATTAAAAAGCTTTGGTACATACATACTATGGAATACTACTCAGCCATAAGAAATGATGACATTGGATCATTTACAATAACATGGATGAACCTTGATAACATTATACGGAGTGAAATAAGTAAATCAGAAAAAACTAAGAACTATATGAATCCATATATAGATGGGACATAAAAATGAGACTCAGAGACATGAAAAAGAATGTGATAGCAATGGGGTGGGGGAGTGGGGGAGGGGGGAGGGGGCAAGGAAGGATTGAGGTGTGGGGGAGGGGAGGGGCACAAAGAAAACCAGATAGAAGGTGACAGAAGACAATTTGACTTTGGGTGAGGGGTATACAGCACAATCAAATGTCAAAATAATCTGGAGATGTTTTCTCTCAACATATGTACCTTGATTTATCAATGTCACTGCATTAAATTTAATAATAAAATATATAAACTGGAAAAAAAGATTGAATAGGAGGTAAAAAAGTAAGTATTTTTAATTTTTTTCTTTAAGAATTTTAGAGGAAGGAAATATATAAAAATATCTAAAACCTGTTTTATTTCAGGATATAAATCCTGAAGTTCTCAATTATTATTCTCTGCTAGAACTATATTTTCCTCATTTTCTCTTTCTTTGTCGCTGCTATAATTGGCATTCTTAACTTGGATCTTTAGTTCCTTTAGCTCTGAGTCAGATGCCAAGAACACCTTTTCAAACTGGTTCCCAGGGTGTTGGCATTGATGTGCTATACTAGGGCATAAGTATGATGTTCAGTGATGCAGAGTTCTTTCTATTCTAAGGGATACATTTAACCGTTTATAGAGCAGCAAGGAACAGCCTAATCTTCCCCTGCTGACAAACTGAATGTTGCCGAGATGTTTCTAGCTCATGTCACTGATGCTCAGTGATCAGCTGAGTTCTGGTGCGGCTAATAGCAGGCAGGAGCTTACTGGATACCGGATTTCCAAACGGCCTTTTCATTAGATGTGAGCATGATGAGACCTTTTCTTAGCTGGCTAAAGCTTTGAGAAGGGCTCAGGAATTTTCTATGTCAAAGGTGTCATATTCCATTTTATCAGGGGATTTTTATTTTCTGATCATCTCACATCAAGTTGTAAGGTGTTTAGGAAAAGGATAAAAAAGACATCAAATCTGACTGAAGAGGAATTGAATGGGTTGGTTAGGGCTTACTGTTTCAAGTTTTAGAAAAACTAGGGTGGCCATATGATTTATAATCCAGACTTTAAGAATGAAAGGACTCATGGTGATAATTATTTCAGGTCAACAGGCATAAAGTCTGACTGTCTTAGGCAAACAGGGCACATTCCACCCTTAAAATATCCCTATTCACCTTGATTTAAGAAATAAAGGGCCCACAAAACAACAACTCAACCAGTTTCTTTTAATGTTTGTGCTCTGCCTTCTGTATAGTAGCTTAATCCTAGGACTGTTTCTTCCTGTGGTCATGGGATGGACGCCAGTAGCAACTGGAGCCCTGTGTGGCTTCTTTCACATTCAGCAACAGGGAGAGCGTTTGTGCCCCAGCATTCCAAGTAGGAATTTCAAGGTTCAGACGCTATGTCACATGCTCACCACTATATAAACAACATGACTAACAAATGGAATGCCTTGACTGGGTTCAACCAAGAAGGGGCCTGCCATTGGAGCCATGAGTGGGTTAGTTCTTCACAAGAACTGGGGCAGTTTGGGAATGAGTGGCTTTCTTTTCTATTAAAATGTGGGAAATAATAGTGGTGATGAAAGAATGTCCAGCCTAAGAAAAAGTCTTATAACAATTCATTTGAGCCAAGTGGATCATAATTACCAGGAAGGAAAATGAAAGTGGATGGAGAAAATGCTCCAGAGAATGTAGTTTTGCGGCTTATTTTCTATATTAGAATCAGGGGAGGGGACGTGGGAAGGTTCCATGCAATTCCCTTGGTGGTAGATTAGGGAATCTCTGAGACTGTGTAAAAAGCAACAAGGAGAGACACATAGTTCTTCGACAAGGGTGGACGCAGGACCCAGAGCTGGTATGTGGGTGACGAGATAACAGCGTGATCTTGTGCTCTGCGCCTCAGCTTGTTCCTTCAAGAGGTCTGGGAAGAAATTACACTGTCATTTCAAAGGTATGTTATCTTAGATGCACAAAGACAATAAACAATTTTAAAGCAAAATTTAAAAGAAAAAGACCTTTGTCAAGGTACCTAAAGACCAAGGACATAACTACCCATCACGACCCACTTTTAGGACCTTTTCTATTCAGACCTCCCTGAGTGGTTACTTTGGTCTCTGGGTTTGTCAGCCTACCCAGTGGGGCTCCCCTGAGCTTATCAGGTTGAATAAGTGGCTCTTTCATCATCCGCATTAAGAAAAGAGATGAATATTGCATAGGTAAACAGCAAATATCTGCTCTATTGGAAACAACCTGAAATTTAATAAAGTGAGTTATTTTATGCTGTGGAAGTTCACGGGGGTAGGGGTGTTCCTAGATATAAATCCAGGTTTTGTCACTTAATAGCCTTTGTACAAATAGTTTAATGTAAATCTCATTTTCCCAACTTGGAAAATAAGATAATAGTTACTTCCTTACATGGTTACTATGGGATTAAATGAGATAATACATGCCAGGCACTTCTAAGATTGTCTGGCAGATAATAAGTGCTTTAAAAAAATACATATTAGCCTCTTTTGTAGTCGTTACTTAAGTGATTCTTGAGGGAAATATTGGTGGGAATTGGTAAAGAAATGCTAAGGCCTGGACACTAGAGAGCTCTGCTCGCCTGACTGAGGGGAAACACGGGCCGCAGAAACGAGAGCGCGAGAGAGGAGCAGAGTGAGGGTGTGTTCGGGAGAGGAGCAGGGGGATCCCAACTAAGCCGGCGAATAAGTCAGGTTTTAGAAACTTTTAAACGGTTCTGTCCAAGGTGAGTCTGTCATTCTTAAACATTACAACAGACTCTCTTCAGAGCCTTTTCCAGTATTTCATGATCAATAAATTCTCCCTTATATTCAAGATAAATCCCTCTGGTTGTCACGTAAGCCTGTTTTATGTCTTCACACAGGATAAAACATGGGTAATGGTTTAGCAGACCTGGAGAGCTAAGATGGAGCTTTAGAGATGCTGCAGAGGGAGAGTGACAGGCCTTGGTGGCACTCGTGTCTCAGCGACAGGGAGAATAGCGTCGTGTCAGATGCAGGCCTGTGATAGTGAACATGAAAGACAAGGGAGACAGTGGTATCTCTGACAAAAGGGGTGAGGTCGGTCTGCTAGATAAGAGTTGGATTTATAAATACAAGATATTACCAGAGCTTTGATAGTAAAATCAAAATGGTGCCAGAATAGTGAAGAAGACATTGTCTCTTTCTCTCTGTCCCGTAGCAGATAAGTAGGCAGTTCAAAACAGAGGAGAGGGGGAAATCTTGCAACAATGGGAACTTGTAGCAATCTGTACACATTCTGACAAAGTTTACTCATTAGAATAATATCAAAAATAGATATTATCAGCCCTGGCCGGTTGGCTCAGTAGTAGAGTATGTGGAGTCCTGAGTTCGATTCTCTGTCAGGGACAAAGGTAAAGAAACTATCTGTGTCTCCACCCCTCCCCCTTCTCTCTCTCTGTCTCTCTCTATCTTCCCCTCCTGCAGCCATGGCTCAATTGGTTAGAATGCATTGGACAGAATGCATTGGACCAGGGAGCTAAGGGTGGCTCTATGGAGCTTCCACCTCAGGTGCTAAAAATAGCTCAGTTGTGAGCATGGCCCCAGATGGGCAGAGCATCAGCCCCAGACAGGGGTTGCAATGCTGGGGTTCAAATAATTTAACAACCAGTTCTTTGCCCTAATGACTGTTTTGAGTATAAAAGAATGATATATTGAAAGGTAGTTTATTATTTCATGCACTTAATACTTAATAAGAACAATAAAAGAGGTACACAGAACTAGATCATAAGAGTTTTAAA
Organism: Saccopteryx leptura; assembly: GCF_036850995.1. NCBI lineage: Eukaryota > Metazoa > Chordata > Mammalia > Chiroptera > Emballonuridae > Saccopteryx > Saccopteryx leptura. The sequence goes on from NC_089508.1 coordinate 72,165,063, forward strand.
ATATTAATGAAAAATATTAAATAATATCTTACAAAAAAACAACAAAACTGTTATTTAAGATTTTTTTATATTGCTTCTTGATTGGTGTCCTCACTTGCAATTTTTTTCACCTGTGGATGGAATGGACATTACTACAGGTGCTTAGAATACACCATTGTGCAGATGAACATTATAAAAGAGTAAGAATGTAAATCTGTGATTTTTACATTGGGAAGCTGCCCAGGTGCCCACCTTAGAGAGAACCCTGATTACAAGTGCCATTTTAACAACCAGTTGGCCAAATTCAACAACAAATTAGGCATCGGTTCTGCTGAACAGATGCGAACTGGCTGAATCCCACCGCTGGGGTGCTGTCGGGTAGATCGTGGGTTGGGGCACAAGCCTGTCTCTCTATCTCCCCTCCTCTCACTTGAAAAAAAAAGAGGATATTATCAAGTTCTACTTTGTGGTGTGTGTAGGAGTTAGGCTGGAGGTTAGAAGTTGGCTTTTCTTTGTCTTCCAGAGATTTTGATAAGAAAGTGGTAGTTTATTGCACCCATGGTCAATCAAATGAGCCTTCTACCTATAAATATAGTCTGCCCAATTATAGCCACATGTGTAGCCAATTTAGGTTTTATTTTTCTGTGTTTCCCTGTGGATTTTGGGGGAGACTAGTCTTTTGTATTGAAAAAGAAATTATATATATTTTTTATTCTGTTAAGAAAAGACAAACTGCCTGACCTGTGGTGGCGCAGTGGATAAAGCGTGACCTGGAAATGCTGAGGTCGCCGGTTCGAAACCCTGGGCTTGCCTGGTCAAGGCACATATGGGAGTTGATGCTTCCAGCTCCTCCCCCTTCTCTCTCTCTGTCTCTCTCTCCTCTCTCTCCCTCTCTCTCCTCTCTAAAAATGAATAAATAAATAAATTAATTAAAAAAAAAAAAAAGAAAAGACAAACTATATTATCCAAATTTTGGTTGCTTATTAACATACTTATTAATATACATTAAGTATAATTCTCCAAAACGTAAATATATTACAAAGATTATCTGATGTTTTATAAGCACTTTATTTAACTTACTATACACAGAACACTTGGTAATCATTTTGCATTAAAAATAATGAAGATTAAGGGTCTGCCTCTGAAGTTTGCATTTTGATTTGGAAAGTAGAAATATCTAGTTATATTACTGATAGAAAATTAATCCTAAAGAGGATTGTGTCCCTCAGGAAAAATATTTTTTAAAAATTGTGTTTTTACTTCTGTTTTTGCTTTCCCAGTATATTGTGCTTGTGTCACAAATTGTGGAATTTTCTTATATTACTATCGTATCTCCATTATCAAATTGATGGCAAATAATATGCTTTTTCTCCCCACAAATAATTGTTGTTTAAAAGCTTGTTGCAAAAGAATAAATAAGTGAATCTATTACACTTGAGAAAATAATTCAGGATCCTGAATTAGTTCCTGAGAAGCATTGAGATTTTATGTGGATTGGTGCAAATTAATGGACACAATAAGGTTGCCCTTTATGTTTTAAAATATATCTAACCCTAATTTATTAATATGCTTTAGAATTTAATTCTTGCTTAACCACTTGGCCTACTACTGTCCACTAGTCTCAGTTATTTAACAACTTAAACTGACACTTAATAAGTAAGTAAATGAAAGCACCCTAATGTTATACAGGTATCTTCTTTCTAAGTGCCAATTATATGCCTCAACATTCCTTTCAATTTGAATGTGCTAGTAAGAATCAAATTACACTGGTTTATAGTTGATGGAATTACAGAAGAAAATTTCTCTCCTACATACTTATTAGACCTCAATAAGTGTTCCTTTGCAATCTGTTGCTATTCAATTACCAAGTAATAACTGTCTTAATGAATCTAATTGAAATGCTTGTTTCCGACACTATCATACACAGTAAAGGAGATTTCACTTGGAATGTTGCCACTGGATGGGGCCTGACTTGTTTATCCAGAAAGAAGTGACTTCACTGGGAAGAGGTTCACAATTGCAAAAGCTCTTGCAGAGTTAAGAACATTCCCTTCTCTATTGTTCATATATCATAAACCTTAAGTACCTCCACAAAACCTTGCTATTTCAGCCCACGTTTACATGAACACTCACACAATCATGTGGCCTGCATTATTCCTTATAATAAGAAATGCTGGTTTAGCCTGACCAGGCTGTGGTGCAGTGGATAGAGCATTGGACTGGGACACAGAGGACCCAGGTTCAAAACCCTGAGGTCGCCGGTTGAGCACAGGCTCACAAGCTTGAGTGCTGGGTCGCTGGGTTGAGGATGGGATCATAGACATGATCCCATGGTCACTGGTTTAAGCCCATGGTCGCTGGCTTAAGCAAATGATTATTTACTCTGCTGTAGCCACCCCCCCCCCCAATCAAGGCACATATGAGAAAGCAGTCAATGAACAACTAAGGTGCCACAACAAAGAATTGATGCTTCTCATCTCTCCCTTCCTGTCTATCTCTATCTGTCCCTCTCTCTGTCTCTCAGTTTCTGTCACACACACAAAAAAATATTGGTTTACCTTTCCTCGATCTGAAGACAGATAATGATAAAAATTAAAATATGTATAATATGTAAAGGGATACTTTCCAGTACCAGTGCTACCTAAACACTTTATGTATAGAAACTCATTTAATCCCCACAAACTCCCTAAAATGGATATTTACTGTTCTTATATTCCTCTAACAAATGAATGAACTGAGGATAGTTAATTTTTTGAAGAAGGACAAATTCATACAGTATATAGGTAAAAAATGGCAGAGACAGTGGTGTAACCCATGTCAAATGACTCCCACTGCAAAAGGAACACTTGAAATTAACATTACAACAAAGAAGGGACTAAATCCTGAGCCCTAATCTTGCACACTTTGATCTAAGCCATGCTGCATTGTTTAAAAACAACAAAATAGTTACAAAACAAAAATAAAACAATAAAACCTCTTGAATTAGATGTTCTGTGAAAAAGTCAATTCACCTTTTTTTAACTTTTGTTTCAACAACTAAGTTTTATTATTATTATTATTATTACTGATTTTAGAAAGAGAGGAAAGGGGAGGGAGAGAGAGAGAAAGAGAAAGAGAAACATCAATTTGTTGTTCCACTTATCTATGCATTCATTGGTTGATTCCTATATGTGCCCTGACCAGGGATGGAACTCACAACCACGGCATATTGAGTCAATGCTCTAACCAAGTGAGTTACCTGGCCAGGACAATCAGCAACTGAGTCTTAAAACTTTTTTATCTCAAGGTCTCAAGATGATAGACTTTGTTTGAAAGAATGTACAAGAGGATAGCCCAGAACATACCACCATGTTTATTTACTTTAAGAAGAAACTTAAATGTTAATGGCCCAAACACAAAAGTAAGATTGATTCAGAGGATTGCAGATCCCTGATCATTTACAATTTTTCTGCAGACACGCTGATGCTACCCCATTTCAAACTACCCTTGGAAAACTGGCCTAACCACATAGTTGCTGACACAGATGTACTAAGCCCACAGACCCACTGAGAGTTAAGTTGGCCTCAGCAGGATGTTGTCCTGCTGAGGTTGTGTCCTCAAAGTGATGCTGATGGACACATCCCACAGTCCAGCTCTGGGACATATGCTGCATAGATTTTCTTCTCCAGATACGATGCTGTGGTCGGGTGACATCTCAGTGACGACAAATATTTCTGGTGAAACAATTCCATGTCTCTATGGAACTAATGAGGATTTTAGATTAAAAAACACCTATCTTACCAGAATAAAAACAATACTTCCTATATAAATGATCTAAGGTTTGCTGAAGCATTCCTTCTGACTTACACAAGTGTGGTTTTTATTTTTAACCACTGGTCCATCTCAGCAGTGATGGTGTCATGGCTCCTGCAATGAAGAGCCAGAAAGGGAGTTTGCTCAGCCTGTTCCTATCCCATGTTGTAATCTGTGCAATATTCTTCTTGTTTTATATTGTTGTGTTTTTTTGCATACATCCAGGCCATGCCAATACAGGGGCTTTAAGATTCCTTTTGCATTCACTTAGGAACAATTTTTAAAGAGCAAAGCTCATATCTAGCTAGTTAATATAGTAGGAAAATCATGGAGACTTTGAAAATCACATGATAGAAGTAAGTTATTTACCCTCTAAAGAAAGCCTAAGTTCCGGCCCTGGCCTGTTGGCTCAGTGGTAGAGCGTCGGCCTGGCGTGCGTGGGACCTGGGTTCGATTCCCGGCCAGGGCACATAGGAGAAGCGCCCATTTGCTTCTCCACCCCCCCCTTCCTCTCTGTCTCTCTCTTCCCCTCCCGCAGCCAAGGCTCCATTGGAGCAAAGTTGGCCCGGGCACTGAGGATGGCTCCATGGCCTCTGCCTCAGGCGCTAGAATGGCCCTGGTTGCAACAGAGCGACACCCCAGATGGGCAGAGCATCGCCCCCTGGTGGGCATGCCAGGTGGATCCTGGTCCAGCGCATGCAGGAGTCTGACTGCCTCCCCATTTCCAACTTTAGAAAAATACAAAAAAAAAAAAAGAAAGCCTAAGTTCCTCCAGCCAACTTGATCATTTTGAGTTCTATTAATGTGCTCGACTATATTAGGCTTCTATATAACCTGGAAAACTATAGCCTACAGTTTTGCAAAGCTTCCAGAAATGTTCTCACAGTGACTCCATGGAAAAGTCACAGTAGAGAACATGAAACACACAAGGGAGAAATGAGAGTTTAACTTAATCCTGTCCTTCTTAAATAGGAAACATCCAGAACAAAGGTTCATATAGACTCCAGCATATAGACCAGTCTTATACAGAGACAGTGGGTTTATGGAACAAAAAGAATTGCCAGGATTTTTTAAGTCCAAATTATATATATTTTAAATGACTACTTGAAGGTATAGAAAGATAATATGAATTAAAGATCTTTTTATTTGATATTTTAAATGTGGAATTGTGTAGGTGTATTCTATAGTTATAAGCAGTGAATTTAGTAGAGTATGTGGAAAATTTTTTCCACAAGGGAATTAGATTATATAGTATTTATAGAGCTTTTCTAACATAATTATTTGATTATTTTTCAAGATAGTGGGTTGTTTGGTTTTGAACAGCGGTTCTCAACCTGTGGGTCGCGACCCCGGTGGGGTAGCCTAAAGCCATCTGAAAATACATAATGCATATCAGGTATTTACATTCCGAATCATAACTGTAGCAAAATTACAGTTATGAAGTAGTCACCAAAATTATTTTTTGGTTTGGGGTCACCACAACATGAGGAACTGTATTGCAGGGTCACAGCATTAGAAAGGTTGAGAACCACTGGTTTTGAAGTTCTATGGGGATTATTTTCTTATGAAATGTGACTATCTCTACATTGTTTTTGCTTTAAGACACTGTTGGGCAGATAAAATATATTATGCTCACTTTGTTAAAGATGGTGCTGTCCACGTGGCAGCCATTGCCCAGGTGATATTAATGTGTGTTGAGGGCGAGCTGTGGGCAGGCAGGATCCTTGTAGCCTGGGGCTTGGTTTTAGGATTAAGCCTTTCCCACCCTTTTTGATGTGGGGTGGTACAATTTCATCATGCCTCATATAAGTGACTTTGTATTAAAGACTTCCCTATTTTGTATATTGGATTAAAGGTTTTGATTTCTACACTATAAAATGGGGGCAGAACGGGAGCTTGCTCTTTTGGTTCCTGAGATTAGCATTAGAGAGCAGAGCAGAGAAAGGCCACGTGGAGGAGGCCAGAGAAGCAGCCAAGATGGTGGAGTGCTGAGTGAGAAGCCAGTTTGTACAGAGTTTGTGCAGAGAGAAGGGAGGAGATGGGAAACAGAGGTGAATAAGTCTGGTGAGCTAGGAACCTTTGATTCTAGGAAACTTGGAAAAGTCAGTAGCTTTGTGAGCACTGAATGAGTGGGGTTTGGAGCCCAGTGTGTGTTTTTTACTTGCCTGCTGGGTGCAACCTAGGATTAAAGATGATGGCCCACCAGTTTTTGGCTCCTTTGTTTCTTTACCGACTGTCCAAATCCAATGCAAACCTGCATGGGCCAGGCGGCTGTGATGGTGGCCATGGCTTCTGGCTTTACAGTCAGATTATCAACAGGAAATAACCAAACGTAACACAAACATATGCATAGGAACCCTGAATACATGAGGGAGTGAGAGACCCCACATGTATGAGAGGTACAGAGATAGAGAGGGAACATGGATATATAAGAAAACCTGAGCTAGGGATGAGGTATGGTGCAGAGGGTTATTGCACTGCCTTTGACCAGTAGCTCAGTTGGTTAGAACATCATCCTGAAACAATAAGGTTATAGGTTCGATCTCTGGTCAGGGCACATACAAGAGTGAACTAACAAATGCATAAATAAGTAGAACAACAAATCAATGTTTCTCTCTCCATTTCTCTCTAAATTAAAAAAAATAATAACAAAGGGTCATTACACTTTTTCTAGCCAATGCTGAGCCATGAGCATCCCTCGGGATAACTAGTACAACATTGCAAGGCTGAACACAAGAGAAAGCCCTCTCCCAATAAAAAGGGAAAATATAAGCTGGGACCCCACACAGCCAACACTAAGATTGTCCCCCACTGCACACACACAGTCTACATGTGGAAGGCCACAAGAAGTACCCAGCCTTCAGGCTGGATGTGGACAGCTTCTCCTGGGGCTCCGAGTGTTATATGCATGATTATTGATGTGGTCTGCAGTGCATCCAATGATGAACTGGTCTGCACTTATACCTAAGTAAAGAACTGCATCGCAGTCATTGACAGCACACTGTATGGACAGTGGCATGAATCCCACTAGGCACTGCCCCTGGACCATAGGGAGGGGGCCAAGCTGATTGCTGAGGAGGAAGAGATTTTAAACAAAAAACAATCAGAGAAATTCAGAAAAACTATGGTAAAAGGGAAAGAATGCCTAAATCAGCAGTCTTCTAGAGGAGCAGTTCCAGCAGGTCAAGCTTCTTACGTGCTTTAAAACGGGACCAATGTGGCCGAGCAGGTTGCTACGTGCTCAAAGGCAAGGAGCTGGAGTTTTATCTTAGGAAAATCAAGGCCCAGAAAGGCAAACAAATCCTCCTCCCTCCTATCTTAGCTCATGTAATAAAGGTGTTTATTGTTCTAGGGGAAAAACAAGGTCACTGTAGAATGATAAGTAAAGCAGAACTTTAGTAAATACAAGTTTGCTCCACACTATGGATAGGTCAAAAGAAGTTATCTCTGATAGTAGTTTAAAGCAAGGCCTTTAATTCAAATTCCTTTAGGCAGTAGGGGGTGAGGAGAAGGCAAGCAGAAGTTTCTCTTGAGCTTGTTGCTTAATTTGCCTTTAGCTCAAAACAATCTGCATACTACAGAGACACATCTTCCATTAACTCATTCTGGATCCCCACAGACCCCCCCAAAACAGAGTGGGGTTCCTAGTACTTTGAGACAGAGAAAGCCACATGTAACAGGCAGTAAGATGGTGTAAAGCCAGAAGCCAGGGCCAGGGCCACTATCAAAGCAGCCTGACCCATGCAGGTTCTCATTGGATTCGGACAGTCGGTAAAGAAACAACGGAGCCACAAACTGGTGGGCCATAGTCTTTAATCCTAGCTTGCACCCGGCGGGCAAGTAAAAACATACACTGGGCTCCAAAACCCACTCACATTCAGTGCTCACAAAGCCACTGACTTATCCGAGTTTCCTAGAATCAAAGGTTTCTAGCTCACCAGCCTTATTCACCTCTGTTCCCCATCTCCTCCCTTCTCCAACGTCAAACTGCACAAACTGGCCTCTCACTCAATACTCCGCCATCTTGGCTGCTTCTCCTGGCCACATGGCCTCTTTCTGCTCTCTGCTCCGCTCCCTCTGCTCTCTCATGCTAATCATCCCAGGAACCAAGAGCCCAAGTTCCCGCTCCGTCCCCATTTTATAGTGTATGTTGGGCAGATAAAATGTATTATGCTCACTTAAAGATGGAGGCCATCGCCCAGGTGATATTAATGTGTGTCTCTGGGCAGGCAGAATCCTTGTAGCCTGGGGCTTGGTTTTGGGATTAAGCCTTTCCCACTCTTTTTGATGTGGGGTGGTACAATCCAATCATGCCTCAGAGAAAGTGACTTTGTATTAGAGACTTCCCTATTTTGTATATTGGATTAAGAGTTTGGATTTCTACACTATAAAATGGGGACGAAGCGGGAACTTGCGGCTTGGTTCCTGGGATTAGCATGAGAGAGCAGAGAGAGTAGAGCCAGCAGCAGAAGGAGGCCACGTGGAGGAGGCCAGGAAAAGCAGCCAAGATGGCGGAGTGCTGAGTGAGATGCCAGTTTGTACAGAGTTTGTATCTGGGATAAGGAAGGAGATGGGGAACTGAGGAGAATAAGGCTGGTGAGCTAGAAACCTTTGATTCTAGGAAACTCGGATAAGTCAGTGGCTTTGTGAGCACTGAATGTGATTGGGTTTTGGAGCCTGTTGGTCAAATAAGTTTGTAAATGTGATATATATGTTTGCTCGCTTGTGACTTATATTGGGTGTGGGGGACAGGCTATAAGCAGGCCAGGTCGTTGTAGCCTGGGGTTTGGTTTTGGGACTAAGCTTTTCCCCACACCCTTGAATGATTGTATTATCTGGGTGGTGCACTCTCATGAGGAATCCAATTATGCCTTGGATGGGTGACTTTGTATCGGAGACTTCCTTGTTTGTATATTGGATTAAGGGATTTTGGTTTTCTACACTATAAAGTGGGACAGACCAGGAGCTTGGACACACAGTTCCTGCTATCACAATTGCAGGGGCTTCCCTGATCCCTTGCCCTTCATGGGAAGAGCTGGTTTTCTGCTTTTCCCTTGTCTTCTTTTGTGGTTTGCCTGTCTTGGTGAGACACCAATAAATAGGATGGCCCCCCGTCCTCTGACTCCGCCATTTCTTTATCGTCTGCCCGAATCCAATGGGAACCTGCATGTGAATGGCCACGATGGCGGCTCCTGGCCTTACAACTGGCGTAGTTTCCGGCAGGATTCAGAGATTGGTATGGAGCCACCACCCTTGATGGGTGGGATAGAGTACTGGTTGCCGCTCTGGCTCCCCATGGCTGTCCTTTTAGGGGCCATGGGCTACATGTTTTTTACTCAAGAGGAAACTGCCCGAGGTCAAAAGCTTCAGTATGAATTGAAAATAGAACGGCAGAAAAGGCTGGAATTGGAGTGAGCACTGGAGAAGGAATCACGGGTTCGCGAGTTGCAGTTTACCCTGGAAGTTGAACGTGTTCACCGGCAGTTGTTGGAGAAACAACTGCGGATTCAAGAGCTCGAGTCTCAGCTTCTGGCCAAAAGCCAGCAGCCACAGGAGCCTAAACGGTCACCAAAGGAGCAGCAGCATCCGTGCCGGTGGATTGGCTTTGAGTCAGCGGGAGCAGGCGCTTGCGACTCCTCTTCTGAGGATGAGAAGGCTCAGGCTGAAGCTGCCATACGCACACTGAGAGCCCGACCAGTTGTCGCCAAGAAGGTAAAAACCCAGCAACAAAGAGTCCCTCAGGGGCAGCCACAGCCTCCAGCCCAGGTAATGGAACACTCTGTGGTCCGGCCCTATACCCAGGCAGAGCTGATGGAGTTGGGGGCACAATTTAGGCAGAAACCTACTGAATCCCTGGTAGCCTGGTTACTACGATTATGGGATATAGGGGTGGATGGCATCATGCTCTCCGGAACAGAGATGGAGAAATTGGCCGCCATTACCACACACTCTTCCTTGAGGCAGCGTCTTCAGAACTGCCATGGCAACCCAGGAGACCATACCCTATTAGAATGGGTGATGGCTGCCATTCGTATGGTCTGGCAGAATGCTGGAGAACTGCCGGGGGCAATGATTCGGTGGCAGTGCTACAGTGAGTTAGTAAAGGTCCTTCGAGAACTAGGTATGAAGAATGCTGTTTTCAACCCTGGGTCTCGTGGGCCAGACGAGGAAGTGTTTACAGCCAAAATGAGGGAATTTGTCCTTGCTAGCGCCCCGTCAGCCCTTTTTGGGTCACTTGTGGCTATCTTGGGCCCCTATGTGGGGCAGCCCATCAATGCAGTTACACAGATGGTAGCAGATTTGGGAGAGCTGGAGGCTGCTCGGGATCATAAAGCAGTGAGGGCTGCTGCCTATGTTTCCCCCCCAACTAACAAGGGAAACGGGCCTGTAAAGGTTACCAGAACACAGATGTGGGTAGACTTGATTGCGGCTGGAGCAGATAAGGGGAAATTGGATGGCCAGTCTAATAAAATTCTTTTGGAGCTTTGGCGGCAGCTTAAACCAGAACAGAAGTTCCAGCCACTGAGATGAAAGGCCCCAGCAGCTACCAATAAAACGTTTGGTGCGCGCACAGCTCGGTTACAAGATTATATGATAGAGACGGCCGAGGGAGAGGGGAACTCCCAAGACCCACTGTACCAGTTTGAATAGGAAAAAGGCCGAGGGACCCGTCTAACGGGGATGGGCGGGAACCGGAGGCCACATGTGGAACTGGCTATCCACTGGTCCCCTTCCAATGTACAACAGGTGTTGGCCTTGGTGGATACAGGTGCAGAATGTTCCCTTCTCTATGGAAACCCAGAGCGGTTTGCTGGGACCCCAGTGGCCATTGACGGTTATGGGGGCCAAACTGTTCAAGTGAAGCCAATAACTATTCCATTGGGGATAGGGAGACTGCCTCCTAAGCCATATAAGGTGTATGTATCTCCTATTCCTGAATATATTTTGGGGGTAGATGTCTTGCAAGGACTGTGGTTGGAAACTACAGCTGGGGAGTTCCGGCTGCGGATCAGGGTTGTGAAGGCAGTATTGCGGGGACATGCATCACATTCCCCTTTGCAATTACCCGTCCCTCGGCGTGTGACTAACACCAAGCAGTACCGCCTGCCAGGTGGTTATGAAGAAGTCACAGGGACAATCCTTGAACTAGAAAAGGTGGGGATCATCCGGCCAGCACACAGTCCTTACAACTCCCCAGTATGGCCTGTGCGCAAAGCAGATGGAACCTGGAGAATGACAGTAGATTACAGGGAACTTAATAAAGTTGTTCCCCCTTTGCACGCTGCTGTTCCTTCGATAGCTAACATGATGGATCGGCTAAGCCATGAGTTGGGGACATACCACTTTGTGGCAGACTTGGCCAATGCTTTTTTCTCTATTGATATAGCCGCAGAGAGTCAAGACCAATTTGCCTTCAGTTGGGAAGGGAGACAATGGACCTTTACAGTGTTACCCCAGGGCTATTTGCATAGCCCCACCTTGTGCCATGGGCTGGTGGCTGCTGACCTGGCTAAATGGAAACAGCCAGAGGTAGTCCGCATGTACCATTATATTGATGATATTATGCTAACTAGTGATTCTCTTTCAGAATTGGAGCAAGCAGTCCCTACCCTGCTATCCCATTTGAAAGCATGTGGCTGGGCAGTTAACGAGAACAAATTACAAGGACCTGGGTTATCTGTTAAATTCTTGGGAGTTGTCTGGTCGGGTAAAACAAAAGTTATCCCTGACGCAGTTATAGATAAGATTCAAGCCTACCCCGTGCCCACTACGGTAAAACAGTTACAGGAATTCTTAGGTTTGTTGGGGTATTGGCGAGCATTTATACCGCATTTGGCTCAGTTACTACGCCCCTTGTACAACCTTATTCGAAAGGGGGTTCGCTGGGATTGGACTGAGCAGGCGCAAGGTTCATTTGCAGCTGCTAAGAGAGCTGTCAAGGTGGCACAGGCCTTGAATGTGTTTGATCCTGCCAGGCCCTGTGAGCTGGATGTTCATGTAAACTCGGAGGGGTTTGGATGGGGCTTGTGGCAGCGGACAGAGCGCCTACGGCAACCTATTGGATTTTGGTCCCAATTGTGGAAAGGTGCTGAAGTTCGTTACTCATTAGCAGAGAAGCAGCTGGCAGCTGTGTATGCTGCCCTCCTGGCAACTGAGAGTATTACAACCACAACACCAGTTACAGTCAAAACAACATACCCTATAGCTGGATGGGTGAGAGATTGGGCAACTAAACCACGTAGTGGTATGGCCCAAATGTCTACCCTGGCCAAGTGGGGTGCCTATCTGCAACAACGCTGTGCTCTTAGCACCAGCCCATTGAGGGCAGAACTGCAGGAAGTCTTGGGTCCAGTCACCTATGCGACTTTAGAGTCAGGTGCAACTGGGGCTCAGGAGGCAGAACCTGAGGTCAGTCCCTACCAGGAGGGGCGGGTGCCCATCCCCGAGGATGCCTGGTATACTGATGGTTCCAGCAGGGGCCAACCTGCCAAATGGACGGCTATCGCCTTCCATCCGGCCACTGAGACTATTTGGATGGACACGGGTACAGGCCAAAGCAGCCAATGGGCAGAATTAAGAGCTGTTTGGCTAGTTGCCCATAATGAACCTTCACCTCTGGTGATCTGTACTGACAGTTGGGCTGTCTATCGTGGACTGACCCTTTGGATTGCTACTTGGCACATTAACCAGTGGATGGTAATGCACCGTCCATTATGGGATCAGGCCATGTGGCAGGACTTATGGGAAATAGGACACCAGAAGCAGGTGACAGTATATCATGTCACAGGGCATGCCCCTCTAGCCCATCCTGGGAATGATGAGGCAGATACGTTGGCAAGGGTGCGATGGTTGGAGACTGCACCTGCAGGTGATGTGGCACAGTGGCTCCACCGGCACCTGCTCCATGCAGGACAGAAAACTATGTGGGCTACGGTTAAGGCTTGGAACTTGCCTGTGTCCTATGTAGAGGTACTTGCAGCCTGTGAGCAATGTGCAGTATGTTCCAAGGAACACCCTCGGAGACCACTGGTGTCACCTGGACAGATCCAGAGGGGTCATGTCCCACTGACACGATGGCAGATAGACATCATTGGACCCTTACCAAAGTCAGAAGGGTACCAGTATGCAGTCACTTGTGTAGATACTGCCACCGGGCTGCTTGCTGCTTACCCCGCTCGTAACCCTGACCAGAGGGCAGTCATACAGGCTCTGGACCGCCTGAGTGCTGCATACGGGCGACCGCTGGTCCTTGAAAGTGACAATGGTACCCACTTCACTGGTTCAACGGTGAGGCAATGGGCTCAAAAGCTGGGGGTGGACTGGAAGTACCATGTTCCCTACCACCCCCAGGCTGCTGGTATCATTGAGCGTTATAATGGACTCTTAAAGCAGGGACTGCGACAGGAGGGGGGCACCGGCTCTCTTACTGGATGGACACGCCGCTTATGGACAGTACTTCAGATTTTGAATGAGCGACCTCGACGGGGAAGCCCAGCTCCAGTAGAGGCCCTCCTGCATCGGACAGCTGCCCCTATTCAGTTGCAGATACGCACCAAGGACATTTTACTCAAGCCAGGTTTCGGACAGCAGGGCAACGTGCTCTTGCCTGCTCCAACAGCCCTTCTTAAAGGACAACGGCTTCAATGGACTTGGCCCTGGACTGTACAGGCCCCCCATCTGAGATGGGTGGCCTTGTTGGCACCATGGGGAAAGGGGTTAGAGGTGGACCTCCAGTTAACTCCTTGGGCAACCAGCACCTGGCCACCTAAGGTAGAAGTGTATTATCCCTTGAGTGCTCAAGGGGACAGCATTTTGAAGGGCACCTTTGTAATTTCTTTATGGCCAATAATGAGTTCCCCTATTTTACTACACATAGAACCAGCAGATGCTGGTGTATTGGCCAATAAGGTTTGGTATGCCCGCTCAGGGCGGCCTCTGGTGCCAGCTACGGTGCTGTCTGCAGACAAAACTCTGGCCTGTATTCTGCCAGAGGGAAAAGATTTGCCTCTCTTGGTGCCACTGACAGCTCTCTCATTTCGCCCATAGTTTTTGATCTGTTAATCCTATTGCTGTAGTTGGTACTATTTCTGTTTATGCAGTGTATCCTACTCCTTGCACAGTGACCATCATGGAAGATGCCTGTGGTTTAGATTGTAAAGCGAGCAAAAGGGGTGGAATGTTGGTCAAATAAGTTTGTAAATGTGATATATATGTTTGCTCGCTTGTGACTTATATTGGGTGTGGGGGACAGGCTATAAGCAGGCCAGGTCGTTGTAGCCTGGGGTTTGGTTTTGGGACTAAGCTTTTCCCCACACCCTTGAATGATTGTATTATCTGGGTGGTGCACTCTCATGAGGAATCCAATTATGCCTTGGATGGGTGACTTTGTATCGGAGACTTCCTTGTTTGTATATTGGATTAAGGGATTTTGGTTTTCTACACTATAAAGTGGGACAGACCAGGAGCTTGGACACACAGTTCCTGCTATCACAATTGCAGGGGCTTCCCTGATCCCTTGCCCTTCATGGGAAGAGCTGGTTTTCTGCTTTTCCCTTGTCTTCTTTTGTGGTTTGCCTGTCTTGGTGAGACACCAATAAATAGGATGGCCCCCCGTCCTCTGACTCCGCCATTTCTTTATCGTCTGCCCGAATCCAATGGGAACCTGCATGTGAATGGCCACGATGGCGGTTCCTGGCCTTACAGAGCCCAGTGTGTGTTTTTACTTGCCCGCCGGGTGCAAGCTAGGATTAAAGACTATGGCCCACCAGTTTGTGGCTCCATTGTTTCTTAACCGACTGTCCGAATCCAATGCGAACCTGCATGAGCCAGGCGGCTGCTGTGATGGTGGCCCTTGCCCTGACTACTGGCTTTACAGTGTAGAAATCCAAACTCTTAATCCAATATACAAAATAGGGAAGTCTCTAATACAAAGTCACTTCTCTGAGGCATGATTGGATTGTACCACCCCACATCAAAAAAGGGTGGGAAAGGTTTAATCCCAAAACCAAGCCCCAGGCTACAAGGATTCTGCCTGCCCAGAGACACACATTAATATCACCTGGGCAACGGCCTCCTCATGGGCAGCATCATATTTAACAAAGTGAGCATAATACATTTTATCTGCCCAACAGATGGGAGTTATAACTTTGAAATGTTTGAAGGTCTGTCGTAGGCTATGGCCAGTTGGCTCAGTGGGTAGAGTGTCAGCCCAGCATGCGGACATCCCAGTTTCCATCTGCAGTCAGGGCACACAGGAGAAACAACCATCTGCTTCTCTTCTTTTCTCCCCCTTCTCTTTCTTTTCTCCTCCCAAAGCCAGTGGCTTAATTAGTTCGAGCGTTGGTCCTGGGTGCTGATGTAGCTTGGTTGGTCCTAGTGTCCGCCCCAGACAAGGGTTGCTGAGTGGATCCTGGTGGGGACTCATGTGGGAGTCTTCCTGTAAAGCCAGCAGCCAGGACCACTACCATCAAAGCAGCCCGGCCCATGCAGGTTTGCATTGGATTCAGACAGTTGGTAAAGAAACAATGGAGCCAAAAACTGGTGGGCCATAGTCTTTAATCCTAGCTTGCACCCAGCGGGCAAGTAAAAACATACACTGGGCTCCAAAACCCACTCACATTCAGTGCTCACAAAGCCACTGACTTATCCGAGTTTCCTAGAATCAAAGGTTTCTAGCTCACCAGACTTATTCTCCTCAGTTCCCCATCTCCTTCCTTATCCCAGATACAAACTCTGCACAAACTGGCTTCTCACTCAGCACTCCGCCATCTTGGCTGCTTCTCCTGGCCACATGGCCTCTTTCTGCTCTCTGCTCTGCTCCCTCTGTTCTCTCATGCTAATCATCCCAGGAACCATGAGAGGAAGCTCTCTTTCTGCCCCCATTTTATAGTGTAGATTCAAAACCTTTTATCCAATATACAAAATAGGGGAGTCTCTAATACAAAGTCACTTCTCTGAGGCATGATTGGATTGTACCGCCCCACATCAAAAAAGGGTGGGAAAGGCTTAATCCCAAAACCAAGCCCTAGGCTACAACGATCCTGCCTGCCCCCAACATACATTAATATCACCTGGGCAACAGCCTCCACGTGGGCAGCGTTATCTTTTACAAAGTGAGCATAATACATTTTATCTGCCCAACACTTCCCCACTATCTTTCCTCCTCTTACTAAAAAAACAACAACAGCAACCACCCCACCCCCCCACCCACACACACACAAAACAACAATGTAAAGCCAGTAGCAACAGCCACCATCACAGCCACCTGGCCCATGCAGCTTCACATTTGATTCGGAAAAAGATAATGAAACAATGGAGTCGAGAACTGGTGGGCCATTAGCTTTAATCCTAGCTTGCACCCAGCGGGCAACAAATACACACAGTGGGAAAACAATTCCCTTTCCATTCAGGGCTCCCAAAGCCACTGACTTATCTGAGTTTCCTAGAATCAAAGGTTTCTAGCTCACCAGCCTTATTCACCTCTGTTCCCCATCTCCTTCTCTCTGCACAAACTGGCATCTCCTTCAGCACTCTGCCATCTTGGCTGCCTCTCCTCTCCTCCACATGGCCTTTCTCTGCTCTCCCCTCTGATGCTAATCTCAGGAACAGAGAGAGAGCAAGCTCCTGGTCTGCCTCATTTTATAGTGTAGAAATCAAAACCTTTAATCTAATATACAAACAAGAAAGTCTCTGATACGAAGTCACTTATCTGAGGCATAATGGGATTCCTTATAAGAGGGCACCACCCTCTTTCATGCAACAGTCAAGGGTGTGGGGAAAAGCTTAGTCTTAAAACTAAGCCTTAGGCTATAAACAAAGACCCTGCATGCTTTCAGCCTGTCCCCCACACCCAATGCAAACTATAAGCGAGCAAACATATATATCATATTTACAAACTTATTTGACCAACAAACAACAACAAAAAACAGTAGGTCTGTCATGTGCAAGATTAGGTTCTGCACTATTGGGGACTACAAATATGTGCTAGACATGATGTCGGTCACCAATAAATAGGCTTATAGTGAAGGCTGGTAAATGACCTGTACACATGCAATTTAATTGCAGCCTAGAAAAATAATAAGGATCATAAAAGAAATTTTTATTTAAAGCTATTAGCCGCGGCCACCATCACAGTCACCTGGCCCGTGCAGGTTCACATTTGATTCAGACAGACGGTAATGAAATTGTGGTGCCAGGAACTAATGGGCCATTACCTTTAATCCTAGCTCGCATCCGGCGGGTGAGAAATACACACAGTGGGAAACACCTCCCTCTCCATTCAGGGCTCCCAAAGCCACTGATTTATCTGAGTATTCCTAGAATCAAAGGTTTCTACCTCACCATCCTTATTCACCTCTTTTCCCCATCTCCTTCTCTCTGCACAAACTGGCTTCTCCTTCAGCACTCTGCCATCTTGGCTGCTTCTCCTCTGCAATGCTAATGGCAGGAACCAAGAGAGAGAGAGCCCCAGTCTGCCCCATTTTGTAGTGTAGAAATCAAAACCTTTAATCCAATATACAAATAAGGAAGTCTTTGATACAAAGAAGTCACTTATCTGAGGCATAAATGTGATTCCTCACAAAAGTGTACCACCCCACACCATGCAACAGTTAAGGGTGTGGGGAAAAGCTTAGTTTTGAGACGATCTTAGTATTAAAAGGGTGGGAAAGGCTTAGTCTTAAAACTAAGCCTTAGGCTATAATGACTTTGCTGGCTTACAGCCTGTCTCCTACACCCAATGCAAACTAGAAGTGAGCAAACATATATATCATATTTACAAACTTATTTGGCCAACATTTGTGAAAGGCTAAAGAGTTCTCAGGGGTCAGATTACTTCCAGCCAACCAGAGGAAGTGGAAGTGGCCGTGTTTGCCCCACACCTTAAAGGAGAGGTAGGAGTCACATATGTGGTAGTGAACATGGCAGGAAACCTCTACCTGTGCAGAAAATAAAAGAGTTTAGTTCGACTGAAGATGGGCACATGAAAGCGATTCATTTCTGTGTATCTGTTCTTTCTTCAGCCTCTAGATGTTTTTTCTTCTTTCAACTTATACCTCTTTTCTCTTTCATTGATTTTCTCATTTTTGTTTTCCAATTGCCTACTTTTATGAGTGGAGTATTTGGGTGTAAGAGCAAACTGGAGAAAAGAGGGGTTCTGTGGAGTATCAGAAAAGCACACAAAGCTTAGATAAATGTGGGGGTCAGAACAAGCCAAGATGTGTCTCTGGTATGCAGGTTACTTTGAGCTAAAGGCAATTTTAGCTTCAGGTTTAAGTGAAACTTCTGCCCTTATCTTTAACTACCTAGAAGAACTTGAATTATAGGTTTTGCCCATCATAAGACATTATCAGAGATAACTTTTTTCTTACTTAGTTATAAAAACGGGAAAATTTCTTATCCTCTTATCATCCTCCAATGACCCTTTGAAACCCCATGGCCCCTTACATCCTGTTGTTCAAATAAGTATATGAGGTATATGTTTGCTCGCTTATAGTTTGCATTAGGTGTGAGAGACAGGCTGTAAGCTGGCAAAGTCATTATAGTCTAAGGCTTAGTTTTAAGACTAAGCTTTTCCCACCCTTTTAATACTAAGATCTTTTCAACATTTTTCTAATACTAAGATCTTCTCAAAACTAAGCTTTTCCCTACACCCTTGACTGTTGCATGATGTGGGGTGGTGCACTCTTATGAAGAATCCCATTCATGCCTCAGATAAGTGACTTTGTACCAGAGACTTTCTTATTTGTAAATTGGCTTAAAGGCTTTAATTTCTACACTATAAAATAAGGCAGACTGGGGGCTTTCTCACTAGGTTCCTGCTATTAGCATTGCAGAGGAGAGGCAGCCAAGATGGTGAAGTGCTGAAGGAGAAGCCAGTGTATGCAGAGTTAGTGCAAAGAGAAGGAGATGGGGAACAGAAATGAATGAGGCTGGTGAGCTAGAAACCTTTGATTCTAGGAAACTCGGATAAGTCAGTGGCTTTGGGAGCCCTGAATGGAGAGGGAAGTGTTTTCTCATTGTGTGTGAGCTAGGATTAAAGGTAATGGCCCACCAGTTCTTGGCTCCATTGTTTCATTACTGTCTGTCCAAATCAAATGCAAACCTGCATAGGCCAGGTGGCTGTGATTGTAGCCACGGCTACAGGCTTTACACCTCCTTCTTAGTTCAGTAAGTCTTAAATACTCAATCCCCTCCTTCTATCTTGCTGGGCAGATAAAATATATTATGCTCACTTTGTTAAAGATGGTGCTGCCCATGTGGCTCATTGCCCAGGTGATAATATTAGTTGCCCTTCTTGCTTGGGATGGGCATGATTATTTTAATGTGTGTTGGGGGAGGGTTTTCACGCCAAAAGGTTTTAAAAGAGATCACGTTGTTCTGGGGAAGAGTGATTATGTTCTAGGAGGAGCTCATGCTGGAGGAGGGCAGAGAAAAGCCACTTGGAGGAGAGGAGAAGCAGCCAAGATGTCGGAGTGCTGAAGGAGAAGACAGTTAGTGCAGAGTTTGTGCAGAGAGAAGGAGATGGGGAACAGAAGTGAATAAGGCTGGTGAGTAGAAACCTTTGATTCTAGGAAACTCGGATAAGTCAGTGGCTTTGGAGCCCTGAATGGGAAGGGAAATGTTTTCCCACTGTGTGTATTTCTTGCCTGCCGGATGCAAGTTAGGATTAAAAGGTAATGGCCCACCAGTTCTTGGCTCCGTTGTTTCATTACCGTCTGTCCAAAAAAACAATGCGAACCTGCGTGGGCCAGGTGGCTGTGATGTTGGCTGTGGCTACAGGCTTTACATATCTCTAAGGCTCTCATGTATGCAGGGTCTCTACTCTCTCACGTATGTGGGGTTCCCGTACTCAGATTAAATTTGATTTTTTTCTTGTCAGTCTGCCTCCGATTTTTCAGCCAGACAAAAGAACCAGAGCAGGGAAAGGGTAATTTTTCCCCTTCCCCACATTTTCAAAGCTCTAACTCAGTCCTATTTCAAAGATCACAGGATGGGAAATCATGGGTAAAAGAAACAAAATGACCTCAGAGCACAGGTTATTTACTTTATTCTTCTAACCCAATTCTGCTTCTCTTCCTATTATCTGAGACCCGAAACCTATTTTTACCCAACTCTGCATATATGGTCCATAAGAGGCCTTCAATGCATACTTGTTTGAATAAATATATAACTAAATAACTGAACAAACAACCCTGGCTTTTAAGCCTGACTTAGGAAAATGATAGAAAATAATGAGGACCCTTCATTGAGGTCATGTTGGGAAGGGCTTTTCCCACAAAACTGAAGAAGCTGGACTTTATTACTTATTCTTTTTGCTATACAGAATAGCTAAAGCTTTATAAGCAAAGAATAACTAAGGCTTTTTAAGCCATCAGGGAGTATTTTAGCAACCAAGGCTGTTTTAGGAAGATCATTCTAATGACTACAAAGAAGATCAGTTGGTGTGTGATATGTCTAATTTACATTTAAGCTTTTGTTGCTTTCAAAAAGTGACAATAAAAACTTCAATGAATAAAAGGATTTTTAATCCAAACAGAGATGTGGCTGCCTTAACTCTATTGTTTATTAATGGAAATAAATACACTTTATCCACCTTTATGATTTAAGGGCTTTGTATAGTTTTAGAAGACAGTATGTCCTCATGAAACTAGTGTAAACTAAATCTGTTCAAATCACTTAAGTAAAGTAGAAAGTCACAAGGAAAGCCTAGATCCTTAATGGGAAACAAGACTGTCTTCAAACTAAGAGAGAGAAATTACCTCACAGTAAAGGAAATTGTAACCTTTTAACATCCCTGTGGGAAAGAGAATTCTTTGATTACTATGTCCTTTAAAGTGTTAGACATCGAGTTGCATGGTTGTTGGGTTTTTTTTCCTTTTTTTAAAATTAATTTTAATGGGGTGACATTTATAAATCATGGTACACATGTTCAGAGAGAACATTTCCAAGTTATTTTGACATTTGATTATGCTGCATTCCCATCACTCAAAGTCCAATTGTCTTCCATCACCTTCTAACCTAACTGGTTTTCTTTGTGCCCCTTTGGGGACCCCTGTTCTAGACCATCCCTTCTTTATGCTTGTAAATTAGCAAAAGAAAAAAAATGTTCTGATCAATTTAGCCATTTCTCCATGTCAGCAAAATGGCCATTAATCATTATTCCCCTTGTCACCTGATCTCCCTCCCTTGTAATCCTGTTCTCTCCGTTCTGCTTCATGAAAGCTAAGGGAGAAGAAAATTCAGGAGATATCTCTTTGCCTCCCTTGGCAGGCCTCCCTCTCTCTTCCTCTTGACATAAGTTTGTGTCTTTTTTTTTTTTTTTTGTATTTTTATGAAGTTAGAAGTGGGGAGGAAGTCAGACAGACTCCCGCATGCCCCCTACCAAGATCCATGAGCATGCCCACCAGCGGGCAATGCTTGGCCCATCTGGGGTGTTGCTCCGTTGCAGTCAGAGCCATTCTAGTGTCTGAGGTGGAAGCTATGGAGCCATCCTCAGCACCTGGGCCAACTTTGCTCCAACAGAGCCTTGGCTGCTGGAGGGGAAGAGAGAGATAGCAAGGTAGGAGACAGGTGTTGGTCAAATAAGGTTGTAAATATGACATATATGTTTGCTTGCTTATAGTTTGCATTGGGTGTGGGAGACAGGCTGTAAGCAGGCAGGGTCATTATAGCCTAAGGCTTAGTTTTAAGACTAAGCCTTTCCCACCCTTTCAATACTAATATCATCTCAACACTAAGCTTTTCCCCACACTTTTGACTGTTGCATGATTTGAGGTGGTGCACTCTCATGAGGAACCTCATTATACCTCAGATAAGTGACTTTGTATCAGAGACTTCCTTGTTTGTATATTGGCTTAAAGGTTTTGATTTCTACACTATAAAATGGGGCAGAGGAGCCCATGCTGGAAAAGAGCAGAGTAAGGCCATGTGGAGGAGAGGAGAGGTAGCCAAGATGGCTGAGTGCTGAAGGAGAAGCCAGTTTGTGCAGAGTTTATGTAGAGAGAAGGAGATGGAGAACAGAGGTGAATAAGGCTGGTAACGTAGAAACCTTTGATTCTAGGAGACTTGGGTAAGTCAGTGGCTTTGGGAGTCCTGAATAGAAAGGGAAGTGTTTTCCCACTGTGTGTATTTCTTGCCCACTGGGTGCAAGCTAGGATTAAAGGTAATCAATCGCCCACCAGTTCTTGGCTTCATTATTTCATTACCGTCTGTCTAAATCAAATGCGAACCTGCATGGGCCAGGTGGCTGTGATGGTGGCAGTGGCTACTGGCTTTAAAACGGGGAAGGGTGGAGAAGCAGATGGGCGCTTCTCCTGTGTGCCCTGACTGGGAATTGAACCTGGGACTTCCACATGCTGGGCCAATATTCTACCGCTGAGCCAACTGGCCAAAGCCAAGTTTGTGTCTTGAGTAGGTATTTTTCCATGTGACACTGGTATTTCCCAGTAGGCTGGATTACTACATCTGCTAAGAGGTCTTTGAGCTTCCATTCCTTCTTGGAACTCTGCAACTTGAAGCAAGTTTAGGGGAGCTTTTTTGAGGGTGAGAGACCATACAGAGAGAAAGAGAGATGGGTAGAGAAACAGACAGAGAGAGAGAGGGAGGAGGGAGAAAGAGAAGTCATGTAAAAATGGAAATCCAGCTATCCCAGACATCCTAGCTGAGGCCGAATGTATGCAAGGCCATCAAAAACCAGCCAGCCTCACAACCAGCTCTACCAACTGACTGACTTCAAAGCCAATACAATGTGGAGCAGAAGTGAGCTGTCCCAATTGAGTACCAACCTATAGAACTGTGAGAAAATAAGTATTACTGTTCTCAGCCACTACATTTTGGGGTATTGTGGTAGACAGAATTCTAAAGATGCCTTCTGACCTCCAAGATTCCCATTTCCTGCTAATAGTCAAATACTAATATTGGTACTGCTGTGAAGGGATTTTTTTTTAGATGAGATAGACTCCAGCATGTATCCCAATTGGGATTCACCCGGCATCCCACCCTCCCGGGGAGGCAAACCTCAAATCAACTGAGCTATCCTCAGTGCCTGGGCCTGATGCTTGAACCATTCGAGCCACTGGCTTCAAGAGGGGGAAAGAGAAAGAAGGGGAAGGGAAGATGGACAGGAAGAAAAGCAGATGGTTGCTTCTCCTGTGTACCCTGACAGGGAATCGAACCTAGAATGTTCTCAAGTTGGGCCAATGCTCTATCCACTGAGCCACTGGCCAGGGCCATATTTTCAAATATATTTTAAGCCCCAAGTTGATTGCCTTGTGATATGGACCTTATGTGATCATTTAAAATGCTAAAGTAGGCATTTTCTTTTTTTATTGAATTTATTGGGGTGACACTAGTTAACAAAATTATACAGGTTTCAGGTGCATAATTCTACAATATGTCACCTGTACACTGCATTGTGTGCTCACCACCCCAAGTCAAGTCTCTGTCCATCACCATTTATCCTCTCTATGCCCTCCTTCACCTCCCACCACCTCTGAAGTGAGTACATTAAAAGCAGCATGTTTTCTCTGGCTGATAGCAGAGGGAATGTCATAAAGAGTCAAAGAATGAGAAGGATTTATACCCTTGTTGGCTTACATATATAGCAGGCAGGCCTCATGACAAGAGATACTGGTAGCTTCCAGAAGCTGAGTGGCACCAGCTGACAGCCAGCAAGGGAGCTGGGACCTTACTCATACAACCAAAACTGAATCTACCAACAGCCTGAAAGAGTCAGAAGCAGATTCTTTCCCAGAGACTCCAGATAAGAACCTAGTTCAACTGAGACTTTGAGTTCAGCTTAAGGAACCCTGAGAAGCGAACCCAGTGTTCCCACCTGCCTGCTACATCTCTAATCTGGAGAATTGTGTGCCAATAAGCCTCCATGTCTGTACTAATTTGTTATGAAGCAATAGAAAACTAATATAAGTTGTTTATTTCAGTCATAAATACCGAATACATACACTTACTTGTACACACATAGGAAAGCCACAAAGTAGAGCAGGGGACTTCAAGTCCAGCTACCTATCAGAAACTTTCTGAGAGCACTTCAAAAATAACAATGTCTGCACTTGATCAGTGTTGGCATGGTGGATAAAGCATTGACCTGGAATGCTGAGGTCTTGAGTTTGAAACCTCGACGCCATCGGCTTGAGAGTGGGCTTACCAGCTTGAATGTGGGCTTACCAGCTTGCGTGTGGGGTTTCTGCCTTACATGCAGGATCATTGATATGATCCCAACATCATTGGCTTAAGCCCAAGGTCACTGGCTTGAGCAAGAAGTCACTGGCTCAGCTTTAGCTCTCCATTCAACCTAAGTGAGGCAACTACACGTTGATGCTTCTCACTCTCTCTCCTTCTTCTCTATCTCTCTCTAAAATCAATCAATCAATAAAAAATTTTTTAATTGTACTTAAAAAAAAAACAGCCAATGACTGGCCCACCATAGAGATGCTGATTTCATTGATTTCATAGTTTGGGGATTTGGCCTAGCCATTGGTATGTTTAAAAAGATCCACAGAGCCTGACCAGGTGGTGGCACAGTGGATAGAGCATTGGACTGGGATGCGGAAGACCCAGGTTCGAGACCCCGAGGTCCCCAGCTTGAGCGCGGGCTCATCTGGTTTGAGCAAAAACCCACCAGCTTGAACCCCAGGTCACTGGCCCCAGCAAGGGGTTGCTTGGTCTGCTGAAGGCCTGCAGTCAAGGCACATATGAGAAAGCAATCAATGAACAACTTAGGTGTTGCAATGCGCAACGAAAAACTAATGATTGATGCTTCTCATCTCTCTCCATTCCTGTCTGTCTGTCCCTGTCTATCCCTCTCTCTGACTCACTGTCTCTGTAAAAAATAAATTAAAAAAAAAAAAGATCCACAGGTAATTCTAATAGGCAGCCAAAATTGAAGACCATTAATATAGAAAAAATTACATAAGGGCCAACAGATAGATGAGAGAGAGAGAGAAGATTTCTACCCTATCATCCCTCCACTGTGAGATAACCACCTGAAGTCTGCTAATGACTATCAGTTAAGATGCTTTTAGCTGGAAGAAACAATATCTGATCAGCAATGGGACAACAGAAACATTACTCTCTCCCGTAATAGAAATATGAAGGTTTCCAAGTTGGTGATGTCAGCAGCTCTATGTAGTCATTTTGAGGACTCCCTATCTCTTTGTTCTATGTAGTCATTTTGAGGACTCCCTATCTCTTTGTTCCACCATCTTCAGCCTGTGGGCTTTTCTTCCAGTTTACCTTCCAGGTACCAAGATGGCAGCTGCTTATATAAGAACCATGCATCGCTCAATATCATTCACCACCATCCAAATGAAGAGAGTTTCTCCTTATGTTCCCTTTCTGTTGGTGTGGGAAACCTTCCCCAAAGCCTTCCCAGACTTGTCTCAGGTTCTACAGGCCAGAATTGGACTGTTTCCGTGTTATCATTATCAGAGAGGCTGGAAAAGAAGTACAGTAGGTCTTTGAATAATGCCATTTTGTTCAACATCATTTGGTTATAACGTTAATGAGATGCCATAAGAACTCAACTCTTATTTATAGCAATTAACCTATGGTAAAATGTGTTATATGTCTTTTCTTTGCAGCTCCAAGACCTATTGAAAATGTTAAGTGAGGACTTGCTGTACTTGGCATTTTTAGCCTCTGTAAAAGTATTCAATTGTGACGATGTCATAGGGAAAGATGACAAAGGTACCCTTCCTCTCTAGAGATATCTCTTTATCCCCTGGTAGTAGGTGACTAATCTAAAACCAGGAGACACAAATCCAGTATGTGATTAATTTAACATTTTCAACAATCAGGTAATTTTCTCCCAATTGCTTCTTAAGCTTATTTTCAGAGAACAAGATCTTTCTATTGAATTGTCTTGTCTATTGAAAAAGGTAAAACACTGGAAACATCAATGAAAAAAAAATAAGATGACATACAACCAGGCCCTTAAATGCCAACTGAGCAGTCGAATTTCATCTTGGCTGGCTACCAGTTACGATTTTCTTTAAAAAGTTCTTTAAACTCTTCAAGGTGCTACATAGCGATAATAAAGAGGAGGGACAAAGTTACTTCTTCAAAGGAGAACTTGTTAAACTGAGAAAATTCACTTACAATTTTTTTTTTTTTTTTTTTTAGAAAATTCACTTTTTAAAAAGCGAGGAGAGGGAACTCAAGGGAATACTGGAAAGGGGTGTGGCTTTCCCAACATCGGTAACTGGCCTGCTGTCACGGAGGAGAGGATTGCTCCGCTAATTATTTCGTTCTTTCACCAGTTGTCATTGCAGTAACAATCTCATTGCCTCAGACCTGCCTGCTCTCTATTCTTCTGCTCCCTTGCTTTCTGTTATTCTGGAAGCCAGGAAAGAAAAGACAAAGGGGAAAATAGGGCTTTGTAGGTTTCTTGGACTCTGCCCTTTGAGACAGGAAGCTGACCCAGCTGACGCAGCAGCCTCTCGGTTCTGAGTCCGGCTTGGGACCCTCAGGGTCCACTCGGTTCCCTGCTCAGCGACCACAGCTGTCTGGGCAGCTCCGCTTGGGTCGTTTTGTTTGTCAGGAACCTCTCTACTGTGTTTGGTGTTTCTAAGATTTCCACATTTCATCAGTCAAGTCTTAGCATCTCCAGAAAAAAACAGAACAAAATAAAAAACCAACCAAACAAACAAAAAAACAAAACCCAACAACAAAAAAAGCACTGTTTATACACTTTAGGAACTAAGGACATCAAGGTAGGTCATAATCAGTGACATCTCCCTTTTAGCTAAATCAAACCCTCAGGAAGTCTGTGTTTTGCAGTGAGCAGACTTCAACTTGCCTTGAGACCAAATAACTAAGTCTGGGGCTGTTTCCAGGGTATTGTTTTCTCTTTTGTCTAAAACAAACTTAGAACCACTTAGAAACTGGGGAGTGGAGTGGGGAGGGTTGTAGAGAGGGACAAATATGTATACATGGTGACAAAAAGTGATTTGACTTTGGGTGAGGGGCACACAGCACAACTAACAGTTCAAATGCTATAGAAATGTTCACCTGAAACCTATGTACTCTTATTGATCAATGTCACCCAATTAAATTTAATTTCTAAATTTAAAAAATTTTAAGAATTTTCCCAAAATATGTTTGAAAGGAGCACAGTTTTCAAAATATGTTGGTTCTAATGATTATAACCAGCTTTAATATTTTTGTATTTCTTTCTAAACTCTCTTTGTGTTTATTTACATTTAAATAAACAATTGAATTCTATCACTTTATTCAGTTTAGTATTTTACCATTTTCATTAAATACATTTATGATAAATATTCATGTAAATTAAGCAGACATCAAGAATTCAGCTGTTTCTACCTCTCTGGAGGGGGGTTGCATAGGTAAATGGAAATAATAGCTTAGTAAATCCTGAAATTCACTTCAGATGGACTTATTCGGGGGCAGCCTTCACTTAGGCGGTCTGAGGAGACTGTCGAGCCAGGTTGAATCTTAAGTTTTGATTTAATGTTATGAGTTGCCGCAGGTACATACTGACCAACAAACACCCAGATTGCCTGGACCGGTGAATGGTCCTGTCTCTCTGTGATAGATGTCCTTGAATTTGGACCCTAACTCAGTTCCCACATGCTCACGAACAACGGAAGTTTTCAGATTTGCAGAAGTACCCTAAGGTTCCATTTCCTTTTTTCATTTTCTAAAATTGTCCCCAAACCCATAGAGTGCCCCTTTCAGAATGTTTGAAGAGTTCTGTAATCCTCTTATTTGGGAACATGGTTTGAAAATGCTAAGAAGGGGGATGTGCTTTCCAGTATGCTCATTAGCACTAACAGCTGCAAATACCTGGCCAGGCCCTGCCATCTGACTTAGAATAAAATTCTGAGAGGGAGTCAGTCACCAACTCTGACCCTTCAACAGGCATTTTCCGTGTGCTTCCTTTGTGCCTCACAGAGGACTAGGCAGATTACCTGAAAACATTCTCCTGTCAGAAAAAGTCTGACTCCTGCAGCTCCCCCGACCATAGGTAGCAGTGGAAAAATTACAACTGTGTTTGACTCCCAATATGCAATCCCAGCTCAATATGAAGAAATACGGAAATAAAGTGAATTCTTCCCCAAGACTCTGAGAGTGCACAGATGCAGCTCTGGCAGGACGCCCAGGAACTTAGATGGGTACGATTTATATACATCAGGTTAGTTTCCTTTAATGCGGCAAGTCCATCCTCTTTGGTTGATTTCAACTTACACATCAACTCAATCCGTGCATTTTTTTTTTTTTTTTCAAATAATTGATCTGGCGTGTTCATTACGATGGTCCAACATGTGTCTGATCCGCTGAATGTTTCATTTTTTCTCTGGATGTTTGGCACACTCCCCTGGATACTATAATTATTCTACCTTTTTGGTTTGTCCTCATTATACATGGAGTGCTGGAGCGAGGCCATCCTTTCTGATTGCACACTGGTATTCTTATTCAGCCTTTTCATGGGCTGTGTTGGTTTGTACATAGGACACGAGTGGGAGAATAGGTGAAACAGTTCTGATTTTTGAATTGGCAGCCATCTGTATTTCTATAGTTGTCAGCCCCACAGACCTCAATTTCTGCACATGGAAAATGGGGGTAACACATCTTGTCCTTTTCCAACAGAGAGCGTGTTGAGGATTAACTGAATAGCTCCAAACAATCCTAAAAGAAGCCTGTCCTCGCAACCCAGGTGCTGACCCTCTCTTAGGTACCAATGCATGTGCTTATCCCAGTTTCTAAATAGAAAAAAAACACACACACATAAAAACAAAAGTACCTCAGACTAGATCTGTGCTTGGTTGGTGACCAATTATAAGCCCAGCTGATATTAGAGGCACAAGGGTAGATGAACAAAATGTACAAAGCACGTCTCATCTTTTAATCAGTTACATACATACCCCTTGAAATTGCTGCATTCGGGGCAGCAGCCTGACCTCTGACAGTGGTGGCAGTAACAACAGTGGCTTTCTAGACCAGCATTGTCTAAGTCAGGGGTCCCAAACTACGGCCCGGCCCGTGGGCCACATGCGGCCCCCTGAGGCCATTTATCCAGCCCCTGCCGCACTTCTGGAAGAGGCACCTCTTTCATTGGTGGAGTTCCCATTTAAATACTGGTCAGTTTGTTGATTTAAATGTACTTGTTCTTTATTTTAAATATTTGTATTTGTTCCCGTTTTGTTTTTTTTACTTTAAAATAAGATCTGTGCAGTGTGCATAGGGATTTGTTCATAGTTCTTTTTATAGTCTGGCCCTCCAATGGTCTGAGGGACAGTGAACTGGCCCCCTGTGTAAAAAGTTTGGGGACCCCTGGTCTAAGTGCTCATACTTACAATATACACAGGTAGAGAACATTTCCACCATCACAGAAGGTTCCACTGGCAGGGCTGCTCGACGCTGACCAAGCTGTCCTCTTACAATTACTCTAACTGACCTCAAGTCAGTCTTTATGGTAGCATCAGCTGGGCTCACCTCACACAAAAGGAAGAACAGTTACAAGTAACACTGCATAGTAACAAATGTCTTATTTTCATACTTTCCCTCACTAAAACCCGGCATCAGAGGCTAAGATAAACCAAACAGCATGCTACAAAGAGATTTTATCAACTAGTAATCAATACCTAATTTTAAAAAGAATCATATCATGGGACAATGTCTAAAAATATTCTGTTTTCCTTTATGTGTGAATTTCAGTTGATCCATAGCCAGGATTTCACTACCCCCTATTCTCTCACCACTATTCCCATGTGACTTAAAGGTTGATTTTATTACAGGTCCAATTCTTCCTTGTTTATGGTATCACATCTATTTGATGCAAACATTGAATGCAAACAATGAATGCAACATTGGCAGAGATCTGTTTTGTCTGTTATATATGCAAAAAGGGTTAACATCAAATACAGAGCCCAGCTAAAAGGCTTAAAGCTCATTGTTTATAATGCCTTTTTCATTGCTAATTTCACATACTTCTCACATCTGACAGGAACAGATCTCACACACCCATAAAAATCCCACAAATCAAGCTATTGAAAGAGTAATATTTAAGCATAGCATTCATAGAATTAGTAATAGAATTGTAGAGTTGACAGGTAGCATAAAACTGTCAGAGATATGAGTGTCAAACCATTTCTTTCAAAAATGAGAAAGCTGAAGTTAAGAGAGGTATAGTGCTACGAAGTTGCTGGATGAGGGATGGGGTTGGAACCCAACCTCCAGACTGGGACCCAGAGCTATTTTGGACACCTTGTTCTTTGCCCTCCTCCTCTGACAAGGATGAAGATGAGGTAGGAAGGGAGGGGGAAATGTCGGCCTCTCTCAGATGGCAGGAAGGTCAGTCTTTCTGGGACTTCACCACACTTCAGCCTTCAGGTCACTGCCTTGCATGGGAGACGCTCTTTCTTCTTAGCTTGGTTCAGCAACTCAAGTGTTCCTTCTGGCTTCAAAATTGCCACACACCCCAGAGCAACCAAAATGCCTAATCAATGGGATTTCTGGACCCAGAGAATAGGTGTTCTGTCCTGGTTAATTAAAGTATGCTTTTACAATGTCTTCCTTATGAAAAGCTCCTTCTCTCAAATGACACTGAAATATTTATCTTCAAGAGTTGTATTTTCAGGGGATCCATAAATCTCCTGAAAAGTGAAATTCAACTCAGTCGGTAACAATCATTAAATTATCAAAGATGTCCACAATTGAAAAAGGTTAAGTCTATCAGGGAAGAAAAGATAGATACACTTTTTAAAAGAAAAAAAAAAAAAGAAAAAACCCCAGGAAGACTGGTATAATGGTCATAAGGTATAATCAATACTAACTTAATAGAAATAGAAAATGTAAATGTAAGATTATAATATTCAAGATGCCCAGGAAGAAACAAGGTTGAAGATATATTTCCCTTGTCTCTTTCTTCATTTGTTAAATTCTTTTTAAAACAATTTTTAAAAATTTATTTATTAATACTAGCAAGAGAGGGAGAGACAGGAACATCGGCCTATTCCTGTATGTACCTTACGGGGGGATTAAACCAGCAACCTCTGCGCTTTAAAATAATGCTCTAACCAACTGAGGACACATTTGTTTAAATTCTAAGAGTTGCGAGTGCACTTCTGCAAGTCAGTGAGAAGGGAGACCCACCCACCCCTTTCCAAGGCACTGCAGGAGGTACAGGCTTACAGACTTCCTGCAATGGGGAACAGGGTGCTGAATGAATGCCAGTCAGGCTATAAGACTAGTGAGGCTGCCTTGCTGCCTGTACACTTGTGGTGGTGGTAGCTTTTATAAAGGTTAAATAGGCCTTCCATTAAGCTTTCTCTCATGGGAGGCTATCTTCCTCCTATCTCTAAACTAGACTATGCCATGACAGGAATGAAAAAGGACCCCTGATACCATGAGCTAACACACTGAAATGCAGCATGCTTCATTAGATGACATTGTGAAAGAGAAAAAGTACCAAGACAGGAATATGACAACTTTTGCTTCTGCAGAGGTGCTGCTGGGGCTCTTGGAAAAAAATGTGGCCATGGAGGAAGGAGGTGCCGGGGTTGCTACAAACATTCCTATTGTCTCTCCCAGAAGCAGCGTGACAATGACATCCTCAGCATCCCCAATGACAGCAGCCACCAACGCACTCCATGCTAAGGGAAGAATCAAAACTTTACCTTCCATTCTAATATTTGGGGAAGATATCTAAACAACAGAATTGAGAAATGCCATATACCAAGTAGCAGGAAATGTTCACAGGAATCCAATATACCAATTTTGATGTAAAATGACCTTGAAAAAAGCAGGAATACAAGTCACAAATTTTAAAAATGTCTGTTGAACTAGGTATGTGAACAAGTAAGTCACTAGTAGGTTTGCCTATAGCATTTGTTGACACAAGACAGTTCATCTGGTTTTCAAAATCATTTTGGTAGATTTTTCAAAAGAAACTTTCACTGGTGTTGACTCAAGTAAATATTTTGAAAATCTGATACATTAAAACCTCTTCAATATCAAAAGGCACAATATAATGATTTATATATTTTATTTTGACTTTACATGCGGTGTTAAAAACCCAAAGTACATATTATTTACACATCCACAATACAAGTTTACAAGATATCTATACATGTTAAAGTACTCTATAAAACAGTATAGAGCCACTTCACTTTAGGGTTACTTTTTATGCCATAACATTAAAAAAGATACAATCTGTGTTTACCTTTGCACAAATGGATAAAGCATTTAAAAATTAAATTAACAGGATAGAGACTAGATTTAATGTTAGAAATTTCAACATAAATACGATAGAACTCACATTACGAACTACAAGGCAGCACGATGTTACAAAGTGTTATCCTGGAGCCACACAGTTACTGTTCTGTTTTCCGCACGCCGGGATTAATATTGGTAAGGTGAATTCAAACACGCGTGTCGTGTCGGCGGTGGACTGAGTAGTGTTTATCGTCGGTTGGTTTAATTTATTATTAATCTGTAATATTTTTAGTTGCAAAGCTGAAGTGTTTCAAGAACAGAAGTTTTAGCTTTTGAGCTTCCAGAGATCTCAGGGAATCATGTTGTTTAGAAAACAATATTCTCAAAGGAAAAGAATAACTGTATCAGTATTCTACATTTTGTATAAAAGTGTTCTGGTCTTCTGCCACCCATCCTCCCCCAAATAATGTAATATCATCAGCATTATCACAAGAAATCAACTGAACTTACTTGTCTGGCTAAGTCAAGAGCATTCATCTGCCTTGATACTTTCTAGATGAGGGTCAATAAACCACGGTGTCACGTGCAGCCCAGTAACTGAAACAGTCATTGGGACTGCCCATCAACAACTGTTAGTGGCTCCTGCAGAGCTACGAATAAATGATTCTATAAGGTTTCCACAGGTGTCACATTACCCAGGAAACCTCATTTGACTTCACATTATCACTGTTTCATCCTTAGGAAAGCAGGAGTGGAATGTTGATCATGGCAAAGGACGTAATGCTATTTGGGTGGACCGTTTTACAGTTAATTGTTTTAGGTTGTTTTTTATGATTTTTAAAAAAAGTCTTTCCAGGTGCTGGTTGAAAAACACTTACAACTGGCACTCAGTAAATGATGTGCTATACTGAAAACACTTGACATACTTTAGTATTTCTATCATTCGCATGAATAAGGCACAAAATGCACAGATTCAGGTAAACTCACATGTAATATTTACAGTATATTGTCATTACCTGCATGACTTAGGGGGAAGTTCTCATATAACACAACATAGACAGCATGATTGCACCACTATTAGGTTTTCATAGACTGTGTCTGTTAAGCCAATTACAAATTTTTTTCACATTTTCTTCTTTTGTATTTTTTTTTTAATTTTAAATATTGGAGTAAGAGGAGTTAAAGGAAGGGAAATTTTACTGCATGGGAAAAAACAAAAACAATCAAAATAAAACCTTAATTAGTGTGCCCAAGGTTAAATAGAAGTGACTCAGGCTCGGATTCACAGTGGACAGGTAAATTTTACTACTGAATACTGTTGGATAAATCAAGGAAACCTCTTAACATCTCTATCTTCTTAAGCTGGCAAGACTGTAATAGAAGTTTTAATGAATAGCAGCACAAAATTACTTAGAACTCTTACATTCTGGCATTGGGTACCGTGTAAGTCAATTATATTGATGGTTGAATCAGCCTTGATTTTCTTTCTTTTTCAAAGCTGAACCCAATGGACTGCTGTGGGAAGTAGTTATTGTTCAGTCATGCTCAATGTAAACAACTTCATAGCACAAAAAAGATGCAATGGGCACCTAATCAAATCCTAGGGGATACAGAATGCACGTACACACACACACACACACACGCACGCACGCTCGCACGCACACACGCAACACAGGTGGCATGAAAAAAATGCCCCACATAAAAAAAAATGCTACAGTTTGGGTCTAAGACTGACTTTTAAGCAAATTGTTTGGTAATCTACAAGTTTGCTTCTTTGAAATATTACCATTGTTTTTGACATTTGTGCAAGAGGCAAGGTGAATGCATACATATTAAAATGTTCACATTTAATGGGAAGACCACACACAATGGCAGTCTAAGTTGAACCCATTTTCAAGTATTTGCTCACAGATTTTTTTGTGTACTGTATCAGCTCTTCACACTGGGAAGATAGCCCCACTGAGCTACACCTCTCCTTAGCTTCAAACAACAGAAATGAAATGGCCAGCACCTTCCTTTGTTTTCAGGCACAGTACACAGAAGCCTTGTTGCAGTAGCTACATGTGGCAAGTTCTGATGTTGCCAAAGTTAGAAAGAGTTTCTTTGGCCACTTGGTTCTCTTAAAATACAAGTGAGTCTCTTATCTTAAGGTACCCTTACAACATCACCCTCTCAACAACATGGACAGGATAAAGCCATATGGGGAATAGCACACTTGAGGCCTAGTAAGTGTATTTGTTCAGTGGTCTGACAGATGTCGTTTGAGGAGCAAATGAAGGCTTTGGTGGCACGTCAGGTTTTAAGGACGGTGTCCTCTTTAGCCCCGTCCTAGGTAGGGTGCCATTACTGGTGTAGCTGCTCTGTCTGGAGAGGGAAGGCTGCAGATGAACACTCACTGGTGTTCCCTGGATATAGTCCACCTTTGCCCCTGTTGGGGTGGGCATGTACCCACCACGGTTCATGCTAGGCTGTCTAGATAACAAAACACCATTTGGTGAGTTTAAGTTTTTAGGCATAGCAGATATAGAGTGCCTCTGGGAAGAGTTTTTGTGGTAACCTCTTTGCCTTTCCAGAGAAGTCATTGGGACTCCAGGAGTGGTGGGGACATCCACTCGTTTGGTTGGGCTATTTCTGGGGAGAGTTGAAGGAGGAGAGTAGAGCGATGCCTCCCGGTTAGGAACCTTAGGTGGAACCTCAGACATGGGTCCCACGGGATCCAGCATCAGGGTCTGGTGGGCCATTTGGATGTCTCCCATGATGGCTTTAGCGTTACTATTTGGGTCATTTAGATGCTTCAGGAGATCATTGAGGGTATTTCTGGAATCCACAGAACGCCGGTGATCTCTTTTGCTAGATGACTTCGTAAGAGGGTGGTCAAGGTGTTGAAGCTTTTTTTCAGCTTTGTGAGCATTGGAGTTTGAGAAAGACGTGTTGTAGTCATGGGTGGCATTAGGAAGAACGATGGCACTGGGGATGTGCCCATGACTTAATGGGGAGTGGGGAGGAGGACTAGAAGGAAAAAACTGGGGGGTTTCTTTCCTTGATGCCCCATGGCCATGGGTCTTGTCTGAGTGGCTCTTCATGGCCTGCAGGGTCTTCTGGTGCA
Source organism: Saccopteryx leptura (assembly GCF_036850995.1). Lineage (NCBI taxonomy): Eukaryota > Metazoa > Chordata > Mammalia > Chiroptera > Emballonuridae > Saccopteryx > Saccopteryx leptura. The sequence goes on from NC_089508.1 coordinate 72,200,134, forward strand.
GCACAGGCGTAGACTCAGGTGTGGGGAGTGCAGCCAGCTCAGGAGGTTGGCCTCGATGATCCATTACCATGGATTTAGTTTCTGCGGTGGGTGGTAGCTCTTTCCGACTGGTCAGCAGGTTACTATACAATTTGGGAGAATCAATATTCTGCTGATATTCCTTGACTGGGCTGTCAAAGAGACCATTCAGTTTGGCAAAACTTCCACTGGAGTCCGTGCATGACTGAGCAGACTCTGCATCTTTGTGGATCTTTCTGTTCTTCCGAATGAACATGTCACGATAGCAGTACACTGCCACACCTGCAATGAATGCACCCAAAACAAAAGCGGCAAAGACACAGGTGATGAGGACATTCATGTGGACCATCTGGTTGGACTCTCCAGACTGGACTTCCCACCGCACACCTGCAATAGACACAGGGAGGGTCTTGGTGAGGTGCTCTTTTGAACAATATTGCCAGCAAACAGTTTCCACTGAGCCAACACTACCTTCATATGGTCTATATGCTTAGCTTGGAGGGTCAGTAGACTCTAAAATTCTGTAGACTCTAAAATAACCAATGAAATGTTAGGTTAAGAGGTATCCAAGTCTGTTACATTTTTTTCTTTAATTACATAGGATCCCCACAGACATCTGATCGCTGCAAATGCCAGGATAACTCTAACCTCCCCTTGCTCTGTATTCAATGTCTCTTTCCCCCCCAAGACTTCTTAAATAGTTATTAGACATTTTAAGAGTTTCTATCTAAAAATTAGAATTAGAAAGGTGTCTATTTTCTAAATGGCCTGTTTTAAGCTCATAATGTTTTATCTCATGGTTTTCTCTTAATCATAACTGAGGATTAAAGGGAAGCTGCTAGGATTAGGAAAATGTATGAAATGGCATCTATATATTATGCTAACCAAATTATTCTAATACAATTATGCTATCTTAATCAGAATAAAAACACAACTTGTTACAAACTAAAAGCACCTGCTTGGTCATTGTTAGCTAACAAATACAGACTTCTATGTTTGATTTTTTTTTTCATTCCATCTTGGGGTCAAGCACTCTTGAATTGCCTGATATGAAAGAAATTTAAACAGTCTAAGGAAATAATATCTTGCATTAGTTAAGTAACATAATTCAAATAACTTGAGGTATTTAGAAATATTCAAGTTAGACTAGAAGGAGAGAGAATTATTTTTAATTATCGGGATTTTTAATGCAACCACAGACATCTAACAGTCAACCAATGAAATGTTAGTTTAAGAGGTATCCAAGTCTGTTACATGCTATAAACACAGCTATCCCAGAATAAGGTAAGTCAGAGTGACTTTGAAGATTTGGTTGCTTTAGGTTAGTACTAAGGCCTTTGAATGTTAGTTGTTTTTAATAAATGTCTAGGGTTATGAGATTCAGTGGCATTTTGAAAGACAAAGAAAGAAAAGTAGAAATGGTACTACTCAAGAAAAAGCAAAAAGAATTATTATAAAGTTGTTTACAGTGAAAATATATAAAACCAAAATCAACAGACATAAATAATAAATGACAATGCACTGTCATAGAAACTGATTGGAAACCTGATCCCATAGTTCAGTAAGCACTACAGAATAGATTTTTTTTTTTTTTTTTTGGAATCATGTATCAAATAAGCCTACTCCTTGGGCAGCTATGTTATAACTGCTTCTAGTATTATGAGCTGTTACATTTTTTTGCTTGTGGCATTCAAGCAACTGAGTACCTCATACATCCTTTGCATACTGCATTTTTGAACTGTAGCTAAACAGAAGACTGGGAAACGTTCTTTAAGTAAAATATCTGACATCGGGGTATTCACAAGTTTTTGGATGTGGTGGGGTGACCCTCGAAATTCCCTGATATCCACAAGTCTCCAGAATCTCCAGACAGAAATCAACAGATTAGATTGTCTGAGTGGCTGTTTCACCACCCTTTCTTTAACAGCTTCCACCTCTTTCATCGTTGAAGGAATGCACTCCAAGTTATCGTAGAAAACCGAAGCAACTATGGCCAGCAGAGGTGGTGGAAGAGGCTTAGCAACTCTGTTCCCGCTAGCCTCAGGAGAGGGTTAAGTGCTGAGGCTCCTCAGAGATGTTAGGAATCAGATTTCCACTCAGTGAGATGATTTCCCTGGTGAGGCCTTACCCTTTGGGATACCCGATAAAGGATCAGTAAAATCGGAAGTGTTTGGGTCATCTTGAACTACAAATTTCCGGGAGCTCGTCAGTTTAGGTCTCCAGGTATCAAGCACTTTAGGTGTGTTTTCTGGGATACTTGCTATTGTGGTAACAGAAGATGAAGATACCTCCATGTCTGTGGTGGCAAACAGATTTTTATTAACGTGGGTAGTATCAGCAGATTTTTTTTTTTTTCCTGACTGGTCTGGTGCATTTTTTTTTTAAGTACAGTTTAAGTATATTTTAGGAGAAACCCTATTCTAGCATTTCATCAAAACACATTCACAGAGCCTACCCCAAATCTTTTTTCTTGCAATGGAAAAATAAAAACTAAACACACTAATGCTATGTTAAGATTTCAAAATTAAAGACACTCAGAACACTCCTGGAAAGTCCCTGTGGTGATGAATGACACTCACAGAAAAGGTAACACAAATCTCAAAGATTAATTGCTACTTTTTTCATCCTTTTGTGAGACAACATCGTTTCATTTCTCTTTCTGGGTGTTTCTCAAGCACTTTCAGAGCCGGCTGGAGATTGCACATCCTTCCCTGGAGTCTCTAAGTGTGGCTTCATCGGAAAGCACGTGGCTAGGTCCGTGCAAACACCTGAGCTGGGACCTGATAAACCAGCTCTGCCCAGGTCGTCCTGCTTTTCCACGGACCCCCGTCCATCTGTAGATTATTCACTGCACTGAGGGCTCACTGTCCACGGTAAAGCACAAAAGCAGGGATGAACCTTGCCCATGCCTTCCAAAATGCCCAGGGAGTTTCTTCCAAAGAGTTGGCAGCAACTCATGCAAAAGAAACGGCATTTACAAGCTGAATTAGGATGTTCTGATACGTAAGATCCGCCATCCCTTCCCCTCCCCACCTCCCCCAAGGAATGAAACTGCTGGTGAGTTGTAGAAGTAGCACTGGGATGGGGAGTGACTTAACCTCTTAGCATGTCTATTATTGATCCCCACCAAACAGATTTTTCCCTCAAAATGTACACATACGACTTTAGGTTAAAACTCCAGAGACCCCAATTCAAACTGATGTAATGGTGACAGATGAAGACTCTAATAGGGATGTGGGGAGCCCACTGGGCACCTTAATACATCAGCAACCAGCTTCATCCAACCAGGAGCCTTTGTCATACCACTGAGGCCACAAGAGTCCAAGTGTCCCAGGATTACCGCAAACCACTCAAAAAAGAGCTCTAAAATGTATAAATACACATTTTGGGGAAATGTGTATTTGTTTACTAGGTCTGAGGAAAGGTGAAGAGAGAAGGGGGGGAAATAATGAAATCCTGCCATCCATGACACAGAGATGGCCAGAGGGGACATTCACAATGCACGAGGGTGAGAAGAAAGCTGGGGGTGGGCGGGGTGGGGGGGACGCGTGCAGCTGGAATGCAGTCTATGTTAATCTGTTTGCTTTTCCTTAGAGGATGTGCCTTGGCCAATGATGGACTGTTAACATGCTCCACAGGGTGAAGTACTGAGTAATAAAAAGTCTTTTGGTGCCATCAGTGGGATTATGAGTCAAAGCACAAAAATGAAGGGCTGCCAAACTGCGTAAAAGGAGGGGGGAGGGGCTGAAAATGCTGCACTGAAGGAAAGAAAAGGTTGTTAATTCAAAAAAAATTTAAAAAACTAACCAGATGTTGGACCGCCAAATATTTTGTAATCTGGTGTAGCTGAAGTAGGCAAAATTTCTAAAAGAATTAAAGGAACAAGTAATCAGTAAAAAAGTAACCAAAAAGAAAGCAAAAATTTATGAATTCCAGTTAACTAAAAAAGTCAAAAGAAAAAACTATAAATGAAAAGACTGACCTACTGGTTAGACTACCTTTTACTAGATTTCCTACAAAATTGTAAATGGTGAAGAAAAAAAAAAACAACAACAATTCTCTAAAGGGGAAAAAAATAATAGTAAGATTCTTCTCTAATGTATCCTCATGACCAAATAGCTCTCAGCTTTTGAGAAGTTTAAGTTAAATGCTAGGTGGTATGTGTCCTGAGTCATTAAAAGGCTGGTTGTAAAATAATGTTCACGTGCAAATGTGGTCAAAAAAGAAGCGCTGGGAGGCGGGGGAGAGCCGGTCTTACCGTGGCAGTCCCCTAGGTGGGCCGTGCTGCCGAACTCCGTGTCCTGCTCGTACCCTCCAGCACTGTGGTTATGGAAAGCAAAGAAGTCTTCAGTTAACAGCCTTCATAGGAAACAAGTGACAACCAGAGCAGAACCAAGAACACAAATCGATTAGTTAGAATAGGCAGAGAGAAAAAACACGGACATTACAACATAGCTTGCTAAGTTGAGTATTTTTGTTAAATGGTTGGTCACTGGATTGTGTAAGAGAGCAGAAGGGAACTGCCTATGTCACTTAGGTATTATGCTGTCTATAATCTCCCCTCTCACAGCTACAGATTTCTCCTTTTTTCCCCACTTCTCCCATATAAAAATAAACAAACAAAAACAAGATAAACACCAAAACAGGAAGAAAAAAAGAGAAAAAAATAAAAGTAGTGTTATTGGATGTTTTCTAAAATTTCTAGCTTTAGAGACTCTGGGAAAGATAGGAGCAAATGTGGAGATCTTAGCTAAGGAGGCAAAGTCTACTTACACCATCCCTGGGGTGACTCTACCGCAGGTCCCCTGGCTTAACCAGCCACAGTATGGGTCCCGAGATGCAATACAGGACCTGCAAGGAACCAAACAGAATGGAACTTGGATTTTCTCATCATCAAAGGTCTTAATGCTGCAAGCCCCAGGGCAGAAACAAAAATGGCAGCTTACTTTTTACATGATCCATAACGCTCACAGCGACTCAGGGGGATGCGAATAATGCAGCTAGAGAATGCCACGTACAGAGTGTGATGATCTTTATCCAGCTGTAATGAGATGACTTTTCTGTCCTCCTCATTCTCAGCATTACACCTACATTGTGAGATACATTTTGAAGCCATACATTTAGAAAGTCAGAAAATACATGAACTATCCAAGACAAGCACGGTTTGGTTTTTTGCCAAGTACTGAGAGGTGGGGAGGTCTTAAGGAATATGCTCGGTAGCAAACCAGGCAGGTACATAGTTTAAGTTATAATTATGTGATTCATCTTCTACTGCTCTGCATGCTTGGTTACATTTCAGGCTGGATAAAGGGTTTCTTAAGATTGCTTTCCCATTCTGATGATCAAAGGGAATTATATTTGTGAAAACCGTGTTGGACTATAGGGGAAAAAAGGGATAATGTTTTAATGCATTTAAATCTTCCTGTGCTATATGTTTCTGGATCAAGCCTTAGTTTTCTTTCATTCCATTTCTCTCATCTATTTCTTGTTCATTTTAATGGTCTAAATAATCTTTTATGTCAGTAGTTGGAAGAACTGCATTCTGGGTATGTGTGTGTGTGCTTGCAACTGTCTGCTGCATGTAACATCCTGAAATTTATCTGCAATGTAGTAGGGGTGATGCTGAAATGCTCTCATCTTCCACAGGTAAAGGACAAGGGCTGAATTATTTTTAAACTCATCAATAGCCCACCTCCATGCATGCCCTAGTGGACTCAGGAAGAAAACAAAACTCAGGATTTATTTCAGTGAGGGGGAAAAAAAAAGCAACAAAACCCAAAACAGTAATATGCCAAACCACTGCTAATTTAGAGGGCTGAAAGGAAATGACTAGATAAAATAAACTCCGGAAATTTTTGAGCAGTGCTGAAGAGCGTTCTCGTAAAATAGACCTACTTTGCATGGTTGTATGCTTCAATCTCTTCCAGTAATACGCTATCATTCAAAGAGAAAGAACTCGTCTTTGCCAAAACTTTAAGTACTACTCCAGCCTCTGAGCCAACAAAGATGACAGTGTAGTTCTGGTAGGGTCCGGCAGAATGGTCAACAGCAATGGCCGTCAGTCTGTACCTGCCAGAGGAGGAGAGCCCAGTCAGAGGGGTGGGTCAAGAGGAAGAGAAAGGACTGGATGGGAGTGGGTCCCTGTTTCCGCACGGTCTTACCTGATCCGAGTCTTGGTGAACCAGGGCTCCTCTGCAATGGGTGGGACGGCAGAGTCCATCAGGGGGTGGGATTTGATGAATGACAAGGTTTCATCCGGGAAATCGATGGAGGTTTTATAAGCTTCAGCAAGGCCATGCTTTGCACAGCAACCAGGCCTGGAAGGCAAACAGTGTTTTGTTTTATTTTTCCCATCCCATAAACTGTATCTAAGGAATAAGTGTCCATTCTGAAAGAAGAGGTCAAGAGAGAAAGGGTGAGCAGAACCCAGAGAGCAATGCTATTTCCCCAATTCCAGCGGGCTCTCCACATTCACGCTCACAGGGTGATGCTGACCAGCTTCCTGTCCATCGTGCCGCACAGGGATCCCTGCCACGCGCGGGCGGCCAGCCCAGCAGCTCTCTGAGGACGGATGCTTCCCGAGGCCCGACGGTGTTGTAAAGACAACAACCCCTTTCATCTTTTTTCTTTACCTTGGCTTTGGTACTTTGTCTTCAGGGACTGCTGTCCAAACAGAATCAGGAGTTTTCTGTTCTTTAAATCGTCCTTTGAATACTTTCTCAATGTCATCCATGCTAAATGCACAGACTGCAGAACCAGGAATGCTGAAAAGGGGGAGAACCATCGGAAAACCATCAGGTGACAACGGACCCATTTGTGGGTCCCACAAGCTAGGACAGAACATCTTTCAAGGTACCAAAGACCTGCTCTCACCTGTTGAGCTGGGTGGTGAACACCCCAACCACCGTGGGGATGCCATTGATTTGTATTATGTTTGTAACAGACTGCAGAACATCAAAGTAGAAAAACGAGTCTCCGGGGACAGAACAGTTGAGCCGAGCCTTCAGAAATGAAGTCCAGTGTTTCTCCAGGACCCGCTGGGAGCCACCCATGTCGTTTTTACATATGCGGGCCACACGGGAATAGACAGCCTGCCAAGGGACAAAGTACAACGTGGGGTTCTGAGCAGAGAGGGGCAATGAAAACCAAAAGCTGCTGTTTATGGGACAGACAGAAAACGCTCAAGATTTATCTGGTTTAAAGAAATCTAGCCGTCTTCTCTCTGGGGACCTGTAGACTAAGAATGTAAACGAGATGTACCTGTGAGAAACAAGGGCCATTTTCCTGTTCTGCCACACAAGCCCCCCAGGAAGTGAGCTATTAAACCGCCTGGCGGAATGGAGACCATTCCTGCACTCTGTCTCCCACTTTGCTTCTCATGTCCCTAATGAAATCCTTGAATCTGATGTAGAAGAGCCGGCAATACTTTAAACTCATATGGGCTTTTACCAAAGTGCTCCAAGTTGAACAAGGGCCTCTACTTTCCATTCAGCCTTTGACACAGAGAAACAATGAACTATCAATAAATTGTTCAAGAGTTAATCAAGCATCTCTAGCTCAAGGGTGCCGGCAGAGCTCTGTCTGTACAGGCAGAAAAAAAATGAAACCTTCTGAAGGCCAAAGGCTGCTATTCCCATTCAAGCCATTGTTCAAGTGTTTGTCAGCAAATATTCTCTCGAGAAGCTACTCACCTCTCTGCACTTGGCCCTAAACATGGGGAGGTCTGAAAACACACAAAGGCCATACTGCTACCAAAGTAGGCTCAATTCTATGTAGTATAGGTCCACAGTACAAATCAAGCACCTATACTTGCCTTGCCTAAATTATTATGTTCCACAGCAATTTCTCGAAAGAAGAAATAGACGTAGTTTCCATATTCGATGGCATGAAGAAAGTGTGGCTCTGGAAGAAAAATCACAAACACACAGGTTCCCAAAGGATAATTCAATCAGCGTACAACCCTGACTGCTAGGCATGACTGACAGATGTTAAGCCAATGAGAACTTCAATACACCAACTAGTCTGAGTCCCGACATGGGTGACTTGAAGCTCCAGGGACCGTGGAGTCTTTAATGTCAATTAATGGACTGTGAAAAGCCTGCCGGGAACTGAACACTAGCAAAGGTCTTTGTTTCAACACATTTACTCATTAACCTATTTAACTAGGGAAGCAAATCTCTTACGTTGAGTTTTTTTTTTTTTAAATCTTGATTTCTAGACTCCAAAGAACAAAATGATTGTGCAGCTGTGACCGAATCAACTCTCACTGTTAACTTTTCAGGATAGGTAGATGAGAGTGGGCAAGGAGTGTCGTGTGCATTCAGAGTTTGGCAAATAGGCACATTGAAATGGAACCCCTTTCTGTTTATTTATTTTTGAGGTCACCTAAGATAAAATCCTGAATGAATCTACTTTTTTGCCTTGGCTACAGGTCTCCTCATTTCTTGTCAATACCCTTGTTCACAACCAAAGCAGCTTATACTTGCTACAAATAAACAATATAACATCATGCATGGAACATCCTGATGTCCAGGGCTCCTGTTCCCCCTTGGCTATCCCACTACCCTTGGCGATCCCACAACACTGCTCTTCAAAGGTACCTTTTATCCATTTGGAATCATATTTTATTGTACGAAGGGCAGATCCATCGCCCATGCTTCGATAAATAACAGCATCACTGGCCAAGAAGTCAGCCACTGTGGCAGAATATAGCTTCCCATCTGAAACCAAAGTTATAATTTGAGTAGAATAACCATAATTATCCTGTGGCATGTTGCCTTATGTGTGATACTCTTTGGAGTGCTTTCACCTGTTAGTCCTGTATATAGAAATAAAGCTAAACCTGATGCTCATAATCAACCTGTGACAGGTTGGCCCATAATATTACCTAATTTTAAGGATGAAGAATCTAAGCTTCAAAAAGTTAAATGACTTATTCAGGGTCACTGGCCTACCTAACAACAGTGTTAGAATATAATATGATGCTATGCTTACCTTTAATTCTTTTCTAGAAAATTTTTCATAGCTTTTAGACCTTGAAACACCTGGATGAAGGTAGCTATCCTAGTTATGATCATTTCCTCTTCCTTTAAATTCCTTTTGCACCTTCAATGTCATTAATCATTTATATTCATTACAATAAAGAATCTTACCAGCAAAAAGGGCAACATTGGTTTGTCTGGCATCAAATGGGCATCTTGCCAGGCCACTAATTTCTTCCCCATCATACTCTAAGGTATTCAACTACAAAAGAAAAATAAATAGCTGGTGTCACATCTGTTCAATGTACCTGTTTGAAGGCAATACTGCTTTATTTGCACTGAAATTCTATTTAAATATTTTTGTCTTTATGCTTCCATAGCATTATGGATAAAACAATGACTAGGGGATAGCAGAATTTAACAGTATACTAGTGAAGAAAGAAAAACTGATAGACAACAAAAGCACATCAGATAAAATATACTTACCCTATAGTATCTACACATGGGATTAAATGCATTGGTACCACATACAAAAACCATCTCATCGTTTCTTGGAACAAACACTTTAATAAAGTTGTGGCATTCATCCTAAGGAAAGTAATAATTACATTAACATTAGCCATGGCATATGCTGACACTGTGGGATCAAGACCACAGAAAGGGTGAAGGGAGCAGGCACGTGCCTGCTTTACTTACTTTACGTTTGCCTTTCATAGCACAGTTTTCGCGATCCTGTTGTCTTGACCGCCATGTCAGTTTCTGCGTGAATCAAGCAAAACCCAAGTTCAACATTTAACTGAAAATTCTGGGCAGGGAGGGGGGTTATTATCCAACTTCTGAGGGAATGCAAATCAATTTGCCAACTCCACTAGCTTACCTTGCTTGGTATTACTTCTGCTTTGGGAATCTCATTTAAGTTGACTGTATAAACTTGATCCCTGTTAGAAACAAGGCAGTCAAGTCATATATCACAGGCATGCATAAAAATGGTAAGATGCCTCCTGTTTTATTTTTACAGATCTGCCTTTATTGTGTTTTGGAGATCATTGGGATTTTCTCTGTCTCCAACAAAGTCAACACAGGATACTTTTTCATTAGTAAGAAGCTTTTATGTATCACCATGGCTAGGGAGCAAAGAGAGCTCTTCTCTTCAGGTATGGGTTAAATTGCTACTTGTATTAGCACTGACATAGTTCTCATATTTGCTCGAATAATTCCAAGTTAAAGAAGAATAAAGAAAAATTTTTCCCCCTGCTGCTTTAAGAATAAAGAATGATGTACGGTCTCTTGGTGGCAGTCATAAAACAGCACCACCGAAGGTTTCATCTCTGTATTTTGTTCCTGGTACACAACACTGACTCCTCTCTGTGAATATTTTTGTCCACTTGCAATTTTTGATCACAATCACATATTAGTTTTTCATGAACTAGACACATTAATGCAAGCACCACAAGAGAAAAGAATTTTAATCTAATAAACCAACGAGAGGAAAATTACCTGCCAGCAATATAAAGTGTGTCTCGAATTTTCAGCATCAGCTGAAAGTCCAGCCTGTGCTGCGATTCATTGCCTGAAGGGCGTCCTCTAAAAACCGGATATTGCCTCGAATCTGCAAGTAAAAATGGGCTAAATCATCAGTCAGGATTATGGAGCTAAAGAATCAATATACAGCATTGATTAGCTGTATATACCAGTTGTAGAAGGGTTTTAACTAAATTCCTCTCTTCGGGTCTTGAATATAAATGAATAAAAAGACAGTAGATGTCAGCAAATGGTCTTTTCCTTTTAACAGAAAATATATAACCTATGTATGGGCTGCTTTAGAAAAGCACCCGACAAAACTGTCCCATTTTCTCCAAACACGATGATAGATAAGTTAATATGCAAAACACTTTTAAGGCACAGAAAACTCTTTCTGCAAACAAATACGTTTAGAAAAAATCAAAACCAGAAAAGCTCCTTCTTAGGAAAAGAGGATGTATTTCGATTACTTACAGTGATAGTCAACAGTATTAAGGGGTTCATCATCTTCAGGAAAGCTGACTGCCCTCAGCTGGGACACCATCAGGAGCAGCATGGAGGCACAAAGCAGGAAGAAGCTCATGGTGGGCCCAGGTCCCGTGGGAGCAGCCCCGCCTCAGAAATGCCACTTAGCTACCTAGGGAAGAGAAACCCGTTTGGAAAGACCTCAACGCTGTGATGAACCTGTTTCCTTATTTGTAATCAGCTCCATCTTCACCACCAGCTCTCTCCCATGCCTTCCTCCCAGCAGGGGCCCTGGCCGTGGTGAAGAGGTACCTCTGAAAACACAAGCACAAGATGGCAGTGTGCCAGGCCTGATGAAAGCATCTGTTAGGCATATGGAAGTTTTAGGCAAATTTGCAAGAGTTTTTAAGGTAACGGTGTATGTCATCAGAGCAAAATCCCCAGAACCACAAACAGAAATGCTGGCTGCTGACTTGGCAAGAAAATGGGCAATGTTGGGATTAGAATTTTAATTAAACTCCAATCTGCTTCCCTGCCCCCAGCCCTGAAATACATCCAGTGCAGCTTTCCTTGGTCCCTCAGAAAAATGCCCAGGCTGTCTCGCCAATATCCAGGGATCTGATGGTCCCGTCGCCCCTCAGTTGATCTTTGGTTAGAGCATTGACAAGTTCCCAGTATTACTCAAGCCTTAGCCCTAAATTCTTAGGTAGAACAGTTCCTTAAATTAGTAACACCAACACGGAGGCAATGACAGGAATGACCTTGAGTCAGGGGGAAAGAGAATTAAAGAAATGAAATGATTCCACAATCAATCAATCAAGCAAAACAGGGCAGAGATGAAGCAGCGCAGCTGCCACCAGACCACTGGGGATGTCTCCATTTTTACATAAAACCATTTGGACACAAACCAATACCCTAAGTACACCTGTCCTCTTAGTTTTATTGGACTTTAGAGCCACAGGGGGGCCTTGGGGACCATCTCGTCCAAACTCCTCATTTTTCAGATGAGAAAACAAAGGGCTGGAAAAATTAAGGGACTTACTGAATTTCATGAAGCTATTTAGGAAGACAGCAGAGCCCAGACTCAGCTCACCTGAGTCTCTTTTCATCTTATTGATGAGGGACTTTTGCCTTCAAACGTATAGGATTACAAAACATCTTTCTGGGGTAATGAATACAATATTTTTATTGCCGTGGTATTTCACAGGTGTATGTATATGTTAAATTTTATTAAACTGTACATTTACACCTCTGTAGTATTTTCTATGTATGTCAATATCTCAACAAAGCTTATGGCATTAATTGTATAATATTAACTGCCAAAATTAAAAAAAAAAATCTTTAAATGGTATCCATTTATTTAAAAAATAAATTAGGAGCTTGATGGGTATTTTTGTGAAACTGTAAATGCTCCATTTCGCAATACTACTACCAAACTGGTGCCTTGTAGCTACTGTATCAAACAGTAAAACATTAAGACTTGTTTTCAGTTTTATATATCTAAGAACTTCTAGGGGAGAGGATGAGAATCACTTCACAGTCCAGGGAGAGTCCAAGCACTCAACCAGGCACTTACTATGTATACCTTCTTTATCTTCTTAATGTCAAACACACAGATGCACATGGACTCTATGCAATGCTTTCAATATTTCTCTTTCTTATTAAAGTAAAAGCCAGTCTGGCCCTGGCCGGTTGGCTCAGCGGTAGAGCGTCAGCCTAGCGTGCAGAGGACTCGGGTTCGATTCCCGGCCAGGGCACACAGGAGAAGCGCCCATTTGCTTCTCCACCCCTCCGCCGCGCCTTCCTCTCTGTCTCTCTCTTCCCCTCCCGCAGCCAAGGCTCCATTGGAGCAAAGATGGCCCGGGCACTGAGGATGGCTCTGTGGCCTCTGCCTCAGGCACTAGAGTGGCTCTGGTCGCAACATGGCGACGCCCAGGAGGGGCAGAGCATCGCCCCCTGGTGGGCAGAGCGTCGCCCCATGGTGGGCGTGCCGGGTGGATCCCGGTCGGGCACATGCGGGAGTGTGTCTGACTGTCTCTCCCTGTTTCCAGCTTCAGAAAAATACAAAAAAATAATAATAAAAATAAAAAAATAAAAAAAATAAAGTAAAAGCCAGTCTATGTGATTTTTAGAATCCTAGTTTAAAAAAAAAGAGAGAGAGAGAACAATATTGCAATACAAATTTTCTCAATGGATAATCAATCTAGCAGTAAGTTAGTGGGATCTGGGGCAGCATGATTTTGTTCTCAGTTGAAAGAGTGTGCACTCTGTTGGTGGTCTGACTTGAACTTGCTAGCTGACTGATCCAGCAAAGGTTCTTTAATCTGACCGTTAGTTTCCTTATCTCTAGTATGTGGATAATACCACCTTTCCACAGGATGAAAAAGAACTCAATGCCTCGCACAAAGAAATTCTGAACAAAGTCAGTCCTCACCCATTTCCTTCTGGACACCATGTATATGACTAATTTGACCTGAGGTCTACGGTGGAGCTATGAAAAGATGTTGTAAAATATCAAAAGCTATTTGGCCACATTTTCCCCTCACAGCTGAATATTTATTTTAAAATATTAAAGGATTACTTTAGAATAAATTTTACCACTTAAGTCCTTATCAAAACTAGAAAAGCAAGTAGAGAAAACAAACAAACAAACCAATGACCCTACCATCTTAACCCAAGAACTATGATGACTTGGGTCTAGTCTTCTTGCCATGTGCACCTATTTTAATGATGATGAGATGGCCTCTTTCAACCTACCACTTCTCCAGAAGTAGCATTTTCCTGTCTTGCTTTTCCACAAGGTCTGGCCATTTATAAAGACCCTAGAAAGTTGAAGCAGTATAAAAATACAAAATGTTGCCCTAAGAGCCAAATTCTGTTATGATATCAGTTCTAAACTTCATTGTCTGGAAGTAAAGTCCTTGGATGTTTTTACAGAGTATCAGGGGAAAATTAAGAAACATCAATCAATGTTGGAGAAACTTAGAAATAACTGCATGTAAAAAAGGAGACAGTTGCGTGAATCTTTCTCCACAAGGACAGATAACTGAGTGGTTCACATTCTGGCCAGATGCCCCAGACAGCAGGGCAGATGCCCCAGACAGCAGGGCAAGGAGGGGCCTTACCAGGAAGAGTGTGTCACAGCTGTAACTCTAGTACTGAGACCCAGGATGGACTCACTGCTGACTCACTGGCAAGTGCCAAGCAGCTGGCTGAGTTATCATTTCCTATAATTCATCTGACGTGGCAGAAAGCAATTTCGCCATAGACCCCGCCCCCACTAATCTCATCCTCCGAAAATAAAATCCCATCACTAATTGCTTCCTGTTCCTGCATGAGGCCTTATTTTGAAAAAGAATTACTTTTAGATTTGCCATGGAAAATATAAACTGGAGGATTTAATATAAAATATACATCAAAGTAAGGCTGAGTTGGGAAGGAAAGGATCTGGAAATACCAGAGAGAAAGGTACCAGGAAGGAGATTTATTTCCATGTAAACCCCCTCTGAACACATCACTCCTACCTTATTTAAGGAAGCATCTCAGAATTCTAGGACTCAGTAAAATCATGAAGCTTGTTATGTTGAAAAAGGGCAAGTAAAGAGGCAGGATGCAATGTTGGAAAAGAACATAGACCTTGGGGTTAGAATAATCTGAGTTCAGACTTCCTTGGGCCACTTACTTCCTGACTCGGGGACTCTGTTTAAGTCCATTTAACCTCTTTAAGCTTCAGTTTCCTCCAATGTAAGATAGAAATAATTATATTTTCTACCTCCTAGGTCCTTCTAAGGATTAAATGAGATAATCTATGTAAAGCATCTAACATAGAACCTGGCCTGCAGATCTCTAGTAAATTTTTGTGAGTATTTTCATGACTGCTACTGTTATATCTTACTGGGCAAAAATGCAAAAAGCAGGAGGGGGAGAAACATGTTTGCTCTTTTATCTTGTACAACTACAAAACTGTTTCTGTATGCCTTCATAAATGCTAAGGTGTTCTAGGAGGATTAAGGCCCAGTTTTATAGACATAGATGCCTCCAAGGAGGAGGAGGGAGCCAACCACCTTCCTTATGTGTAAGCTCGAAGTACAGAACATAATTATATTATGTTATTCCTTTAGCTAGAGAACAGGGATAGCTCAGTCAGTACATTTTGTCATTTTTTGGTATTATAAATGCTTCTTCCATATATTCCCGACGTTAAAGCCAAATTAAAATAAGGAAAGCTCTTACAAGGAGTTCAGAGCTACCAGGACAGCCAGGGTTTGAGTGGCAGGATCCTTGAGCGAAAGGTGGTAGAATGAAATGAGTCCCACACTCAGCACTTGGTGTCACATTCTGGGATTTGCTAATTCCTAAACTGTATAAAGATGAAAGGATAGTTACAAAGTAGAGCCAAGTTGGGCAGTCTCAAGTTTCGGATGCACCAAGAAGGAGGAGGTCTAGTAAATGTCTACAGGCTCTTGTCTGGGCTTCTGAAGATCTGTGCCTCAAGGAGGGGAGACAAACATGAGAAACACCAAGCCTTATAGAAATTCCAAAAGGCCAAACCTTACAAAATCTCCAACTTGACCTCTGGTAAGCTAAGACCTAGATTGGATGGATGTTATCTCCTACTCTGGCTACTTATTAGATAAGATAAATCTTCTCTAGAGAAAAATATCATCCCGAGACTAGAATTTTTTACAGAATATGCTCAAATTCAAGCAGCAGTTACTAGACATTTCAAGAACTCAGACTAAAAAAAAAAAAAAAGACATTAAAAATAGTCCCACAGGTAACCTAGCAATTAGTTACTTGACATAGATTTTAAAAAATAACTGTGTTTATTCTTTCTAAGAAAAAAAGATAGGGTCAATAATTTACCAGAGAAATGAAATCTACTGTATTTTTCACTCCACAAGACACACCTGACCATAAGACACACCTAGGATTTTAAGGAAGAAAATAAGAAAAAAAATATTCTGAACCAAATGGTGTGTTAAAATATTTAATAAAATACCCTATTTTTTGCTCCATAAGATGCACGGGCATTTCCCCCTTCACTTTTGTGGAGGAAGAGTGCATCTTATGGAGCAAAAAACATGGTATTTAAAAATAATTAAATAAAAATTATACAACTAAAAAGCATAATAACTAAAAAGCATAATAACTAGAACTTCTTAATAGATATTTTTAGCAATATATTTCTTGTGGCTGAAGAGAGGATTTTTCAACTGGAAGATAGGTTAATAGGAAGTATCCAACAGAAACATGGAAAGCAAAAAATGTTGAAAGAAATGGATAAGAGACTAAGAGACATAGAGGATCCTGTGAAAAGACCCAACATACCGAATCCCTGAGAGTGGTAGTGTTGAGAAGATGGGGGAGAGAAATGAACAGAAGCAATATTTGACAAGATAATGGCTACATTCTTATTCAAGACTGACAAAAGACCACAGTCACACATTCAAGAAACTCTAAAACCTTCTAAATACAAAAAAAAAAAAAAAAAAAAAAAAAAAAATCACATTTAAACACACCATAGTTAAGATGCTAAACATAATGACAAAAAAAGGTTAAAAGCTGAAAGACATATTACATTCAAAGAAGAACAATACTGACAGCTGACTTATCAATAGAAACAATGGACTCCAGTAAACCATAGAATGACATTTTTAAAGTGCTGAAAGAAAATAAATTTCCAGCTTAGAATTTTATGACCAGTGAATACATTATTCAAAAATGAAGGCAAAACAAAGTGTCTCAGACAAATAAAAACTGAGAGATTTCATTTTAGCAGACTCAAACTAAAAGAAATTCTGAAAGGGATTCTTTAAGCAGAAGAATGTAGAGGGTTGGATAATGCAAGTTCTTTTTAGGGTTACAGCACAGTAGCCACATTTGAAATGAACAAATCCTGGACAGAGAAATGAGTATATAGTCTTCACCTCTCTGAAAGCTCTCTTAGTTCAAAGGAAATGAGGATTTGGACATGGAATAGGCATACTTTATCCCCAGGCCAATGAATCCAGGCAGATAGATGCCTTGTGCTTACAAAGCTCTCCTGTCTGGAGAGGCCACTTCTAAAAAAGGGGCTGCTTATACTCTCATAGTCCATCCACCTCAGGATCTGAAAGTGGAGTTGGTCTTCCCAGTGTCCCAATGATTCTCCCAGATATGGGCTTCTATGATCTTACAAAAAAAAGTCTGCCTCCTTGAGATTCTGCTTCTCCTCTATTCTTTCAGTGAATAATTTCCCAGTCACTCTCTAAGAAAAACATTTCACAGACTTTGGTAGGCATAGTGCATGGTTCCACTCTGGGACTTATCAGCTATAGCTTCTTCCCCTTAGAAATCATAAAATCAAGCACTATATGCTTTGATCCCCATCTCTGGTTTTCCCAGCCTGCCTGTCAGCCCACTTTCACTATGACTGATTGTCCTCCTCCTCAGCCTTCTGTTTTACTAACTGTTCTCCCTTCTTCCAATTCAATACCTTTCCCCAATCTTGACATTCAACTTTATCCACCTCACATGCCATAGTCCACAATCTCTCATTTCACCAACACATTTGCCCATACTCTAGATTCCCTCATTTTTTTTGTCTCTGTCAGACTTTCTTGCAAAGTTCTTACCTTGGACGAACTCAGCCATTCACGTTCTGTAACCACCGCAGAGGAGCTGAGCACTAGCAAAGGCAATCACACTCTGGGGCGATCTGGTAGTTATATCACAGGATTCCTGATCACCAGCTATAGCTAGTGTTCTAAAACTCCATGTGGATCCTGTTTCTTTACTAGATTTTCTCATTCCCCAAGTCAGTAAGTTTAAATTCTTTCCGTTTTCCTCAAGGTACTAATCAGTCCTCTCTCCTTACTCTACTGCAGTCTTTCCTCCTACCCCCTAGCTACTTCAAGAAAATAGCAGCTGTAGATAAGAACATTTTCCATACCCACGTCCCATTACCAAATACATCAACTTATCTGCATGTTCATCTAGTTCTTCCTCCTTCTCTCCTGTTTTAAGAGAATATTTCACCCCTCAACTCTTCTCTGCATGTTTCAACCCAATCCCTTCTGTCCTTTCTGAATCAGAAAACCCCCCGATATTTTTTTCTCTCTAGGTAGTCTGTAACTTTGTATCAATTAAATACTATACATCAGCACTTAAATTTGCAAAGCCTTTCCCATCAAAAACAGAGTAAGAAAAGCTACAGTGACCCCAGATCTTCCTCCCGCCACCATTTGTCTCTTTCTTTCCATTCACAGACACTGAAAAAACTTTTTTTTTACTCTTAACTGTTGTCATTTCTTTACCTCCCACTCATTTTTGTACTTCCTCTGTTTAGCTCTTCTCTCAATGCCTTTCTGTAAAGGCACTGATGGCCTCCAGGTAACTTAATGCAATAAGGCCTGTCTCACCCAATTGCTCAATAGCTCTTCTAGACACAGCTGAGTATTCACAGCTTTTTAAAACACTTCCATTCCTTGCCTTCCCTTGTATCATAATCTTCTGCCCTTTTACCAACCTCTCTGTCTGTCCCTTAGTCTCCCATTCATTTTCTAGATGAAGCAAAAATTACTCTTAGATGATAAATGTCATCACATAATCTCATCATCTTCAGTAACTTCCTATACTCTTAGGAGAAAGCCCAGACCTCTGTACCATGGCCTTCTGTGTTCTGAGTCCCACCTCCCTCTCCAGTCTTAGCTCAAGCCTCTTCCTCTTAACTTGTGCTTTTAGCGCCCTGGCTCTGTTTCTAGCCCTGGAGTGTGTTACTTCCACCAGGCCTCTTCTACTTTTCTTCTAGGAGGCCCTTCTTTGCCATCCTTGGCCTGGTTAAGTTCTCCTAATTTTTCAGAGCCTACGGAAGCTTCTTCTCAGTCCCCTGGGGCAAACATGTCTTATCATTGTCAATAATTGAGACAACTATGAATGAAGGAATAAACAAAAGAACTAATCATGTGCCCTGAAGCACCATAACCCTGCTGAATCTCTTAGGGCAAGATTAGCATTCTTATTTAATTTGGATTTATTCAAATACTGATAAATCAATAACAAAAAAGGGCAGTAGACCCAGAGAAGGTGGGCACCCTACTCTCAGATAGCATTCACTCTTTTAGTTGAGAGCTATGAACTATAGAAGAGAATGAGGGTACTAGATCTGCAGCATGGGGGGCATCTCTTCACTCTATAGACCATGAAATTCCAGTGCTCACAGCTCACGTTGCAGTCCATGGGAATGTCAGCCCCTGGGGTCACAGGACTTACAATACCACCCAAAAGCCCCACATGACCAAATGGAAAAAGAGCAAGCAATGGGTTTGGGTAGATTGAAAAAGAACAGAGAAACAAGTTAATTGCTATTCCTTGGAGCCTACCAAGCCAGAGGGTTGTAACTGAAGGTCAATGACAAAAGAGAGGTCTATATTTATAATATATAGCGTTCACATGTTTAACTTCTAGGCAGTGTGTTCTCTACAGGGCTGTGGATTTTAACCAGTGCTCAAAATCAGTATTTAATCAGAATTGTATGACAACCAGGCAGACAGCATAACTTCTGGATGGTAAGAAGGTGAAAAGGGATCATGAACCACCTCTAGATACATACAGGTACAGAAGACTCATAAGTCAAGTTGAGGCAAGGGCCCTTCTGAGCACTATGGATAGCTGCTACTATCCACCAAGTAACTCGACTGATGAGGTCTTGGGAGAGCATCAGCCCTCTCTCATTTAAGGAATCTCTGTTGCTACCGCACCCTACCTACATGCAATCTTTTATGGCACCCAGGTTTGGAGTCCAGGTGCAATGTCTGTGTGAACAAATATATTCTCCCTTCCTTTGGACCAGGAAGAGGTGGTGAAAGGCTCTTAACTATGAGACCCTTCCTCCCTCTAGGAACTTGGGTGCTCAGGTGAGACAGAGGCTTCCAGCGCTGCTGTTAATGACACCTTATCATTAAATATATAAAACCTTGCTCCACGGCATGTTAAGGAAATGACAGTAGCTCTCATGCCCCCTCCACAGGGCTGAAGCTCTGCTGACATGTCAGAATCTGGAAGGGCATGCATTCTGAAAAAGCAGGGAGAGCCACTGTGCAGGCCGGGGGCCTCAGAGCCATGAGAAACATCTCGGGGATTCTCCTCTCCCACGGCAGGAGGAGAGGAAGGGGCCAGGTAGCAGGAGGGATGCTACCCTCCAAGGACATAGGGATGTAGCCTTGCTGTGCGACCATGGACAGGTCAGGTCACTTCACTTTTCTAGCTTGAGTTTCTTCATATATATAATAAGAGGTGGGTAAACTGAAAGTGAAGGAACATTTTTTTTCACTATGAGTCCATTATCTCTTTCTGAGGGCTGGAAGGAAGAATCCTACTTCCCCCACCTACTTGGATAAACGTCCTAGTGTAAACTCCGCTGCTTCTCAGGCTCGGCCTCTTCTACCTGCACACCAATATCGCCAGTGGCCCCCATAAAAAAATAGTATCTCCCCTGTTTTTGAAGCTGCCTGTCTCTCACCAACTTCTCCAGCCGACCTTGTAGTCTGAGCCCACTGTCTACATTTTCTCACTTCTTAAAAAAAAATAATTTAACCCACTTCATTGTAACTTCAGCTCTTGCCTGTCCATCAACCACCTAATTGCCCAAATCAAGTCAATCCTCATTTTAAATCTTCTTTCAGCTCCCTGAGGAATTTAATCATACCAGTCCCTCCATCAGATCTTCAAACTCCACCTTCACCTCAGCAACCTTCTGAAACTTGTCTGAGCACATGCACCCTTACATGTGGCTCTTCCTGGTTCCATCCTGGCTCTTCTGAGAGTCACCCAACGTTACACCCACCTTCTTCACTACCACCTGCAAACTGGGGAATCCCAATTCTACATGTCCAGCACAGACGACATCCTTCAGTTCTAGACCCAGCTGTCCAATTCTCCGCTAAATATTTTGACCTCTGTAAAATATAGGCACTTTAAATGTGTTATGTGCAAAACTGAACAAAAGTAAGATACTTTGCCTTGACTAATCCTCCTGCTAAATTCCCCTCAGGCTCTGAGCTCAGAGTGGCTGGGTTCAAATTCATGCACTATCGCTTATCTGCCACGGGGCCTGGGACATTCCTGTTACTTCACTTCTCAAAGTCTCAAGTTCTCCTGTCCAAAGTGAAGATAATTATAGCAGTAATATTATTACAATTTTTCAATGAAATAATATATGTAAAGCTAGTAGCCAAACCCTTTGTGCCTGGTAAGGTTCCAATCCAATAATTATAGCCATTAATAATATCGTTGTTGATGTTTTTGATATCCTACTTTGTCATTTAAGCCTTAAACCTGGAGTCATCCTAGATCTCTCCCTTTTCATTATCTTCTTTCCAATCTGTCGGCACGCCCTATTGATTCTTTCTCATCATTGTCCCAGAGTCCACTCTTAACTGGTTTCTGCTTTCCTGGACTTCTACCTCATTCTCCACAAAGCCACCAGAATGATCTTTTCAAAGCACAAATGGTATCATGTTACTTCCCTATCAAAAAACAGTTTTTAAGGTTCTGAAAGACCTATATGATAAAGTCCAAACTCATTTGCAAGGTTTACAAGGTCTTCCACAACCTGATTCTTGCCAGTTTCTACATATTTCAGCAACCAATGCTTCCCCACCTAATCTCAAAGCAGTATCTTCTGTATACACTATTCTCTCTAAAATGCCTTTTGAGAAACTGTCTACACATCAGCTTCAAACATCCCTGGACTTCTCCCCTTTCCCATTCTTCCTCCGACCCCAAATTTCTCTTCCTTGGCCACACTGCTCCCCTCAGGATAGCCGGTCACACCATGATACCATGTAAATGCTTCTAATACAGAACAGGCCGCTTCCTAGTGATGTTACTTATTTTCACATTTGCTGCATCGGGCTGAGCTGCCCTCGGAAGACAGGACATCTTACTCATCCTCTTTATGTCCAGCGGCAGGTACAGAGCCTGGCACTTAGGAGGTCCTCGGTCAGTATTTAATGAACAGAGGAAGAAACAAACAAACGAAGTAGCACACAAGACCAGACTCATGCCAAATCATGAGCGCCTCTCCACCATCACCCCTAATAACCGAAGTCTCGAACCCACCATTGTTTCCCTACGACATTGGCACACAGGCCTCCTCAGCTCACACACCATGAGTTTCCAGGTGCTGCAAAACCAAGAGGTTCTTAACAGTCAGCAACCGATGCCTCTTTCCACGTTGACCCATATTAATGGAGTGTTCTCAGGTGCAGGGGAGGTGGGGGACGCAGCCCAAAGGCATAAGTGATTTCTGTCGCCTCCCACTGAGCTGCCCACTTTGCAGCTCTCTCAGAGCACATGAAAGCAGAACCACTCCCGAGGTTTAAAGAGCAGGACACATGGGACTGGCAGAGGAGAAAGCTTACTTGACTCCCCACTACCCAACAAACAAAAATAAAATAAAAATCAGCATGCCTAACGGCTGCCTGAGGCTAAAGAGTCTGCAGTGGGAAATTCTTTTCTCTGGCTGACGGCCTTTTCCCCAGTTATAAAGTAGTGTTAGAGTGTCATATAAGCCCCAACTCAGTATTAATACACTTAGATGATTTTTCCCGGGCAGCTAGATTCCGGCAGAAGAGAGAAGAGAGGTGGTAGTAGAGACCAGGGAAGGGAGAACAGGGCTCACTGTGGGGTCCAGAGCCCGGGGTGTTCTTTATTGATGCCTTGTTTTTAAAACCAATGTTTTCCTAAAAGTTGGGTCAACTGTGTTTATTTTAATTATATTTTATATGCATGAGGAAAAGCTGCTTATTTAAAGAAGTTTCCTGAAAAATTAAAGCAGCAGTTATGGAAGATTTTTCACTTTAAGTCTGAATTTTCAATGCTTCTGGACAAATATTAATAATTCAAAGAGGAACGGAACTTAAAAGGCGCTGGGCAGGAAGGGACACAAACAGGCTCTAACCTGTCTCTGCCAAATTCTAAGCAAATCTGAACAGAGATCCCAGAATTTGACCTCTGATCAGCACCCTGGCCACGAGGAGCAAAATCCTAGTGACAACTTGCCTGCAAATTTTTGCCTGTCAGCCCTTACTGCATGCAGTCAGGTAACAGTTTAAAGCTAAATCGTCCCGGAAACAGTCTTCATTTAAAGTGAAAATTACATAAGAGACTAATGAGAGGATGAGCCGAATATCCAAGCACAGAGAATCTGCTATCCAGACAGATGACAAAACACATCAACTTCTTCAGAGGTAACAAAGAAGACTAGCTTTGTGAAAATATAAAACACAGGAACCTTCTCCAATCACAAAAGAAAAATAACAGAGAGCAGAAGATGGCTCTGGCAGAAACGAACCCAATTAGGTGTCGTGTTTTCGGGGAGGACCACAGGGCTTTCAGGGCTAACCAGTAACAGAAGGAATCAAAAAAAGCCTTTTCTTTTATCTCCTTGCACAGTCGTCCCAGCCAGGCCTCCAGGAGAGGAACCACCCCAGACAAAGGAAGGGCACAGGGTTCCAAGGGATGAGCAAGATGCCAAAGGACTCTGCCTGTCTTTGGAACACTGGCTTATTCTACCAGATGACCTGCTAGGTCCGCCATATGGCCTGCACATGACATTCTGTTCAGGATAATGGGGCCTGGGTCTATGCCTGGTCCTGCCCTCTGGGCAGGGATGACAGAAGTAGAGCATGTTTGTTCTGATTCTACTGGCTTGACTGATGCCACCACTGCGGAGCCCCAGCTTCTATTATCCTCTACACCAGGGGTCCCCAAACTTTTTACACAGGGGGCCAGTTCATTGTCCCTCAGACCATTGGAGGGCCGGACTAAAAAAAAAAAAAACTATGAACAAATCACTATGCACACTGCACATATCTTATTTTAAAGTAAAAAAAACAAAACAAAATGGGAACTAATACAATATTTAAAATAAAGAACAAGTAAATTTAAATCAACAAACTGACCAGTATTTCAATGGGAACTATGCTCCTCTCACTGACCACCAATGAAAGAGGTGCCCTTTCCAGAAGTGTGGCGGGGGCCGATAAATGGCCTCAGGGGGCCGCATGTGGCCCGCGGGCTGTAGTTTGGGGACCCCTGCTCTACACCTTCTCAGCTTTCAAAAAACAGGACAAATACCCAAGCAAGGACTGAGGATGGGCGCTGCTGCTATTCCTGGGGGGGAAAGCAGATAAATTAAGGGACCTGTGATCCCAGAATGGTTAAGGCAGCTCAGAACCCAGATGTCAGGACAGTCCGGTGATCTATGTTTATCATCACTGCCAACAACAGCAGGAATTTGCTCTATATGAAGGAACTTTGGTCTTGGTGTTTTATAGTCTGTAAAACACCTCACCAGAGGTTCCCAGGTGATGTCATGATTTAAACCAGTGTGGCTGAAGGGTTCATGGAAGGGTTTAACAACTCTGAGAAAAGAAAAATGGCCTTTATAACATTTTTTTAACAAGAATTCCTGGTTCAAATCTTGTGGTTTTCCATTGCCAAAAATATGGCCCTTACGTCTGCCCTCTGCATTTGAAAACACAGCACAGTTGCTTGTCTATGGCAAACATGGAGAATGATTACTAAATGTTCTGAAAGAGGCATTACAGTTACTCATATTCCCTTAAAATTCAGTTGACTTATTTTTAAAAATGTATTCTTTTTTTTTTTTAAGAGAACACACAACACAATTGTACTCTTGTTACATCTCCCTGTGAGTCTAAAAAGGAATAATTTTGTCCTACTGAAATGAGGTCCCAGGATGTTAGGTTCAGCCCAGAGCTCTGGACTAAACAGGAAGCTATAACCGTGAGTGAGAACAATAAGTGGCCCAAGTGAATTTTATGGCAGTAAAAGCTCTCACAGACTGGCCCTGGGGCAATTCACCATGACACCAGTAGACCTCTGCCTGGGCTCCATATTTGACACCTATGAGCTTTCAGAACCACTGGGTCCACAGAGGCAAAAATGGGTGGTCAGGCAAATTGGTGTCAATTGGTGAGTTTTCTAATTGACTAAACACCCTGGGGGTGTGAAAACGCTGGGCCTTTCCTCCTAGGCGGGGTGGAGTCTGACTGAAGGCCAAGCAGTCAGTACGTGACCACAGACATGAACTCTGGAGCCCATCTGCCTAGGTAGGAGTTCTGGCTTTTCCACTTCACTACCCACAATCCTGCTTTTGGATCTATAACCACAAAATGGGCTTGTGTAGACAAAAATAAATACCAGGTTCCACAGTGACATTCACAAGCAATCTTACAAATGTGAGAGCCCCTAGCAGGACCCAAGGACAGCATTCGGATGACACTTCTCTCAGGGCCCCATGTTCTGGGTGTGTGGGTTCACCTAACTTCACAACAGACGGCTTCTCCTGCCTCTCTGCCTCTGCATGTGCCGTGCCTGCCACCTGGAATGCCCTTCTGGTCCCCTCCTCTTCCTTTACCCGCCCTTGAGCATGCTGGTTTACTGCTCTGTACCTCCGTTTCCTTGTAAATTGGGGAAAATACCAACAGCTACCTCTCAGAGTTCCTGTGAGAATTAAATGAGTTATTAAGAGTGTACCAGGCTTCCTGGCACGTATTCTGTGAGCAAGTGAGTACCAGGAAGCCTGTTCAAGGCTAAAGGCATTGAGGAAGGGTTGTGCAGTTGTAATGTTATTGTTGGAGATAATTACGCTTCAAACGTCATACGAACCTTATCTACATTTATTCTCGCCTGCCTTTCTGAACCACCCCAGGGGACATTAATCTTTCCCCAGACAGCAAACACACCTGGAGATAAGAGCCTGTTAAGAACTCCTGATTCTACCTTTGACTCAGCCTCTGGAAAACAGGCCATGAGAAAGCCAATTCGCCCCCTCTGGCTTCAGGTTCCTTCTCTCTGCAATGAGAGGTGGGGCCAGAATCTGAATACTCTCTAAGGCAGGAGTCCCCAAACTACTGCCCGCGGGCCACATGCGGCCCCCTGAGGTCATTTATCCTGCCCCCGCCACACTTCTGGAAGGGGCACCTCTTTCATTGGTGGTCAGCATCCATATCCTGTGCTCCTGGAGTACTGTATGTAGCAGCGTCGCTCACGTACAGTACTACTTCCGGTGACGCAGGATGCACGCATCCCGGCTCCGGAAGCGCGTCATATCTCTTGTTATGGCTAGCAGTGACAAATATGGAACCGGACATTGACCAACTCATTAGCCAAAAGCAGGCCCATTGAAATACTGGTCAGTTTGTTGATTTAAATTTACTTGTTCTTTATTTTAAATATTGTATTTGTCCCGTTTTGTTTTTTTACTTTAAAATAAGATATATGCAGTGTGCATAGGGATTTGTTCATAGTTCTTTTTTATAGCCTGGCCCTCCAACAGTCTTGAGGGACAGTGAACTGGCCCCCTGTGTAAAAAGTTTGGAGACCCCTGCTCTAAGGCTTCCCCCAAGTCATTAGAGTCCAGGCTTCTGAATTTGGTGTCTGGGTCACGAAAGGTTCTTTAGCAAAATCAAGATGATCCCCAATTGACACCTAAGTTTTTCCTATGGCATTGGCGTTGCCTAGACTACAGTAGAAAGTATGTGCTTCCTCTGAACCCCAGACAGGAGAGTACTACCATCCTGCCTCTGACCTGTAACCACATGGGCTTTGGAGTACAGACTGGCCAATGCACCGAACACCCGATGAGTCTCCACGGGCGTGCATGAATGTGGATTGGGCACTGATGGTGTCCCAGAAAAGACGGCAAAGGATGAATTATTCCCTTCTCATAAACATGTAGTCTTGGGAAATACTGCCCTGAGGTAGCCCTTCTAGCCTCCCTGGGCCCAGGAGTAAAGTGGTGCAGGCCCTCCCACAGGTCACACACACCCACGACCGCTGGGTGTCTCGGCCTCCCCAAATGTACTTTGTAACTGATGGAGATATTTCATTAACTTCTGGGTGTGAGGGTGGAGTCAGGGACTCACAGGTCTCGGCGATATCTGTCATAGATGAGGGATTGGGCAATGAGCTTTCACTTTTATAGCATCTTATGCTTTCCAAAACAAATATGCCTTATCTATTTCGGTCCTTAAAGGTTTAGGGCAGAAATTATTATCTCTACTGAACTTCACATCAGCTTCAGGAGGACAGAAGTTAATATCTGCTCTATTCTCTTCTTTATCTTTATAGCCCACCATAGTGTCTGGTACCTACTTAACAGCATGTTTTCCGAGTTAGTCAATGAATCTGCACTGTACCAGAGAAGAGCTAAAGAACTGCTCAAGGTCACAGTTTGTATGAGGCTTCTGGGGCACCTGTCTCCAGGTCCACGGCTCCATCACCTCCGTGGCTGACCTCAAGGACGCTCAAAGTAAATTTGTGTAGACAAATATAAAAGCTAGGTTCCACAGTGAGTCACAAGCGATCTTAATAATATGAGGCCCCAGCAGGATGAAAGGGCAGCAGTAGGACGATGCTCCTCTCAGCTCCCCATGTTCTGGGTGTGTGGCTTCACCTAACTCCACAACAGACCGGCTTCACCTAACCTCTCCTTCTCTGCATGTGCCATGCCCACCACCTGGAATGCCCCTTCCTCTTCCTTTCATGGCCAATTCCTAATCAGAAACCACTTCCCACCAGGCTTTTCCCTCTTTTCCTGCTTCTGCCACCAAAATCTGGGCTCATTTTTCATCAGAGCACGTACCAAACAATATTACATTTCCTTGCTTTGTGAACTTCCCCTCCCCTCCCCCCACCCCACACGGTGAGTTCCTTGAGTGCAGAGACCGTGTCCTTTATGGTCAAAAATGAATTCCTTTACAAGTGGTTGGTACACAGGCTGTTAATATTTGTTTGTTGAAAAGTCGAAAAATCTCCAAAGAGCATTTTTCCCACTGAGAGTGAACTGCTAATGCCAGGTCACCCAGTCTGCAGTAGTGAACACACACACCCACACACACCCTGACGGTATGCTGCAGGACCTGTGGAAGGCATTCCCTCTCATAGCTGTTGATTTGACCAAGTGAGACTGGGGTTTCCACTGCGTTTGCAATTGCTGGGATGGACAGTGCCCCAGTGACATTCTCTGGCCCACTTCCTACAGTGACCAGTGTGCCCTGGACCTGGGGTCACAAAGTCTATCCTGGTCACCGGAAGCATCTGGGAAAT
This sequence comes from Saccopteryx leptura, assembly GCF_036850995.1. Classification (NCBI taxonomy): domain Eukaryota; kingdom Metazoa; phylum Chordata; class Mammalia; order Chiroptera; family Emballonuridae; genus Saccopteryx; species Saccopteryx leptura. Next base: position 72,228,240 of record NC_089508.1, read on the forward strand.
ATAGAAAAGAGTGTTGCTTTAGGCATAGAAATAGGCTTTACAGACTGAGAGAAATTAGCTTAATTACCTTTGAGGGTGGCTGGCTTTCCTTTCACCGCCGACCCTTTCTAGAATTATGCCTCCTTGGTAAAAAGAAAGGATGGTAGAACCTGGGAAGGTGGAGGGTTTGGGGTCTTTTGTGTAAAGGCTATGGGGATAGAGTGGGGTCACAACCAGCGTAAGCAAAGAACTGTGTAAGGATTTGGAAAAAAAACACAGAGGGACCTCTAGGTTTCTTTCCAAGCGGTTGTGTCCGTGCCACGCTGGGGAGAAGGGAGAGCTGTCTCTTTCGTGTTGTACACGCTGAAGGTTCCAGAGGGCCTTCGAGGTGTGAGAAACTCAAGGGGAGACCGCCATTATTGCAGGCACACTCTTCAACCCAATGGGCGTGGGGGCGCTGCTTTCAGGGATGCTCTAATCTAGGCCCTGAGCTCCACCTCCGGCCACCGGGTTACACATTCCCAGGCCCCGAGCTGAGCTCCATCTGTCTCACGTCAGTCGATCACACCTTCTCTGCTTGCTCTGTCTTTCTGCAGCATCCAACCTGCCCAAGGGAGAGGAAGAAATAGAGGTGGCTGAGAAGGCTCCAAGGGACCCCAAAGCAAGGGCTTCTGTGGCCTCCCACACACTGTCACCTCTTCTGAGGTGAGATAAGGGAGCATTGCCGCTGATTACCTCACCGTGGTTTATTAAAGGGACAAGTGAGAAAATGTGAATAAAAATACTGTGTAAGTCGTAAAGGTGCTATACAAGTGTGAAGATGTAGTATTATTATCAGTGCTTTATTAAGTCACCGTTTGATCAGCATGGTACACCGGTATCACTCAAGCTTTAACTCAAATAGATATGAACATTCCTATTTCCATGAACATAGCTACTCTGCACGTCTCAGGCCCCACGGAGGCTCCTGCCGTGGGCTCCCACTGTTCTCCGGACCCGGACCCCCTGCCAAGGCTTCTCTCACTCGCAAGTTCCTAATTGTCCCTTAGGACCCATCACTAATGTGAGCCCCTTCCCATCCTTCTATCTGGTCTCTTTTCATAACACTGCATCCATTTAAACTACAGGTTCATCATGGTGGGTAGCACTGGTCACCTATTTGCTCGTCTTTCTGGTTAGACTGGGAGTTCCTGGAAGGCAGGATCTATGGCATATTAGTGGATATCAGTTCATGCGCCCATACATGAAATATTTCCTGTGCCTGCTCCACGAAGACAGCAGTCTATTTAACTACATACTCACTTTTATTTTCACGTGACCCACCTGGGTTTATATGTAATGTGCACATGCTGGAGGCCAGAATAGTGGAGACCGTAACGATCCTAACAAGCCATGGCGAATGCTGAGCAAGCACCAGGCCTTGCGACAGGCACCCCCGTGGAGGTTGCTGCTACTTTTCCAAATTTGCAGATGAGAAAATAAAGAGGTCATCTGCCTTCAGTCACAAAACAAAGAACCGTGGCTCCCGTGTCTGTAATCTTTTTTTTTAAATTTATTTATTCATTTTTAGAGAGGAGAGAGAGAGGGCGAGAGAGAGACAGAGAGAGAGAAGGAGTGAGGAGCAGGAAGCATCAACTCCCATATGTGCCTTGACCAGGCAAGCCCAGGGTTTCGAACCGGCGACCTCAGCCATTTCCAGGTCGACGCTTTATCCACTGCGCCACCACAGGTCAGGCAGCCGTGTCTGCAATCTTAATCACTGCACCAGAAAGAGGTAAGTAAAATAAAAGAAAGGAGAAAGAGTTGTTTGTAATTTAAGATAAGAATATGGTCATATTTGTAGCTTGATTTTATGAGTATTATTGTAAGACACAGACAGCAGTGGCCCCACATCTCTTCTTCTAGTCTAACTGTATCAGACAAATAAAGTTTCTATGAAACAATAAAATATAAGAAAGAAGTTTCTTGCGGGAAGCGAGCTGAGATCCTGCCCACCGTAGGTCTTGGGAGTTGGTTTCCACCTCCTGTTCCTACCTCCATCTTTGAAGTGGTCAGAGGCCTCTTCCCTACTATCTTTGACTGAACATCAAAGCCTTTAAGTTGTTCCCAGAAATGACAGGGCAGGGGTACAGTAGCGACCCTCCCCTAAGGTCAGAGAGCCTCCTTGCTCAGGTGCTCTTGTGTGGAAACAATGGATGGTGGAAGGATGGGCTCCTTGGCTCCTAGGCCCTTCAGAGTTAAAGAGAGGCTCCCGCTGCAGTCCCTTCCTGAGATGGACATTGTGCGGGAATGGAAAGACGAAGTCTCCTCCTTTGGAAGGCTTGTCTACTTGCCTTACTTTCTATCTTTGGCGACCAAAGAGAGAACAGAAAAGGGTGTGGGTCTTATCCACTCCCCATGAAATGGCTGAAAGAGGGGTGTCAATGTATAAAATCCAAGAAAAGAGCCATAGGGTAACAGGTCATTTTCTTTTCTTTTCTTTTCTTTTTTTTTACAGAGACACAGAGAGAGTCAGAGAGAGGGATAGATAGGAACGGAGAGAGATGAGAAGCATCAATCATTAGTTTTTCATTGCAACACCTTAGCTGTTCATTGATTGCCCCCTCATACGTGCCTTAACCGTGGGGCTACAGCAGACCAAGTAACCCCTTGCTCGAGCCAGCGACCTTGGGTCCAAGCTGGTGAGCTTTTTTTTTTTTTGCTCAAACCAGATGAGCCACGTTCAAGCTGGCGACCTCGGGGTCTTTAACCTGGGTCCTCTGCATCCCACTTCGACGTTCTATCCACTGTGCCACCGCCTGGTCAGGTAACAGGTCATTTTCTCACCACGCCTGAGAACAAACATGCTCATGCATCCAATAATGAAATGCCATTTAAGAATATTCTGGCTCCACCACCTATAAGCCATGTGACCTTGCAGTAACTACCTCATTTTGCAGCTATAAAAAAACAGAAAATAACTGGACTTATTTTATTTTTTTGGACTTAACTTTAAAGGGTGGTTTTGAGGGTTATAGACTCAATACACAGAAAGCCTTTAAAACTGTGCCTGACAACACTTGAAACCATGTCAACACAATAATCTTTTTTTCTTTTTTCTAAGTGAGAGGAGGGGAGATAGAGAGACAGACTCCCACATACACCCTGACTGGGATCCACCTGGCAGCCCCCACCTGGGGCTGATGCTCAGATCAGCGGAGCTATCCTCAGTGCCCAGGACAGACGCTCGAACCAATCAAGCCACTGGCTGTGAGAGGAAAAGAGAGAGAAAAGGTGGATAGGGAGGGGAAGAGAAGCAGATGGTCGCTTCTCTTGTGTGCCCTGACCAGGGATCAAACCTGGGATGTCCAGAGGCTGGGCCAACACTCTATCCACTGAACAACAGGCCAGGGCCTAGAATTATTATTAATAGCATCACTCTTCTTTCTCTCTGCTGTGTCCCCTCCCTCCCCTGTAATACTGATGTTTATTGGAGACCACCTCTGGTGACCGTAGTGTGGTCTTCTATGCTCCAAATTCTCTCTTGTACTATTCTTTGGATAAAGAAGATTGGACAAAGAAGCGACCTTCAAATAATTTCCTTTTCCTGGCACCAGTAGTAGGAATTCCTAAACAACCACCTAGCAATCAAATGAGATCCCCATAAATACGGTTGTCAGCACGTTAGAAGTTAAGCATTTTGCCTGACCAGGCAGTGGCGCAGTGGTTAGTGTCGGACTGGGATGTGGAAGACCCAGGTTCGAGACCCGAGGTCGCCAGCTTGAGTGCGGGCTCATCTGGCTTGAGCAAAGGGGTTACTCGGTCTGCTGAAGGCCCCTGGTCAAGGCACATATGAGAAAGCAAACAATGAACAACTAAAGTGTCACAATGAAGAATTGATGCTTCTCATCTCTCTCCCTTCCTGTCTGTCTGTCCCTATCTATCCCTCTCTCTGACTCTCTCTCTGTCCCTGTAAAAACAAAAAACAAAAAAAAACAAAACAAAAAAACCCCAGAAGTTAAGCATTTTTCTGGTATAAATATACCAAACACATTTAATGTCATTATTCTTCTTGAGATGCATCATACACTCAGGTTCACCTCTAATAGCTATCTTACTAGGCAAAAGCCAGGACAGATGATTAAGAGCACCGAGACCCGGCTTCCTGGGGAAGGCTGGCTGTCTATAACACCACTAGATTCCCAGTAGTGGAAAAACAGCCCAAGAGACACCGGACTGATTTGCCTGCTGTGGGAAAGGTGAATTAGGTAAATAGAAAACTCACTGCTGGAGTATTCTGGAATGCAGAGCTGGAGATTAATGCTATCATCATATCTCCCAGTCTGATTTTATGTCTTTCAAAGGGCTAGGCAAACTCTATGGTACTTTAAAAACATAGTCGCCAAATATTTTTATTCCATTCCCATTAAAAGTGTGTGTGTGTGTGTGTGTGTGTGTGTGTGCATATATATATATATATATATATATATATATATATATATATATATATATCTTCCCCTTGAATCTGGGATATGACTGCTTAAGTAATAGGATATGGTGGAAACGATATGTCAGTTTCTGGGCCCAGAACTTAGTAAATGGGCAACTTGTTGAACCTAGCCACCACAGGATGAGGAAGCCTAAGTTGCCTGTGGAGAAGCCTTTAGGAAGAGGCCTATGTGGAAAGGAACTAAGGTTGAGCCCCCAGCTGACAGGCGTAACACCCTCTGACCCCCATGCCAGTGGGTCATCTTAATAGATTCTACAGCTCTACCTGAGTCACCCCAGCTGGCACCACGTGGGGCAGAGATGAGTCTCTGCTGAGCTCTGCCCAAATTGTAGATTCATGAGTCAAATAAATAATCATTTTTTGTTTGTTTTTAAATGAGAGGAGGGAAGAGAGAGAGACAGATTCCCATATGCACCCAACTGGGATCCACCCAGCAACCCTGTGTGGGGCTGATGCTTGGACCAAGCACATGCTCGGACCAAGGACACTATCCTCAGTGCCCAGAGCCGACTCTTGAACCAATAGAGCTACTGGCTGCAGGAGACAAAGAGAGACAGAGGGGGAGAGGGAGGAAAAGAGAAGCAGATGGTTCTCATGTGTGCCCTGATTTGGGGTTGAAGTTGGGATGTCCTCATGCTGGGCCAAGGCTCTACCCACTGAACCAGAGAGCCAGGGCCAATGATCGTTTTTTTACACACTCATTTTTGGGATCATTTCTAATGCAACTAGAAACCATTTCAGTCTCATCCAGCTGAAGACTGATATTAGCTGTCAAAGTCCGATATATTGTAGAAACACAGGGAGTCTTCAATCAGAATGCAGATACTATGACAATTCCCCAGTAATGATCTTCAGATTGCCTTTCTGTGTGTCAAGCAGTAGTACAAAACTTGTTCCTAAAAAGACTTATCCCAGTCTCTTGAAATCAGGCTTCTTGTTATTAATCACAGAAATACAAATTATATCAACAAAGTACAATTTCACACTGGTCAAATTAGCTGGCTTTTGTTGTTGTTGTTAAGTATAATATTTAACGCCAGGGAAGTTGGGATGAAATCAATATATTGCTCATGGCAAGATAAATTAGTACAATCATTTAGAAAATAATTTGGCAATGTGTAACACATATGCTCCTGTCCATGTGCATTGCACATTAACAATGCTAACCTTTAACTCACTAATTTTAGTTCTCATCATTTACCCTAAGCGAATAATCTAAAGTTAAAAAAAAAAAAAAGAACCTTATTAGAGGAAGATGCTATTGCAGCTTTTTTTTTTTTTTTTTTTGCATTTTTTTGAAGCTGGAAACGGGGAGGCAGTCAGACAGACTCCTGCATGCGCCAGACCGGGATCCACCCGGCATGCCCACCAGGGGGCGTCGCTCTGTTGCATCCAGAGCCATCCTAGCACCTGAGGCAGAGGCCACAGAGCCATCCTCAGTGCCTGGGCCATCTTTGCTCCACTGGGGCCTTGGCTGCGGGAGGGGAAGAGAGACAGAGAGGAAGGAGAGGGGGAGGGGTGCAGAAGCAGATGGGCGCTTCTCCTGTGTGCCCTGGCCGGGAATCGAACCTGGGATTCCTGCACGCCAGGCCAATGCTCTACCACTGAGCCAACCGGCCAGGGCCTATTGCAGCTTTTTTTATCGTGGTGAAATAACTGGAAACGGTCAAATTTCTAAACATGGAGAAATAGTTTAAATAAAAGTATATTATACTAGCCTCATGGAATGTTATGCAATCATTAAGATGATAATAATGAAGACCTGTAATCCTCAGCTTATGATGTAATACTAAGAGGGAAAAATAATTAGAATACAGGAGTGGGGCAAAAGTAGGTTTACAGTTGTGAGTACGCAAAACAGAGTTTATTCTTGTATTATATATTTTTCTGTTTGAACAATTGTAAACCTACCTTTTGTCAACCTCTGTATAAAGCTTTATGCCCACTGATTAAAACTTTATAGAAATAGATATACATTAAAAAAAGGAAATATTATAAACACAAAAATGTTATTTTTCATAATAGTTTATATTAGTTTTATTTATCTTTTAAAAACAAAACCTTGTATTTTTTTAAAACATTTAAAAAAGAAGGGATGGAGAAATGATCGATTAAAAATAATAAATTCATCCTCCAACCCAATTAGGCTGAACATTTTGTTGGTGAAAACAGTTATTGCCCGTCTATTGAAAACCGAGAATTAATACTTGGATCTCGTGGAATATGCTTCTTGAAATAGATAACTTAATGCTAAGTTACATGGTAAGATCCTGGAGATAAGTCCTCTGTCATTTTATATGTCATATTTATACTCTGGGTGTTCAGTAAGAGAAAATGAAGGTAACTCAGAGATTGCAGTTAAATTAGCATATTATAATTTTGGCTTTATTTCTTTCCCCTTCCAACCTCCTACTATTTTCTTCCTGGGCTTCTAAAATATAAAGTGCTAAAATAAAACCAGTAACAATAATTCATACGTTTTGAATGAACTTTAATCCGATTTTCACAAAGATTCATGCCAATTCAAAATCACTGCTCTCCTCTTGGTGGTAGTAACACAGCGATTGCCTTTTGCACTAAAAATTAAGAATTGCAGTCACACAGGAGAAAGGAAATCTGGCTTAGACTTCTCAGTGGTCAGACGCACATCAGCAAAAAGCAAATGGAAAACTGATTGCAGTTGTGTACTTGGATATTTAAAGCCCAATCCATTTTTATCCCAGTTGTTCAAATATTGGGATTGAGGATTGAGGTCTCCTTTCTTTACCCTAAACACATGCACAGAGAAATGGAGAAAGGAAACCTGGTCAGTCCAAATCCCAAACGCCCTCTGATTGCCCTGGGAGGAAAGCGATAGGAAGTGGACGCTCCCTCTGCCAGCCTTCATGCTCTTTGCTGGAGTCATCACCCTGATTCATCTGATCCAAACAGATCCAAGTACCTGTCAGTTTAAGGTGTTAAGTAAACTTTTATTTGAATTTGTAGCAAAACATTAAGTACAGGTTTTCATAAACTATTTCCCAACTGGAACGGTTTACATTTTTACCGTAAAGATAAATGGCTGCTGGAATACTGAATCTGTTTCAGAACTGTAGTCACATTAAGCCATTTTTCTCAGTCATAAACACCATAGCAGTTAAGGATAATTCTGTAATTCCGCTTCTAGTTGTTGGAGCAACAAGAAGCCAGTCTTCAGCTCTGTGGCCCTTTTCAAATCAGCCCACTCAACGCTAATACAAATATAAACATGTCAGTCAATCAACCATTAGGGCTGAGGAAATATCTTGAGAGTAAAATATAAACTCCTATTTGGTTCCAAGGTTTCTAAGTTAAGTATTCTACTACACGTAATAAAACAGACAGAAGTTGACATGTTCTCCACCATGATAAAATAAAATTCAATAAGGTTAAATTAAATTAATGAAATAAACCCCTAAAATGAATAACTTTCAAGAGACCCAAAGACATGATAACTTCTGGCTCTTGGAAGAGGAAACCATTACCATTCTCACTCTTTTTCTCTAGATTATTTGAGTTGTTTAAAGAATCTACATGAACACGTTTTGATCAATGTCAAAGTAAAAATTGCTTAATATGGAAACGGTAGCACTAAGCATCATGCCTTTCATCTTAATTGGCTCCTGGTACTGCGACTTGCACTGGAGTTGTTTGTGGGCTTTTAACACTACTGAAAGTCCCTACTGCTTCTTTGCTCAAAGGGCCCAACAGCATGCTTGTAAATTGGAAAGGTTCACTTAATGATGCAAATGTTTAGGTAATGATTACAGACATTTCGAGCTGCCAATTCTCTTGTGATCTAAAATTTGCTCAGGTAGAAGGTAGCTTCAGGCAGAACCGAAGGTGTATCTACATATGATGATTGCTGGATCGCAGTTAACGCAGACTTATTTGTCTTTGAAACGTCTTTATTCATTGTAATTTGCTGGTGGCCTCAACTCGATTTTAAAAAAAAGGCTGCAAAACATTGTTTGTATCTGAATTCTATGCTTGCCATTAAACAGCTATAAATTTTAATCTGGAAAGTGTTAACAGTGCTCTCAAAGGTGTCAGAATGACTGAGCCGGAAAAGATGTTGGTACCTCTTTCTTACACCTTGGAGAGGCTAAGTCTCTGCAGAACTAGATATTTGGGCCACCATTAGAACGGCAGCACTTTTTCTCAAAGTTAACACTGAAATGCAGACTACATGGAACGCACCTGGAGCCAGCATTCTTGTGGTACCGCACTGAGGGGTCCGTTTTAATTGGTCAGCGCCCATGCCAGAGTTCTGGCTAAATATTTTGATTACAATCTTGCTATATACAAAACTTCTTGGACTGTAAATTAGAGAATTCTCAAGGATGCCAATATTTATATATGAGAGTTTTAAGGTCTTGGAGATAGATTTTTTTTTTAAGTGTGGCAAAAGTACTAGAGTGAGTTAAATCTCCTCTGGGATATTAGCATAACATCTAGAGAGAGGAAAGTCCAGATCCAAATGAATAGTGCAAATGTTCAATCAATTTGATTTTATGTTGTAAAACCGCCAAACAACACATTCACATAGCACAGTCTGGAGTTCAAAGATTTCAGCTACACAGGTCAACTTCTCAAGAAGAGTTCTAATTTTAACTTTGTTTTTTCTTTTGATTCCATAATCATCATATCCTAATTTTAAGTTCTGAGACTGTAGTCCAAGTCTCATCTAAATTCAAGCCTGACATCCTTTTACACTCAATGTCTTACTGTCCTGAAATGTGAAGATTACTCGAAGTGACCCCAGAGAGCAGTCCATTCTGTTTTAGTTTACAGCTGAGAGAACAAGGTCCAGGGAAATGAGGCGGCTTGCCTGAGTATGTGATACAATGGGAACTTAGACCCAGTCTGTGACGCATTCTAAAAACTCATGTCTATCTACTCAGATCAACACAGAGTAAACACCAGTGGTGAAAAGGAGCAATCAGAACAGGTTACATGATTTTCAGGGGACAATGTAAAATGAAAATGTGGGGCTCCTTATTAAAAAAGAATTTAAAATTTCAAAGCAGCTACAGCAGAGCACCATAGGCACAGGGCCAAGTGTGGCTGCACTGGTTAACATAACCATGAACCTAGAGGCAGATTAAAGTTGGTTGAGGCCCTGGATGCAAAAGAATATATTGGGCTCCTTAAAAAAAAAGAGACAGACAAGAAAAATAAAAATACACGTTAACTATATTTTTAAATAAATAAAAGATATTATGTATTATTAATGTTGAAATTGCACATACAAAACCAAACTTGTGTCATTAGAAAAAAGTGTAAAGTTGGGGTTTTGTGAGGCCTATCAGCAGTCGGAGCCCAAGGCACGCGCGCCGTTAAATCCGCCTCTACATGAACCTGACCGTCAGTGCAGTTTCATTATTTATTAACCTTTGACTCTGTGTAGGCAAAGGGGAAGAAAGACTTTTTGATCACTGAAAACGTTCAAGAACTATCTGTTGCATAATAAATGAATGAGTGAAAACAGGCACCTAGGCAATCACTAAGACCCAGGGTCAGGTTGAGTTAATACAGTACATCACCAAAGATACCTGGTCCATTATTTAAGTGTCACAATTCACAACCTGAAAATACTTCACTACATTATAAACCTTCCAAGCCCCAAATATGTCATCAGAATAATGCCCACAATGTGAATGGCAATACGTATATGTGGTAGCATTACCATGCTTTTCTGTGCTCAAGAAATACCAACTTCTTAACAAAACTCTTTTGTATTTTTTGGTCTCTTTCTGCACCTAGAAGTAGCCATCCAGATGTTTTATGGAACCTGTCCATGTGCAAAACCGACAAGCCCTTCAGCTCTGAATACGTCATACATATACTGCCAGGCATCCTCGGTTTAAAAACAACAGCAGTAATAATAACGCAACTAGTTCAATATGGGAGCGTTTATTATGTCAGATACCATGTTAAGTACTTTGTATACATTTCCTTCTGAAGAAAGACATCACAACATCTCTATGGTTAGATATATTATCCTGATTTTCCATAAGGAAAACAAGGCTCTGAGAGGTTGAGTGGCAGAAATCAGAATTTGACCTCGGACCATTTGGACTCCCAGAGAGAATAAGAGCTTTTTGGAAGGAAGGTAGTGCAGGTTGGATAAACAAGAGAATACACAAGGGCTGTTGCTTGTCTTAAGGAATAAGACTTTCATTTGATAGGACCTGGGGTGAAGTTTCACTTTGGTAAATAAAAATGCAACCATATAACACTAAAAGTAAAAATTATCAATAGTGAAAATCTAGGTGGTTAATTTTATAGCATATGGCAAAGGTAGACCAGTTATACAAAGACAGGTACAAAGTTGAACAAAGATAGAGCCTCCTCACCCGTATTTTATGGGGCTTCGAGGATGATTTACAACATTACTGTACACCAAGAAAAGAGTGAAGAAAGAACCAGACAAAGATTTCCAGTCAGGAACCCTGCAATGTATTTCATGAAGGGACAAGAAAAAATAAAGTGAGTATATTTCCTCCATACACACAGGATTTACCATAGGTACCAAAAAATGTGAAACTTGAACTTTAGAGCTTCAGAGGTTAATGGTTGTTTTGAAGTAGGAACCATGAGAAAATGAGAATTTGTAATCATGAAATGTCTCAGAATTGAGGAGAATAAAGTTAGTGTTTCTGTCTCTATCAAAAGATGGAACTGCCTTCACAATTATGGCTTATATTGATTATAACGTTTCAAAGTGTTAACTGGGCAGGGGTCTCTTTATTTCTCATTTAAAACAAACCACAGGAAAAAAAATAAAGAAAAAAATATGGCAGTATAATGAAGGCACATGCATTTTACATATTCTGTCCACTTTTTTGTAGTATTGTCCTCCAGTGTCAGGTCTTTTATAAGTTTTAATTGCCTCATTAAATGAAAATTCTGTTCTAAGTATACAAAATTTTCAAACAATGGCAGAAAGATATTTCTGGCCAAACACATGCATATGTTTATGTAATATACACTGTGTGTACACCATATGCATATGTAACAATGCAAAAATACAGATATTTTTGGGACAAAATGCTGATTTTGTTCCTGTACCCTTGGTGGGTCTCCTCCATCTAAGTTGACTGTGGTGGTGGTCCCACTGTCCTGACCAATACTGCATTAGGCTCAGGGCATTAGCAGGTATCATGATTCTACCCATGGAGACTGAGAGGAAAGCTATAGCTAGGAGAGTTTTCTTAGGAAGACTTGGTCTTTTCATCTGCTCTGTTCTCACCTGGAATGTGCCAGTCTCGGTGGGAAGGTGAAAAGAGCTAGTCAAGAATAGGCAGACAGGTTGGGGGCAGCAGAGAACGCAGAGAGCAAGCAAGTCTTTGATGACATTGAGCCACCTCATCTCAAGACTTACTATGTGACTTCACATGTCTTTACTGCCTAACCAATTTTGAGTTGGGTTTTCTGTTACTTGTAGACAAAAGCTACTTGACTGAGCACCTACTGTGTTCTAAGGATTATGCTGGCCAATTTGCTCCAATTCTAATTAACTTAACATCTCTTGCTTTCTCCACTTAACAGAAGAGGAGCTGAGACTCTTGGAAAAACTAGTGAGGTATTCAATTTCTCACGTCTAGTTAGCAGACAGGGCAGGATTCCAACCTTGTCTAGCTGACTTCAAAAGTTATCATTTAAAACCTCTGTATGTGTTTGTGTATACAGCACATGTGGTGGTTTTGTATGTTTATATATATCCCTATTTAATATACCTATGGTAAAGGTGTTCTTAGTAGTAGCACAATCATTGATCTCATTTTTGACTCTGATAAAATGTTGAAAATAGTGGGGAATAATTGAGGAAATATGCAACAAAACAAAGCAAATGGTAAGACCTAGGAAAAGTAATCATTACCAAATTGCCTTATCTATTAGAAGTTACTTATTTCCCTTCTGACAGGTCAGATCAGTGGTAGTCAACCTGGTCCCTACCACCTACAAGTGGGCGTTCCAGCTTTCATGGTGGGCGGTAATGGAGCAACCAAGGTATAAATAAAAAGATAGATTTAACTATAGTAAGTTGTTTTATAAAGATTTATTCTGTCAAACTTAGCAAAAATCCCACACAAAGTACTTGGTAAGTAATTATTATTATATGCTTTAACTTGCGGTAACTCTGCTTTAGAAATTTTAAAAAGTAAAGTTACTTCCCTACTTTATAAATCACCATTACTGTGGAACTGGTGGGCGGTTAGAAAATTTTACTACTAACAGAGATACAAAAGTGGGCGGTAAGTATAAAAAGGTTGACCACCCCTGGATCAGATAATTCAAAATTCTGTTCTTGCGGCTGAGACATTGTGCCAGATAACAACCATATTAAATACTTAAGACCACCTGACCTCTGGTGGCACAGTGGATAAAGCGTCGACCTGGAAATGCTGAGGTCGCCAGTTCGAAACCCTGGGCTTGCCTGGTCAAGGCACATATGGGAGTTGATGCTTCCAGCTCCTCCCCCCTTCTCTCTCTCTGTCTCTCTCTCTCTCCCTCTCTCTCTCTAAAAATGAATAAAGAAAAAAAACAAAAAATTAATTAATTAAAATAAATAAATAAATACTTAAGACCATTAATGCATGTTTTATGGAAGATATATGTCTTTAAAGAAAAACACTGGATCTGAGGTGGCAAATTTTCTGTGTAGACGTTACCAAGCACCCTCCCTTATTCATAGAATTGGCTAATTAATCAAGGCATTCTTTTTCTGCCTGACCTTGGATGTGGCCCACAAATACCTACAACACAAGCTTCAGCAGTTACAGCCAGGCAGTTTGGTTTGGCTTTCTCCTCTGAAACTCATTTGCCTTGTCTGCCCTACATACATGTTCAGTGGGGGATGGCTCTTCAGGGATGCAACTGAAAATTACAGGGAAATTGTGCAATGGTAGCGTATCAACCCCTGAGAGCTGAATGAGGTGCAATTATTGCTGACTGAAAATGTTATCTATGTATGTCTGAAAATTGAGTCTAAAAACTACATTAGCAGCAATGAAGTTTAAGTGATCCCGAAAGAAAAGGGCAAAGTGTTGTAAAATGTAAATGGCAATAATAAATTTGAGAAGTTGAACTATTTTTTGTCTGTCTCTTTTTACAGATAGCTAAAGCACATTCACGAAGAGGAGTCTCAGTTTTTAAATCATCATCAGATTTGATCCTACTACTTAGGCAATTAAAATATGAAAATAAATATAGCATTAAGGAATCCTACTATTACAAAGAACCTTGGACAACATCTAGGTTCACTCTGCTGCCTATCCCCACTTCACTTTGTTCTAAGGAGAAAACTTAAGGCCAGCAAGGCCAGTGCCTTGTCCAAAGATATCTGGTTGGCTTATTGTTGAGCCAGGCTGGGTTTCAACTCACAGCTCTGTCCTCTTACTCCTTGTTCACACGGCTCCGACAGCCTTGTCAGAGAGGGGTGCATGCTTTGAACTGTGCAATGACAGTAGGCCTTCAATATTCGCTAATGTGTGACAAAGAGAAGAGAGGACGAGATGATGTAAGAGAGTGAGGGAGAGCCTGACCAGGCGGTGGCACAGAGGATAGAGCGTCGGACTGGGATGCAGAGGACCCAGGTTCGAAACCCTGCAGTCACCAGCTTGAGCAGGGGCTTACCAGCTTGAGCACAGGGTCACTGGCTTGAGCATGGGATCATAGACATGAGTCCAAGGTCGCTGGCTTGAGCAAAGGGTCACCCGCTCTACTGAACCACTCCCCGTCCCTGCCCTGGTCAAGGCACATATGTTTTGTTAAAAGTAGGACATGAAGGTCAGTAAGGTTAATTTTTGTGTTACTACTATATGAATTATATTTAAAAGCCCCTAATTGATTATTCTAAACAGGGCCCTCCTCACCACTTAGGTGATATAAATTTATTGTTTCTTCCACTGACTGCAGTGAGCATGTTTTATAGTAAGTGGTTGCGATTATAAGCTTTGAAGTCTGACAGGCTTAGGCATGAATTCTGACTCTGCCACGGTGTGCTCCCAGCAAGGTACTTAACAGTGGTAGACAGATTAATGTCTCCATCCCTCCCCTAAGATGTCTGTGCCCTAATCCCTGACCTGTCAATATGCTACTTTAAATGGCAAGAAGGACTTTGCATCTGTGATTAAATAAAGGATCTTAAAATAGAAAAATTTTCTTGGATTATCTGTGTGAGCCCAATGTAATTACAGGGTCCTTTTAAAATGGAAGAGGGAGGCAAGAATCCCAGGAGATGTGACTATGGAAGGACAAGTTGGGGTCTTGGAATGGCTGACTCTGAAGACGGAGGAGGGACCACAGGTGAAGAAATAAAGGCAGCTTCTAGACGCTGGGAAAGACAAGAAAATGGATTCTCCCTTTGAGCTCCAGAAGTAACAGCCATGGACTCTATCCCAATGAAACCCATCTGGGCCTTCTGTCCTTCAGAACTGTAGGTGTTATATTTGTATTGTTTTAGGCTTCTGAGTTTCCGGTACAACAGCAATAGTAAACTGATGCTCCTGGAACATCTGTGACCTCATCTATAAATTGCTAAAAAAAAAAAAAAGTATGTGTGCCAAAGGGCTGATACAAGGATTATATGTATAAAAGAATGTAAATAAAACATATCAGTGTTTGGCAGAGATTAAGAACTCAATAAATGTTCACTGTCATTATGTATATGATATCATCATATAGAGCAAGGATTTATATATTGCTGATTACAGTAAATGGCAACTCTGTAAAGTATCATTTATTGTATCATAATAATACCCTTACATTTGAGCTGTGCTTATCTAATTTCTACTAAGCACCTTCACCTCTACTGTCTTATGTGTTGCTCATTATCATGTGAGTCCACAGATGAGACAGTGCTTTCCCTAGGTCACTCAGAGTATGCTGTTGGCCAAGGTGGGATCTCGGTCATCTGATTCCAAGTGCAGTAGGCGTCCATTCTCATCATGTGGCCTATAGAAATACGCATGGAATGCAGACGTTTCACATGAAGCAAAAATGATAAGCCAAATGATGATGGGGTTGTTCATAGCACATCAGACCATTTCCTGTAAGATCCTGTCCAGGGGACTTTTCTGCTAGGGGCCTCGAGGCCCTGTTTCTCCAAACACAGTACTCTCTCTAATGCATCCAGTGAATTGTGCAAAACTCAAGGGAAAAAATTCCATCCTGACCACAGCAGGCAATCACCTTATGCCCCGAAGCATAAAGTTTGATTACCCTTATCTCAGTTTATCATTAAATCAAAAAATGTTGTTATGAATACTGGCCCAGGACTCCATTTATGAAATGATCTAGGCCAGTCAGCAGAAATGAGTGAGTGCCCCTTTTCTTTCTTAATTTCTGCTCACTGGAGAGATCTTTTGCAAACTGGGGGTTGGAGGGAAGCTGAAGCCTCTTTAGCTAGTCTAGAGCCTTGCTTGGATGGGAGTCTGCATGCTGGCTACACTGGGGCATCGTTTCTCAAAGTGTGCTCAAGGGACAAAATGGGTCACAAGTCACTTGAGGTGTTTGTTCCAGACCTAATGGTGCTGGGGCTCTGAGACTTGGCACTTTAACCCTATATGGTTCTGATGAAATTTAAAGTTTGAGGACCACTGGTAGAAAGCAAAGATGGGGGTGACAGGAGGGAGAGTCTAGGAGTGTGCCTGAGTTTCCATGGTGTTATTTAGGCTCTCACCAGCCTAGGGAGCCACCGACACAGAACACATGCCAATCGTCTACTTTTGTCCTTCAACACAAGCAACAGTGGCGGCCAGATTGCTGACATGAACCTGAAACAGCTGAAATCTGGGTGAGAGATATGCAACTAGGCATCAAGGTCTAGGGCAGTGGTTCTCAACCTTTCTAATGCCGTGACCCCGCAAGACAGATCCTCATGTTGTGGTGACCCCAAACCAAAAAATAATTTTTGTGGCTACTTCATAACTGTAATTTTGCTAGTTATGATTCGGAATGTAAATACCTGATATGCATTATGTATTTTCCGATGGCTTTAGGCGACCCCGCTGGGGTCGCGACCCACAGGTTGAGAACCGCTGGTCTAGGGTAAATCTCCAGGCCATCAGTCCCCTCCTACCAAGTCACCCTTCCATCTGGCTGAATCTGTGGCAAATACAGTGGGTGGAGGTGGAAGGTAGCTGGTTGTGAAACTGGCTTCAGGGTATATGTGTCAGTTAAAGAGATGTGATAAAATCACAGGTGAAAAAAATGGCACAGTGTGAGGAGTAAACACAAGGGCTCTGGAGCCAGGGTGCGTTTACTCTCATTCGATAGACACGGAGAGACACACAGCGCTCACGCATGCTGAGCGCAACTCTGAGTGCTGTTCAAATATTAATTCATATGTCTCACAACCTCCCTGCCAGGTGGGTACTACCTTCATCATCCACCTTTTATGTGGTGATGCTGAGGCTCAGAAACATTATGCAATTTGCTCAAGGTCACACAGCTTATGAGTCACAGAGACAATACTCACGCCACGAAAAGCTGGCTTCAGAGTTTATGTCCTTAACTCCTCTCCCACATTGCTTCTGATGGATCTAGGTCCCTTGCTTCCACTACTCAGTAGCTGTTCAACCCTGGGAAAATTACTTAGATCTACCATCCTTCAGTTTCCCCCTGTGTAAAAATGAAGATAGTATTAACAATCCCCACCTCATAGAGTGGCACATAGTATGCACTCAATAAATGCTAGCCCCGGCCTAGCGTGCGGAGGACCTGGGTTCGACTCCCGGCCAGGGCACACAGGAGAAGCGCCCATTTGCTTCTCCACCCCTCCGCCGCACCTTCCTCTCTGTCTCTCTCTTCCCCTCCTGCAGCCAAGGCTCCATTGGAGCAAAGATGGCCCGGGCGCTGGGGATGGCTCTGTGGCCTCTGCCTCAGGCGCTAGAGTGGCTCTGGTCGCAACATGGCTACGCCCAGGATGGGCAGAGCATCGCCCCCTGGTGGGCGTGCCGGGTGGATCCCGGTCGGGCGCATGCGGGAGTCTGTCTGACTGTCTCTCCCTGTTTCCAGCTTCAGAAAAATGCAAAAAAAATTAAAAATAAAAAATAAATAAAAAATAAATGCTAGCCCTCAGCTCTTAGACCTACACTCTCAGGGGTAGTGTGAGGATGAAATCAGATAACATATTTAAAGTGCTGGGCACAGTGCCATGGCCCACGGTAAGCACACAGTGAGTGCTAGCTGTTATTATTAGTCAAGCTGAGCCCGGCCAGGTTATTTTAGGTCCTGTCTGCAAGGCAACTGTGCTCGATGAAGGGGGAGGTGGCATGCCCTTCACTTCAAAAAATAACTGGGTGGGAGCCAGACTAATTACTTGACTCAACAGGTTCTCTGCTTTCCATCACTAATATTCCTGAAAAGTTCCCGATATTGAATTTGTGTCGGCGTAAGCCTTTCCCCCCACTGACCTATTCTATAATTTCTGATTGATCTTTCATTGGCAGTGATTCTTCAGACTTAAGAGTCTCTCTCTCAGACTGTCTGCCATGTGACTATTAACGTGTAAAAGACCTAAATATACTAAGGAAAACTGAACTACTGGAGCAATTCTTGGCAAAGCAATTGGCTGAATCATTCTGCAATGTAAATGTTGTCATTCTATTTTTCCTTTATTATGTGTTCTAATCAGCATGCTTACACTATACAGAACTCCTGGTCTTACCTCCCCCAAAACTTATCAATTCCACTATGAAACTTAACCACCAGTCGATCACAATTTATGTTAACCCAAGGGGTTATGATGGCTTGGAAAAAACCATCATTACCCAAATATCATAGCTTGGAGTAAAGATGGGCATGGAGGGAAGAAGGGAGGTGAGGGAATTGGGAAGGTGGGGTCTTGGGGAGCCACTGATGGGGGGTGAGTTTATCCTGAAAGCTCAGACCCAGAAAGGGGTGCTGGATCCCCAGGGACTCTTAAGGATGAGGTTTATAAAAAGAAAAATAACTTTCCAAGTCCTTTGTTGCTTTTTCACATCCTGTTAGAAAATATAGTCAATAGCTCCGACCCCATTTCTTGCACAGTGTACAAGCTGCCATAGGCTATAACCGCAACGGAACAAGAAGTTAAACTTCACCAACACACTTACTGAAATATGTGGTGCATGTCTACTATGCATCACTCACTCTGCTAACTTACAGGGGGGAGCAGGCAACCTAGCCTCTCGGGCTGCAGTCTAATGAGCAGCTCGAGTCCCATATTCATTATTCTCATTTTCAACAAGTTTCAGCTCTCTCTTCCACTTCCTGTCACCATACTCACTTCTTCCATAACTAAGAATTCCGTATATGGATGCAATTTATGCTTCATTATAGAGTCTATGTCCAGAGTCTTTTCAGGTTTTTTTGTTGTTGTTTTTTAAAAAAAAAGATGATGTCTATGAGCAGCAACTTTTTTGTTTGGTTCTGCTAAACAACACTGTGGGAGAAACCGCCTTGACAGGAAATCTGAGGCAAATCATGCCATCCTCTGCAAGGTTCATGTGTAACATTGAACCATTTAGCAGTAGACAAGGGGTGGAGGGGCAGTCAGTTCTGATGACGGAGCCATCTACTAAATCATCACAAGATTGATCCCATTAATTCTCATGGCTTAAGAAGACGGGCCAAATGCTAAATGGCTAAGTACAGTAGACCGGAGACACTCAATAGATGTTTGTAGGGTGCATGGCAAACACCTGCCTCCTCACACCTGAAATGCAAGTCTGTCCCAGGACTCGAATGTGGACAACTGATCTAGACCCCCACCCCCACCCCACCCCCACCCAGGGTCTTTGCCTAAGCTGTTCTCTATGCCTGGAATGCCCTCCTTCTCACCACCTCCCCCACTGCCCCTCACTGTCCACCTGTCCAAATCTTACCTAGTTCAAGGATCAGCTCAAATATCAGTGGCTCCACAAAGCCTTCTCTGATCACCCTTGCCAGAAATAACCTCTCACTCCTCTCAGTTTCCATAGGTCTGTGTGTATGTTTTCTGACACTTAAAACACTTACCCTTTTATTTTGGCTGTGTTGAACTCGTCTTTTCCATATACCACTCAGTAAGGCCCTTGAGCTCTGGAACTCTGTAACATTTCTCTTTGAACCCTCTCTCCACCCTGGCACCTACTTGTACAGCACAGATACTTGGTAAAAGTTAACTGGATGAACAGATGGTTACCCCAGCAATGGCAAAAACAGAAACATTATTTATGTAGCATTGTTTATTTATACTGAAAAAAAAAACGCAGCATTCTTTATTCATCCTGCCTCTCCTCCTTCTTCTGTAGCTTTAAAAATATATTTATTGGAGAAGCAACCATTTGCTTCTCCCCTCCTCCTTTTCCCCCTTCTCTTCTTCTTCCCTTACCACAGCCAGTGGCTCAATTGGTTTGAGCGTGGCCCCGGGCGCTGAGGATAGATAGGTTGGAGCGCATCAGCCTCTGGCACTAAAAATAGCTTGGTACTTGAGCATTGGCGCCAGATGGGGTTGCCAGGTGGATCCCTGTTGGGGCACATGCTAGAGTCTGCCTCACTATCTCCCTCCCCTCACCTAATAATATATATAAAAAGATATATATTTTATTACTCCATCCACCAATTACCCAGGAGAGGTCTAAACTTCCTGATAATGGCAGATAACTCCGCAGAACAAAAGAGCTCTCTGAAACCCTTAGATGACAAGTAAGGCCTAGTCTAATGCAGGCACTGGGAAGCCTGAGTCCCTGGTCTGCTGACAGCTAGCACTTGGGGAATGAAGTGTTATTTTCTCTAAGAGTTTCATCTGCTCTGGTCTGCATAAGCCAGTTCCACAGCTGAGTAGAAACTCCTGACTTTATTTTTAAATACAGGCTCCAATAATAGGCTAAGTAATTGCAGGTCATCCTGAGGCCTTATTATACATGTACCAACATATTGAACTTTTTAAAACCCGTATTTCCTTCCCATAACTATATGCTGAAAACCTTAAATCTCAGAATTATTATAGTGGTGATGTGTATTTGTTTTTTTTCCCTCCCATAGGAATCCTGAATAAAGGAGAACAACAATAAACAATGGTGATGCAAGGGTGACAATTTCTCAACAAGGTGTCTGATGACTCAGGGATAAAAGGATTCTCCCACAATCATAACCAAGAATAATGAATATGATAATACAATACAAAGTCAAACTTCAGTAACGCACTTTCCCTCCTAGTTCCACTAATGCCTGAACAGCTGCAGCCCTCACTGTCTTTGCTGATGGTGCCCATAAATACTCCTGGGAAATGGGACAAGGATACATAATGGATCTTCACCTGCTAAGATCAGGGAAATGAATGTCAACTGCACCCTGATGCAGAAGCACTTTTTGGTGGAGAGTGATGAATATTGCCATTTGTCCCCTGCCACTATAATTCTGAACAGGAAAAGTCTAACATAGAGAAAGAATGGTAGGAGAAGGTAACTGTTCTAGGCCACTGGAAAAGAAGAGTGTGTCCTAATTATTTGGACAACAAGAATAAAAATGAAAGGAGAATACAATGATGCAATTTAGTTTAGCAAAGGGTTAAAATTTAACGGCATACCAATTCTGTACATATCATTTCATTCAGTAGAAACATTTCCCTCCAAATTTAACTCTTTTATAGAAAAACAAACGTCATAAGTATCAAGGACTCAGAAAACTGCAGAAAGGCCCCCCCGTTCCTGGAACAGTTCAGTGCCAGGATGAGAATGGGCTGAGAGGTAAGGGAGATTTAGTTCAAATCCTGACTCACACACACCTTCCAGCCATTGAACCTTAGGAAAATAACTTGACTGCTCAGGTACCCAAGTTTCTTTCTGACAATGCACTGACAGTAACAGAACCTACATGCAGTCTGACATGATATAATGAAGATAAAGGTCTTAGGTTGTGCCTAGAATTTAGTAAGCAGGCCGACAACGAGTGGCTGCAATCTCTTCCTCTTCCCCTTTATCATCATCCTCATCCTCACATTGAAGGGACTGCAAAGTTTTGCCACCTTGAAGCAGACTTTTGGGTTGGGACACTGATTTCAAACTGTTTATTAAGAAACAAAAGACTCAGAAAGAACCTTTGCCCCTCCCCCCTTCCCTGCCCCAGAGAATCAAACAGATAAACATGCTTCAGGAAGGAGATTTTAGGTTGTTCGCCTTAGCCTAATCTGAATTAAGCATGGTGAACAGTAGGCTTCAGGCAAGTGCCTGTTAGCCTGACCCCCTTCCGCCATGTCCCATTGTTTCAGGGTTGCCCAGCAAGGATTTTCCTGCCAGGTGTGTTCCACGCTTTCTCAACTACCTCTAAATCACTGTAAAGCCAGTAGCCACGGCCACCATCACAGCCACCTGGCCCATGCAGGTTCGCATTAGATTCAGACAGACGGCAATGAAGCAATGGAGTCGAGAACTGGTGGGCCATTAGCTTTAATCCTAGCTTCACCCCGTGGGCAAGAAATACACACAGTGGGAAAACATTTTCTTTTCCATTCAGGGCTCCCAAAGCCACTGACTCATCTGAGTTTCCTAGAATCAAAGGTTTGTACCTCACCAGTCTCATTCACCTCTGTTCCCCATCTCCTTCTCTCTGCACAAACTGGCTTTTCCTTCAGTACTCCACCATTTTAGCATCTCCTCTCCTCCATGTGGTCTTTCTCTGCTCTCCTACAGCATGGGCGTCTCCTAGAACATAATCACTCTTCCCCCAGAATAATGTGATCTCTCCTTTTAAAACCTTTGGGCAAGAAAGCCCTCCCCCAACACACATTAACATAATCACACCATCCCAAGCAAGAAAGGCAACTAATATCATCACCTGGGCAACGGGCTTCCAAGTGGGCAGCGCCATCTTTAACAAAGTGAGCATAATATATTTTATCTGCCCAACAATCACCCATTCTTACTTTTTAAAACTCCACCATTGCCCCCTTTCTCCTTTGTCCAGATAGTCTCATATACTCATGCCTGTCTTTGTCATTTTCATGCATATGTCAATTACCCATACGTATGTATTAATATTTGTTTTTCTCCTGTTAATCTATCTCTGTTAATTTGGTTATTAGCCCAGCTAGAAAAACTTAGCGGGTGGGAGGAAAAGCATTCATTTGTTATTTAGTCCCCACAATATCACCCCAGTTGTAGCTGATTTTATTAGTAAATACTAGGAAAAGAATCAAGAATACGCCTGACCTGTGGTGGCGCAATGGATAAAGCGTCAACCTGGAAATGCTGAGGTCGCCGGTTTGAAACCCTGGGCTTGCCTGGTCAAGGCATATATGGGAGTTGATGCTTCCAGCTCCTCCCCCCCTTCTCTCTCTCTCTCTTCTCTAAAATGAATAAATAAAAGTTGAAAAAAAAGTTAAAAAAAAAAAAAACTTTAAAAAAAAAAAAGAATCAAGAATACTATTTCCCACCCAAACAGGAGGTGCATCAAACTCCCTTTCTGTAAGGCCAGGGACCACCACCACTATCGTGGCTGTTCACATGCAGGTTCTCATTAAATTTGGGAAGACGGTAAAGAAACAGCAGAGTCGGAGGTTAGTGGGCTGTTCTGTTTGTTGGTGTCTCACCAAGACAAGCAAGCCACAAGAAAAGCCAAGGGAAAAGCAAAAAACCTGCTTTCCCATGGAGGGCAAGGGATCAGGGAGAAGAGAAAAAGAAATCCTACTGCACCTCTCAGTGGTGGGGCAGAATCTCCCTTCCAGTAAACATTAGCAAGACAATGGCCCTTCCCAAGCAGGAAGGCAACCTGCAACCTCACAGACCACTGTATCTGGTGTTGCCCAGCCCCCAATGCAAACTATAAGTGAGCAAACATATACATCATATTTACAAACTGATTTGACCAACACCTTCCTACATCAAACTCTTCTAAATTATAAGGTTTATTTTAAGCTTGGCAATATAACCTCATAAATATGTTCACCTAATTCATGTCATTCTTGCTAAAATAAGCAAGGACTGCTGTAGCAGTTTTCTTATTGAGTAAAAAGAAGAAAACAAACAAAAAAGTAATAGCACTGGATACCATCCGACATGGGCCCCAGATTTAGGTAACAGTACTTTGTAAAAAAGGATGAAGCAGTAACCTGTTTAGTTCTTCAAAGAACTAGACAAGGTCTTTTCTGTTTTCAGTCTTTTGAGATCACAAGCTAAAGGATAATTCATTTTTTTCTTCCTCTTTTCAAATAGAGTGAATTCTGAAGGTTTAGGATTGAGTGGTGTGTCTGAATGGCTCCTTCTAAATTTTGTAATTCTGGTGGTTTAATCGTAGTAAGCCTAAGGAGGCTTTCCTGTGGGTCACATAAGGCTGGGACAAGTCCCCTCTTAAGTGGAGCGCACCATTGCAAGCCAGCCTTTCTGCAGGTGTGTCCCCAGAACTGGATGAGGGGCCTGGCACAGGATGCCAAATGACGGAAACTCCCCATTCTGGGTGTTAACTTTAGTTACCACAGCCAAACAAGGCTGCCAGTGGTGTGGAAGAAAAAACTGCTGTAGCCAGCTGTGCTGTTCACAGTCGGATGGATTCTGTGTAGCTCCAAATGGTGATGGAGCCAGCAGCCTGCTGTAGCCAAGGACAGGATGATGGATGATCTACATACTGTGTCCAAGTAGAGAGAATGGCAGAAGTTCACTTCGGGTTGTTAAAATGCTAATCCGGGTGAGTTAACAGAAGCTTAATAGAAAAGAGAAGTTTGAGAAATAAGTATACCTCATGTGGTACCTATGTGGACTGCTGATTTGATCACACTTGGTTACATAAATACTGTAGTTGCTTTCGGAAGTAGAATGTTTCCTAGTTTTCCTGTTGGGACAATGGAAACAGCTTCAGTTATCAGCTGCACTGCCACTATCAACAGGGGCTGAAGAGGGAAAGTCAGCCAGACAACAGCCACCTCAATTGAAAAAGATTATGATATACTCAATGTAGTTGTATGACTTATTTTCTGCATGTCATGGGAATACATCAAAACACACTTTTTCTCCTAACTGGAAGTTGGCAGCAGGTCACAAAATAAGCGGCAACCTAAGACTCCGGCTTTGGAAGATTGTTAAGAGTATGTCCCATTCCCACGAGTATGGAGAGTGAGATCTCTTACTCTAATATCTCTTTCAGTACAGGAATTACACAAAAAGTACATTGGATTATTAGTGTTTAAAGCAGGAAGGCTGGACCTCTGTAAATATTTGGTATAATTAATCTTGCTTTAAAATGTCTAGGATAAAATAATATGCTTCCAGAAAAAGGGTACATATTTATATTTCTTCCCTAATGGTATGTTTTGCCATTCTCTATTTCTTTGCATTCTTACTTAAACTGAACATACAGAAACATGTCTGCCTCACCTGGTGCTGGATCATTGGCTACCATAGCTCCTTGCAAACAATAACACTCAATAAATACTGAGTGGTTGGCATACCCCAAAGAGCCTCTTGCTTCCTCTAGAAACGAATCTAGAACGTGCAGATTCGTTTAAAGTCTATTAATTGACATAAAAGGTAATATTTTACCCTGCAATATGCTAAAGAAGGAGTTCACCTCCTATGGTTATACCAATAATGGTTAGGCATTCAGCCAGGCTCTTAACTCTGTGTAAAATGCATCAGAAGGGTGAAAAATGACCCTATTTCAGATGCATTTTTTACTCTTGGTAGCTTAGTGGAATTCACATGCAAGAACAATGACTAAGCTAATTACCAAGGTTCATTATGCTAGGGCAGCAAGAAGTGAAGAACTTCTCTAGTTTCAGTAAGTCCTTAAAAATTATGGGCATCTTTTGTGAATCAAAGCTCTGATTCCTGCCTATTTGCCTGTGTGCCTCTCAAGCGACAGAAACCACCACACAGTCAGGGGCCCACTTACCCAGAGCCGTTACTGGGCAGATCCCTCTGGTGCAGCACAGCCAGTGAACTGAAGTCCACTGGATTTCCAAGTTGCTTTCCCTCTACAGACTAATAGGTTTATGTCACAGCTATCTTTCAATTCCATCACTCATCAGACCAGAAGAGACGTCACACAAAAAAAAAAAAAAAAAAAAAGGAAGAGGGCAGAATGCTCACAAATCTAAGTCAAACTTGAGTTAACCAGCTGTTTGGTGATGGGGAAGCCACAATATTCCTGACACCCTGTCCTGTAACACAGCAATGTTCCTCAAAAAAGATGATGTATGTAGCGCCCCTAGTAGAAAGAAGAACAGGTGGCACTATTCTGCAGCAGCCAATAAGAAAGAGTAGTTGATTGTTATTCTAATTCAATGTTCCAGTGGAGGAAAATGGTCTACTAACATTTTGGAAATCTAAGGGTTACTTCTTTTACTATCTTTCTGAGAACACATTCTAGAGACTTAAATCAAAGCACAGACACTAACTATAAAAAACAAGACGCAGCTATGGCTGAGCCATAGGTTATTCACCTTCAGATGTTTAAGTTTATGGTAATATGGGCCCAAATCTCAGAGCTTATCTGGCAATTTCTATTTACCTAAACCAGAGTAAACATTTGTGTAATATTTGCCAGCCTGACAAAATATGCCTGTCACTCACTACATTAAACATAACTACACACAACTTAATTTCCTGAGTTAGCCAAGAAAGCTAGAAGATTTTTAACAACATGAATAAACCAGCATCAAAACCTATTGTTTAAACCACTAACAAGGATAGTTAAATCATCACCTTGAGCTGTCTGAGATCAGATTTTGGAACTCTATCGGGAAGAAACCTTGAAAAAAATTTTGCAAACAAGTGTTTCTCCTATTCTGAGAGAAAGACAATCCAATTTAGAAGAACGTTAAACCTTTCCCTAGGACTTCAACCTTAAAATAAACAAAATAATCTACTTCATTGCACCAAATGTCAGGTAGATACTGCAGGCTTAAAATTCTTAGTAGCCGGAAATTCTTGGGACAACTGACCTAGACAATTATTTTCCCGAGAAACCAGAAACACTACCGTTATTTTTATGGGAAAGAAGCCGCCTGTAGAAGTGGACATTGGTCCAATTACTGTTTACAAAGTCTATATATCTACAATATGATCCACTGACCCTTTGGCGTGAAAATCACCCAGATGTGAGCGGTGAGGGGTTGGGATGCTGGAACTTGGATTACGTGCTGGTCACCTCAGTACAGGGAGCTCTCCCTTGACTTCCTCTAATGTTGTAATTAATGTCGCTACTTCATTCCGCGTTAGCTCCATGACATTTAGCTTTTCACAAGTTCAGGATTTAAACAATCACCTGACAGCTCTGGTCCCGAGAGTCGACTTGGCAGAACATTTTCAAACCCAGTTCTCATCCACACCTTTAAGTCCTTTATGACCTTTTATTTCAATCCAAGGGTTAGACACGACAGAGGAAGCATTAAGCCCCTCTGAATCCCCACAAGACGGCTGCTGTATCAGTCTCCGCAGCCCAGGAACAAACATCGCTGTCAAGACTGGAAATAAAAAGTTTCCCTACCTTCGTCCTTACCATCCCCCTGCCAGCGGCTGCCGTCGCGAGCGGCGGCTCCCTCCCAGGACGCCTCTCGCCGCTGAAGAAGGGGATCATGCAAAATTGACTCTTCCTTGTTTGTTTCCATCCATAATTGATGGGTAGATGAGAACGTAACACATTTCAACGCCGGGCTCTTGCCGCCTGGCGGAGACCCTGTCCAAGACGCTTCCGTAAATCATTTCCAGCCGGAGAACAAAGCACGGAAAGTTGCGGGGGAGAGTGGCCGGGAGTAGAAACCCGGGCGCCGGGTGGGAGGTGGGGTGGGAGGTGGGGTGGGCGGCGGGCAGCTCCGGCCCGAGACCGGTCCACCGCGCGCGCTGCCAGCAGGGGGAGAGGGAGGGTGGCAGTGACCGCCCTCCGGCAGGAGCCGGTGCAGGAGGCTAGAGGGTGGGGTAGCCCGGCCCCCGCCCCTCGCCCCTTGCCAGCAGCGCAACAACCCGGGCGCACAGACAAGTAGCCAAAGTACGCTGGGAGCTGCTCGCGTCTCTGCGGCTGCGCTACGACCCTACTTCCCGCGCAGGCGAGCGCTCGTCGTTTCACTCTCTGCCGGCCCCGAGCGGCCCGACCCCAGCGGTCCCAGCGCCCGCTCTAGGGCTACGGGCGGCAGGGGGCGGCCGCGCCCGCAGCCGACTCCTTTGGCTTGGCTCTCGCTGGTTTGGAGGCACTGTGCCCGGCACCGTAACAGCCTGGCTTGTCCCTGACAATCTACCGGGCAGCGCGGAGCTGGCGCTGCCTGGCAAGAAAACTTTTACTTGCCCCCACCTACCGCTATCTTCCTCCGAAGGGGTGCACAATGCAGGGGGGGGGGGCTCCAAGTCCACATACCCCTCCCCCTAAGCTTCCAGCTCTGCCAGTTTTGACGGGTCCACCAACCCCTCCAGCCCTCTGCGCCTCCTTTGCACAGCAGACGGAGAAAGCTCGTTAGAAAAGAAATCAACTCTCCAGTGACAACACACACACACAGGCGCACACTGGCTGCGATTCCGGCTCTGAGGATCTAGGTCCGATTCCCACAAGGCGCCCAGAGCATTAGCACATTTTTACAAGAGGGTCTTACCTCATGGGGTTAGGCTGGTAAAAATAAAGCTTGTCATGCGCAAGGAAAAAAGAAAATAAAGAAAAAATGTAAATTATACACATATATCCCTCCGTCTCTTTAGATCTTGGCTTCCTCGATATAATCCTGAAACTCGCCACCACCAGTCCTGTGCAGCAGCGTCAGCAACAGCAGCAGCAGCAGCAACGGGACGAAGCAGGAGCAAAACAAATCGAGGCACGGCAAATGGTGTAATTCGATCCATCTCCAAGTCAATCCATCAGGCGGCGCGGGGCCCACCCCCAGGCGCGGACGGCAGGAGGCGCGGGTGGCCCGGCGCGCTCACCCGAGCCCGAGCCCCGCGGCCAGTGCCGCCTGGAGGCCCCCAGCCCGGCGCCGCGGCCCCGCGGCACCGCTGACCCCTCAGTGGCCTCCGCGTCCCTCCTCCCTGGCGCTCTGCTGCGCACCCTCCCTCCCCACCTCTGAAGAGCTGCTCCTTCCAACAACTCCCAGCCCTCAGTCATCCAGCTCGCGGTGGCTGCTGCAGCCTGCGAGGCAGCCTTTTCGCTTTCCTCCCTCTTTCCCTCTTTTCCTCGCTCCCTCACTTTCCTCTAGCTATCCAGAGGACAAATTATTGCAGCCCAGATAAGCTGCAAGCTCCGTCGCTCCGTAAAGTTTTGCCTTAGTTTCCTAATCTAAGCTTTATTTTTTAAGCACATTTTTACAAACCCGCCCCCACATTTCTTCTCGCCCTACCCCTTCCAATTTCTTTATAACCACTAACCAAAACAGCTGGGAAGAAGCAATCTAACATTGCTTTATCTTTATAAAAATACAGAAATTGCCTACTAAAAATCCCATTTCTGCTTTAAATGAAAGCCATTCAGTACAGTATAATTTTGCAGGCTAATGAGCCGGTTTTACAGGCAAGCGTTTCGTGTAATATGTTGTGGGAGAAATGAAAATGTCCTTGAGGTGACATCATTTAAAATTGACTGTTACAAATGAAAGAAAAACTCATATATTCCAAAACAAGAGGATCTGAATCCAAACTTCATTTCCAAGAACGGGGCTGTGTTTTATTAATTTCCAGTTGAATTATGAATCACGGAGGGCTCTAAATGGCTGCAATGAACCATGATGTCCTATTTAAAGAGAAAGAAAGAAAAGAGCTTTTCCGCCAAACTTTTAATTTTCATTTGAGTATGTTAATTACCGTAGAAGAGAGAAGAAGGGAACAGAGAAAGGGTTTTCCTCTCCTTGAGGGTTCCCTCTTTCTCCTCAGCACAAAGTCGCATGTTTACATTTGCGAAAATCCCCTATTTCGAGTTGTTTTTGAACCTTCTTCCACTGACAGCCTTGAAAAGGAACTCAAAAAAGGCACCCCAAGGAACTGCTGGAGGACTCATCCGGAGAACTGTTTCCTGGATAGTTAACACTTTGTTACTAAAATGAAGGAGTAAGGAAGAGGGGGTGTCTTAAAATATAAACTCTTTTCCTGTTGTTTCCAATTAAAAGAAAGGGCAAGGGGGCGGAAGGCTCTGGCAACAAGGCTCTCTGGTTTGGGGGTTATTAAGTCTTTTTGTTGGCAGGTTGGTTGGTGCTTTTTGGTTGTGCTGGGCTCTGACATCATTGCAAGTTACTTGGCAGTCTGAGCCCTTCCCCAGCCAACTTCTGACCCAGAAAGCTGTGCCTGTTTTACTGACATCAAGTTGTTCCTTATTTTCTCCACTGAGGAAGCAAGCCCTACTGCAGGCAGACTGCTCTGTGCGCGGAATGAAGATACAAGGAGGTGAGCGGTTTGATGGGTGGCAGCTGCTACCTACCTCTCCAGGAAGCTCATGTGTCTTCCTGTGTCTGCTGCTGCAGTAGCAAGAAATAAAGTTCAACCCTTTAGATTCCTGAATTCTTTGTTGATATTAGGCAATGGCCAACTATCCAGAGCGCCACCCCAGAGAGTGCAGTTGACAGGGTCCTAGATTGAGTCCTTAAATCCAGGAATGAAAAAAACTTTTAGGTTGCAGAAAGATAATGGTGATAGAGGTCACTTGGAGCCAAAAAATAGACTTTTTTAAAATTGAGAAATTAAATTTAATGGTATGACATTGGTCAATAAGAATACATAAGTTCCAGGTAAATATAGCATTTGAACTGTTGATCGCATTGTGTGCCCATCACCCAAAGTCAAATCATTTTGTGTCACTGTATATTTGTCAAATTAGACATGTTTTCAGTTTCAATATCAGTCTAGACCAGTGGTAGTCAACCTGGTCCCTACCGCCCACTAGTGGGCGTTCCAGCTTTCATGGTGGGTGGTAGTGGAGCAGCCAAAGTATAAATATATAAAAAGATAGATTTAACTACAGTAAGTTGTTTTATAAATATTTATTCTGCCAAACTTAGTGAAAATCCAACATAAAGTACTTGGTAAGTAATTATTATTATAAGCTTTAACTTGCTGTAACTCTGCTTTATAAATTTTATAAAGTAAAGTTACTTTCCTACTTTGTAAATCACCATCACTGTGGAACCGGTGGGCGGTTAGAAAGTTTTACTACTAACAGAGATACAAAAGTGGGCGGTAGGTATAAAAAGGTTGACTACCCCTGGTCTAGACCTTAGAGCCAGTCCCTGTGTTTGGTGGGTTCCAAGGGGAAGAGAGGTCCGGAAGTGGACGATACACTGACGTCCATGAGCCTCCATCTTTTGGTCAGGTTCAAAATAATTTCAGTTTATTAAGGGTTCATTTTTATCCTGGTTCCCAGAATCAGGGAAATGGTACTCTTATTTGAATTTTAGCGGAAAAAATTATAAGGAAACTTCTCACTCTTTACGCAGTTTATTAGCATTGGCCATTTCATTTGATTTTGTACACAGTTAACCTGTTAGCCCTGTTGATTTTTCTAGTCTGTACCCCCTCCCCCACCTGATGCTGTAGGTGGTTCCACATGATGTCACACTGTTCTATGTCTCCATTATCTTCCGTTGTGGCATCTCTGAATTCTGGGGTACTCATTCTCCATAACTTGATGCACTTTAATGTCTTCTTTTTTTGACTTTTAACAAAAATTTTGTTTGGGTGTCAAACTTTCCCCCATCCCTCTACCTCCAGGATGGGTTTAAGCACCTCTTTTCTGTGCTCTCTTAGCAAGTTCACTTAAGTAACTCACCAAATTGAAGAGAAGGTATCTGTTTAGAATGTCTTCCCTACTAACTGATTCTTTTTTTTTTTTTTTTTTGTATTTTTTTTTTTTCGTATTTTTCTGAAGCTGGAAACGGGGAAAGACAGTCAGACAGACTCCCGCATGCGCCCGACCGGGATCCACCCGGCACGCCCACCAGGGGCGACGCTCTGCCCATCAGTGGGTGATGCTCTGCCCCTCCGGGGCGTCGCTCTGCAGCAACCAGAGCCACTCTAGCGTCTGGGGCAGAGGCCAAGGAGCCATCCTCAGCGCCGGGCCATCTTTGCTCCAATGGAGCCTTGACTGCGGGAGGGGAAGAGAGAGACAGAGAGGAAGGAGGGGGGGGGGTGAAGAAGCAAATGGGCGCTTCTCCTATGTGCCCTGGCCGGGAATCGAACCCGGGTCCCCTGCACGCCAGGCCGACGCTCTACCGCTGAGCCAATCGGCCAGGGCCCTAACTGATTCTTAATTGCAGGGATCATGTCCTATTTACCTGGACAGCACCAGTACCAAGCCCAATGTCTGGTATTTAATGTGCACTCAATAAATACTTGTTAAACAAGTCTGATCATCACAACGTTTCCACATTCTTTTATGTGCCAAACCAGAGAGTATAGTCATCTCTAGATTGCGTGCTTCTTAACTACAGGGATCATGTCCTATTTACCTACCTGGACAGCACCAGTAAGGATATATTCACCTGTATCCCCAGGGCTAGTTTAGTACCTGTGTAAGGATGTTTGTTGAATGAGTGAATAATGAAGGGGGGTGGGGGGGTGGGAGGAAGCTATATGGCTCTTTCTATATCCAGAAAGAATACTTAAAAGGGCTCAATGCTGTACACAGTTAACGACTATGCTTTATAGGGTATCTGCATACATATCCCATCAGTGGTAAGTAGTAATCTACTTTACAATCTTTGTTTGTTGTTTATTTACTTTAGGAGTAAAGTTCAGAATTTTATTTCCATGTTTTATTTCCAAATTTTTTTTTTTTTTTCATTTTTCTGAAGCTGGAAACAGGGAGAGACAGTCAGACAGACTCCCGCATGTGCCCGACCGGGATCCACCCGGCACGCCCACCATGGGGCGATGCTCTGCCCACCAGGGGGCGATGCTCTGCCCATCCTGGGCATCGCCATGTTGCGACCAGAGCCACTCTAGCGCCTGAGGCAGAGGCCACAGAGCCATCCCCAGCGCCCGGGCCATCTTTGCTCCAATGGAGCCTTGGCTGCAGGAGGGGAAGAGAGAGACAGAGAGGAAAGCGTGGCGGAGGGGTGGAGAAGCAAATGGGCGCTTCTCCTGTGTGCCCTGGCCGGGAATCGAACCCGGGTCCTCCGCACGCTAGGCCAACGCTCTACCACTGAGCCAACCGGCCAGGGCATCCAATCTTGTTTTAAGAATAAAAGGTATCTGAAAATCAGAGAATATCTATGTAAATAGTCAATAAAAGTTTATCAATTATCAGAAAGCAATTCTTTAATTATTACAGTTATTAAACAAAGCATTAATGCTAAATATGTGTTAAACTCTGTTCTAAGCATTTTAAAAATAGTAATTCACAACAAATCTGTGAGGTAAGTACTATTGTTATCTTTATTCTACAGAAGAGGAAACTGAGGCTTAGAGAGTTTAAATGACTTACCTAAGGCCACATAGGAAGCAACTAAGTAGGATCTGAAGCCTGCCTCTTATATTGATGTAATGACAGTTTTAATAGTGAGGTCACTGTAATAGCCAAAGGCTTTGGAACATTAGTGTTGGGCAGATAAAATATATTATGCTCACTTTGTTAAAGATGGTGCTGCCCAAGTGGAAGCCCATCGCCCCAGTGATTGCTTGGGATGGGCGTGATTATGTTAATATGTGTTGGGGGAGGGTTTTTGTGCCAAAGGGTTTTAAAAGGAAGAGAGATCACGTTGTTCCCAGGAGAAGCAGCCAAGATGGTGAAGTGCTAAAGGAGGAGCCAGTTTGTGAAGAGTTTGTGCAGAGAGAAGGAGATGGGGAACAGAGGTGAATAAGGCTGGTGAGGTAAAAACCTTTGATCCTAGGAAACTCGGATAAGTCAGTAGCTTTGTGAGCACTGAATGAGTGGGTTTCGGAGCCCAGTGTGTGTTTTTACTTGCCCGCCAGGTGCAAGCTAGGATTAAAGGTAATGGCCCACCAGTTCTTGGCTCCGTTGTTTCTTTACCAACTGTCCAAATCTAATGCAAACCTGCATGGGCCAGGCGGCCGTGATGGTGGCCATGGATACTGGCTTTACAATGAGACAAACTGGATTTAAAATCAGACACTTCCTCTTGGGATAAGTTATTCAACTACAATGTGCTTTCATCTTCTTATCTGTGAAACAGGGGTGATAACAATATTTCAAATGGATTTCATGAAAATTGAATGTGATAATGCATGTAAAGTGTTTAGCATCTTACCTGGAACACAGCAAGCACTGAATAAATGTTAGCCAATGTTATCACATATGCTCTAAAGGCGGTGTAGTCTTGGAATCTTAAAGAATTGGATTAGAAGCTTAATCAAACCTCACATTAAATGTGAGATTTAAAATAAAATTACATGGGCCCTGGCCAGGTTGCTCAGTTGCTAAGAGCATCATCATCCTGATGTACTGAGGTTGTGGGTTCAATCCCTGGTCAGAGTACATGCAGAAGTCAACCAATGAATGCATAAATAAGTGGAACAACACATCGATGTTTTTCTCTCTCTAAAATCAATCAGCAAATAACAAGTTAAAATATAAATAAAATGAAATTATGTGATACACAATAGGTTTGCAATCAATATTTGTTCCTTTTCATCTCCTTCATTCCTTCGTCTATGTGTATATGCCTATTAATTCAGATACACTCTTTACTATCCACTTGATATGAAATAATATTTTGAGTGACTTTTAATGAATAATACAGATAGAATGCAGAATTTTATGTCTTAAAATAAAAAGAGCAGTATTGAAATATTAAAGGTAGCTACAGCTTCTGTGATTAATTTGAAGAGCACATATAGAGCATTCCTTGCCTTTGCACATTATGGAAAGTGCTTTTGTGGCAAGGGATAGCTTTCAAAACTAATCTAAGCTCTCCATGACATGATAAATCATTAATACTATAGACCCAAAGCTCAGCATCTGCATAGGCACAGCTGGACTCCTTGTGTCAATAGTCTGCATATGAAAGTGACTTTGCCAAGATATTTCACTTTAATGAAAACTATTTATCATGGTAAATCTTCAACCTCAAGAGTTTACTGACATAATTCATATCTATTATTATGTACTATGATAATATACCACCACAGCTAAGTTTATGTTTGGAATGATAAAAATGTGCTATTTTGGTCATTTTGATTACTCTCCTTTAGCATGAATAATTTTTGCTGTACCCTCTGAGTAAAGGGAATGCACTATGCATTTATAAAAATAATAAATCAGTTATTTATCTAATTTTGCTAATGACGCCTCAGAAGCCACTGTGTGGAAGGACACTGAACGCTCAAGCCACATAAAGAGAGTTTGCTTTTTTGTTTTTTCCATCAGAGAGAAAAGCCGCAAATATCCTTCAATAATGCCAGCTAGCTCTTTTGAAAACAGACAAGAGACAGAATGCTATCACCATTTTGCCAAAGATCTTTTGAACAAACAGAAGCAAAATACAGTTGTTAGAGGGAGGATCAAATAAAATGATGATAACCTAGCTGGAATTGCTTAATTGTACTTCTATGTACTTCAGGAAGAAATCATTAGGGTACAGGGATGCCAGCTTACACCTCAGCAGATGTAAATTCCTGACAGCCTTCTCCCCGTAATTCAGTAACCAAGCCTCTAACCTTGAGCAATTGGGGCTGAAAAGTGTATTAAATTTTAGAATGTCTTAACAAAGAAGCAGAAAAATGAAAATAAACAAAAGTAGTAGAGAATTATAACTTTTTATGTTTTTAAAAAATACTTTTAAATTTGTTTTTAAAATAAACCTCTATGCCTGATTTTATTTATTTTGCTAAGTCAATATCTTAAAATTCAAATCAACAAAGGGAGAGGAAACCAACTGGGTACCGTTTTTCCCCATGTATAAGATGCACCTTAATTTGGGGGCCCAAAATTTGAAAAAGAAAATTACATTAAGTTATTGAACTCAAGTTTTATTCATTATAAAATTCATACAACTCCCCAGCACTGTCAAACTCCCATCCATTAGCTTGTCCTCATCTGTGTCTGATGAGGAATCACTGTCTTCATATGTTACCCTGTCCTCCTCAGTTCCATCTACCGCATTTGAAATACCACAACCATTGTATAAGATGCACGCAGTTTTTAGACTCCAAATTTTTCAAAAATGGGGGCATTTTATACATGGGGAAATACGGTACCATTTCATCCCAGATACTGGCTAGCCACAGTAGTGTCACTTAATTCTCACCAGCTCTTGGAGACAGACATCATTTAGGAAAAAAGAAAACAAGCTTGTTTAAGTTAACCATCCTATCAGAGTTTTCAGCCCTAGTAGATGATAGAGTCTAGGGTCTAATACAAGTCTGTTTGGCTCTCAAGCCTAGTTTCCCTTCTAGGATATTGCTATGAAATATGAAAAAAGTATAGGTTTGAAAAAATATGTCTTGGATAAAAAGAAAATAAGAACATTAAAATAACCACAACTAGATGCTCAAAGCTAGTTTAAAAATGGGCTTTAATTTTTAATTCTTGAATAGGGATAGTTTTTGCTTGTCACATACAAACTAGTATTAAGAACTCTGTAATGAGGTTTAAAGTAGAGTTTAAACCTCTGTACATTATATGCATTCTATTATGCATCTCTGAATAACTTATAATGAGAAAAAAGACCCATTTAACAGCATGGACATTTTGATTAAAATAAACCTTACTAGTTAAGCTATAAATGTTGCAATTAACAGTTAGGGCTATACAATTGCATCTTTTGCACACACATACCAAAAACAAGAACAACAAGAAAACACCCTAATGACTGAATGTTGTACATACAAGATCTACTGTACCACGTAGAGTTACAGAGCAATGCATTGCCAGAAACGACTAGCGCCACCGATTAGTTAAAAAAAGAGAGAGAGCATAGAGTTCTGGGTAATTTGTCTTTCTAAATAAAAACACAAAGGATACATTTTTTTCTTTCCTGTGCCTTCTCAGATAAAAGTTTACTATTATGGACATCTTATTAATATTCATTATATTAAATTCATCCAAAAATTACATTTCTTTTTTGTTGAAGGGGTTGAAGAGTAGTAGTATGTGTATAGAGGACAGGAAGAAGTTGACATTCTGGGATAAAAATCAATAGTAAACACTGTTTGCACTCCGCTTTAATTATAGGAGTTGTCTGAAATCCCAAATGACCTATTAAGCTGTGATGCAGTAGTAAGGCCTTGTAGCACATGGGAAGATGTATTTGGCCAACAGTGAGTCAATGTGGGTCTGGGATATGATGTCACTGAGTCAACAACAACATAAATGAGGTGACAAGAGGTACTGCTCTCTCTGCCAGCCCCAGTTACAGGGGTTTCATTTGAGTCCTTCTTAGCAGGCAAGTTTCGGAGAAACTTACAGTTTGTCTAACCTTTGGTTGGTTGCACGAAGGGGTCTGTCTAAATTTTCTTTGTCCAGATCTTTTTGGCTCTCAAACCAAGAACCTATCATCAATTGACAGCCAACAAGTAAAAACACCTAAGGCCTGTACATTTTTATAACAGATTTTCTTACCAGATTGACCCTAGCAACCAACTTACATAGATTTAAACATTATCTGACTCATTTAACTGTAGTCCAGAATGAGCTCTTCCCTCAGTGGCTGTCCTCTGGAGCAGTGGTCCCCAACCTTTTTTGGGCCACGGACTGGTGTAATGTCAGAAAATATTTTCACAGACCGGCCTTTAGGGTGGAATGGATAAATGTATCACGTGACCGAGACAAGCGTCAAGAGTGAGTCTTAGACAAATATAACAGAGGGAATCTGGTCATTTTTTTTTTTTTTTTTTTTCATTTTTCTGAAGCTGGAAACAGGGAGAGACAGTCAGACAGACTCCCACATGCGCCCGACCGGGATCCACCCGGCACGCCCACCAGGGGCGACGCTCTGCCCACCAGGGGGTGATGCTCTGCCCATCCTGGGCGTCGCCATGTTGCGACCAGAGCCACTCTAGCGCCTGAGGCAGAGGCCACAGAGCCATCCCCAGCGCCCGGGCCATCTTTGCTCCAATGGAGCCTTGGCTGCGGGAGGGGAAGAGAGAGACAGAGAGGAAAGTGTGGCGGAGGGGTGGAGAAGCAAATGGGCGCTTCTCCTGTGTGCCCTGGCCGGGAATCGAACCCGGGTCCTCCGCACGCTAGGCTGACACTCTACCGCTGAGCCAACCGGCCAGGGCCAATCTGGTCATTTTTTAAAAATTAAACATCGTTCAGACTTAAATATAAATAAAACAGAAATAATGTAAGTTATTTATTCTTTCCTTGTGGACTGGTACCAAATGGTCCATAGACCGATACCAGTCGGTGGCCTGGGGGTTGGGGACCACTGCTCTAGAGCTTGAATTGTGATGTATGCTGAAAAAAAAAAATCACTCTAAATTTATCTTCTTAAAAAAAGCTTTAAATAGGTGCCTCAAAGAGTTAGCCATTATCTGAATTTGTATTTCAATTACAAGCTAAAGGAAGAAACTGCTTGGCTAAGAGCCTTCCTGGAAAATCCAGAGGGTCCAGAGGACTGTTTAGATGTTTTTAACAGCATCACATTCCCATTAAATTAGAGTATTTTCATGTTATAGTTGTAGTCAATGGCTGACTTTTAAAATCTTATTGAATCTGGATCCAGGTGCATACACAGGGTTGTGTGTGTGTGTGTGTGTGTGTGTGTGTGTGTGTGTATGTGTCTGTGTGTGTGTTTTTTCCTGGAAGAGTTCCTATTTAAAAGTTTTATGAGTTCATTGCTATATTAAAATCTTTGAAATTGTGCTCATAAACTACCCCAATATGTTCTGAATTTCTGGGTCATAATTACAGAATAAACAGATTCATTTCTCATCAGAAAGTTTAATTAAAAATTCCAGTTATGCAATTATTTGCTAATGAATAATACCTACTCAGTACCAAAGCATACTATTAAATGTGTTTACTCAAAAGTATGTTTTATGAAGATAGTTTCCATGGGTCAATTTCTCATTTTTAAGTCATCGACCTTATATTAAAATAAGAAGAAAATGCTTATCTGCTATTTTGTTGAAACACATGGGGATTCAGGAGACAAGGATAGTCTATGATTTCTGGGAATAACTTAATTTAATATTAAAGTCTAATTAGTCATGATTTAAGCTTCTCATAAATATTAAGCTACTGATTCTGTGATATAATTGTGTTTAGGTCATTTGGTGAGTCTCTTCTGGTTGCCTAGTCATTGGCTGGGCTTTGCCCGGTGAAAGGGGACAGGGGATGCAATGATTCTTGTTTTTATTGGACTTTTGAGTGAATAGCTCCAATGTTCTCATGTAATAAGGAAATGATCAATTTGGTTACTTTTGACTTATTTGCCATCTTTTCTATTGATGAACAAAAAATATTTATATAAATAAATAATCTCTTTTTGCTATCCTGTAATTGTCCAGCACCTAGGAGGGTATTTCTGGAAACCGCAAACAAAGTTAACCCTTTCAAGTTTAACCACTTGAAGCATACAAGGGCTGAGATAGGCTATCAGCAAAAATGTTTTCCCTAAGAAACAGTGAATTCTAAGGGAACAAGGGTCGTTCCCAATAAAGTCAGACATTACAAAATCCAAGCAAGATGACAAGGAGATATTTCTCCAATAAGAAAGCAACTAAAGCTGGACCAGGTGGTGGCACAGTGGATAGAGTGTCGGACTGGGATGCAGAAGGACCCAGGTTCGAGACCCCAAGGTTGCCAGCTTGAGCATGGGCTCATCTGGCTTGAGCAAAAAAAAAGCCCACCAGCTTGGACCCAAGGTCACTGGCTCCAGCAAGGGGTTACTCGGTCTGCTGAAGGCCCGTGGTCAAGGTACATATGAGAAAGCAATCAATGAACAACTAAGGTGTCGCAACGCACAATGAAAAACTAAAGATTGATGCTTCTCATCTCTCTCCATTCCTGTCTGTCTGTCTCTGTCTATCTCTGCCTCTGTTAAAAAAAAAGAAAAGAAAAGAAAGCAACTAAAGTGGAAGAGGCAGGATCATTCATTCATTCATCCTTCCATACATTCATTTCACCATTTGTTATTAATAGCAATAATCTGCTTTGTGTAAAGCATTGTGCAGAAATAAATGAGAAATACCTTGCATTTAGACAGCAACTTGAAGTTTGAAAAGCAGTTTTATCAATCAGAGCTGTGGCAGGGAACAGATGGCACATTTGACTTAGGTAATTTGCAGAGCCTTTAATAAAGGCACTATTTGTAGAGGTGTGGGCAGAATGCAGAGGAAGCACAGGGGAGAGATACCTTGGGGCCTGACTCCCCCTAGGACCAAAGGAACTGGAGGAGAAAGCAATTAGCAGAACCTGCAGACAGAGAGGTGATGCGGAGAGCACCCCCTTGTCTAGAGGTCAATTTCTAGAGGCACAGAGTAGAGAAAAAGCACAGAGAGTAGATCTGGTGGAGTAAATGTACACTCACTATTTAATTTCTTTTTGATCCTTATACAACACCACCTGGTAGTTATCCTAAATCTGCAAATGAGAAAATTGAAACTAGGAGATTTGCTGCTTATAACTTAGTTATATAGCAGAGCCAGACCTTGAACACCTGAACCTTTTGAGTCTAGGTCCTGTGCTTATCACCCTCTCCTTTGGACTTCCTTATGACTCTTATCTCACTATATTGCTTTATTAACATGTTTTTATCACCCACTAGACTGAGCTTCTTGAGAGAGAGAACTAGGTCTTTATATCATTAGTGTCTAGAATAGTGGCTGGGTCAGGAAACCTGGAGACCACTGATAAATGGAATAATGAGTGAGAGAGAGTAAGCAACCTGTGACAGATGTGCCAGAGGCTAACTTCATGAGTGGCAGAATGCTGTAGATGCCAAATCCAGAGGTGGAGAAGAATGAATAATAGGTGGGTTGTAAAAGACTTCATGATGTGGCATCACACTAGCTGAATCAAGCACACTGAAGGACAAGTGTTGAAGGTAGAGGAATATGACCAAGTGATGGTGGGCTGAAGTGACAGCAAAGGCAAGAGAGAATGGGAGGGCCTAGTGTAGTTGGGGCATAATTGGTGTTCCTGGGAGCAAATAGATCTGACTGGGAGGGCAAGGTAGAATCATTGTATGGAATTTCTGAATTGGTACTTGTTGGAGTTTGAATGTTTTGCTTAGGGGTGTTTAGAAGCCATAGATTTTTGAGGATAAGATTATCATAATCTAGGCTGTGCTTCTGAGAGACAATACTCATGCCAGTGGAAGAACAGGTTGGAGAAGCAGGAGGTTTCAGAAGTAAGGATGCTAGTGTAGTGGTTAGGACTTCAGTGGTGGTGAATCAATAAAAAAAATAGGAATATATAACCAAGACACTGAATAGTGGGCTGATGTTTGAATGTTAGCAAGGGGAGGAAAGACTTTTTCAAGTTTTTTAGTTTGGCTGAATATAAGAAAAGTGGAAAAATTATAAGAGGTGAAGACACAGAAGATGGAGCAGGTTTGCAGGGGGCATAATTGAGTTTGCTTTGGATAAGTGGAGCTGAAAGCACTGGTATGGTGACCATGGGAGGATGCCCAGCAGCAAAATTGGAAATTGTTATTATAATTATAGTTAGTGGGTAGGAGAAACTTTCCATCTTTCACAGAAAGACCAAAATTTAAATGAGCCAAATACATACAATAAAGTAAGAGGAAATCTAGTGTTTTTTTGTTTTGGTTTTTCTGGGGGAGGGGTTGTTTTGTTTTGTGGGTTTTTTGCAACAGACAGAGAGACAGACAGGAACAGACAGGAATGGAGAGAGATGAGAAGCATCAAATCTTCATTGTAACACCTTAGTTCAGGGGTTGGGAACCTATGGCTCACGAGCCAGATGTGGCTCTTTTGATGGCTGCATCTGGCTCGCAGACAAATCTTTAATAAAAAAAAATAATAACGTTAAAAATATAAAACATTCCCATATATTACAATCCATTCATTTCCTACCACTCATGTTCATGGTTGTGGGTGGCCAGAGCCAATCACAGCTGTCCTCTGGGACAACACCAAATTTTTATTGGATAATGAGTAATATACACAGGTCGTTGTATGGCTCTCACGGAATTACATTTTAAAATATGTGGCATTTATGGCTCTCTCAGCCAAAAAGGTTCCTGACCCTTGCCTTAGTTGTTCATTGATTGCTTTCTCATATGTGCCTTGATGGGGGGGGGGGGGAGGTTTGCTGCAGCAGAGCAAGTGACTCCTTGCTGAAGCCAGTGACCTTGGGCTGCAAGCCAGCAACCTTTGGGCTCAAGACAGCGACCATGGGATCATGTATATGATCCCACGCTTAAGCCAGCAACCCCTCACTCAAGCTGGTGAGCCTGTGCTCAAGCTAGATGAGGCAGCACTCAAGCCTGCAACCTTGGGGTTTCTAACCTGGGTGCTCTGTGTCCCAGTCAGATGCTCTATCCATTGCGCTACCAACTGGTCAGGTGAGGAAATCTAGTTTTTATCAAATGACCCAGATGAGCCTACAGGACTTGGAAGTCTCATGTACTCAGAAACACTGAAGTAAGAAACTTCCATCCTTCCCACTCTTGGACTGTCTCATCCAGCAGGGAAACCCTACGGGGGAGAGTTAGGGAGTTATTCTCATTCCTCACTTGTGTCTTAGAAACAGGAAAAATAGATCTGGCAATTCGTCGTACTTTATCTAATTCTTTTTTAAGCCAGCTGCTCAGTGATACCTTTTCAGACTGATACTTTTTCAGAAAATGCTTAGAGTTGCTTTTAAAATGTTTTGTGAAAGAATCCAAAATCATTGTTTTACAAGTATTAAGAGAAGCTTTGTCTTAGTGTGGTGTAGATGAGAAAAACGTTCAAAAATTAATTTACTTAAACCATTATCACTCCATGGAAAATTAGGCATCCTTCGACTCTGATTATCAATCTTTGCTGCTAAAGTCTAAATGAATGTAGAGAAATACAGTTCACTGGCTTCTTCTCCCAATTATCTTAAACAACATGAACATTGCCATTTTTCTTGATTTGAAATGTTAACATGAAATATAATAGAGAGTGGATCATTTCAGAATAAGAAATCACATCTTGACAGACAGATGACAAAATGTTATAACAGTAAAGATTAAATTACTTCCAGTTCTCTTTACAAAAAATTATGGAAAAAAAAACAACAGAATATGATTTTAATTCTTAAAGCATAGTTTTCCTTTTTATTTAGAAAAAGAAAGTATATGATAAGTGAATGTTGGGATTATGTGCATCACAATATTATTTAATAATCAGGGTGAACTTTGAAGTAACAATACATTCTGTTATAGGATTAGAATTAGAAAAATGTCTGTTTTATTTTTTCTTAACTTTTTTTTTTTTGCATTTTTCTGAAGCTGGAAACAGGGAGAGATAGTCAGACAGACTCCCGCATGCGCCCGACCAGGATCCACCCCGCACGCCCACCATGGGGCGACGCTCTGCCCACCAGGGGGCGATGCTCTGCCCATCCTGGGCGTCGCCATGTTGCGACCAGAGCCACTCTAGCGCCTGGGGCAGAGGCCACAGAGCCATCCCCAGCACCCGGGCCATCTTTGCTCCAATGGAGCCTTGGCTGCAGGAGGGGAAGAGAGAGACAGAGAGGAAGGCGCGGCGGAGGGGTGGAGAAGCAAATGGGCGCTTCTCCTGTGTGCCCTGGCTGGGAATCGAACCCGGGTCCTCCGCACGCTAGGCCGACGCTCTACCGCTGAGCCAACCGGCCAGGGCTGTTTTATTTTTTCTTATGGTGATTAGTTTCTTCATTTTTATTATGCAGGTCACTTAAAAACATATAGTGTTCTCCTGATATTTAAGGGAAAAGGGAAGGAGGGAGAAAGAGGAAAGGGCAGAAAAAAAGCAACAGAGTTAAAGAAAAGGACAAATGAGAAATCTAATTAAATGTAATGGCGTATTTCCAAGAAAAAGATAAAGTCTTTAGCAACATTTGCAGTTCTAATTTTCGAACTGTAGGTACTTACATTGGCAGGAACTTACTCTTTTTTTCTTTTTGTTTTATTACTTGCCATTAATGGAAGAAGAAATAAAATAGATATAAGTATTTGTTAATTCCTTGCAAACCATTTCAAATTACCCAGAATGTGATAGAATTTATGCTTAATTACATGAGCAACCCTTGTATTAAAAAACATCACTTTATTACCCTCTATAAACATTTTATGGATCCGTTTAGTTTATGGTTAAATTAAGAGGAAATGAATGGCAGGAATAAACTACAAAGGATTCTTTCGTC
Source organism: Saccopteryx leptura (assembly GCF_036850995.1). Lineage (NCBI taxonomy): Eukaryota > Metazoa > Chordata > Mammalia > Chiroptera > Emballonuridae > Saccopteryx > Saccopteryx leptura. The sequence goes on from NC_089508.1 coordinate 72,271,894, forward strand.
ATCTTTTAAACTGACTTCATTGGAACCATAATGTAGTGCTATGTATATCTGAGCAGTCTGAGAGCAGAGATGGGGCAAATCTACACTTGTATTATTCAGTCAAATGTTGAAAAAGTAGTGTTTAGCTTTTGATGAATATTTAATATGCCAGAGAGCTCTCAAGACTCCACTTTAGCAGTGAGATCTGGAGCAGTTTTCAGGAGAGACTGAATTGCTGATCTGGCCTCCTGAGCTCTTTCTACCACTTTTCTTCCTCTGATATTCCTGAACTTGCAAAAAGGTGGAAAAATACAACATCCTATTACAGTCTCCTGTGTGTGCTTTGTGAATGAAGCAGTTAGAAAAAGGACTCTGGGACTGAGACAGCCCCTGTTCTGGAGAAGGAGAAGAGGCAGGTTCCCCTTGGTTTGAGGCCACAGGAGTGTGGCTGTCCAGCAGAGGTTTTGGATTCCCTAGTGGTGGCCTTAAGCCTTGAGGGCTTCACAGAAAGCCAACATGTTTCATACTGTGACAGAGAATTTGGTCTTGTTTTGAGCACTGCCCTCCCTTGCTTCTTGATCGGCACAAGTCAACATGGGATAAGAATACAAGGCTTTCTCAGAGGACTGGTCTTAGTATTCCTGCAGTCAGAGGGACTGGAAAAGTACTGGGTGGGATGGTCTGGTGTGATTAACAGGTATTTTTCTGATTGTAATGGGAAATGGGAAACTTTGGGTTAAAAAAAACCGTGGAAGAATAATTCTAGAACTCTATGCTAAAGATTATGAAATTACTAAGTCATATATTATATAATTCAATTGTTTTATTAGGGTAAGTGCAAGAACACAGATTTTCTTTTTGCTTAGTTTTGGTATTCTTATTCTAAGTTTCAATTTTGTCTTCTGTAACGTTGAGATACTATTTAACTGAGGTTATGGTTAGGCATTCAGTAATTATTCTTTGTGAACACACTATATAAACTTTGTAGAGTAAAACTGTAAAACCCTATATTAAGTTTAGACTTCACTGGAGTCCAGTGACCAACCTGATACCATGTAAGAACCCCATGGAGCGCTTTGTTAAGTGATATGTGCCACACTTGCCTCTCTTTCTTCACCATTGGGATCTGTCCCTCCAGTGTGCTTCTTCACCCCTCTCTCACTGAGTACCATTTCGTTAGTGATCCACTCTTATACTACATCCCAGGAGTTCTTCAGGGTAATAAAAAGGGTTAAAGTAACTGGCTTCAGCAGTGAACGCTGGAAAGCCAGGGCCATATTTATAACCCTAGTCCTATGGACAGTGTCTGGTTAAATACATACTTATTAAAGGGACAGGTTGAATCATAATGTATTTCTACTACTATAATATATAATAGCTTTTTGAAAATTTAAATATGTCTTGAGTGCAGCTCTGAATCAAAACTAGAATAAGATAATTCTTTAACATGGCCAAAATGTAAATTGCTCATATCAAAATCCAATATTGTTCTTAGTGGTTAAATATAGAATTCTTCTTTAAAAAGAAAGCCATGGATACCAGTCATTGACTGTTACTATTATATACCATGATTTTGAATGTGCTAGCCAAAGCAATAAGTACAGAAAGTGAAATATAGTCATAAGTATTAGAAAGAAGGAGGCAAACATTACAAATTTTTTAGAAAGAAAGAGAATTTACAAAGGTTAATAGTTTATAAAATAATGCAAAAATTACTAGCTTTTCTACATGCTAAATACCACACAAATATTATTGAAACATATAGTGAGAAAAATATCACATTCACAAAGGCAAACGAACATAGATCAACTGAGGATAAACTTGAAAAGAAATGTGCTAGACATATATGAAGAAAACTATAATGCTCTTCAGAGGAACATAAGAAATATAAATGAAGAACCAGATTTTATTTTTATTATTATTATTTTTTTTGTATTTTCTGAAGTTGGAAACGGGGAGGCAGTCAGACAGACTCCCTCATGCGCCCGACCGGGATCCACCTGGCATGCCCACCAGGGGGCAATGCTCTGCCCATCTGGGGTGTCATTCTGTTGCGACCAGAGCCATTTTAGCACCTGAGGCAGAGGCCATGGAGCCATCCTCAGCGCCCAGGCCAACTTTGCTCCAATGGAGCCTTGGCTTCGGGAGGGGAAAAGAGAGAGAGAGAGGAAGGAGAGAGGGAGGGGTGGAGAAGCAGATGGGTGCTTCTCTTGTGTGCCCTGGCCGGGAATCGAACCTAGGACTCCTGCATGCCAAGCCGATGCTCTACCTCTGAGCCAACCGGCCAGGGCCCACATTTTATTCTTATATGAGATGTCTCAATGTGATAAATATGTCCATGATCTCTAAATCTCTAAATAGTGTAATTATAATTAAGTTCTCATGATATTTTTCTTTGGGAGGGCATTTAAAACTGCTTTTAAAAAACATTTAGAACTGTAATTGTAATATATGAGTAGTTTAAATAGATCTAGGCAGAGAAGGTAACATATTTTAAAGCATAACAAATACAACAGTGCTATAATGATGTAGGAGGAAGTATTCAAGTCAGTGGAACAGAGCACAGGGTAGACACAAATTTTAAAATAAAAGCTAAAATAATCTTAAATGAAAATTAAAATATAAATATGTTAGAAAAGATAAATTATTAAATAACTAAGTTGACACAACTAGTTATTCATTTTAGAAAGAAATGCTACCGTCCTATCTCGTACTTTACTGCTCACTAAAATATAAAATTTTAATGAATCAACTATTTCAATTTTTTAAAAAAGATGATAAGAAAGTACAAGTAATTATTTCCACAAACCTAAAAAAAAGGAATTTCTAAATATGACATAAAACCAAAAATAAAAGAGAAAAAGACTATGTAAATTTACTATAAAATGTAAAAAATAAAAAATTTATATACAGTAAAAAACAAGAAAACTTGAAAATGTCCATTTAAAACCATTTGCAATAGAACCAAAAATTATTTCTTTTAAATAACAGCTGTATTGAGATGTAATTCACATACTATTCTTTCATAGTACATAATCTACTGATTTTTAGTATATTGATAGAATCGTGCTTCCACCACAATCTAATTCCAGTATGTCCTCATCACCCCCAAAAGAAATCCTGTACCACTAATCTACTTTTTGTCTCTGTAGATTTACCTATATGAATATTTCATACAATGGAATCTTAGAAGATGTGTTTTTTTGTGTCTGGCTCCTTTCACTTAGCATAAAGTTTTCGAGGTTCATCCATATTGTTTCATGTATCAGTACTTTATTTTTTTTAATTGAATAATATTCCTTTGTATGAATTTACATTTTGTTTATCCATTCATCAGCTTATGAACATTTGGGTTGTTTCCATATTTGTCTATTGTTATTGTAAATACTGCTACTGACATTTATATATAAGATTTTGCAGGGACATATGTTTTCATCTTTTTTGGATGTTTACTTAGGAGTGGAATTGCTGTGATGACCCTGTTATTTTGTTGAAGGAGTGTCAAACTGTTTTTCATATTGGTTGTACAATGTTATATTTCTACCAGCAATGTATAAGAGTTCTAATTTCTCTATATTTTCACCAACACTTGCAATTACCTGTTTTTTGAATATAGCTATCTTAGCGGGAGTGGAATAATACCTTATTGTGATATTGCTTTTCATTTTTCTAGTGATTAGAGATATTGAACATCTCTCCCTGTGCTGATTGGCCATTTGTATATTTTCTTTGGAGAAATGTCTATTCAAATTCGTTGCCTATTTTAAAATTGGATTTTTGCCTTCTTATTAATGTCATAAGAGGTCTTCATATCAGTGTGGATAGAAGTCCTTTACCAGATAAACTAGTTGCAAATGTTTTCTCTCATTCTACTGCCTTTTCACTTTCTTTATGGTGTCCTTTGAAGCACAAAAGTTTTAAACTTTGATGATGTCCAATTTACTTTGTATTTTGTTGCTTGCATTTTTAGTGTCATATTTAAGAAACTATAGCCTAATCCAAGGTCACAAGGCTTATTCCTATATTTCTCTCTAAGAATATATCAGTAATAATTTTAGCTTTCAGATACAGGGCTATGATCTACTTTGAGTTAATTTTATATAGTGTGAGGGAGAGCTCCAAATTAATTCTTTTACATACAGAAGGACTAATATTTTTAATATATTAGGTGTATTTAAATAAGAAAAAGTACAAATATGTCAAAAATAAAATGGGTAAATAATATTGAGAAGATAATTTCAACCAATTGATCTATAAAAAGATATCAACTTCAATAGAAATCAAAATAAAAATGAGTTATTATTTATATTCAACAAGGTTAGTGTTACTTTATTTATTTATTTATTTATTTATTTATTTATATTTTTCTGAAGTTGGAAACAGGGAGGCAGTCAGACAGATTCCCACATGCGTCCGACCGGGATCCACCCAGCACGCCCACCAGGGGGCGATGCTCTGCCCATCTGAGGCGTTGCTCCGCTGCAACCAGAGCCATTGTAGCACCTGAGGCAGAGGCCACAGAGCCATCCCCAGTACCCGGGCCAACTTTGCTCCAATGGAGCCTCGGCTGCGGGAGAGGAAGAGAGAGACAGAGAGGAAGGAGAGAAGGAGGGGTGGAGAAGCAGATGGGCGTTTCTCCTGTGTGCCCTGGCCGGGAATCGAACCTGGGACTCCCGCATGCCAGGCCAATGCTCTACCACTGAGCCAACCTGCCGGCCAGGGCCAGTTAGTGTTACTTTAAAAGATTAGTAAAATCCAATGTTGAAAGATGTATGGGGACATAAGCATTCTTGAATGTGTTGGTGGAGCAGTTTGGAAATATGTATCTGAATGTAAGATGTCCTTATCCTTTTCAACTAAAGGTCTACTTCTGTGAATTAGTTCTTTAAATAAGGGTTAAGCAACTGCACAGGATGTATGAATACTTAGGGCGATTTATAATAGTAATACATTTAGGACAACCTAAACATCTATCAATAAAGAATTATTTAAATTATGCTGTATAAGTCAGTGGACTAGTATACAACTATTTAAAGTGATAAAGCATATAAATATTCTGTGAATAGAAATACATGTACTATATAACGTAAAGATAGGCTACAAAAAAAAGCTTATTTCATATGCTTATACTTTTGAAAACCAAAACTAAAATGAGGGATGTGTATCTATATATAATAATAAAAATGTTAAAATATCTAAAGTTTTTAAGACAGGTAATTTCACCCTCTATGTACTAACAGAAAGCAAATATTTTATTAGCAGAAAAACTTAATCTTTATTAAGAAAATATAAAATCGTATAAAACTTTTCAATGTGTTCCCACATATGACACATAAACTGACTCCATCTTCCTTTCTTTCCGAAATAAGAGTGAGATAGCTGGGCCATTATTTAGTATTGGAACCAAACATTATTTTTATCTCTATTATTGATTTGGATATTTTAGGGAGGGTTTTTGTTTGCTTGTTTGTTTTTTTACCAGAATTATCTAGCTAATTATATTAATTTTCTACTTTGCTTTATAAAAATGTAAGTTCAAAGAGTAGGAGCCATATTTCACAGGTATTTTTTCCTGCAAGAAGTTTCTGGAAATTGTTACAAAGGGCATGGCTTCATGAGTTCTTTAGAGATATACCTGAAAGTTCACGTAACTGACCAAAAATGTGTTATATGGTCGATACTTAAGATATAAAAGCAATATCATAAATTTAAATATGCAAATATGCACCTTGATATTTACTTTAAACAGCAAAACTATATTTTATGCCTTATTAAAAAAGGCATAAAATATTTTTATTGATTAGACAAAAGGCCCCAAAGTACTATAAAATGAATGTATAGCCTATAAAAAATACAATTTCACCATGTCATAAATTACAGTTAGCTTAACTAATGGGTTAGCTACAGTAAATATTAAACACTTGGTTAACGATATATACATCTACTTTAGAATTAAAGATTCTTTTGGAGGATTATGTAAATGGACCAGGTCTCTTTTTTTCTTAAAAAAGATGTACATGGAAATTTGAAATAAGAAAGTTTTCTTTTTTTCTTTTTCCTTTATAATTAATTGAATTTATTGGGATGACATTGGTTCACAAAACCATACAGGTTTCTAAGAATGTTTTTACTCTTCATAATAAATTCATGGAGCTGTAGTCAAAATCCTTCTAGCTGTCCTTTTCTTTAAGCACACACACACACACACACACATTGCATCATAATCAGTTTTCGGAAATGTAGACAAACATTCTGCTTTAAGAGGATGATTGGTAAGTAGGACTACCTTGAATTTTATTACTTTTCCTCTGTTTTCTCCCTCAAACATTTCCCTTTCTTTCCTACTGAACTGATGGTAAATTCAGGTGGGCATTTAAGCTCCATGTTTCGGCATAGCTTGGAGGGATAGCCACTATTTTCTATGGCTGATAGCCTTGGTTTCCAGGATTCAGTTTGCTTATCTGTTAATAAAAAGAGTGCCAAACGTCTAAGGTCCTTTTTTAAAAGTAATTTGGTGTAATAGAAAGGACACTGCATAGAGACAAATAAAGCCGGGTTTATAACCCAGTTCCACTTCTTAAAAGCTATTTGACTTTGGAAAACTTTCCTCAGTTTGATGAGTTTTAAATTCCTCATGTATAAAATAGGAATAATATCAATCTTCATAAGGTTGCTAAAGACTTAAATGAGATAACATTGACAAAGCACTTAGCATAGTGCTTGACACTTAGTAGGCTTGCAATAAATATTAGGTCTTGTACTCCTTTACTTAAATCCTATGATTATATGGCGGTCAGTTTCAGAGATGAAGTATAGGTGCTAATTGGACTGTGTTAAATTAAAGGAGAAGTGGAATAATGGCCTTTCAAAGGCTGGCACAGGTGTACCCTTCTCCTCACTGGGATGGGTGCAGAGTATTGTTTAACAAATTGTATAGCTTCTTAGGATAAAAAGCAATTTCAGAATTGTTCTTTGTTCATATTCTCCATCTTTTATAATCATAGTTACTTCGCTTAAGTCTGCCTATGTTCTCACAGCCATTTTTAGATTTTTAAAAATTTATTCATTTTAGAGAGAAGAATGAGAGAGAGAGAGAGAGAGAGAGAGAGAGAGAGAGAGAAGGGGAGAGGAGCAGGAAGCATCAACTCCCATATGTGTCTTGACCAGGTAAGCCCAGGATTTTGAACCTGTGACCTCAGCATTCCAGGTCGACATTTTATTCATTGCGTCACCATGGGTCAGGCTCACAGCCATTTTTAAATTAAAGTTTATTGAAAAATACGATGGAGAATGTTATAGCTATTACTTTAGGGGTAGTGGTGGTAGTCTATAAATGGACTATTATTAGGAACCTAGTTTGTTTCTATTTTATGGGAGGCCAGTAAGTGTGACAAATTGTGCCAACTTTGATAGTGATTGCATGGGATGTTGCATTGACAAAGATGTTGTGGCTGCAAGAGGATACATGGGGGAAAAGTACTGTGATTGATTAGCTATGCCTGCTGTGAGTACAGCAAAAGGGACTAGATGCCTGTGTGCCATGTGTTACTATTTCATATAAGTGAACAGCTATCCCAAGAAGAAATGGAGGAATGGAAAAAGTAACAGGTGACATCCAGACAAGAAGGGAATGATTAAGTTTATAAATTGTTTCTCATTTCGTAGATTGACATTTTTAGGTTTCATCTATATATAAAAAAAAATTCATTTCTCTCTTGAGAAGTTTGCCCTGGTAAGAAGATTTTAGTAGCCATGCTGTAAAGAAGTTTTAAGAGAGTTTTATTTTTATTGCAAGTGGTTTTGTAGTAGAAGCAAAATGCATTTATAAAAATTTGTTTTGCCATTGGGGAGTTTGATTATTTTGTCTGTTAAATAATATCTAAGCTTACATTGGCTTTCTTTTTCTGATTTCTCACCTCTTCCATTGGTTACATAAAGAGAAAGGTAGAACTATCTAAAATAGCTTGCATTTAAATGTGTATTGACCATTTCCCACTTCACCATAAACACTGTTGTAATGTGAAATTTCATGGATTATGCAAAAAAATATGTAATTCCAAAGGGATCTCATTACACTCATATTTTAATCATGGAAAATGGCTATTTTGAGGGAAGTTAAAAAGTACATATAGTTCCTGCAAGCATGTTAAAGATCAAGTGATAGCTGATAGAATAGATTCAGTGTTGAATAGATTCTGGAGACCATCTGTGGTTAAGTCCTTTATATTATTGAAGGGAAAACTGAGGCCCCGAAAACTTAATGATTTTTTTGCTTTAGTGAGTTAGGTAAACACTGTGTTGAAATGGAATCTAAGTCTCTTGAGACTCGGTCATAGCATTTTCTATTAAATGTTTCTCTTGAGAAGAGCTGTCAAAAATAAGATGCGAAGTGTATGTATTAGGATGTTAGGAGGCTTGTCTAAGAGAAAGGGTGAGTAGGTTGCCGTGGGAAAATGAAGATGTTTTAATTAGTGATAGACATAAAGTTAGATTAACTAGAATTAGTCTCAAATTAGCAGAGCTTAATATAAGGGAGAGATATTTTGAAAGAGACTGAATGATCACTGAAAAACAAACAATGAGATAAAGAGGTTTGGAGACTGAATTCTAACAAATATAGTCTATTGGATTATTATCCAAAAATAATTAGAAGTTAGAAGTAAACTAGGATAAACCTTGGAATCTAATGAATAAGAGTCAATAATCAACCAATCAGAAAAGAATTTCCAGCCTTGGCTGGTTGGCTCAGTGGTAGAGCATTGACCTGGCATGTGGAAGTCCTGGGTTCGATTCCCAATCAGGGCACACAGGAGAAGGGACCATCTGCTTCTCCACCCCCTTCCTCCCTTCTTTCCTTCCCCTCTTGCAGACATGGCTCAAATGATTTGAGCAAAGTTGGCCCTAGGTGCTGAGGATGGCTCCATGGCCTCAACTCAGGTGCTAAAATACCTCGGTGGCTGAGCAACAGAGCAGAAGTCCATACGGGCAGAGCATCGCCTGGTAGGGGGATTTCTGGTGGATCCCAGTGGGAGTGCATGCAGGAGTCTGTCTCTGCCTCCCTGTCTCTCACTTAATAAAAAAAATTGCCACAACTTTTGCTAGTGGGAGAGGGGAAGAGGCAAGAGATGGCCACAAACCATCTAGGGGTCTCAGAAGTTCTTCAGGGAGTTCAGAGATCAAAGCGTGTCAAGAGTTGCTTTTTTTAGGAGAGCAGGAGAACTGTGAACCCTCAGAACACATACCAGGCTACCTGTGGGAACAGACATGCCCTTCCTGTGCTTCTCTGCTCTAGCAGTGAGGGGAGATATTTAGGTCCCTATATCCCATTCCCTTGTTTCCAGCAAGTTCATAAATATGTATTGTCCTTGCCTTTCCTGCGCAAGGGAAAAGCTGCTAGCACATTCTCCTCTGTTCTTTATAACCTGGGCCTGACGTGAGAATGAGAAGAGCAGTCAATACATGCTTTTTCCATTTTTGGTAATTCTACAAAAATGTATTGGACACCCACAAAGTGCCAAGTGAAGTATACCATGACATAATAATAGAGGCCTGAGCCTGACCTGTGGTAGCGCAGTGGATAAAGTGTCGACCTAGAATACTGAGGCCGCCGCCGGTTCAAAACCCTGGGCTTGCCTGGTCAAGGCACATATGGGAGTTGATGCTTCTAGCTCCTCCCCCCTGTCTCTCTCTTCTCTCTCTCTCTCTCTCTCCTCTCTAAAAATGAATAAATAAAAAATAGAGGCCTGAGTAAGACTTACAAGGTGATGATGACTGCCATGATAGTGATGATGATAGCAGTTTCCATGTATTGAGTCCCTATTGTATCAAGTACTTAGTTACTTTACAAATGTTTGTCTTCATAGCAAAGTTATAAGACAAGCATTATTATCACCAGTATTATATATATATTATATGTGTAGGCAGTCCCTACAGCAGGCTTCAAATACTGGGCCTATCACTACCTATGTGTTTTAGAGGAAATTAATGAACAGAGTCTCAGTTTCTTATGTGCAAAATGGGAGTATAAATCTTATGTATGGCCGGTAGTCGCCGCCATAGTGGCCATGCAGGTGCAGGTTCCCATTAGATTCAGCAAACAGTTAAGAAACAGTGGAGCCAAAAAATGGTGGGCCATTCCTTTATTTTGGCCTCGCAACGGCGGGTGAGTAAACACACACAGGGCTCCAAAACCCTGATGCATCCTCCAGTTCCACAACCAGGAGAATCTTTTTCGATTTTTCCTAGACTCAAAGGCCCCTACCATTCTCAGTCACCTCCGGTTCCCCATCTGCACACCTTGTCCCTTCCCCTCTCTACACAAACTGACTTCTCCTTCGGCACCCCGCCATCTTGGCTTCTTTCCTTCTTCCTCCCTCTGCACAAAATGGCTTCCTTCTTCCTTCTCCTTCTCCTTCTCTTTTCCTTTTAAAACTTTTTGGTGTGAAATTCCTTCTCCAGGACACATTAGCATAACAATGGCCCTTCCCAAGCAGGAAGGCAACTAGCAATTTCACAGACCAGCACCATTTTTAATAAAAGTGAGCAAACTCAAAAAACACAAATTTTACAAACCAACACCCTGCATTCCTGAGTTACTGCTAATGGGTCTTACATAGCACTTAGGCTCTGAGAAGCTGCAGAGCAGATGGCAGACCCTTACCATTACCTTTGTCTTATCTCTTCATTTTGGCAGCAAGGGGCTTGTGCCAAGTTTTCTCATCACTGAGAACTCCTTTTCCTCCCTCCTCCCACCTTCGCTTCTAAAAATAAGTGCGGAGAGCTGCAATTCCTGAGAACGATGTCTAGAATATGTTGTTCAGGCCTAGAAAAGCCACCTGAAGTCCTCCCTCCCTCTTGAATTTAGCAAGAGACTTCATTGCTAAGGAGACTTTTAGAATTTCAGCAACAGACAACTTGGACTTCTGGGGATGGGTGGAGATGGTAGACTTCCAACTAACATTTAACATAGGTAAGATGACCTGCTAGATTTGACAGCTGAATCATCTAAACATACTTTGGACAACAAACAAGTATTTAAGTTGCTAATAGAAGTGGAGTTTGGGTCATCTTCTTAATCCATCAACTGACTTTTGGAAAGCACATTGGAGGTGAGTGAAAACTTCTCTTGTGTTAAAGAAAAATGCATTTTCCTAGTGGATAGAGGAGAGAATTAAACACATAGATATGCATGCATCATTGTAAATATGCATGTTCTTTCTTGCAAGAAATGCTAGAAAATGTGTCCTAAACCACCAATGACCCGATTGTAACAATACATTACTGAAACGTGGGCTTACTGGATATACTGATGGTTACAAAAATGTCAGCTTAGTTTATCACAGATCAATAACTCATTACATGCTCCAGAATATACAAAATCCAATATGAGGCAACTTACTGTGCTATACAGGCATTCAAATCCCACACCATTATGGAAGCTTCAGTCGTGCAACTCTTCAGTTTTCCTCCCCATACTAGCTTTGGGGATTCAAATACATTTTATATCTTGTTAGATAGAAAAATAATGAAGACCAAGTTTACATTTTATTTGGAAAGGCATCAGATGAAGACAAGAATTAAGAACTTCATTTAACAAGACCTATAAATCCCTGTGTTTTGAGGCAATTGCGCGTGCATACACCTCCTCTCTTTCCTAGTTAGAAGTTAGCAGGGCTTCCATAATTCAAATTAGCAAATCTTTTTCCAGCTGAATTTAGCTGAGACCATTCTTGGCGTCTGCCTATTAGAGGCTGAAATACAGCTTCATTGAAAGGGATATAACTTACATGACTATGCTGGCAAGATTCTTAAAGGCTAACAGGTACACATTACCTTTTTTTTTTTTTTTCTTGTCTACATTTGGAAGAGTAGAATTTTGGTTTGGCATTGGTATTACCAATTACTTGAGTCCACAGAAGTTTGATTTACATTTGGATACAGATGAGGAACTTCATTAAGTGTGCCCAGCAAACAAGCATTGACCACCTAGTGACTAAGAAATCTGCTTGTCTGGCTGGGTAACTTAGGTTTTAAGCCCCGAGGGCGTATGCCAGGCACAGTGTTGCCATTTAATGAATAAATAATCTCCATCACTATTAACTTTAATTTTTGCCTGAGGCAATGCCCTGCTCAAACTCTATCAAGGCTGGCCCTCTGGAACCTCTCCCTGTTACTGACATACGTTAGTACTTTCTCAGCGACTGTAACAGGTACTCCAATTGAATACAGATGTATTTTAATTACCAATCTTCTTTGACATGCCCGTTTGTCTTTGTTACTTTCCGCTTTCATATAAAAATGAGTCGTACTTGAGGAAAGCTGCCTACTCTTCTTCCGCCCTGCTGTAAAACATAACTTACAGCTGACTGGCCACAACAAGACACTCGCATTGATCTTTTCACAGCTGGGTTGTTTGTATTCATGTGAGCCTAGAAAAAATGTTGCCGTTTGTATCAGGTGAGTGAATGCAGAGCTCCACCGCAGGCCTGTAAACCTCAACAGGAAAATTGATGGAGACAGCAGGAGCCTAAGCTTCACCCAAGCAGCCCCCAACTTAGAGGGGCATGAGAGCCGATGAGCTGACTGGGGAGGGGGGGAGGTTGGTGAGCCTTTACTTGGAAGTCCACTTATTTTGCAGTTGAAAAGGGCAAAAAGCTCTCTCCTAAATTTATAATTTGTTGGGCTGGAGGTAGAGAGGAGTCTCAAGTTTTTACATTGGTATCTATAGACCCTGAAATGTCCACGGACCAAGGTTGACCTTGAACTCTCCGATCGTAAAGAAAATATTTTGTACATATGCACATTTTTTTTTCAGATTCTCCCACCTGAGCTGTCATCACGTAACAGAACAATGTACGAAACCAATCTTTTCCAATGCGTGAGTGCATGAGCACCATCTGGAGGGCCTGTTCAAACACTGATTCTTAAACCCACGCCAAGAGTTCTTGATTCAGAAGGGCTGATGTGGGCCCAAGAATGTGCATTTCCAACAGGTTCCCAAGTGACTCAGATGCAGCAGATCTGGGGACCACATGCTGAAGACCAGTGAACTAAACGAATGCAAGGTTTCCAAACCCATTTTCACCGTGGAATCACTTGAAGAACTTTAAAAAATTACTGAAGGAAAGGATCTGCTCTAGGTCTTTCTCCTCGGCTCGTCAGTAGCAGCCTTATTCCTGTGTCTAGTCACATCATCTCCCCTCTGGGCGAACTTCCTTCTGTGCTTATCTTCAGGTCCAAATTTCCCCTTTCCAGGAGGACATCAGTCATATTGGATAAGGGCCCATCGTCATGACCTCATTTTAACCTGATCCCCTCTGTGAAGATCCTCTGCATATAAGTCGCTTCTGAGGTACTGGGGCTTAGCACTTCAACATATGAATTGTGGGGAGGGAGGCAGAATTCAACCTATAACACTAATACAGGTTTTCTTTCAAAACTGAAAATATTTGGGGATGGGAGAAGGATACTCTCTATTCTTTTTTTTTTTTTTTTGCCGATTTCTTGTTCAAACTAAAGCCTTTTATAATTGCAGAGAATCAATCTTTTGTAAATATTGTCTTCTCAGCCTGTAATTGCGGATTCCAAGCTTTTCTTTCTATGCTTTGAGGCAGAGCAGTGAGATGCCAGAATGAATTCCCAGGGTCATTGCTACACAGCTAGAAAATAGATGGTCATTGGTGTGCATTGTGATAAGCTCATCCAGGTGACACAATGGGTCACATCTCAAACAGACCTCAAGAAACTTTGAGCACCCTTTCTGGGTTCAGCCAGCAAAGAATTTTCCAACAGGTTTACATGACTGCTTTGCTTTGAGCATTGGAGAATTAGATCTAATGTGTTTTTAATGTAATGTGACAATATTTAAGGTGCTAGACGACCTTGTTTTTACAGTTTAACTCTCTGTGCCGATGGGGTGCTATGTTGGCAGCATGCTTGGGGATTTTTAAAAGCAGAGCAAATTGTGTAATCAGCAAGTGGACCTTAGCAAGATCAGTGCCAGGGTGGCAGAACAGTAGCTGGCATGGAAGAGTGAGAAAGCAAAGACAGTAAGTGGGTGCACACTCAATATTCTGTTACATTCACAGTGGAGGAAGGAGAGCTCTGGGAGGTAAATAACACTTTTGACTGTGAGCAGAATTAAGACAAGGGCTGGTGGGTGTTGGGGGGAGAAATATATTTCTAACAGTGACAAAGGAAAAGGCCTAAAACTGAGCATCTCTCTAGATGGTCATTAACTAAGAAAAGGAAAATATGTGAATAAGCGTTCTGAAGAGTTCCGGCTATTCAGTACACGTCTCTCTTCAGTGCTTCTCTGTGATCCAGCCACTCTAGCCATCTTCCATCTCCTCAAGCATCTCAAGCTCTTTCCCATCTTACAGTCTTTGTCTTTGCTCTTCCTTCTGCTGGAAACACTTTTCCTTTGGCTCTTTGCATTGAGCAATCCTTGCCATCCTTTGGGTTTCATCATAAAAGTCACCTCTTTAGTCAAGATTCCTTTAAGCATTTCATCTAAATATGTTCCTTCTCCACTTTTCTTTTATAAGAGTTTCACATTTTATGTGTTTTCCATTTATTTGCTGGCCTTTCTTTCATTGGAGCATAAGTCCACAAAGGCAGGGACTATCCAACCAGCAACTGGACTCTGGTAGACATTCAATATAGAATGTTGGAATAAATGAATGAATGAATAAATGAATGAATAAATGAACCGGCTAATAAATGTTCCACGAAATGAACAGCTGACCCATGTTACACTGGAACAGAATCATCTACCCTATCTCCCGTGAGACATGTTTAATACTTTTTATTAAGTACCAACTATAAGCCCAGCCCTACATGGGAACCTTATATTTAAAAATCTTAAATATTCAAATTAGTCCTGCAAGATAGATACTATTATCATATATTTTGTAGAAGAGCAGGTTAGTAACTTTTCTAAGACCACAGAGATGTGATTCAAACCAAGGATGATCTGATTCATATCATTCTCAGTCTATCACAAAAATGATAATTGTCCCTTAAATCACTATTGTCCCCTGCAACTGTAGACTAAAGCATCCAGTGACAGTGGCAAAGATGGGTAAGTGTTTACTTCAGTAAACACAGATATAGATGAAAAGAACGCGTTTCAGCTCCCCTGCCTCACCTTCCTTTCAACTACACCGAGGGGTGCATTGATAAACATAATGGGTTATTTAGGCTTTTGGGTATCATCCTGGTACCCTATCTTTTAAAAATAATAGTTTCATAGGGACAAATAATAACTTTTACTGTGGAGAAACCTGGGAGACACCATCATCCATAATAAGTACCTTCTGATATGATGCTCTTGTTAAGCCTAATCCGGAGGGACTCGAAACATTGAAGACACGAATAAAATCCGTCCATTCCACACCAGAACTTTATTGTCTAGCTTGGCCAAGTGGTGGCAACTCCAACAGAAATCTGAGGGAGAGCGCGCCGGCCCTTTGTTCTACTTAGATTTTATAGTTTTGCAAGCGGGAAGTATAGAAGCAAAAATTGCAATTAAGTGCCCTTTACCACTATTGGTTATAGTCATATGCCCTTTAACATGAAAGGACCATGTTCAATTTGCAAGCCATACATCATTTTGGAGAAAACAAAATTTATAAGTCAACACAATGATAGAAAGATGTCTCTTTACATATTAAGAGACATTCCTATATTTTCTAATGTTTATTCGCCATTTCTTTGTCCAGAGTCACACATATTAACTATATGCATTCATATGGAAGAGGTAGTTTCCCTGGGGACAAATGCCTGCAAATGGCTCATTATTATAAGGAAGGTTTATTTTGGCTTTTCTCTTCCTGCACCTGGCTAGCCATTCACCCCTTCCCCCACAGGTGTGGTGGAATGTCAGGGAATCCATGTTTTCCTTCCTTTTGCATTTACAATACAATGCCAAGGGCCATCCTGGTTTTATGCCAATCACACAGTACAGAGATTATTTACAAAATTTCTCTGCACACCTTAACCCAAATTAATAAAATGTTCTTTAAGCCTCTTAAAATATTAATATAGATTCTGTAGCTTTTGGTACTTTATAACACCTGAGGGTGAGGTGGCACAGTGGCTCCTCAGGGCTCCTCACTCTGAGATGGTCTAACTATCGCTTCTTTGTTACTTTTGAAAAATGCATAGATAGCCTCATTTTAATCACAAGACAACATAGAAAACTCCAAACTGAAGCACACTCTAACAAATAACTAGCCAGCACTCTTCAAAATTGTCCTGCAGTCATGAGAAACAGTCTCAGATTAGAGGACACTAAAAAGACATGACAACTAAATGCACGATGGATCCTGTATTGACTCCTGAGCCAGAAGAAGGATGCTGGTGAGACGACTGAGCAAATTCAAATGACGTCTACAGATTAGTCAATACCTTTGTATCAATGCCGATTATTGTTCTATGGTTATGCAAAATGTTGACATGAGAGGAGAAAATTGGGCGAAAGTTACAAAAGAACTATACACATATGTTTTTTAACTTTTTAGAGTGTAAAATTATTACCAAATAAAATATTAAGAAAAGAACCAGCATGGCTTCTATAAAAAATGCGTTTCCAATTTCTAAAAATTAAAACTAAATCAAACACCTACCAAAGGAAGTAGAAAGAAAATTTGCTTGCAAGTGGGAAATCTAAGTTTGTTGACACATTGTGCAGTGCCAAAGTTGT
Source organism: Saccopteryx leptura (assembly GCF_036850995.1). Taxonomy (NCBI): domain Eukaryota; kingdom Metazoa; phylum Chordata; class Mammalia; order Chiroptera; family Emballonuridae; genus Saccopteryx; species Saccopteryx leptura. Next base: position 72,288,578 of record NC_089508.1, read on the forward strand.
CTGGTGAATTCTGAAGGTACAATGTGGCAATGCTTTGCTCTTATTGTGTCTCTTATAAGAGGAATCAAGAAAAAACTTGTGGAGTTTACAAGCTACCACCACGCCCTCATTTCTTGGGAAAATGAGAAATTCCTTGTGGAGAATATGAATAAAGTTTAAAATCGAGAAAGGAAACAGACACCAATTGTCTATGTATTATAATAACTACTAACATCTCTTAAAATTTGTGGTTACCCTTTTCTCCATCTATCGGGAAAAAAGGATTCAAACGTTACCCCTTCCCTGTCCTTACCATACATACCACACCTGAAACAGACCTGGAAAGGGTTCACAATGATTTAATGATGAGCCAGTCTCCAGGAGCAATGAGTTCTCAGAGCAACAAGGGAGAGTCATAAGGAAGAGGAGGGTGTTGATTCTTCTGAGTTTTACTGTCCATGCAAGTTGTTTCCTATTGTAGCTGACATACAACTTCATAAATGGAAAAAACATTGTGCCTGTGGATGGGTAGCACAGGGTGCAATTGAGGGCGGGAGCCAATGCCTCTGTCCTTATGACAGTAACACTCCACTTAATAAAGGAATGGAGACCTATGGCCGGCCCACTGTGGAGGAGTTTTCTAACAGCAGAACCGGCCTGCCCAGGCAGTGTGTTTCAGGGAAACATGTTGCTCTAAATCCCTGCTTTTCCCGCCCCATAGCAAATCTGCTGCTGCCCAGGAAACCCCCGAGGAGCTGTGAATAGGAGAGATGATGATGAGCAAATTCATGCATACAGAAAAGCTGTGGGCCCCAGCAAGCTCATTTCACCAGCCTATTGTGGAGGCTGGTGCTTTGAGGAAAGGCCTGCCAAGAAGAAGGGACAGGGATGGAGTCAGAAACCTTGCTCTAAAATGTACAGGCCAGTTCATTTCCCAAATAAGTTGGCAGTGCAGCTACAGGAGGTGGCACGGCCAGAGAAAATCAGGCTTCTGAGAGGCCAAATCTCCCTTTTTTGCTGGAATGGGACTGACTAGGATTCTTCTTTGTAGTCTCTGAAGGGAGGTGAGGCGCTTTTTCATTTTATCCAATGCCCAGGGCCAGCCCTGACATGGTGACATTCTGGGGAAAATGCTGCATAAAGCACTGCAAGAGGCGACTTATTTTCTGATATTCTTTCCTACCACCTCATTGAACTAGGAACTGATTTTACAAGGCCAGGATCTCTGCTCTGAGATATAACCGATGGGCTAAGCACGACAAAATTCTCTGGGAATTGCCATCTACTTGGGTAATTTTATACGTGCTCATTCATGAAGGAACCAAACCGACTTTTCCTCAGTAATTCAGTTCCAGGCTGGTTGAGACTGACTTCCTATCTCAGCTTTTAGGATTTTAGCCCTTTCTGAACAGGTCATCAAAACCTAGCAATGTTCCAGCTCTCCATATAAAAATGAAATTCCAAGGAATTACTAAAATTAGAGGAATACATTTAAAAAATCTGAATATAAATGTAATTATTGAGCATGGTGAGTGTGAAAAAATACCAACATGCACCGCAATGTAAAATCTGAGCTCCTATCTGCCACTGGCCTCAGGACCCTCCTTTTCCTGGGTGGGTCTTTGAGCAATACGAACTCATTAAACTCATGATTCAAACTGGCTTGTTCATGACTCAGAATCGGTTTATACTGTCTTTACCAACTTGCATCATGAGCAAGACTTATTTCCTTTTCCTTCCTAGTCCTCATTTTTCTTTTTGGAGAGTCCTTCCAAAATAGGCCTGTAATAAATTTGCATAATTAAAGTGTATTGGTTATATGTGGGAAATGTGTGAAGAAAGTCTAGCCAGAAATAACAGCTAAAGAATATGAACTTTGACAGAATTTGAAGACCTTTGCTAACATTCTGTCAATCTGTTATTGTAGGCCCAGTAGCCGTGGCCGTCATCACTGCCAGGCAGGTGCAGGTTCGCATCAGATTCAAGCAGATAGTAAAGAAATTGTAAAGCCAAAAACTTGTGGGCCATTCCCTTATTCTAGCCTCACACCCGGCAGGTGAGTAAAAACACACAGGGCTCCAAAACCCATTTATTCAGAGCTCACAAAGCTACCGACACATCTGGATCTGGGTTTTTCCTAGAATCAAAGGCCCCCATTAGTCTCAGCGGAGTTCACAAAAGCCCCTTGCCCCTCACCTCTGGTTCTCCATTTGCCAACATGGTTTCTTACTCTGCAAAACTGGCTTCTCTCTCAGCACCCTGCCATCTTGGCTTCTTCTTTCTCTTCTCCTTCTCTCTCTTAAAACTTTTTGGTGTGAAAACCCCACCCCCAGCACACATTAGCATAACAAAGCCCCTTCCCAAGCAGGAAGGTAATTAGCAATTTCAGACCAGCACTATTTTTAACAATAAAAGTGAGCAAACTCAGAAAATACAGATTTTACTAACTCATTTTCCCAACAGTCATCTTTCAGTGAGTAACCTGAAGTACAGTCTAGTGAGGGTACCAGGTTACACTAGTAAATGGTCAGCTCAAAACTACAAAACAGGTCCTGGCCAGTTGGCTCAGCGGTAGAGCGTCGGCCTGGCGTGCGGGGGACCCGGGTTCGATTCCCGGCCAGGGCACATAGGAGAAGCACCCATTTGCTTCTCCACCCCCACCCCCTCTTTACTCTCTGTCTCTCTCTTCCCCTCCCACAGCCAAGGCTCCATTGGAGCAAAGATGGCCCGGGCGCTGGGGATGGCTCCTTGGCCTCTGCCCCAGGTGCTAGAGTGGCTCTGGTCGCGGCAGAGCGACGCCCTGGAGGGGGGCGTGCCAGGTGGATCCCGGTCGGGCGCATGCGGGAGTCTGTCTGACTGTCTCTCCCCATTTCTAGCTTCAGAAAAATACAAAAAAAAAAACAAAACTACAAAACAAGTCTTCTTCTAGGTCATCCACTAAGATAATGTTGCCTCATACATATCCCTTTCTCATCCCCAGTCAGTGTGAATCACAGAATTTCAAGGTTGAAAAGAACATTACAGATTTGTTAACCTACTGATCTGTCTGAATTTGTTATTCTTTTTACAAAAGTTACCAGCTTATGCTTAACTAACTCAGTGACAAGGAATGTACTACCTGCATGACTTTAATAAATAACCGTGGAATAAGTGACTGCATAATAATTTCAGTACAGCTTCTGATTCGCCTTTTTACTATTTGAAGAAGAACCATCTTTTATTTAGAGTGAACATTCATGCTTGCTTTAATAATTCTTAGGTCTCATCTTGGTTTTCAGTCTCTTCATCACTTGCACCGTCTCTTCAAAATCTGCCTCTAGTGTCGTGCCCAACATGCTTAGCATGCTCTGATCAGCTCCAAGCAAAGCAGGACTCTCTGCTACCTTATTTAGAGCCAAATACTATATATATTAATGCATACTATCATCACTTTGCCTTTTGGGTAGCCACATCATGCTATTGACTTTATATACTTAGTGTATATTCAAACTCCATTTTCTATACATTCTGTGTCTAATTCTCTGGTTTTATTCACTTCCGCAGCTCTAGTTATCACATATATGTTGACTCTCAAATATGTACCTCAAAAAATTTAGACCTCATTCATGAGTTCCAGATTCTTATGTCCAACTATACCCTGGTCATCTGTACTTGGATAGTCTATAGATATATCAAATTCCACATTACCCAAATTTTACCCCTTTTTTTCTCCTTAAACTGATGTCCCCCAACCTCCAAGACCCCAATATTTTCATCTCAATAAATGGCACAGTCATATAATCAGATACTCAACTTGAAATTTTGGAACCATCAGTGAGTTTACCCATCCCCTCACTTATCATATCCAATAACTCACCATGTGCTGTTGCTTTAATCTTATAAATCTCTTCTCTCCATTCTTGCTGTTATTGGCTATCTGCCTGGATTTCCCCTACACATGCCTATATTCCAAATGATTCCAGGTTAATACTAAGACTCATATTTAATCTTGTTACCTCCCTGCTTAAAACTGTTCAGCAGGCTCCCATTGCTTTAATAATAAAACCTAATCATGTAATGTGGCTTTCATGATCTGGTTTTTGGTACATTATTTCAATTCTTTGAATAAACCATGCCACATACAGTTCCCTTCTGAAGCATTCTACAACTCTGCCTTACCTAGTTATATTCTAATCTTACTTTAGGTTCCAGCATAAAGGTCACTTCTTTGGATCTTGGGAGATACCCTCCAGAGAAGTTAGGTACCCCAACACTCCTAACACTGTTTCTACTATCATAACATGTGGCCACACATTTTTTATTTTGCTAGCTAATGACCTTCTTTCTCTGCTTAGAGTCCCTGCTGAACTCTAATTGCTCTGAGGGTAGGGGTAGCATTTCAAGCTTTCCTGTGACTATGCACACAGTTCCTGGCGCAGGAGCTCAAAATATAACAGGTGCTCAAAATTATTTGAAGAAGGATGAAAGTACAGGAACTTCTCCTTTATCTCTCTAATAGCTTCATATTCCTAGCTGTGTTCCATTGCTTAAGTCTTCCAAACTCTCTTCCAATATTTTGTCTATCATAGTTAACACCACTTTAGTTTTAAGTTACTAAAAGTTTTTGATAAGACTATCTGTTGTGTTTATTCAAAGAATCTGACACACAGGTTGATGTGGTGATGCAATCATATGCTGAGAAATGGCTCTGATTGCAGAACTGTGAGAGTGGCTGATGTGAAGGATGGAGAAAAAAATGACTGTGGAACTACCCTAGGGCATCAACAAGTTGGGGGAGAATGAATTTGTGTGACACCTTACCATGCTTTTGTTTGTCCACAATGTTAACCTAGGTAAATGTAATATTACTGAGAATTTCCCAACCTCTTTGAGATAACTTGTCTTGCAGCATCTCATTCCCTGAAAGGATGTGTATCTTTTCTCTAAATATTTTTTGAGTCTATTTTACCATGTTTGTATGCCTAACCATTCACGTCCGGGGATAATACTGTCATTAAAGCACTTAAAGAAAGTTTTAGAAGTTTGGCACTTAGTTAAATGACTCTTCTAAGATATCTAAATGCTGAAAAATTTCCCTTTTTGCCCTCAATTCATGACTTAATTTTAATTTTACTTTTGAATCATTTCAAATGATTTTATAACATGGCTTATCCTTCTGGAAACAAGGAGTTTATAAACTTATAGCTGGGGGTTAATGCCCACATTTTCATTTAAATAAATAATACCCAATATTATCATTTCTATTTCTCTCTGCAAGCCAGCCCCACTTGCTCCCAAATGAACTCTCTGTATTAGTAACCACACTCTCCTCCACTGGTCCATTTCTCAGATATGCTTTATTTATTTGTTTGTTTTATTTTATTTTATTTTTTTTTGCCAGAACACTGAAATTTTAATTTTGTAAACCATATATTCAAGTAATCAACAACAGAATGTTGCCCATTAAGAATCAGGACCTAGCCTGACCAGGTGGTGGTGCAGTGGATAGAGCGTCGGACTGGGATGCGGAGGACCCAGGTTCAAAACCCCGAGGTCACCAGCTTGAGCACGGGCTCATCTGGTTTGAGCAAGGCTCACCAGCTTGAGCCCAAGGTCGCTGGCTTGATCAAAGAGTCACTCGCTCTGCTGTGCCCCCCGCCCCCATCAAGGCACATATGAGAAAACAATCAATGAACAACTAAGGAGCTGCAAGGAAGAATTTATGCTCCTCATCTCTCTCCCTTCCTGTCTGTCCCTCTCTGTGTCACAAAAAAAGAAAATAAATGGATATCAGGAACTAGTCTGAGACCTAAAACGTGTCTTTCTCTAAATGCAAGATCATGCTGCACTTCAACGGCTATGGAGAGAACTGGCCCTTTGGGATGACTCCCTGATCAAGACCCACAGCAGCTGCAGCTGGAGCTTCAGAGCCTCTGTAGGAGGGAGCAAGGTGGGAGGAGGCGGGCTAAGCAGGGAGGATGGGGCAAGGCGGGGAGGAGGGGGCAAGGTGGGGAGGAGAGGAGCAGAGGAGAAGAGGGGGTAAGGCAGGCAGGAGGGGACAAGGCAGGGAGGAGAGGGGCAGAGGAGAAGAAGGGGTAAGGCAGGCAGGAGGGGGCAAGGCAGGGAGGAGGGGGCAAGGTGGGGAGGAGAGGGGCAGAGGAGAAGAGGGGGTAAGGCAGGCAGGAGGGGGCAAGGCGGGGAGGAGAGGGGCAGAGGAGAAGAGGGGGTAAGGCAGGCAGGAGGGGGCAAGGCGGGGAGGAGAGGGGCAGAGGAGAAGAGGGGGTAAGGCAGGCAGGAGGGGGCAAGGTGGGGAGGAGAGGGGCAGAGGAGAAGAGGGGGTAAGGCAGGCAGGAGGGGGCAAGGCAGAGAGGAGAGGGGCAGAGGAGAAGAGGGGGTAAGGCAGGCAGGAGGGGACAAGGTGGGGAGGAGAGGGGCAGAGGAGAAGAGGGGGTAAGGCAGGCAGGAGGGGGCAAGGCGGGGAGGAGGGGGGCAGAGGAGAAGAGGGGGTAAGTCAGGCAGGAGGGGGCAAGGCGGGGAGGAGTGAGCCAAGGCAGTGAGGAGGCAGTAAGGGTAGCTCAGCAGCCTGTAGGAGTGTTTGCTTCCTGGAGGTGAAAGCACCCATGCTCTGCCACCCTCCACCTCCTCATCTCCCTGGGCCCCTAAAGAGGAGTTGGGACAGGGCAGCCCCAAGATACCAGAAGAAGGGCATCAAGAGCTGGTTCACTGGTTTCTGGGGAAGTTGGTTATCATGGCTACTTTTTGTTGCAACCTCTCAGAAATGCTTTTTAAACTCAGTCTGTGACTTTCTACAGGTTTTCAGTGTGATCTAAAGGAGATGTAAAGCCATCAGAGGAATGTGGTACATCTTTACGGGGTCAGATTTACTTGCAAAGCTCACTCTTGTGTGTCAACCCAGATCTTCTGGGCCTCACCTGTCTCCAGGATCCTTGGTCACAAGTCCTTCTACAGCTGTTTGGGGCTTCTGCTAAAGGCCTCTGGGCCCTCCTCTCACTTCTGGTCTCAGACAAGAAACCTACCTCACCTGTGAGAGGTGTGACTTGCTCTGGATTCTTAAAAGGGCCATGTGGTCCAAGCCAGAATGGAGGGGAGATAACTCCCTTTGGGGCAAATTTGATAAATATGGAAAAGAATTAGCAAGTAAATTCACTGCATGTCTTCTCTCTCATCTTCTTCAATGAACTGTTCAGCAACACAGTACTCCCCAAAGGGTCTTCAAAGAGACTTCTGCCCAGACGAGACAATCAGCTCTGTGTGCTAACCTGGAGACACCCCTCATATTCACTCTCATCTGCCTCATCCCCTTTCTCCTTCCAGCCTGCCTCCCTGGGGTTGTGCAGTGAAGTGTTAGAGTGAAAACATTTGACTCAGGTTCTGTTTTCTAGGGATTCTAGGAAAACTTATTAGATGGTATTGCCCAAGAATTTCATCAATGTTATGATAAAACATGACTCTCCAAAGTTAGTTATTGCTCACAGTGAGCTCTTTGTCATCTACAACCAGGGCCCTTGGAAAGACAAACTTATTCTCTTGTGCTCTTAGGTGTTCTTCAATGGGAACATTTGAGAAGGACCAGAAATAGGTGTGTGTTTTTCAATATATTATTTAATCTTACATTTTAGTCTTCTCTATTTTCCACCTCTTCCTTCTTTCTTTACGCATCATTATTTCACTTTATTTATCACTGATTTTTATATTAAGCTTCCTTGTATTTCTGATTTTGGCATTGAATCAGACATATAGACTCCATTCAATGAATTTTAAAAGTAAATATTTAATTAAATAAATGGATGATGGAATAACTTCCATTTCTCTATCATAATCACTTGATTGAATAATTGAAACTTAATATAGTTGGAATTAATCTGCCAATACAAATTTTTAAAAACAAAATTCTCATTAATATGAGAAGGGTTTACAATTTGCTAAGTATTTAACTTTCAGTTAAAATTGGATAACTGGTGGTATAGTAACCTTGGATGAGTTACAGTCATTCATATATTCAACAGATAATTATAGAGCTGCTGGTATGTGTGAGGAATTATTATAGACTTTAGGGAACATGGCAGTGTACTAACTAGTCAAACAGTCAAACACTCCTGAATTTGTAGCGTTCACATCCTATGCCATGTCTCTCTGCTTTAATATTGTAAAATGTATGTAGTTCTTATCTCAACGTTTTTAAAAGAGAAAATGATGATATACAATATGGTCCTAAATATGTATGTTTTTAAGACAGTTCCAATCATGTAGTCAACACTCAATAAATGCTAGTTTGTTATTATTATTGTTGTTTTTATTATTAGGCTGAAGAATAATCCATAAAATGGCATAAGCCACATAAAGATAATGCAAGCCTGAGCCCCCTTTTAGTACAGGCAGTGTGGGATGTGGTCTTAGGAACACACTAGCATCTTTTAAGCATAAGGTAGTGGGGCTTACAATGCTTTTCTTTCTGCTAAAATTGCTTAGGTGTAAAAACCATTGACTTTGCCATTCTGAAGATGACTCCATATTGATACAGAACATCTCTATCCCTTTAAAGAATCCTGCCTCTTTATTGTCTGTTTTCCACCTCTTGGATTTTGCTATCACTGGGTATTAAACTTGAGGAGGGCCACTGAATGCATGTTGCTAGAGAGAAGTAGCCTTAGTTTTACATATTACCAGAACTGAACTCAGTGAAGATGCAGAACTGAACTCAGGAAATGCAGGGCATTTCCTTTGTGCAGACAATATTTAAGTCAGCCATGACCTCAGTGCCTAGACTCCCAGAGAAGAATGAATCATTCATGTTTTAGTATAGCCATACTCATACTTAAGTATGTGATACTAATACTAGCAGGACTTATGTTACCACTCTGGGTGTGCTCAGATGTATGATCTCAGTTTATAAAAACAGAGCAAATGAATAGCAAAACAAAAAAAAAAATAACAAAACAAAAATAAAACAACAAAGTGAATGAAATATTAAAGGTTGATTTTTTTCTGAAAAGAATGCAGATAAGATATAAAACTAGACATATCACATTTTGATAAACAGTAAGTACTAAACACAGAAAGTCCTATGCTCTCCAAGTGCAATTTATAATATAATCTAAATTTAAGAATTTTGAGATTTTTATAAACTACTAGCTTTTCTATTTTTAGATCTTGGATATCACCACTTTTAGGTGATGATCCTGACATAAAAATATGTTCACAGACAAATTTCCCTTTATGGTTTGCTGTTTGGAGTCTCAACTGCAGCCATGGGAATAGAACCTGAGTGTGTTCCCTTGTGCGCAGGAAATTAGTTGGCAGCATGCATATGCTCTTTTGCTGGGGAAATCGTCCTTCTATCAAAAAGTGTTTGTGTGCTGTCCAGGGTTCCACCTTCATTTGTCTCAGTGGACATTTGTGGGGAGAGTCTTATGTACTGCTCAGGCCAAATGCACTCACATAAAATTATTTCATTTTCAGCTTCACTAGAATATTATATTATTTGGCAGAGTTCTGTTATTTTTAGAGTATAATATCAATTGATTTGCAATATACTTTGATTGGTCTTTCAGTTGGGTAGGATGACATGACTAAGCCATCCTGGTAAAGAACCACCTAAGACTTGGCCTGCAGGGTGGGTAAACCAAACCCTGGAAATGAGGGAATTAAAAGAGAAACCAGTCACTAGAAGTCACCAATTTTTTACATATCTTGTTTTGTGATTTGATGTGAGATAGATTGATATAAATATTGCAGGTATATATTCACATAACATTTAAAGTGGCATCTTTGGCTCAGGCTGGAAGACCTTTGTCTCCTGACATATACACTGGTCTTAAGTGACCTAAGAGTTACCTTTCAGGGTTCTCTCTATGTTCCCTATATCACACCTTATTCAGTGACAGTAAAATTAACACTGCTTTTTATATAAATTGAATATTATTTGAAACAAACGATGATATTAGACTCAAAATCATTTTCTTAGAGAGTTATTTTTATGACAAATATGTATATTACTGATTACACTTGACGGATTTTGCCAACATCAAGCACATGTCCCCATGATGAACTCTTCTCCAAGTGAAAAAATAGAACTTATAATAATTATGAACTCACGTTTTATTTCAAACATTTTACAATTAATAATCATTTAATATGCTTTAAATGCTTTACACTTAATAATCATTTCATTTCCATCTCACACTGCCACTGTGTAGAAGACATTACTACCTAAGGATTGGAGAGGTGAATAGCATGTCCAATGTCACACAGTGATTAAATAACAAAGATTGATCTGAAGCAGACATCCACTCATCCATTTGTCCATTTATTTATTTTTCTTTTTTTATTGTGATAAATAAAGCATAACAGAGCTACCTTCTTAACAAATTTTAAGTACTGTATTGTTGTCTATAAGCATAATGTTGTAAAGCAGATCTTTAAAATGCTTTCACCTTGCATGACTAAAACTCTATACCCACTAATCAGCAATGCCCCATTTTCCCTCCTGCAGCCACTGACAACCACCATTGTACTTTTTGCTTCTATAAATGTGGTTGCTTTAGATACTTTATATAAGTGGAATAATGCAGTATTTGTCAATCTATGACTGGCTCAGTTCAGTTAGCTAAATGTCTTTAAGGTTCATCCATGTTGTAGCCTGTGTAAGAATTTTATTTCTTTTAAAAGCTGAATAATATTCTGTTGTATGTACAATATATACCACATTTTAAAAAAATCGTTTATCAATGAGTATTTAGTTTTTTGTTTGTTTCTTTTTTACTTTGTGGCTGTTGTGAACAATGCTGCAATAAATATGGAAATGTAAAGATATCCCTCTGAGGAGCTGAGTTCAATTCTTTGGAATAAATACCCAGAATTGGGATTGTTGGCTCATATGATTGTTTTACTTTTAAATTTTTTAGGAGCTTCCATACTATTTTTCATAGATGCTGTACTATTTTACATGCTCACCAATATTGTACAAGGGTTCCAGTTTCTCCACATCCTTGCCAATCCTTATTTTCTCTCTCTTTTTAAAATAATGGCCATCCTAATAGATGCAAGGTGATACTTCATTGTAGTTTTAATTTGCATTTCCCTGATAATTTCTGATGTTGAGTATCTTTTCATACATCTGTTGGCCATTTATATGTCCTCTTTGTAGAAATGTCTCTCAAGTTTTTGTTTTTTTTTTCATTTTCTAATCAGTAGGTTGTTTTTTGGCTACTAAGTCATAGCAGTTCTTTATATGTTTTAGCTATAAACCCTTTATCAGATGTATGGTCTGCATATGTTTTCACTTTGTATTATACCATCCAATAACTGTCTATGTTGAGTCATTTGAGCAGTGGATAAGGCTTCACTTTGCCAATAGATATCTGACCTTTTGATGTATCCAGGAAGCTACATTTATGTCATTGACTTAATTTCTTTAAGTGTAAATACAGAAAGTCCTTTAAATGCATGCATGTTATCTGGAAAAAGAAATACATTACCCAATGAACAACATGCTTTCATATAAAACTATACATTTATTGATTAAGTTCCCACTCTGTTCTTTGGCTCAGAGAAGAATTTATAAACGATGTGATGCCAAATACAAGAACGCTAGTGACTAGAGAATGTCAATGCAGTTGAAGAGATTAAAATATACCCAGGAGAACAGATGTTGGAATGCGGGGAGGCATTTCAGGGAGCGCCTCTGAATCATAAAAATTAGTATGAAGGACATTGTTAAGAATCTGGGTATATGCTAGCTGCTGCCACAGGCATGTGATAAAAAGAACACCAGAAGCAAATGTTTGCTGTTTTGTCATGAAAAGGGAAAGATAGTTCTCATCATCTTACCTGGGCATCACAGGGTAAGTGGGCCTGGGCCTGTTTCCACCCACTTTGGGGTCTTATGTAGGTAAGTTGGGCAATTCTGTGATGGGGACTATCTGGTGGTTCGTGGACCATGGGTCCTTGGCATGAACTCAAGCTGGACTCAGTGAGGCTTTAAAGCCCATTTCTGCCACTTAACAGCTTGGAGATATGAAAACAATCTAGGTATCCACTTAGGAAAATTACTTCATAAACTATCTAAATTCTCAGGTTTCCTCTGTGAAAACCATGATTGAATTGAGGCCCAAATGAGCCAAAAATTGGCAAAATGATTTAATATCTTCAGAATGTTTAAGACATATTAGTTGTGATTATTGCAATTATTTTTCCTTCAGGTGTTTTAACATTTGCAAAATTTGTCAAGGGAAAACCTTTCTTTTAATTTTTTTTTTTTAATACAGGGACAGAGATAGAGGGATAGATAGGGACAGACAGACAGGAACGGAGAGGGATGAGAAGCATCAATCATTAGTTTTTCATTGCGACACCTTAGTTGTTCATTGCCCCCTCATATGTGCCTTGACCGTGGGGCTACAGCAGACTGAGTAACCCCTTGCTCGAGCCAGCGACCTCGGGTCCAAGCTGGTGAGCTTTGCTCAAGCCTAATGAACCCGTGCTCAAGCTGGCAACCTCGGGGTCTCGAACCTGGGTCCTCTGCATCCCAGTCTGATGCTCTATCCACTGCCCCACCACCTGGTCAGGCAAGGGAAAACCTTTCTGATATATTACCTATCATAAGAAAGGATTGACAAAGAAAGGAAAGATGAGAAGAAGGAAGAAGGGAAAGAAAGGGAAGGAGGAAAGATATGATCACCTATGAAACCATAAAGCATTTTTTTCACTGTTGGGAACTAAAAAGGGAGACCTCTACTCCTTCTGTGGCTGAAAACTTGACCTCCTTGCCACAGCTTAGCCACTGACTCATTGTTTGATGCTGGGGAAGTCATTTAATCTCTAGATTACGATATCAGTGGGTGCATGTGATTTGTACTCTTCTGCCCTCTATCACCGAATAGGATAAGATGACCTTCAGGCCCCTTTCAACTCTAATTTTTTATGATAAAGTTATGTTTCCTATGCTAGTTGTACCTCGCCAGTAAAAAGAAAATAGTAAAACCTTAGGCGAGTGAATGTGTCAAATGCTTTGAGATTTGCAGAAGAAAATTAATGTTCACAAGGTGCTTCTCATTGAGAAAAGATACTCCCTATTTTCACACTCCCTTTTTCTATTGAGACTTTTTAATTTAGTGGAAGTATAATGCTTCTTTGCTACTCTACAGCTTTCAAATAGGGTGTGCTTTTGCAGAGTTTTTAATCATCTAATTTCTTACATTTTCTGTCTAAAAGCTACATCATGAGAATTACCAGCAATTTAGTCTTTTCCTTTTCTGCTACTTCTTGCTTTTCAGGACCTATAGCTAGGTAGATACAGATGTCATTGTTCACAAAGGGCCAAACACTGGATGTTTTCAGCGTCAATGAACTGTAAAAAAGTATCTCGTTCAATACTCTCATTTAAGAAGTGAGGATGTTGTGTCTCAGAGAGAGAACACCTCTACATTAAGGTCACACACAAATAGACCCTAATATCCTAGTGTTTGGTAACTATGCCAAATTTTATTTTCTTTATATTTTATTTATTGATTTTTAGAGAGAGAGAGAGAGAGAGAAGGGGGAGGAGCAGGAAGCATCAACTCCCATATGTGCCTTGACCAGGCAAGCCCAAGGTTTCAAACTGGCAACCTCAGTATTCCAGGTCGACACTTTATCCCACTGCGCCACCACAGGTCAGTACTAATTGCATTGTCTTAAGATGGTTGTAATATTTTTTCTATACCCACATGTTTGTCTGTAATGTGATTTTTGCTATTCTCTCATTAAGATATGGAGGCTAATTCTTCTCCCCTTGAATCTGCTTGACCAATAGAACGTGACAAAATGATATCAGAAAATTGTCAGGCTAGGTCATGAGAGACCTTAGTGGCTTTTGCCTGAACCTTTTAGGATGCCTTCTTTTAGGATCCAGCACCACTGCTGTGAGAAGCCCAAACCACATGGCAATATAGTCAACAGACGCAGCTGAGATTCCAGCCTATAACTAGCACCTACTCCTAGACAAAAGTATATTTTTTTGGACATCCAGGTCAGAAAAACCTTCAGGAGACAGAAGGTCAGACACTGTTGGTGACCTCATGAAATACTTCAAAAGAGAACTCCCTACCCACAGAGTCATGAGAGATAATGAATGTTTCAAGATATAAATTCAGGGTGCTTTGCAGTAAATAACCCAAAAAGCACGTGCTTCATTGGCTCTCAGAATCCACACTACTTTTTGATACTGCATTACGTCTCAAACTATTGGGAATTAGCAGGACAACATCATTAGTACTCGAGTCTCAACTGTTGCACGGAATTGAAAGTGAGAGCCATTAATTTGAGTTTGACTGGAAGAATAATTTAATGTTGGAATTCCTGAAGTTGCACAAATAATAACTTGCATATTTTGCCTGAATGGAAAACTTGCCTTGGTCTCTTAGACTGCCAATATTGGACTAGTTGTCTCCAAAAGTTACAGATCTTGTATAATTTAATATGAAAGGAGTCAAGCATAGAGATATGGAAGTACAGATAAGTAAAGGTACAGTGGCAGAAATAGCTATTTGTTACCCAATATCCTCTTTCCCCGTTCTTTTTGAATTCTAATTTATTTATGCCAGTGGACCCAATTAATAGCCTACATTTCTCACCTTCCTTTGTTGCTAGGAGCAGTCATGTGACTAATTTTGGCCAATGAGGGAAAGCAGAAATTTTGGGCTAAATTTTCAGAAAAGTTACTTAAAAGAGCTGACTTAGCCAAAAGGAAAGACCTTTTCATTCTTCTTTAGCTTCCTTTTTTCTTCTCCTAGAACTAGGCATGATTGTGGGAGGTCCAGCAGCTAACTTGGACCATGAGGTGATACTGAGAATAGAAATCTCATCAGGCAGGTTCTGACCAGGAAAACAAAATCACAGTTTGTATTTAACACTGATTGAAGTCAAAGCAGGGAATTAGTTGCACAGATATTTGAATAGCTGACAAGACAAACAGAATGGTAAGAAAGACCTACAGATTAGCAATAGTAGATCATCACTACCAGGGTCATGCTAGAAGGCAAGGGAAGGAGGCAGTGTTGCCAGAGCCCAGAGTGCAGAGTCACCTGAAACAAACTACCCTGGACCTGCCTGCTGGAACTAGAGTGCCGGAGAGCCACAGCTGCTTCTGAGGGGGACACAGGTAGTAAGGCTTCTTCCTTCCTCCTGTCCGTTGAACTCTGGTCAATCCCTTCTACTGGCTAAACTCAATTGGAAGCCAATGATCTCAGAAACCAGAGAAATACAAACCACAGAGGCCAGTTTCCTTGCATTCAGGGCAGATCAGGGAAAAGATAAAGAGTGATTCTGAGGCACTAATGAGCCAAGGACTACTACCACACAAGCCAGTGCTGGAAGGGTGAACCAGAAAGAGAGAAGGAGGCTGAACCCTGATCACAGAATCGCCATACAAAATCAATGCCAATCATCTATAAGTTGTCATTATTTTGCATTTTCTCTTATATATTACATATAGCAAAGCACAACTAATTGATATTAATACCTCTTAGGGAAGAGAATGTAGTAGTTTGCTAAGGTTACTAAAACAAAATACCACAGACTGGGGAGCTTAAACAACACAAATTTATTTTCCCCCATTTCTGGAGGCTGAAAGTCCAAGATAAAGGTGTAGGCAGGTTTAGTTTCTTCTGAGCCTCTCCCCTTGGCTTGCAGACGGTCATCTTCCTGCCATGTCCTCACATCACATAGACTTCCCTAGGTGCATAGTGCCTGGGGCAGAGGCCAAGGAGCCATTCCCAGCGCCCGGGCCATCTTTGCTCCAATGGAGCCTTGGCTGCGGGAGGGGAAGAGAGAGACAGAGAAGCAAATGGGCGCTTCTCCTATGTGCCCTGGCCGGGAATCGAACCTGGGTCCCCCACATGCCAGGCCAACGCTCTACCACTGAGCCAACCGGCCAGGGCCCCCTAGAGCTCTTTTGTTTCCTAAAACACCAACCAGATTGGATTAAGGCCCAATCCAACTGCCCTTTTTAATTTAATTACCTCTTTAAAGCCTTATTTCCAAGTAAGATCACATCCTGAGATACAGTGGGTTAGAGCTTACATATGAGGAGACACAGGGTAAAAAAAAAAAAAAATCAGAGCATTGTAGAATTAAATTAATCTAAATTGTATATGCTAACTAGAAAACACAACTGTGGATAATACCAAAAAGCAAATAATCTAAGAGACAGTCCTGTGTGGCTTTACAATACTGTGGTCTCCCCTTGACTAGACACTTTTCATCTCACCCTGTGTTTTGCATTGTTGACCTGCTGTTGTGTGACCCAGTCTGCTTTATTTGCTCATGTGGAGGCCACACCATTAGTTTTCACTTAGATCACTAAGCAAGGGATTTTCTAGGAGACTTCAAATTTGGCAGGTACTAATTATTCGCTATCCCCTCAACTAATAGGAATTCTTACTATTGTTGAGGAAGAGTGGCAGATGCTCCAAGAACCCTCAATAAAGGGGCAGCCCCCAAATGGTATAGCTTCTGTATTCTGCTCCTATAATTACTCTACCATAATCCTCTGTGCGCGACTTGTTTTGAGACTATAAAGCCCCAGCTTTGTCCCGCTGCCATCCCTCCCCTCGAAGCTTGCTTTTTTTTTTTTTTTTTTTTTTTTTTTGGCTGGACTAGGCTGCTTCTAAAAGTAAAATTTAGTATTTAAAAAGCAAAGTCTAATAAGTGACCTTGAGTGATGATAAACAGACTTCTCACCCTTCTCACCACCATGGCTACAAATAGGGTGAGAGAAAGTAGAAATGGCAGTGAAGGGGTCAAAAGTGACCCAGTGGGTGGGAACATCAAGTTATTCTCTTAATCAAAAGGTAGTTAATTGATGTTTTCAACAGGAATCAAGTTTCTCAAAACTGCTTTAGTCAAGTTGCATCACAGGGATTTAACATGGCCTCAGGGACTTCTAATGGCCCTAGGGACTTCTAATGGCAACGGTGATGTTGCTGGAAGAATCAGATGCTGTTCCACAATCTGCTTCTTTCCTTGCTACTCTTTATTTTAATCATAGTAAAAGCCCAGTTTGAGGATGTTTCAGAGATTTGAAAATTATCCAAAAATATTATTTTTGAAATAGACACTGAGTTCTTATTTGGAAATGATTTTGCTACCAACAGCATATTTTCCATATTTCACTGTCTACAGATTCGAACCAATAGGTCCCTGGGACACTTCACTCTGATGACGTCCCAGGAGCCAGGCTGGCATTGTGCTGAGGTGGGCCTGTCCCATAGTTAGCACACTGTGAAAGGAAATCTACAGGGAGTGTTTGGGGACAAAGTTGGGTGTTACTGCCGATACAATAGGATGCAAGCAGATGGGAGACAATGAGGTAAGAAGTAGAGGTTCAAGACACAGGAGAACTAGCTTGAGAAAGTACTGGACAGAGGTACAGCCTGAAGACATATCCTAAGGAATGTAGGCATTCATAATTAAGGTCCCTTAATAATGATTAGGTATAAGTGCAAGTTTTCCTATGTGGGTTGAAGGACAGTCTTCCAGGCATCAGGCTAGTTGGGAAATTAACGCCTTGGTTTCTTTTCATTATTTTTCTTCTCCCATTACTCTGGTGAATGTCTTCCCACCCCCCTCTTCCCACATGACAGCTCCCTCCTTTCTTTTCTACCTCACAGCAACGTTCCTGAACAGAGCTGGCTCTGCCCCATAGACCGGGCTGGTGTTCAGCTGCTTATGAAGCTTACAGTGTTGCTGCAGCATTAAAACAACAAGCTTTCCCTGCAAACCTTATCTCTGAATTGAACCTGACATCTCCCATGAATACTTGCTGGACCAGCCCAGTTGTTGTGTGACAGGCATGTAGGCAGCATTCCCAGATGTGGATCCTGGTAGACAGCCATTTGAAAGCAGGGGTTAAGTTGGAGAGGACAAGGGGAGGGGAAGAGTTTCTAGGCTCATGTTGATTTCTGTCAGATTTCAGTTGCGGTTTGTGAAGAGATAATTGTGTTATATTTTCTCATCTTTCACAGCCTGGTGGTTCCTGTATAATTATATATGCTTGAGCTTAATATTATTTCAGAAAGAAAAGTATACAACAGATTTTTAGCCTCAGGCTTCTTATGATTGGGTACAGATTTGACGCTTGCAAATAATTTAGTTCTTTCTCCCTTTGCAAAGAGTAATTGTAGGGATGTGGTTCAAATGGATAGCTGGCCATTGGAGGATTTTCTGGGGGTGAGGAAAGATTTCCAGGCTAGGGACACTTGCCATTCAGGAGCCAGTGTAACATGCAAAAGTGGTCCACCCGTATTTTCGACAGCAGTCATGGAGAGGACAGATCTTTCTGGCTTTGGGTGCGGAAGCTAAAGAAGATGACTTGCAATAAAAATCTCATTTTAAAAAGTTCCTTGTCATTCTGATAACCCAACCAATTTGTTAAAATTGTAGGAACATTTCTGAATGTCATTTAATGTTTGCAACTCACATTATTCATGTGATTAAATATTATTAGGCCATATTTATCAGGTTGCACTGAATTATTCTGATAATTATTAATACATTGCCTAGAGTGGAAAAATTTAAAAAAGCAACTCAAGTTGAGTGAAATTTTCATATAAATGTTACATAATTATCATATTTAACCAGAAAGAGAAGCTGATGCAATTAGGAAAATAAAACTTAGTATAAATGTTTTTATTGGTATCATTAATACATGTACTCAGGATTGCCAATAAACATTTTAATACAACTTGGTGATGGAATAAATTACATCAGTGATATAATTATTTGAAGTTAATTAGAATATCACTGGCATATATTTTTCTTAAAACTCAGGATTTAACCCTATGTTCCTCACTGTGTAAGCCACTTTCTGGGTTTGTCTCCATGACTTCTACATACAACTTAGGTTTTTCCTTTTCTCATAAGCTTTTGTGGAGAGTAGTGTGCGTTTTCCCCACTGTTTCAGTTGCTAAGAGTCAGGTTTTGATACATAAAACAGGGACAAGCAGAGAAGTCATTTCTCACCCTCTTTGGGCTCTGCTGTGCTGTGATTGGTTGAGGCATGGAAAATGCTTAGGAGTGGTGCATGGCGGTTGAGATTTTAGACCCTGGAGCCAGGCTACCGTGTTTTGAATCTTGGCTTTGTGTGTGACCTTTGGCAAATCACTTAAGCTTCTCTATGCCTCAGCTCCTTCCTGTGTCAAATGGAGATATATTTGACACAGGGGTATTACAAGGATTCTATGTGGTGATGATAACATCATATAAGGATGTCAAAAGTCTTCTACAGGTTCATGTTTTCTAGAACAGTGTCTGGCACATAATTCAATGCAAATGTGTGCTGTTATCATTAGCAGACTAACTGGCATGCAGTACATGATCAATAAATAGAAGTTGTCCTGTTTACAAACACACCTACACAGCCTTGTCCACATAGCAGAATGGCCCAACTTCCTATTCTACTGTGTGCATTGGTACCATATTCCTCTCTGTCATTTAAGTTCTTTCTCTCTTGCTTGCCCTTATATTGACCCAGCTACCAAGCCTTATAGCTTCTTCTTTCACATCTCTTTGATTCCATTTTATTTCAACCACCACCAGATTTTCAAACTGAAAATATGGTTACAGCCTCTAAACTGCTATTCCTGCCTCCAGTCTTCTCCCATTCCAATCCATCTTTTGTGGTATTAAAAGACATGTTTTTCCTGCTTAGTTACGACTTGGATCCCCACTGTCCAGACTCCTTACTTTATCAACCTAAGCTTTCCATCTCTGGACCCCAAATCTGTTATCGCCTTCCATTACCCAGTACTCCAGCCTGGCTGATTTATTCCTAGTGCTTCCAAAGAGTTGCGGTCATGATCACTTTTCTTTTGTTTAAAGTCCTCCTACCTATTCAAACTCTACCTGCTTTCCTGCCTAAGTTTTTCTTTCTAGCTCTTAGACATTTCTCATTATGTCAATTCCTGTAGGTCTCATCTAGACTTTTTATACACTTGCCATAGGAACAAATACTGTATTGCATTATTTTATAATTTAAACCATGTCCTCATTTTTTATATACCTTTGATAACACAGACTACTTTTAATGCCTCTTATATGCCTTACCTTGCCTTGTGCAGTGACAAGCAAATGTTAGGTATTGTAAAAATTCTTAGAACAACTACTGCATCTAGCCTGCAACTACTCAGTTTCATTTTTTCAACTCAATTCAGCATCATTTTGTGGTTCATATGCACTGTGCATAATGCATAATGAGATTTGCTTTGAGTTATCAACACTGCAGGGAAATGTTTAAATTAAAAGGAAAAAAAAAACCACCACCAATTTCTTTGAAAATAGAATAAAAACACGAGGATACTTTTTTCTGTATTCTATTATCAAAATATAATCTAAATCCAAAGCTATCGTCTCAACAATACCATTGTTTTCTCCAGAACACAAACTGGGTTTACAGAATGTTCTTATTGAAAGTAATTAAATGGAAACCAAAGTCCTTATAAAACACTACTGTGTAATATTTCTTGCTACCAAAAATGAGATTGACTAACACCCAGTATCAAGCAGAGCAGGAGGAGAATGCATATGACAATAAGAAAATCATTCCCAGACTTGAGAATTTAATAGCAACCCTTTAAAAATGAGCGAGAAAAGAAGGAGGTGAGTGGGTTCATAAGTGTTGAAGTGTGAGTGTGCAGATAGGAAGGAGATACTAGGATTCCTTTTGTTCTTAAAATTTCAATTTCTTTTTCTTTTTCAATTTGAGAAAGGGGGGGGGTCAGGAAGGGAGAGAGATGAGAAGCATCAATTCTTTGTTAAGGCACCTTAGTTGTTCATTGGTTACTTTATCATGTGTGCCTTGACCAGGAGGCTCTAGCCAAGCCAGTGACCCCTTGCTCAAGCCAGCAACCTTGGACTTTAAGCCAGTGGCCCTTTGGGCTCAAGCCAGTGACCATGAGGTCATGTCTTTGATCCCATGCTCAAGCCAGCAACCCTGAGCTCAAGCTGGTGAGACTAAACTCAAGCTGCATGAGCCCACGCTAGAGACAGCAACATGAGGGTTTTGAACCTGAGTCCTCAGCCTTGCAGACCAACACTCTATCCACTGTGTCACCGCCTAATTAGGCCAGACTTCAATTTATTAACTATTTTAATCTCTTAGAAGATTTTTCTTGCACACAAGGAAGAGAAAACTTACTAAGTCTTACTTCAAGGGAGGCTACAATGCTAGGACAGTATCATGAAGGCACTACTTCCCCACATGCAATTGGCCCCAGGTCTCACTGGCTTTCTGCTGGGAGATAACCAAGTCTCCCCAGAGACTTTGCCCTGGTTCTGCTGTCAAGCACACGGCTAAGCAAGCAAGGATGTGTGCACGGACACCAAATCCTTCTCACTCAAGACACTTGTGAGGCATAATTCTTCCTCAGATAATGTACCATGTCCTGGGTGGTGGGCTTGGCACATGTGTGTGTAAGACAAATGAAGACAGGACAGCTCATAGAGTAGTGAATAGGACAGATCTTCAACAAGTCTTCACAGTGCAACATAATGAATGTTTTGTGATGGTGTTTATTGAAGATTAAGGGAGCATAGGAAAGGGATTGACTAATTATGATTTTTGTTCGTGGGTGTTCAGGTGGAGAGGATAATACTGCAGGAACGCTTCACAGTGATTATGTCATTTAAATATATCTTAAAAGATGTGCAAAATTTCTCCAACTGCAGAAGTGCTAGGGACATTCCAGACAGCAGCAACATGCCCAAAGGTACAGAGTGAGTGAAAGAACTTGATTTGCTTTGGGGAACAAAACAAGGATGGGGACAAATGCAAACTAAGTATCATATGTCAGGTAGTTGTTTCACAAAGGTTGATGAAACTTACAATGACCTAGATAATACATTTCCTGTATTCTGGAAGACAAGAGGCTGGTAACAGTGGCAACATTTTAGGGCGAGGATTCAAGTGCAGGTCAGTTTGTTCTGCACCTTACAGAACAGAATAAGATGAATCACAGACACAAAAGAAGGAAGACAGAGACAAGTGTTGACGAGAAAGAAGTTGATGGTGAGAGCGATAGATATGGGTGAGTCATCTTTGGAAAGTAAAAGGAGCAAGGCTGGGGTAAAAGAATGATAAAGGTTCTGAATAGCAGCCCTGGAGAATGAGAAAGGAAGTCTCTGGATTATCCAGGCAGGCATGGAAGATGGCCAAGGGGAAGAGGGGCTTCAAAGTTCTGGGACAGGAAACCACAAGTGGCCTAACCTCGTTCAATGATTCATTTATTTGGTTAACAGTTAACAAACATGCCAGGCATGCGGCCAGGCACTAATGATGCAGAGAAATATAAATAAAGATGGCCTATCCTCGGGTGCCGACAGCTGATAAAGGAGACACGGCCTTATAAACAACTCCATTCATGTATGACTTACAGATGTTAAGATAGATGTGCATGTGTAGAGAAACAGGGAAGGGGCAGCTCAGAGGAAGATGTAAAGATTCCATTTGTGTGCCAGGAAGTACTTCAAAGGTAGTGCTTTAAAAATGTCCTTGTTCTGAGGAGCTATGTGCCCTAATAGTTAGGAGTGAAATGAACCGGTGGCTCTGCCCAACTTACTTTCAAACCATTGAGCAGAGGGAAAGAAAGGGGAGTTAGAAAGCAACGGATAAAGCCAAAGGCAGCAGAATCATAACTGGTGAATCTATACAAGTGTCTGTGTTAATATTGCCAACTATTCTGTAACCTTGAATTTTTTAAAAATAAAATGTGGTAGAGAAAAAAAGGAAATACCTTACAATGAGAATTGAGCCATAATTTATTTCCCACTGGCGGATGAGGCTGAGGGTAGATAGAGAGCTGGAAGATGGGAAGGCATTCCAGCAGAGGAAGCCACCATAGCACGGGGCAAGACAGCTTGGCAGCATTCAGAAAGGTTAGAACCTCGCTGCAAAGGGACAGGCAGCAGGAGGCAGTGGCGGAGAGGCCAGTCACAATCAGGAAAAGGAATTTAATTGTTAGGTCAAGGAATAGCGATATTAAGGTGTTGGAAGAGACTGTTCCTTCCCAATCTGCAGAGGGGTCTGACTCTGCAGGTTCAAATAAGCTTTTGGTTACTAGAAGTGGAACCTGCAGAGAGAGGTGGATGGAAGGCAAGGTGACATTTGTCTCATTGATTTTGTAATTTCTGAGATGTATGAAATCAGAGCAAGCAGCTAGGAGTGGAATAGAGCCCATATATTACACAGCTCTTTATACATAAGATGTTGAAATAGTGTAAATGTTATAAACAGCGGTGTGAAAATTAGTTGGCTAAGACCAGGCTAGAATAGGTCAGATTTCATTTCGGTCTTCAGGCTTGTGAGTGTTAGATCAACTAGATGTTTATAGTATGACACATAGCGAATGACTCAAGTTATTTCAGAGCCATTGATACTGGGCATTGTTTTAGATTATTGTTTTAACAGAGTGGATTTGAGGCTACAAGGTACATTGAAGAGCAAATAAAGTCCGTGGAGTTCAGTATCTATGACATTTTGAGTAATCTTGGAGATAAATACACCATAGTTGAACTGCTAAGACATTAACGCCTTCAAAACAATTTTTATGACAATTCTAGTTGATAGCATTTGCTTAAGAAGATTTTAAAGCAAAAAATTAAAACTCTCTTATGTAACAACAGAGAATAAGCAATGATGGGAAGAAATAAGGAAGAGAACACTCTCCATATCTTGGCACCTGCCCATGGAGGCCCCCGGACTCTGGATGCCTCCCTTGGTGTCACAGCTTACAGAGCTGACTGGGCTCCATGGCGATCACCCAGGCTGAGGAATCAGGCCTCTTCATGTAGCTTTCGATAAAGTGAGGTCTAATGTGCATGTGCTAGAGAATGCTTTAGCATCACGCAAAATTAGATGACATTGTGCTTGAATTGTGTTTTTAAATACCCTTAGCATTTTGCACAATATTTAGGCTTTCAGAAAATTAAAACTTCAGAATGACAAGTTCATGAGTGATGAGGATGGTGATTACTCCAGTTATTCTCACTTTTTAACAAACTGTCCCAAAATATAGTGGCATGAAGTAGCTGATTATGCTCCCAGATCCTGTGGGTCAGGAATTTGGACAGGGCACAGTGTGGATAGTCTGGTTGCGTGCCATGATTTGGGGTGCTGAAGAGACCTGAAGGCTGGGGTGACTGGATAGTGGGGCACTGGAATCATCTGGTAGCTTCTTCACTCCCCTCTTAGATGGCCAGGCTGTGGTGACTCCGAGGCTGAGGTTGGTTAGGACAGTTGGTTGGATGCCTACTCATGGCCTTTCAGTGTGGCTTGATCTCTCTCCCAGCATAACAACAGCAAGGTAGTTGGGCATCTTGTAGCTTGTTTAGGGCCTTGTAAGAGCTATGATGACAATGATAACAGTTTGAAAAGCACTTTTTTTTCAAACACTTAGAAAGCATCACACTGAGAAACTTCATTTGTTGTTCATGATTTGATGAACACACATTCCCGAAATGTAGAGTAGGGAACAAGAGCCAAAGGAGCAGGGGCTTCTCACAGGTGGGCACAGCGGGAGCCACTGAGCTGTGTTTTAATAACTCTATGAAAAGAGAGTTCTATAAGAGCAGGACAAATTCAGCATTGGACTCTGTGCGCCATGATGTGTATACTTATGGTTTTTATTTTATTGCCCTTCCACAGTTCTGGTTTCAGAAAGATGCCACTTGCCTTGCTGGAAAACACTCTCTTAGGGGTGGCCTCCCCAGTTCTCCTTCTAGATAAAAATAAAGGCGTTGATGGCTAAGCACAGGATTATCCCTCGAATGTCACAATTTTGCCCAAGCCAGACTGGTATTAAATATAATTGCTAGTATAGTTACTCAACAGGGGTAAAGCAGGGATTTGTCTCAGGGCACTGGCCCTGCCGTCACATGTATAGACATGTCTGGGCCCAACTTCCTGAAGCAGAAAGACAGTTCTATTTCTTGTTTTCTCTCCCAACCTCTCACAACGCAGTAAGATGCAAATACTGTTAGAGAAGGATGTTCAGGTAGGAATTTGTAAACAAAAGCAGTTTTGTAAGTTCAGAGAAAGGAGTTATACAAAATTTAGCCATTAATGTTTTAGAAATCTGGACTCTCATGCTGCTGGGACCATCCCTATGTTATTGACAAGTTCCTGATTTTAGGACAGCAGTAGTTTAAAATCTAAGAATTAAGACATTTGGTCTAACATTAGGAAGAACCCTGGAACTCAGTTTATTCAGGATTCTCTTTGCTGTATGGTAGCTAAATGTAATTCCCTAAGGTTGTTTCTTCATCTGCAAAAATGTGAGTGCTAAAACTAATTTAATGTGGATGAGTTCTTCTAGACTAGCCATGAAGGGCAGAAGTTTCTTAATAGGGGGCTGAGTGTATTTACCCTAGGCAACACCTGTCCACACCCTCTTTCTAACCATGACCTTACTCCTTGTCCACTTACTGTCTGGCTCTGAAAGTGTAGAGGATGGGAAAGGACTGGAAGGAAAAATGCAGAAAATAAAGACAAAAATTTGAATAAAATTAGAAAAGGAAAGAAAAGGCAGGAAGAATGGAAAGTGCAGAATAAAATCTTTAATAGTTTATAACACTGAAGAGTAGAGAAGATGATCTAAAGCTGCAAAAAGAATAAAGAATAGTTTTCTTTGACCCACTCTTCTTCTCACTCAAGGACTGATAATCCCTCTTTTCTTCTCACTCAAGGACTGATAATACACAAAATCACTCACGACCATGATTTAAATAAAAAGTTAAATAACAAGCCTGACCATGTCAACACACATTTACTGTGGCTGAGGTGGGGGCTACTTGACAGAGAAAGACATTGAATTATGAAAATAATGGGCTTCTGAGAAGAAAGAGGATCTAGGTGATACTTGGTCTGGGAGTTTTTACCCACTTCCCCCAACCCCTTAAAGCCAAGGGGGTGAATATAATCCTTCCACTACAATTGGAGTAGGAGTTTTGTAGCAGCCATGGTTGCTGAGGTTGTCTATGGATCCTGCCCATCGTTTGCATCTATCTGTCCCATCAGTGCAATTGCTGTGAGCAGCAGCTAGAGTTGATCAGTGGAATTCAACTTTAAAGATGAGCTTTACACAACTGCAAAAAGAATGCTTGAAAACTTTGCAATCAGATGTTTAGTTCTAATACTAGGGAGTGGCTAATCACTACAGATTGGTGTGACTTGAGGACAAAAGAGGTGCACAGTGAGCACAAAGGAAAAGAGACACAAGAAGCAATACCAAGGAAGGGGTCTCATTCCTGCTGAGGAGGTGCCTTCACAGAGAAGTCAAATGATATGCTCAGGGTCACATCCTCATGAGAAGGGCTTGTTAGTTATATGCTGCAAATTATAGTTATGTTTACAATTGTATGCCACTGGCTTTTTGAATATTTTATAGCTACAATACATGACAAGTAGCTCAGTTCCTGTCATAGTACAGATTTGTGACTAAATTATTATTTTATTGTCTTTTAAGTTAAGACTACTGCTTAAATAGAATTTCCAATACTTAGAATTTTACCTGGCATGTGCAGTGAGAACTGACTAAATATTGTATCAATAAAACTTAGCTTTTATAAAGATGAGAAATTTTTTTAAAAATAATCCAATCAGAGCAAATTCGCCTGTACTTGTGCCTGCCTTTGTATAGCATCAGGTAGGCACTCTGTAAATGTAGATGCCATTTTATGTGTGTGTACATGTAAGCACAACTGTATGTTAGAAATAAGTATAAATAATATCTTCAATAAATATAGTACCACAGCTTGAAAATTGTTTTGCTTTGAGGCTCTATTAATATATCCAGTGCTATTTGTCTTCTTATTTGTTTTAATACTTATTTCTAGACTTTTTATTCATAATAAAAATATCTACTCAATCAAGATGAAGAAGTCTGAGGCAGTAAGATACAGACCCAGAAGTCAAAAGACTCTCCCTGGCCAGATAGCTTGGTTGGTTAGAGTATCGCCCCAATATGCAGAGGTTGTTGATTTAATCCCGGGTCAGTACACATATGGAAATAGATCAATGTTTCTGATGTTTCTGTCTCTCTTTCTCTCAAATCAATCAATAATTAAAATAAAAAAAAAAGACTCAAGTTCTGATCCAACGAGTGCTCCTTATAGTCTGGGTGTCCAACTTCACATGCCTGGGGATGCACGTCTACATCTCCAAACCATCCAAACCAGAGAGTAGGCGAGAGAAGTCCAATCAGATCCAACTGCCCAGGTTTTCTGAAAGACAGTTGCATTTTTAAACGTTCTTTTTCTTCTCCCATCCAAACCACCAGAACATCTTGGAAATTTTAGCAGCTCAATTTTCAAGTTACATTACACAGGCTGCCTTGAACTTGAGGAAGCACCGAAATCTTTGGGTCGATTATGTTTCCAGAATTTGGGTGAAAGACTATGATCAAGTTATCCCAGGTGTTCCCTTCTTGTGATGCTAAGTTCCACAGGTTTTTATTTCTGGATGCCAGAAAGTTGAGCACCAGTTTATATAGTAATGTCTCTTTTCAAAAGCTCCCAATCCCATTATTTCTGTGAAAACAAAACAAAGCAGTATCTCAAACCTGTTACTTGAGAGATCAAGCCAGGGTTAATACAGGATCAAGAAATTAGGTAGTTCAGTTCTAGTGACATTGAATTGAGTCAGAATAGGCAGTTTCTTAGCCAAGAGGAGTGATAGAGTTCAACTCTCTTACAGGTTGAGACAAAGTACTCTTCCATTGCTGAGCATGAGTGGCCTTTTTCACCAGGAGCAGTGTTCTTGAGCATCCCTTCTGGAAATGATCAGTGTCTGTGTCATCTTTAAGGGCTCCCACTTCCCACAACATGAAATGACTTGATTTTTACTGGGCACGGACATTATACCAGACATTATTGAATGTCTTATGTATGTTATTTCACGCGAGGCTCAAACTTGCTTTAAAAATAAGTACTTTGGGCTTCAGTGGCTTTTGGAGTGTAACTTGAACTGACCTTTTGAGTCTACTTCTCTCAACATGTAGCACAGTGTTGTTTCATTCCAACTAAACTATGTGCTATTCCCAAAACACATCCTTCGTCTGCCATAGGTGCTATAACTTTTATGATTCCATATGAGTCAACAGTTTTTTGTGAACATTACCACTTACTTTACGTTCTAGGTAAAATGCCATCAGCTTACAAAAAGTCTTCTGTGCTTTCTTCAACTCAGAGATGGCACATAGTAGTACTCAAAATGTATGTATTGAGTAGAATTGAATTCATTTATTCTTTGATTAAAATACAAGTTTGAAAGAAATGAAGTGCAAGAAGTAATCTAGATATGTGTACACGGAGAGTGCCTAATGAGGCAGGTTATTGCTGAAATGTATTTGGGCACATTTAGGACTCCAAAGAGACAAAGGAAGACAAAATATGAGAAGGATACACAAAGAGCAATGAGCTAATCACAGAATTTTCTAGCCTTCCTGATTTTACAACACCATCATTAGCAGATAAAACTGAGATGAATGCTATTTCATAAAGATGTGGCTAATTTTAGGTTTCAGTGGTGCATTCAAAGAAAGCAGCAGACCCTGGCCAGGTGGCTCAGTGGATAAAGTGTTATCCTGGTGCACCGAGATCGTAGGTTCAATCCCCGGTCAGGGCAGGTAGGAGAAGCAGTCAATGAGTATATAGCTAAATGGAAAACTAACTGGAACAGCAAGTTGGTGCTTCTCTCTCTCTCCCTCTTTCCCTCCCCTTTTTCTTTCTTTCCTCCTTTCCCCTCTTCCTCCCTCCCCTTTCAAATCAATGGGAAAGAATTTAATTAAAATAAAAATACTGTAGGCCTTGGCTGGTTGGCTCGGTGGTAGAGCATCGGCCTGGTGTGCAGAAGTCCCAGGTTCAATTCCAGGCCAAGGCACACAGGAGAGGTGCCCATCTACTTCTCCACCCCTCCCCATCTCCTTCCTCTCTGTTTCTCTCTTCCCCTCCCGCAGCCGAGGCTCCATTGGAGCAAAAGATGGCCCGGGCGCTGGGGATGGCTCCTTGGCTTCTGCCCCAGGCGCTAGAGTGGCTCTGGTTGTGAGAGAGCGACGCCCCGGATGGGCAGAGCATCGCCCCCTGGTGGGCGTGCCGGGTGGATCCCGGTCGGGCGCATGCGGGAGTCTGTCTGACTGCCTCCCTGTTTCCAGCTTCAGAAAAATACAAAAAATAAAAATAAATAAAAAAATAAAAATACTGTATATTTTTTTAAAAAAGAGAGAGCAGCAGAGTCACAGAAATGGATCACTGTCATGCTGATGCTCTTGCAGAACTTCAAAGACTATAAGGACATGCACAAGCACACACATTACTCTGATCATGTGTGTGTGTGTTTGTGTGAGTGTGGTAATACTCTTGATCTAACACTGCATGTCTTTTGTTGCATATCATGTCAGTAACATTGCCACTCGTCACCTCGCCAAGCCCTGCTAACACACACTAATACACTCTAACATACAACACCACTAGCTCTTGAGGGAAAGTAACCCCCAAAAGTTCCTTCCAGAATATGCATTATAAACTGTTTATTCACATGGTGGGGAGGAGAAGAAACTCTCTTCTACCCTCAAGGTTTTTTTGGTTCATATAATAATCAAATAGACATGAGAGATTAACATGAGGAATAACTGCATGTAATACACACATGTGGGAACTCCGCACACATGAAAGAGTCAGAGATTCCACATGCACGAGAGGTTCAGAGACAGAAAGGGAAATTGAGGTCTACATGACATCTCAGCTAGGGGTGAGGTAACAAATCTTGGTAATTGTAGGGCAAATACATGTTCAATAATTAGTAGTTTGTCTTGCCACACAGATATAGCTAACAGTCATTTCTGTTTTGAACTCTTACCATAGGCCAGGTTTCTAATTTAAATTCTTCAAGATAGTTGAGGAGAGGAGCACAAGTTTCTCCTGAGACTGCAGTCTCCGTTGCCTATAGCTCAAAATAATCCACATACCATTGAGCCATATCCTGAGGTCCCTCCTGCTGAGCTCCTACATCAGAAACAAAAGACTCAGAGGACCCTTTGACTACTCCCTTCTCCTTTACTACCTAAGGAGATTTACACGTGGGGTAATCTGCTTCAGGGAGGGGACATCAGCACATTCACCTTAGCTAATATGAATTAACACATACGTGACTCGACAGGAAGAAACCTAGCAAAGTTTGAGTTCCTCCGTGTCACGCTGTTTCTGGAGGGCTTGGCAAGAATTTGTTTATCATCTGGTTGCCCTTTACCTTGCCTGTGAATTGCCTACATTCCCTTGGGAATCCCAAACCTTTGTCCCCAGGGCACATACTAAGCCTCAACTGACTGATTTTTTTACAGTGCTCCCCAACGTACGGTCACATAATAAACTTTTCACGTTTTCTTCTGCTAGTTTCTCTGTTTCTATTAATTTGGTTACTAGCCCAGTTAGAATTTAGAAGGTGGGACAAGAGTAATATTCTTTGTGCCCCCTACACTCTCCTTGTGCTTCCAAGGTGAGGTGAATCACACAAATACCTGGGCTTTGCAGACCACATTAGAAGTCTGCAGTGACTGGCTGGGAAGGGGCCGCAGGTCAATTCTTTTCTGGTGGTAGGTTACCAGAAGTGAAATGAAGCAACTGAATAGGTTTAACTGTGATTTGCATGAAATATCCAGGTTGATTGTCCAGTTAGGCCAAAAAAAAATATGTTTGAATAGAAAAGTTCTGTAGTAGCATCCCTTTTTAAAATTTTGCTTTATTTTAGAGACGTGGGTTCTAATTCGACTCCTGCCTGCACTTTGGACATTTAGAGAAAATTTTCTGTAACCAGGCAACATGGTTTTGCTTTGAACAAAAGGACTCCAGCATTACCTTCTCAGGACACAAGCTGGTCATTATTCTTCTTGGAAGCACAGACGTTATTACCTTCAAAGGCTCCATTTTCCCACAGAATCAGTTCCTCTGTTCACTTCCTGGAATGAGCTTTTCACTAATACTGTTTTTCTCTCTGAGTCTCTCCCTTCAGAAGAGAATGCGAGAAGCCAGCTCTTAGGCAGTTTCCATAGCTTCACCCCTCACCCAGAAAATCTTAAGGGCTGTTGATTTAGCTGGGCAATGCCAAGGTGTCGACACCAAAATAGACTTAAAAAATTTTACTTCAGCTTGGTAGGCAGAGATTATTTATTCTACAATCAGTATTTTCTTCAAGTTTTATGTCATTTTTGTTGTTGGTATTTAGGTAGAAAAAAAAGGTATGAAAGTATGCAAGAGAAAGGAATTTAAAACGGCCATCTCAAAAACAGAGTCAAGTTTAGTCTTCATATACATCTCTTATGAAACAGTCTCCTATGGGAGGTGCATACTGGAAACCCATGGAGGAGAGAAGCGGGAAGGGGGCCATCAGGGGAGTGGTCCTTACAGAAATGGACGAGGATGGGGGTGGTGCGTAAAGCTGATCACGAAAGAAAATCGACTCTTCTTTTACTTGACTTCTTAAGAAAATTAAGCGATTATGATAAGAGCTGATATCTGTGCCCGAGTCCAAAACTGAAAGGCTCTTTTTCGCTTTAAGAAGGTATTTGGCAAATGTGACTGTTTCTTTATCCCAACCTAACTTCATTAACGAATGAAAGCTCACTTTTCAAAATGATTTAAACCTGTGTTTGAAAACCTGATTCTGACCTAAACTATCCAAACAAGTGTAAGGAAAGACAGTGCAAAATCAATTCTTCAAGATCTTCAGGAAGTTTGAGTCATTCTGGATACAGGAAAAATATCACTTGTAAAATCAAAAATGATTTTAAAATAAACTAGGGAGTTTAATTTTAAAAGCAATACTGTAAATTTGTTTATAAAATAAAAAGCAAAACACATCTCTGGCAAAAATTCAAATATTACAAAAAATTGTTCACCAGAAAGTAAGTTTTCTCTTTACTCTGGTCATTGGATCAACTCCCTTGGAGCAATTCCTATTATTAGTTACTTGTTTATCCAGAAATAGACAAATAGAACCTATGTCAGCATATGTGTTTACACATTACTTCTACCCACATAAAACATACATTTTTCTGTACATTGCTATTGGTATCTTTAAACTTAGAACATACCACAGATATCTCTATATATTTACATATAGATCCACCCCGTTAAAGCAACAATAAATTTTCATATTATATCTCCATATCTCCATAATTTATTTATTTTGCTTCCTATTCATAGACATGTAGAATATTTCCAGATGTTTATTTCAATATTTCAAGAACTATCTTATTCCCCTTACAAGAAAGATGACATCAGGGGAAGTTATTTACTCTATTTCTCAGTTTCCTTATTTGTTAATTGGAGACAACAATAGTATTTATCAATATTAGACACTTTTGATTGCCTACCCAGCAACTTTTTCCTCCTTTTAAAAATTGTGTAATGGTAACTTTGTCTTGGTGGCCATACAACATGCTCAGGTAAGTTGAGTTCCCCTCCCCACCCTTTCCCATTCAATCCTAGTGAATAAAAAAGGATTTGTTTTAGCAAGATTGGCAATGACATTCCCTGTTGTTAGTGATCAGTTTAAGCACATGCATAAGATCTGACAATAATGTAAATTGTTTAAGAGTGTGACTTTGGGGTCAGTTACTTGGGTAAGAATTCTGGGTTCAGCATTTATTAGCTGTATAAATTTGGGCAGGTTACTTAAACTCTTTGCTTCTCAGAGATCATAATAGTGCCAATTACATAGGATGTTTTGAAGACTGAATGAGTGAATGGATACAAAGAGCTTAGAGCAATGTCTGGTAATTAAGTGTTCAATAAAGTTCTTATTAATATTATCTGTCCAATGAACCAAAGAGGAAGTTTGTGTCAAGTGAGACTTCCGTAAGATCTTTGATTCTGATGAAGAGATGGATTAAGAAGGCCTTGGTTCAGTGGTTAAATAAAATAATTTAACAACTGGTTTTCTGCCCTAATGACCACTTTGAGTGTAAAAAAAAATCATATACCAAAAGGTAATTTATTACTTTATGCATTTAATATTTTAATAAGAACAATAAAAGAGGTACACAAAACTAGATTATGTTCTAGGTAAGAGTTTTAAAATATTAATAAAAAATATTAGATAATACCTGACAAAAAAACAATAAAACTGTTATTTAAGATATTTCCATATTTCTTCTTGATTGGCATCCTCACTTGCATTTTTTTCCACCTATGGACAGAGTGAACATTACTAAGGGTGCTTAGAATACACCATTGCACAGATGAATGTTAAAAAAGAGTAAGGAATGTAAATTTGTGATTTCCACATTGGGTGGCTGCCCAGGCACCCACTTTAGAAAGAACCCTGAATACAAATACCATTTTAACAACTGGTCCACCAAACTCAACAAAAAATTAGGTATCAGTTCTGCTGAACTGGTATAAACTGGTGGAATACCACCATTGCCTTGGTTCACTCCATTTCTGAGGCTACCATGTGAATTGTGTGAGACTGTGATAACCAGAGCTGCTGCAGCCATCTTGCCACCATGAGAAAGCTGGGAAAACTGCTCAGGCATCAACTAGAGCCCAGACTGCCAAACTGCAAATGTGCACCAAGGATCACTTATTTCCAAACTTCTTGTTTAATTAGATAGCATATTTTAAACTGCTTAGCTCATTTCTGTGGGTATTTGGTTACTTGCAGCTATGTTTGTGTGCATTAACTAAATTGATATTACAGTGGTAACTTGAGATATGAGCAGACCAACATACAAATTTTTTAAGATATGAGCTGCGACTCGGTCCGTATTTTTGTTCGAGATCCGAGCGAAATTCCAAGATATGAATTATGATTCGGAAAGCTGCCGCTAGTTGGCGCATTGGTGCACGGGTCCAGCATCGGCAGCACAACACCGCATCTCATTCTTTTCACGTGTTACCTGCAGAATCAAGTCAAATCTCGTGCGCTGTACTCGTTCTTGCATCATTTTTGCATTTCTTACTAACTTTTTTTGTGTGCTATCATGGGGCCAAATAAAGTGAGTGTAAAGGACAGTGGTGAGAAGAAGGGAATGATGTCGATAGAAGTAAAACAAGAAATAATAGAAAAACATGAGCGTGGTGTATGAGTGATTGAACTGGCAAGGCTGTATGACTGCAAAACATCTACAATTTGTACCATCCTTAAACAAAAGGATGCCATCAAAAGCACAAATCCAGCAAAAGGAACTACAATTCTGTCCCAATAGAGGACAAATATCCATAAAGAAATGGAGAAGCTTCTGCTGGTGTGGGTGAAAGAGAAAGAGCTGGCAGGAGGCCTTGGCCGGTTGGCTCAGCGGTAGAGCGTCGGCCTGGCGTGCGGGGGACCCGGGTTTGATTCTCGGCCAGGGCACATAGGAGAAGCACCCATTTGCTTCTCCACCCCCCCTCCTTCCTCTCTGTCTCTCTCTTCCCCTCCCGCAGCCAAGGCTCCATTGGAGCAAAGATGGCCCAGGCGCTGGGGATGACTCCTTGGCCTCTGCCCCAGGCGCTAGAGTGGCTCTCGTCGCGGCAGAGCGATGCTCCGGAGGGGCAGAGCATCGCCCCCTGGTGGGCAGAGCATTGCCCCTGGTGGGCGTGCCGGGTGGATCCCGGTCGGGCGCATGCGGGAGTCTGTCTGACTGTCTCTCCGTTTCCAGCTTCAGAAAAAAAAAAAAAAAAAGAGCTGGCAGGAGATACAGTACTGTAATATGCGAAAAGGCACATATTATTTACGGCGACTTAAAGAAGAAAGAACCATAAACCTCAAAAGAGGCAGCAGAGGCATGGTGAAGCTGCGAGTGCTGACATTAAGGCAGCTGAGGAATACATCGCACATTTTGCTGCGCTTATCTCAAAGGAAGGCTACATCCCCCAACAAGTGTTCAACTGTGATGAAACAGGATTGTTTTGGAAAAAAATGTTTTGGAGGATTTTCATCACCACAGAAGAGAAGAAGCTGCTAGGCTATAAACCCATGAAGGACCCTCTGACCTTGCATTGTGTGCAAATGCTAGTGGTGACTGTAAAGTAAAGCCACTGCTAGTGTATCATTCTGAAAATCCTCGAGCCTTTAAGACTCACAAGATTCTTAAAGAAAAACTGCAGGTTATGTGGCATGCCAATGCTAGGGCATGGGTTATGCGGCAGTGTTTTATTGAATGGGTAAATCTCATCTTTGGTCCCTCAGTAAAGAAATATCTTCAAGAAAATAAACTCCCAACGAAAGCATTACTAATACTTGAAAATATTCCAGCCCACCCACCTGGTTTTGAAGAAGACATTCTCAATGAGTTCAATTTCGTGAAAGTCCTCTACCTCCCACCCAACATGACATCAATCTTGCAACCTATGGATCAGCAGGTCATTTCCAACTTTAAAAAGCTTTACACAAAGCACTTGTTCCGTCGCTGCTTTGAGGTGACTGAGAATACAATTCTAACCCTTCAAGAGTTTTGGGATATCACTACGACATTGTGATATGTTTACGCATTATTGACTTGGCATGGCAAGAGGTTACAAGAAGAACCTTGAACTCGGCACGGAAAAAGTTATGGCCTGATGTTGTTACAGACAGGGACTTCGAAGGATTTGAACCAGAGATTGAGACCGAGGTAGAAGCACTGGAGGAGATTGTGTTTCTTGGAAAGTCCATGGGTCTGGAGGTAGATGAGGGTGATGTAAACGAGCTTGTCGAGGAACATGAGGAGGAACTCTCAACTGAGGAGTTGAAGGAGCTACAGATGATGCAACATACGATGCTTTTGCAAGAGATTAGTAGTGAGGAGGAGGTAGAGTCGGAGGAAGTGATTTCTACAAGTGAAATTAAAGACATGCTGGCAATGTGCGAGAAGCTTTCAAGTTTCATTGAAAAGAAACACCCAGAAAAAGTTTCAACTGGTCATGCTTCAGCACTTTTTAATGACACTTGTTTGTCACATTTCCGTAACATTTTAAAAGGCAGGCAAAAGCAAACCTCTTTGGATAGATTTTTATTCAAAAGTCCTGTAAGTGAAAGTGCCGAAAGTGCAGCCAAGAAGGCAAAAACAGGTGATGATTAAATGAAAAATATGTAATGTTAAGCTTAGCTTAAGTTTAAACTTAAGAAAGTGCATTTATTTACAATTAAATTTTTGTGATTTCATTTTAAATAAAGAAAGTGAAATTTTAGTTTACATTTAGTGTTAAGAAAGTGCAGTTTTAGTTGATGTGTCTACAGTGCCTGTATCCCTTCCTCCCTCCCTCCTCCTCTGTCTGCCATTCATCTCCGTTAGCCGCACCTGTCTGTCTCCGAGGTAAGAATACAGTACTAAATAGCACTTTTTTTCTCTTATTTTATATATTCTGTTATGCATTGGTAAAGTATACTTGTGTGTTTCTTAATTAAAACCATGTCTTTTTTCATAATTTAGGATGGCTTGGGGATATTTCACAGGGCTGGAACGGATTAAATCTATTTCAGTTATTTTAAATGGGAGAAATTTGTTTGATATACATGTTGACTGACTTATGAGCTCGGTTACAGAATGAATTAAACTCATATCTCAAGGTACCACTGTATATGTGAAGTACTTAGAATATGCTTGGTCTATAATGAATGTTCAACAAGTGATAATTATCATTACAGTGTTACTTTTTTATTGTATTTGAGTACATACATAATTACATATTTTACATAAATTGCTGAAAAAGCAACTTCTGGGTCAAAAAGTATGTGCATGTCAAACTTTAATAGGCATCTTCAAGTTACTCTTTAAAGAATTACATCAAATTAAAATGACAGTACCTGTTTCAACAGACCCTAGCCAACACATAATCAAACTTCTCTAATTTTTGGGTAATAATTTTATTTTAATTTATGTATTTTTAATTGTGGTGAGGTTAAGTATCTTCCCTATGTTTATGTCATTGGTATTTCCTTTCCTGTTACCTATGTGTTCATAATCTTCACACTTTCCTTTATTGAATTTTAAGAATTATATACATATATGTTTTATATATATATATATATATATATAAAGTGAACTATCACTTGTCATAGGATGCAAATATATATCTGTTCCTTAAAAATACTTTTGTCATGCAAAAACTTAATTTTGTAATGCAATTTGTCACTATTTTCTTGCTTACAAAAACCTTTCTAGCTCCAAGTTTGTAAACAACAATACAAAAATTATGATCATACGTATTCTAATACTTTCATTAAAAACAAACAAACATTTGACTGATGGATACATTTGTATTTGGTAACAGACATAGCTTTATTCTTTTGCAGATGGCTGGCTACTTTCCCAAACCATTTTATTTAATAATTCTTGTTCCTCTATTGATTTTACCATTACATATATTATATACTAAATTTTCTACATTTATTTGGAACTGGACTCTCTACCTTATCTTATTTTTCTATTTATATATCATGTGATAGTACCGAATCACTTACTGTTAAAATACATTTATATAGCAATTAAGTTATATCTCACTTATTATTTCTATTTATCTGAAAATATCTGTCTATTCCCCTGGCCGGTTGGCTCAGCGGTAGAGCGTTGGCCTGGCGTGCGGGGGACCTGGGTTCGATTCCTGGCCAGGGCACATAGGAGAAGCGCCCATTTGCTTCTCCACCCCCCCACCCTCCTCCTTCCTCTCTGTCTCTCTCTTCCCCTCCCGCAGCCAAGGCTCCATTGGAGCAAAGATGGCCCGGGCGCTGGGGATGGCTCCTTGGCCTCTGCCCCAGGCACTAGAGTGGCTCTGGTCGTGGCAAAGCGACGCCCTGGAGGGGCAGAGCATTGCCCCCTGGTGGACAGAGCATCGCCCCTGGTGGGCGTGCCCGGTGGATCCCGGTCGGGCGCATGCGGGAGTCTGTCTGACTGTCTCTCCCCGTTTCCAGCTTCTAAAAAAAGAAAAAAAAGAAAGAAAATATCTGTCTATTCCCATATATTAATTTTTCCACAAGGACTTTAGGATTCTGTTTTTATCATTTAAATAATTTCATTGGTATTTTTAATTTGGGTTCCATCTAATTCATTAATTTGAAAACTGATTATTCCTAGATTTTTGTTGTTGTTATTTAAAATACTATTATATGCTCCACTGTGTGTATGAATTTAAGGAAGTTGAATGAAGTCCTTATGTCTTCTTATACAGAGTATACTAATATAATTTCACTTTTTCACTATTATGTAGACTATTGTGTCTAATGTGAAAATCATCACATAAGCTATGTATGATTCATAATAATGCTAGAAAATGATGGATCAAATATTTAGAAGTATAGAGGGTAAATACTGCATAATCTAAAACCAAAATTGGACACAGATAGCTTGGTCCAATGCCATTTATAAATGCCATTGATAGAATTAAAAATAACTATTTTAAGTATAAATTCAGGAGTCTTCTATCTTATTTTTTATTTATCTTATTTATATATTTAATTACAAGCTATATATTTTTCATGTTTTTGAAATTGAGAAGCACCTTATAAGCCATATGTATATCTTACATAGTAATGTTCCTTTTTCCCATTGAAACATTCTTTACTATAATAATGGATGCACCTAAGAATTGAGAAAATACTATAATAAATTATAACCATGTAGGTTCCCCCAATCGCTCTAGGACAGCAAGGAAAGTTTAGTGTATTTAGTAATATGATTAATTACATCTGATGTTAAAGGACAAAATATAGGAACTTTTTGAGAGAGATTGAAAGATTTGGATAAGATCTAACAATAAGCTTTTCTTTTTTTGTGACAGAGACACAGAGAGAGGGACAGATAGGAACAAACAGGCAGGGAGAGAGATGAGAAGTATCAGTTCTTCGGTGTGGCACCTTAGTTGTTCATTGATTGTTTTCTCATATGTACCTTGACTGTGGGGTATAGTAGACAGAGCGACCCCTTGCTCAAGCCAGCAAGCTTGGGCTCGAGCTGGTGAGCTGTGCTCAAACCAGATGAGCCTGCGCTCAAGTTGGCAACCTCGGGGTTTTGAACCTGGGTCCTCTGCGTCCCAGTCTGATGCTCTATCTACTGTGCCACCGCCTGGTCAGGCTAACACTTAATTTTTTAAAAAGTCAATAACATTTTAGGTAAAGAATAGCACTTCTTCAGCATCATAAAAATGTCTCAAACCA
Organism: Saccopteryx leptura; assembly: GCF_036850995.1. Classification (NCBI taxonomy): domain Eukaryota; kingdom Metazoa; phylum Chordata; class Mammalia; order Chiroptera; family Emballonuridae; genus Saccopteryx; species Saccopteryx leptura. The sequence goes on from NC_089508.1 coordinate 72,327,693, forward strand.
ACTACCACCATCTTTTTATAATAAGATACTACAACTGTTACTTTAAAGTCAGGATAAAGAAATGAAGTCCTCTGTCACTGCATGGAATACATTCCTCTGTAAATTCTAAGTTTTGATGGGTCAAAACAAAAGGCATAAATGTTGCAAAAGAGAAGAACACGAATTGTTTACACACATTCTTTCTCTTCTGAATTAAATTTTAAAGTAAACTTAATTTAAAAATCTGAAATGAAAATATCAATAACACCCTTACATACTTGTAACCCCTTAGTTCAAACATAAGAGGAAAAAATACTGTCCATGACACTAGTAATAATGTTAAAAGTAAGAAAAAAATAAAAAATGAGTTGGGACAACTTTAAGAAAATCATTAAACTGCAAAAAGACACAAAAACAACTTAAACACATCGTGGAATCATATTGTCAGTTTATACAGAAATCTTAGGTATGTTACTATACATAATTTTAAAAGCCTACAAACATTTAATAGCTTTTCATTCTTATTTTTGGCCTTAAAAGCCTAACTATCATTTGTCTGGGCTCAACCAGTTTTGTTTATAAATTTAGCTTTTTTGCTTCTATATTTAGCCTTTCTCTAGCAGAAAACAAATCAGACTGCACAATTTCTCCAGTGCTCTGATCCACTTCGCACATTGCACACAACCTATTGTTAGGAGTAGCAATTAGGGTAGCCCTAGCGTTTGATACAATGGGTGACCTGGAGAGCACCGTTGGCTGACCTGTTTTCAACATGGCAGCCTGATATCCGCTAGGGTTATAGACATGAAACAGGGCATTCTTTGCATCTTAATAGTTGTAGCTGTTTTCTCTTTTTCCCCCCTTTTTTGTCACTCATGATTGTCCACTGGCAGAAGTCTACTGGTCTTCATGCTTGTTTCTGCTTCTAAATGATGTCAGCATGCTGACCAGCATCTCTCTCCTCTGCATGTTTTGTAGTTTTTGGCAAAAGGCTTAATAGTTCATCAATGTGCTCTTTCCTTCCACGCAGCAGCTTTTACCAGCTGCATTTGGTGCTGCACTCCTTCTTTGCTGCTAAACAGTTTTATGTATTTTTCTAATTATTTGTGGTTTTGAAGGTTTTCTGGAAGCCTGGCTCTTCTAGAAGGCTCAATTCTGGACAGCAGAAGCTCACATGGAACTGTCCTTACAGATAAAGAAACAAGCAAATTTTATTACAAATAGAATCAATGTTTATACTCATATCTGGACTTAATTAAAAATAATTTAATGATAAGAAATCTAAATAATGGGTGACAAGATCACAAAAACAGACATTTTTATAGCAAGAATTATGTGCCGGGCATCATGCTGGACACGTTACAGTCAATTCTCATTATTCATAGTTTCTGTTTGTTGTTTACTTTTGTATTGAACTTATTGGGGTGACATTGGTTAATAAAATTACATAGGTTTCAAGTGTACAATTCTATAATACATCATCTATACATTGTATTGTATGTTCCCCACCTCCAAGTCATAGTATTTATATTCTATAAAGTCACCACAAACACTGAATGAGAGACTACTGAACCATTGCTCATAGGGGAAATACAGGGTTAGGTTCCTGTAAGGCTCTGTCACATTTTTTGTCAACTAATCAAAATACACAGCTTTGTTTATGTGTCTTTTTATTTCAAGGCACCTTATTTAATATACATTGTTCATTGATTCATTAACATTGAACTCATGGCTAACAGCCTTATCATTCCTGTATGAGTGAAGCTTACTTAACACGTGTATTTTTTCTATACTGTCCATCGTAGCCTGTTGTCCTCAGAAACACTAGACAATACTTCAGCTCTATGTTTGAAGGCCATTTTGTGAAACAGTGAAATTACAAAAAGAAAATGCAAAAAAAAAAAAAAAAAAAGGCGCTAAATAGGCCATGAAAAGAAAGACTGTTTTCAGTATGAAGCTGAAACAAGAAGGCAGAGCTAGCCTTGTTCTGCTTCAGCTGGGAATGTGTTTCAAGCAAATAAAAATATTCACGACTTCATACATGTCCACAAATGTCTAGAAAAGTGCCACAAGTATTGATTTGGGGGGTTATAATAAATTTTAGCAACTAGGTTAATTGACAATCACTGAATCCATAAATAATGAAGATCAATTATATTTGAATTTTCATTTAACATTTAAAGTAACTCTCAAAGATAAACCTTGGTATCTTCAAGAATTTTACAGATGAGAAAGCTGAGATATAGAGAAGCTTTGTAATAGAGAAGCTTCAAGAATATATCAATAATTTGCAGTGTTTTGTTTATATAATTCTAAGACTTTCATTCTTCCCACAACAGGTTTCCAAATGTGAATTATGACCTTTTAACTCATCTTTCAAGAAACCTGAATGTATTTGCAATATTTAAAATAAAGTGCATTCTCACATAAAAACAGTCATATATTGATCCATTTAATCTTCCTGGACTGCTTGTAATCTTTAAAATGATATTTGTAAGTATTTATAGCAACAATACATGTGCACATATTATTCCCTTTTAGGTTCCTGACTTTTTATTCAGAAAGATTTAGGAATATAATTATGGAGAGGCAGAAATTATGACAGTCGTTCTCAACCATAGCTTCATATCAGAATCACCAGGGAAGTTAAATAAGAAAATATGGATGTCCACATCCCAACCTGGGCCAATTAATCAAAATCTCTATGTGTGAGAACTTGGCATTTATAACATATTTAAAAGCACCCCAGGTTATTTGAATGTGGAGCCATATTGAGATCTATTGAATTGGGGATGTAGAAGCCATCCAACTCCATTCACTTCATCTTCCTCAATAAGGAGGTGTGAAAGGTATGGAAAGAAGAATAAAGATCCATCATGTAATTTAAACATTGGCTAAACAGCTGTAAATGGTAATCTAACACCTTAAACTGAAAGAGGGAAAGTCTCCCAATTTGAACTGGGAAGGTATGTGCTCGCTTCGGCAGCACATATACTAAAATTGAGGTGGGAAGGTAATCATCATCCCTTCTCACTTCCTTAGGTTGAGAACGACGCTACTCTGGTGGGATCTTGGTGGAAGGTTATAATCACATCAACACGAAAGATATGATTCAATATCACTAAAAGGCACAGACTATCCTTTTTTTTTTGTATTTTTTTTAAGTGAGAAGTGAGGAGGCAGACAGACAGACGCCCGCATGCACCTGACCGGGATCCACCTGGCAAGCCCACTAGGGGGCAATGTTCTGCCCATCTGGGCAGCTGCTCCATTGCGGCCGGAGCCATTTTAGCACCTGAGGTAGAGACCATGAAACCATCTTCAGCGCCCAGGCCAACTTTTGCTCCATTGGAGCCTTGGCTGCAAGAGGGTAAGAGAGAGATCAAGAGAAAAGAGAGGGGGAAGGCTGGAGAATCAGATGGGCGCTTCTCCTGTGTGCCCAGACCCAGAATCAAACCTGGGACTTCCACACACCAGGGTGACACTCTATCTACCGCTGAGCCAACCAGCCAGGGCCCAGACTATCCTTGTTTTGTTCACCACTAAATTTCTAGATCCTAGTACAGTGCCTGGAAAAATGTAAATCTCGTTAAATATGTGATTAATATATTAATGATGCACTGTACTTATTTGGGAATGCATGAAGCAGGGTCTTTTGATCCTTGACTAATTCCTGTTCATTTATTCATAGACAGGCACAATGTGCGGCTGTTTGCCATACAGACTTCAAAAAAATTTATTTATTTTTCTTAACAGAAAGAAACATAATATTGTTGCATGGACAAGGCATAGGAAATATTAGTAATCCATATTAAATTATTATTTTAGGACCACCTTGTTGAATGACAAAGATAATAATTATTGCCATTGGGAGAGTGTTTAGTAAAAACTTTGCAGAGGCACTTGGTCCTTAAGTGTCTCCCAGAGAACCTTCAGGCTCTGTGTAAAAAAGAGCAAGTCAGTCAAAGGAACACTCAACACATGAAGTGGCATCGACTCTATTCTCTACAGGCCTGGCTAGGCAGGAGTTCGGTTTGGAAAGTGTGTGAGTACTAGGAATTAGCACCAGCAGTCGATTTTTCTCTGCTTTTTGTGATTTGTATTTTTATTGCATATTTGAAGAGTCTCTATTATTTGCTGAGAAGTCAAGTTTCTTTTTATGTGCAGATTCCATTGCACATTAAGCATACTTACATGTGAACAGCTTCAGGTTGCAGTTCTGTTTGAAGTTTTTCTATGTAAAGAGTGATTCAGCTTTGATTTAAGAATATTTCTCATTATCATGCATTTTCTTTGTAAACTGATCTTCCCTCAATTGTACCTTGCCAGGTGTATGAGCATGTTTATCTTCTAAGAAGACAGAAGTACTTTTATCATACCTTTTCTTAGCCAAGAGAATTTGGAGGAATTAGTATGCATGGAATACAAGTCTATCAATGTTCTGGTGTTCTTGGCACCACAATCTCTGTGTACAAGAAGTACTTACGAGCCAATTATAATACCAAACCAATCTTTGAATCTTTATTTGGACCTTGTTTTCTTGTGAGATGTGTGAAACACAGTTACATATAAAATCTTTAATTATTATTAATATTATTATTATTTTTTAAATAAAATCTTATTTTTTATTTTTATTTTTTTTTACAGAGACAGAGTGAGAGTCAGACAGAGGGATAGATAGGGACAGACAGACAGGAATGCAGAGAGATGAGAAGCATCAATCATTAGTTTTTCGTTGTGGCACTTTAGTTGTTCATTGATTGTTTTCTCATATGTGCCTTGACCGTGGGGCTACAGCAGACCGAGTGACCCCTTACTCAAGCCAGCGACCTTGGGTCCAAGCTGGTGAGCTTTGCTCAAACCAGATGAGCCTGTGCTCAAGCTGGAGACCTCAGGGTCCTGAACCTGGGTCCTCCGCATCCCAGTCCGACGCTCTATCCACTGCGCCACGGCCTGGTCAGGCTAATTATTATTATTATTATTATTATTATTATTATTTAATAATGTATGCCATAAGAGAACAGTCTACCCTTGGAGTGGGCCAAAAAATGCCCAGCAAGGCTCTTTGTGTGTATAGGGCTCTCTATGTATATTATCTAGCTACATAATTCCATAGTTGCATTTTTAACACCCCCTGGAAAATGGAGAAGGGTGTGGGCTTTGAAGAAGAAAAGGGGGTATATGGGGGTGGAGAAGGGGGCTGGGGAATTCCAGAAACTAGCAGAGACTTCAAAGTCCTATTCCTGCTAATCTCATAATGTCCTTGAGCTCCCCCACAAACAGCTGCAGTTGTTAGTAAAACTTTTCTTAACCCTGAATGGGCTAGCCCTCTGCAAACCCAGAAAACCACACAAAGACGAGGTGGCATTTCTCATGAAAACAATAGATTTGTTTTGTGTTTTTCTCTTTTATAATTTTTTATCTTAGAAGCATTCATTCACTTGATAATAACTAAGTAAAGCTCCTAAGTGCAAGGTACTGTTTAAAAAGAGTAGCGAATTCCAAATATAAAGTTATTTCTTTTTTTTTTTATAATTTTTATTTATTTATTCATTTTAGAGAAGAGAGACAGAGACAGAGAGAGAGAGAAAGAGAGAGAGAGAAGGGGGGAGGAGCAGGAAGCATCAACTCCCATATGTGCCTTGACTGGGCAAGCCCAGGGTTTTGAACCGGCAACCTCAGCATTCCAGGTCGATGCTTGATCCACTGTGCCACCACAGGTCAGGCTAAAGTTATTTTTTGATCGCCAGGAGTTACCATTTCCCAGTGAAGCAATGCAACATATAACATGACCAAAAAATAGAAAGATTCAAAAAAAATCAAATTATTAATAATAAGAGTAGGATGAGATGACCTCCTTAACAAAATGTTCTTGATTAACCTACTATTAATAATCGTACCTATCTTATTAGCCGCAGCATTCCTAAACCCATTAGAACGCGAAGTGCTAGGATATATACAACTACGAAAAGGCCCCAATGTTGTCGGACCCTATGGCTTACTTCAAGCAATCGCAGATGCAGTAAAACTACTTATTAAAGAACCCAAGTTGGGAGATATAATGAGGCCATTCCTGAAGAACACCCAGACTTCTCATCGTCTGAGGTGTGTTCAGGGAGCAGCCAGATGCAATGTTGCAAAGCACAAGGGAGTGATGGGTGCAGCTGTGCTGAAGGGAGCTTCACATGAGATGTCAGTGGCTGAGAAGCCTGAACAGGGAGTTTGGGGCCTTAGCGTGGAGAATGATGAAGCCTTTCTCCTTAATAAGCACATAACTAAGGGGATGCTTTAGGAAAACGGTAGCCTCGCTGGTGTGCTATACCGTTTGGAGACAGAAGATGAGCACACAGTACAGTTGAGGGGATGAAACCAATCATCTCTTCCATTTGTTTGGAATTTTACCTTTTTATTAAATACTTCCCCATTTATCTCACTTAATACGACTGAGTGAACCTGGGACTCAGAGAACTTTACACCTTTCTTGGCAAAACCAGAACTGAAATACTACTCTGTGCCTCCAAAGTAGGCTCCAGGGAAGTCTCCGATTCACCACATCCCAACTGTTCCAATAAGTGCTCAAATCTGTGAACTGCGGTGATAGGACCGGGGCCACAAAGGAGAGCATGGATAGAAAAGAGATTGTGAAGAAAGGACCCCCAAGCCTTGCAGGCATGGCACGGGAGGCAAGGGAAATCTGGCCTCAGTTCAACTCCTGACCTTCTTGAAGCTCTAAGTAAAGCTTTTCCACTTTGTTGAATTCCTAAAACACATTATCCAAAGCACATGTCTGTCAGATTCTTCCCTACCTTTGTATTCTCTGTTTTCTGAATGTTAGTCTTTTATCTCCAAGTCTATTATCGTAAGTGCTTAAACATGAGACACTACTATGTGTATTTTCGTCGTATTTTTCATCTTAACTAGATCAGTTTGGGAAAATAGAAATGGATTTATAAGATAATGCTCTATCATTACTTGAAATGATAACTTCTTGTGGCAATAATTTGGCAAAACACATACATCTTGGAAGACAGTCCATGGTAATAACACTGATTAATAGGTTAGTAAAATGTTGACATAATATGATTTTTCCATATCTCAAAAGGCACTAATGTTTGGATAATACTCATTCATCTGTCACAGTTTCCTTTCCCAGAGGTATCACAGTTTCTTTCCCTAGAGGCACTAATGGCAAAAATTAGCTGGTTTTTTTTTTTTTTTGGTTGTTGTTGTAGAAAGCTTCTGATGGGTTTATAGTTATTTATTTATTTAACAAACATTAATGGACACCTGCTATGATGTATCCATTATGTACTGCCCTATAGAAATGAACCAACACTCTGAGATTTTGGTCCTTCATGAGGGTAGAGGGGTTGGTTTTCTTGGGACCAGATACCAAGGCAAGCAGTCCTAAATGAAAATAATCTAAAATGCTACTGTTAATAGTATGTCAGAAACTGTGTAGATTTTTCCCCCTGTGACTGTTTATTTTACACTCAATATATTTGGGAAAGTCCACTGCATAGTTAAGTCACTGTGACTTGAGATGCAGGAGGGTAAGAGAAACACCAGCCTGGACTGAAGCCTCAGATCAGTGGTTACTAGACTCAGATCGGTGGTTCTGTGAGTCTTATTTTTCTAATCTGTACAGTGGAAACAGAAATGGTTGTTTTGCCTGTGTCCCAGTGTTCTTGTAAAGATCAAATGACAATAAATATGAGTTTTGAAATGAAAGCTACCTATGATACAAACCACTATATATATATATATATATATATATATATATATATATATATATATATATGCACGGTACCTTGATTATTGAGAGGAAAATCAGCACTTGATTACTGATTTGGAGGTCAGCTATATATGTTAGTATCTATGTTGAGCCTTTCTTAATGGCAACATATCTCCAAATCTGAATTAAGCAAAAATCACTCAGTTGTGAGCTTTCAAGTAGCCAGAATGGTTTCCGGGACTACATGTTTTCATTGCTTTTGCGCCACAACCCCTCTCCAGGTGACATTAACATCTTCATCTATGGGCTGGTATATGGACACCATCAATGAGATTATGTAGCAGAGCAGTTTGGCCAGGTCTCCAGAGTAAGACGAACCTGAGTCTACTCCTGAACCCTGAATTCAACTAGCACTGTAGCCTTGCCCAAGGCAGCTCACCCAATGCTAGACTCTTCTTTCTAGGATTGCTGGGAGGATGAAATGTGACCATGCCTATTACTGCTTAGCACATTACTGGTACATTACAGATGTTCAGTTAATGTTATCTGTGTTGGTGGTGGTGATTGGGAAAGGACACCAGAGGCCAATAATCTGGTTTCCAACCTTTATTTCATTACCTGAGGATGGTAAGCAGCTATGTTCACAAGAAATATTTTTAGTGTATACTTTTTAAAGGCTATACTTTTTCATGTAATGTTTCTTCAGCTGAGACTCCCAAGCTGGTGGAGAAAGAAATTTTAAGAGTACACTATTAGACCTCACTCTTTCATTACAGAAACTGCCTACAGGAGCTATTTAGTAGCTATATCTTTGAAAAGTTGCAGAGATTTGGCTTCTATGAAAGTGAACTGCTATCTGTTGGTCCTTCAGGCATTTGCACAAGAAAAGAGTTGCAGCTCTTTCTTTTTGATGACTGTGGCTGGTGCCTTGACCCCTCTATTTTGGAGAAGGTCTCAGAGCAAAGCCCCTTCCTATGCAGGCCACTATGACTGGTGTTGGGTAGTTGTTCCCTGTCAGCTGATGATGTCCGATAGCTCGTGCAGTTCAGCTTTGAATGACTCAGAGTCATCTGTGTCAGGCTTTTATTTTTAGAACGTTTTGCCCACAGATACATCTCGGAGATGTGTCTCTTCCATCTGTCTCTTTGACTCAATGCTTCTGTTTAAATGACACATAAAGCCTTGTATCCAATTCTTTATACCTAAGCCCTTCCATAGTGTTCTTCTTCCTTATGCCATTGAGACAGATACGCAGAGTTACAGGAATGACTGTTTATTTACATTATTCAATGGGTTCTTTATGGTCATGAATTCAACATTATAAGCGCATATTACAATAGGCCCATTTAAAACATACACATTTACATACAAATATAACCCGTCCCTTTGATAGCTCAGCTGGTAGAGCGGAGGACTGTAGTTGATTCCTACAAATATATATGTACATATATAAATACACACATACATGTGTTTTATATATATTTTTGTGTCATCAATTGACTTCAATATATTGACATGTTAAAATCAGTACATATAAAGACATTTATTTCTTTATACATAATTTATACATAAATATGCAGATGAATGTATGATATTTTATATGTTTTTTATTATCAAGTAGGTTTGTATTCTTCTTTGGTTTTCTGTTGGGTTTTATATCCCACAAATTGTCCAGAATATGAGCATGTGAGTGTGCAGAAGGGAATATTTTAGCTATTATCCCCCTGTCTCTGCCTATTTAAGTCTCCTTTCCAGTTTTAGAAAGTGTTCCATTGCTTCTGAGCTGTGCTATGTAACAAGCTATCATCATCTTCCATTCTGTAGAATAAGCTAGGCTATTCGGATCCTGTGCATAATTTACTTCCACAAAGGCTGTCAGTTCTAAGTTCTTTTGTCTACAATTGGGCGTGCTCAGTATGAATTCTGATCTAGGAAAACTTCATTCAGTAGAACTTCCAAGATTCAAAATATCTGAATTTAGTTTCATTTACAAATGACCATGCTGACTTAAGCATGAATATGTTTCTATTTTCTCCCCTTTTTAAATGTATGTGCCTTGTCACAAAAACATCAATATGGTCCGTGTTAATCTGGAAATCTGTATGAACATAAACATTTGCACATGCAAAAAATACTCAACACTTCTTAAGTGTGCCCCACATCAGTCAGCCTGAAAAATAAAGACATTCAATGATGATAATTCTAATCATGGAATCCTGTTAATTCAAAGTGAGCTTTAATAGCCCTTGACAGACTTCAGCAGCACTAGCTCACTGAATAAAAGCAAACTGCATGATTCTGTTTTTATGTATGCATTGGTACTTGTTGACATACTATTAAATTGTTTTAATAGGGCTTCCTTAGGAAGGTATATATCTTGGTAGTTAAAACCAACTACATTGTTGAACACTGTAAATCCAAAATATTTCTCTCATAGGAAAATTGTAGCTACAACATTTAGAATACTTAGCCAAACTATGTTGCTTTGTCTTGTCTTTTGAAAACACATACTAAGCTAATATTGTACCTGTCACTGAATCAGCAGTGACAAAAAAAAAAAAAAAAATTATCACCTGGGGATTTCGTGGAATATGGAGGGGGTAGAGGTTGCTGCTCAATTAACCACAGTTCTGCTTGATTATTTTTGTTCACAGCTGCAGTCTGGAAGAAACTGAAATGCTAATCTTTTGAGTCTGAAAATCCTGTTCTTTCATGGAATTTGTTTACCTCAGCCTTCTCTCAGAGAAGATAGTGGATAGTGATATGTTTTTCAGCTTGTGATATATTTTGCCAAAGGGGACATGTTTGCCTAGCGAATAAGCAAATCCAGTCCTACGCACATAGCAGCCACTCTCTTTCACTCTTATCCTGATGCAAAAGTCCCTGGCTGCCTTTGTCATATCTGAGGAAGTGGACGCATGGTCCTGGGTATGAATGTGGGTCAGTATACACACAGCCCTTTGGGCTTAGAGAGAAATACAGTGATTCAGAATCACACTGCTCACAGAACATTTCCAGCTCAGCTACAGCAATTTGATTTTCTTCTTTCCACTCTAAAAGTCTTGAAAATACCATTGGGAGATTTGCTCTTTCCCTCAAATGATCCCACTAATATTTCCTTCTTCAGAAGTGTGGTTTTCTTATTAAAAATGGAGATACTTCCAAATGTTTTTATCCAATTCTCGTTTCTGGGTAGGCATTATAATATCAAAAATCCTTCTTCAGATGACCTGGCATGCGCTTTACACCCATTCCGTGACCATCTTGAAGCCAAGCCAATTGGCAAACAAATTAGTCTATGTGAAGAGAAGACTGGGAGAGAAGGCCAGGGAGGGGGCTGGACATGGAGCAACTGTGGAAGGTTGATTGTTTCCTAGATTGTGAATTATACAGGCCAGCACATGCTTGCCCTGTGCCTTCAGAGAGGGAGAAGTGGCCCCTTAAGTTGGAAATCATTATAGTGATTTCAACAGCAGTAACACAATAGATGAGAAGAGGAAGGAGAAGATGAAAGGAAGATACTCATTATCCACAACTTGACTCTTTTAAAGATGTTTCCAATAAGAGGCGAAAGAACCACATAATTTGCCCAAACTTCCTTTCTCCTTCTTGTCTGGATTATCAAAGCTGCCAGCAATGAAACAGAACTGGAACTCAACTAGGTCTCAGATAAAGTCCCAGCACCCACATGCTGATTTCACTGTGGACAGGCTGATCTCAACATCTTCACTAGAGTGGATGCTCTTTTGTTGTCTTGGAAACAGATGTGTTCGCCCTTTTAGAGACATGCAAATCAGCACGTTTGATTTTTCAGTCCTGAAAAATCTCCAATATGCTATTTTTAGTGCTTCACCTAATATTAGTAAGCTCTACTTGGTCCTTTGGGACTAAATCAGGCTTCCAAAAAAGAAAAGAAAAAAAAAAAAACACCTACAGTTGGCGGGAACAGGACAGGCTCAAGGGCCACTTCAGTTATTTCCATGACCCACAGGCATAGGCTATTTGGTGTGGGAGAGCCCTCCTTATTATAAGTGAGTGAAAGCTAGAATTAATTCCTTCAAAATGTATAGTTGACACAATCCAATTTTTATCATAACTGAACAGATTTACTTAAATGATATGACATTATCCATGACACAATGATTTTTAATGCTGACTGTGTAATTATGTGTGCACTGAACATCTGTATGTCATTTTCACTAATTTATCAACCATGCATCGAGGATCCACAATATGCCAGAAACTGATGAATTGTTTAAAAGTGTATGATGTTCGAAAGAGTAAATATTAAATAGGAGGTTAAACAATATTCCAAATATTTTGATCTTTGGATGTCTTCATTACAGTAAACAAAACAGAAAGGCTATGGGGAGGTCTGGTATAGTTTTAAAAAGCCCCTGCTTTGGGTATATCCAGTAAAGAGTGTCGCTAGTACAGACTGGGAAGATTAATTGACTGTCCTCAGAGACATGCTTTGCAACCTTGCTTATGACAAGTGTCAGCATCCCTTGGAAGTTTGTTATGAATGCAGAATCTCAAGCCCCTTGATAGATCAACTCAATCAGAATCTGCATTTTAATAAGGTCCCCAGATAATTAGCAAGTATGTAAAAGTTGGAGAAGACCTGCTCTACCATGTCGCACACAACAACTGGGTTGCAAATGTGAAACCTAGCTCTGAGCCTTGCCCCTTCCTCCTTCAGACCTACATCCAAAACCTTGTTAAAGCACTGAGTGAGACACATTTTCCAGTATTTGTCAGATCTTCCAACGCAGTGAAAAAGCTGGCCCTGGATACTTTATGTGGCAGAGAGAGCCAAGTACATTCATGGCAATTAGTCCAAAATGTGTTCTTCATCAGAGGAGCAGAGATCACATCTGCAAAGTAACTGAGTTAACCCTCTGCATTCACTCTGTGGGGTGCATCCATATGAACTGCCTTTTCAATACCAGTGTGGTGACCATAGAGAAAGACATCTGCTATAGGTGATTCAGTAGAGACTGGCACCATTCTAACCTCCTTTTCTTTATGCACTCGGGAAATTTCCTGACAGGTGGGTTGTGGAATAAACTCTGCCCTATCTCTGCTCCTCCTTCTCTTTTTATTGCTATCTCCATCTCTGTCTCACTTTCTACCAATAGTTCCATCTCTGTCTCCACCTCACAATATATCTAGCCAGTTAGCCATTTTCCAAACACTGTCAGAACTGGATCACAATAAAAGCATAAGGTGAAATCATGCATCCTCCCAACCCCTCCCATTTTACTGCCCTGCTTTGGGCTCCTGCAATGGGCTGCTTCACCATTATTGCATATTCAGTCCCACTGCCCTGGATGCCATGGTCCACTCCCCTTCTGTTCCAATACACTGTCTCTTTTGCTTCCTCTCTCACAGACTCCTGGTTGTATCACCCCAGGTTTTCTGATGCCTTGTGCCTCCTTCTGGATTGCGCCTTGTTTATATCTGGACGTGTGCATGCCTTGCCTCTCCAACTAGACACAAAAGCCTTTGAGAGTAATGCCTATGGCTTTGGGTGCCCACCAGCTATGCCCCTTGCTGTACTCTCAGTGGGAACTCAGCAGCTATTTATTGACTATGTGTGTGTGTGTGCTGATCTGTTTCTATCACAGAGTGCAGAAGCGTAGAAAGAGCATTGAGTTCTGAGTCCAAAAAATTGCAGTGTTCTCCAAATGTTCTCTGCCAGGATGTGTAATCTCTGCACCTCAGTTTACTCATCTGTAAAAAGAGGGGGTTGAACTAATAGTCATCTCTATGTATATATTGCCAGCTCAGACTTGCTCTTTTTCAGTTAGTGCCCACAGCTAATGCCTCTACGGGTACTGCTGTTGAAGAATTCACTTTATTAGGGATATGACTTATCTGTACACAAAACAATAATGTCCATTAACTTCTCTCTATAATATAGAGAGATCTGATTCTGTCATCATCACTGGGTTAGGTAGGCTGCCTCTATTAAGGAGGCAGGAGAAACAGATCATAATTCTTTCAGCAAACAGAAGAGCTATCATGAGTTTGACACTGTGCTGAGCCCTGGCGATACAGCCCTCTGGGCTGGAGGGGATGGCCGACAAAGGGCCAGACAGGGTAGCACAGCACATTTTGTCCTACGTTAGAGGCACACACAGAACACTGTCCCACTGTACAAGTGCTGGGATTCTCAATGAGGCAACAGTCCAGGTGAATTTCTAGAGTGAACAACTCCAGTGAGCAGGGCTGGGGAGCACAGTATTTATGGTGGAGGGAGAGGTGAGTACAGAAATGAGATTTGGGCGAGCTAACAACAGTTTGGTGTGGCTGAGGGGCAAGAAGGGGTGAAGGGAGATATGCTGGAGAAGAGCAGGGTTGACAGACCTGCCAAGCTGGATGCCTGTCCAAGAAAGGGGAATTTAGGTGGACAAGCCAAGGGAATTCCCTCTTCCTCATAAAAGGGCCTCATTTTCCACAAACTTCTGGCCAAGAGCTCTTTAGAAGAGCCCAGCCAGCCTGAGCCGAGCCTGGACAGGATGCAGATTCTTCTGCACCCGGCTCCAGGCCCCGCTTTGTGCGGCAGGAATAAGGAAGTTTGGAGATGGCAGACAGAGGGGAGAGAGAGGGAGGAGAAAGTGCGGGAAGGAGAGAAAAAGAAGGCAGAGAGAAAAGAGACAGAGACCTTCCAAAGGCTACAGAAACAGCAAGTAACAGACCCAGGATTCACAGCTAGATCCTCCGCCAACAAATCCAAGTTTCACTCCCTCTTAGGCTTGGGTCTTTTTATTTTATTTTAATTTTTTAAAATATATTTTTATTTATTGATTTTAGAGAGAAGAGAGAGAGAGAGAGAGAGAGAGAGAGAGAGAGAATAGGGGTGGGGAGCAGGAAGCATCAATTCATAGTTGCTTCCTGTAGGTGCCTTGACCAGGCAAGCCCAGGGTTTCAAACCAGTGACCTCAGCATTCCAGGTCAACACTTTATCCACTGCGCCACCAAAGTCCAGGCTAGCTCTAGGTCTTGAGGAGTGTCAATGTCTGTGTGTGTGTATGTGTGTGTTTAAGATTTTATTTATTAATTTTACAGAGAGGGGAGGAGGAAGAACAAGAAGTATCAACTCATAGTTGCATCACTTTAGTTGTTCATTGCTTGCTTGTTGCTTGTCATATATGCCTTGACCAGGCAAGCCCAGGGTTTTGAACCAGCAATCTCATCATTCCAGGTCAATGCTTTATACACTGCACCACTACAGGTCAGGCGAGTATCAATATGTTTTAAAAATCTGCTTAAAACCATACTATTTCTTTTTTTTTCTTTTTTTCTTTTTTTTTTGCATTTTTCCGAAGTTGGAAATGGGGAGGCAGTCAGACAGACTCCCGCATGCACCCAACCGGGATCCACCCAGCACGCCCACCAGGGGGCAATGCTCTGCCCATCTGGGGCATCACTCTGTCGCAACCAGAGCCATTCCAGCACCTGAGGCAGAGGCCACAGAGCCGTCCTCAGCGCCCGGGCCAACTTTGCTCCAAGGAGCCCTGGCTGCGGGAGGGGAAGAGAGAGACAGAGAGGAAGGAGAGGGGGAGGGGTGGAGAAGTAGATGGGCACTTCTCCTGTGTGCCCTGGCCGGGAATCGAACCCGAGACTCCTGCACGCCAGGCCGATGCTCTACCACTGAGCCAACCGGCCAGGACCAAAGCCATGCTATTTCTATAAGTGGTTCTTGTTTCTTGCTATGCTTGCTGCTCACTACAACCACTCACTTTTTTTTCCCTGATCCCTAAGCTGCACAAACACATGGAAAGGGGGTAAAGGAGAGACGGGTGCTGCAGGGCCAGAAGAAGCTGTGGGGCCTTGGAGCGACTCCTCCCCCACCCACTCTGCCCTATTTAACTTGACTTTGAACGGGCAGACCACTGGGTTGTTGTTTTTTTTATCAGTATTGACTTTATTTCCCAAGAAAGGTGAGCCTCCTGGATATGAAAATAATTGGTGAAGCACTGTGAAGTTTCTTGAATATAAAAGACTGTGTAGGTGTATAATATTATTACTGCCACTTTCTGTTCAAGAAGCCATCCTAAAAAAAAAAAAATGCAATTCTCAGCTTTCCTCCTAGACTGGCCCTTGGCCATATTTAACATGACTATCATATTCCTTTGGGTGCACACTATTAGGATTTTTTTTGGGGGGGGGAAGACTAGTTAACTCCTGACATGAGAAGTGTGTTATGTAACATCATCTTTGATCCATTGACTAGTAGTGAGGAATCAGGTAGCCAACCCTGAAGACCTCAGTTCTTAAATGAGAGAAACACTTCCAATACATCAACTAAGGCTGTTAAGACAGAATACTTTAAAAGATCTCATGGGTGTATAAAATTAACTTTAGTTGATTAATAGGCAACTTCCTTTATGGTGACCCCTTAAAATGCATCGGAAGTTTTGATCTATTTGGGAGTCAATCACCAATTTCCCTAGAGTCAGAGACATTTCTCTGAGTCCCCGCCAGGCTCAGATAACTTCACGAGTTCACTCTGTGGTGAAGTGAGGCAGGATTTTATGAGTGGCTCTAAAGCTACAGCCAGCTTTTGAAGATGAAACACGCATTTTTGTATCTGAAAGGACAGGCCCGCTTCTATACTATATTTTTCCTGAGATACCCTGGTTCACCCCGCCTGCAGGGTTCTCCCTGCTGATGGAGAGATGACTCATACATGGGAATCTTGCTTCAGTTCCAGCCTGTTTGTTTCTCACATTGTGAATCATCCCTAGTATCCAGTATTTCTTTAAAAAAATTACAGTGGGGAGTTACTGGAAAAAAAAAATAGACCTTATTTTTAGAATAGTTTTAGGTATGCAAAAAAAAATTTAGAAGATAGTTACAGAGACTTCCTATCTATCTCCACACCTAGTCTTCCCTTGTATTAATAGCTTTTATTAGGAAAATACATTTGTTATATTAATAAACCAGTATTGATAATGTCCTTTTTCTGTTTCTAGATCCTATTTAGGATATCACATTACACGAATTGTCATGTTTCTTTAGGCTTCTCCTGGTTGTGTCAGTTTCTTAGACCTTGACAGTTCTAAGGAGTAGTTAGCAGGTATTTTGAAGAATTTCCACTATTGGGATTTGTATGTTGTTTTTCTTATCATAGCTTTGAAACCACGGGTTCCTGGAAAGAATACTACAGAGGCAAAGTGTCAGTTTCATGATACCATATCAAAGGTACAAACTAGCAAGGTGATTTATGAACGTTGATGTTGGTGTTGATCATTGAGTTGAGCTAGTGTTTGTTGAGATTTTCCACAGTGACGTTGCTCGCGCTCTGCTTCCATCTTCTCTTTGGAAGGAAGGTGCTATGCGTGCGTAGCCTACGCCTAAGGAGCGGGGAGTTACGTTCCCCTTCCTGAGGATGCTGCACTTCCATTAACTACTTGGAATTTTTCTGCTTGAGAGATTTGACTCCAACTTCCCAATTTATTAATCTATTTAATAATTTATTTATAACAGTATAATTCATGAATATTTACTTTATACTTTGGGTTATAATTCAATACTACTTTATTTTGTTTCTCAAATCGTTCCCACATTGGCCATTGGGGGCTCTTTTATTTGGCATCTGTGTCTCTTTCACATACCCCTTAATATGTTGGCTTTAAAATTTTTCTTTTAAATCAATTTAAGCAAGTCCTTACCCCTTAATATATTGGCTTTAAAAAATTTATTTTAAATCGATTTAAGCAAGTCCTGGATGCTCCAGGCTTGTCACGTACACATGCTTTTTATCAGTGGAAACCATCTGATCACTATGGATTTTCCCTTTAAAAAGATTTCCCTCCAGCCTTTGAATGAGTCTGAGAGTAGAAGTAGTTTAAACCCCACACTGATTGGTACCTTGTAGGGTAAGAGTCATGTCTTCCTAGCAAGTGGCCCAGGTTCCAGAGGTCACTGTGTGAGTGTGTGAGAGAGGGTGCGCAGGCAGGCAGGTGACCGGACAGAAGACTCTCAGATGGGAGTTGCAGCTGAGGGACAGCCCACTTCCTGAGACCAAGTCCTACTTTCTCAGGCTAAGGGGACCGATCATTTGCTGCTGACAACAACCAGCCAGCCAACAGCAGAGCATTTGAGTTCAGGCAGCCAGTTTTAAACGACAAGTGAGGGAATCTTTGGTTTAGATAGGAGAGAGCACTAGGAAGGGAGAGCCAAGAGGGAAGCATCTCCTGGTGTCATGTGCCAACCTGAATTAACAACTAATGAAAGCAGATTGTAGTTAGCAGAATTTAATATGAATTAGGTTAATGATGACACATTTGAAATAGTACACTGAAAAATAAGTCTGTAATAACAAGCTAACAGATGTTGGCATTTTTATTATTAATTGTACATTTCATTATCATCTGATTATTGTCAAACATCATTTGACAGAAAAAAATCATATAAATGATTAATACACATTGTTATGTTGTTAAGGGGTCCTAGAGCCTGTTTTATTAATGTAGTGACTTGGGGAGTCTGATATAATTCTAAAAATCTTAAATTTAATCAACACTATTGGTTCATACCTAATGTGTAACAATAATCTTATTTAATTGTGCTCATCATTAGAGGATCTCAAAGAATTTCATGTCCTGACTTGTCTTTCCCTTCCATCCTCATTAGTGAAGGCCCACAGAGAGGAGCTTCAGGTTCTCAGAGAATATTACTGAACAAAATGGTGGGATCATCACACATCATATTGTCATTTCTCAAAAAGATCTCACAGAGAAACAGTTATAAAATTGCTGTTCTAGTGTCTGGGGAACTAAGAAATCGGGTTTTTGTCTTTTATAGTAAAATGAAATTAAGAAATGAGTAGCCTAGATAGATAGTCCCTAGACAAATAAAATTTAAATATGTTTTTGCCCTTCGTGCTCTTGGTCAAATCAGCTAGTACGATATATATGCTGCAAATAATCTGTTTGTATCAGTGGTATCACTTTTCTACTCAGGTATTATTCTAACTACAGTGTTCTGACTACTTCAGACAGTCTAGGCACCAGAGGAAAGCTTTGTAATTCATGTGTTGTCTGGGGCTGACATGGGGCCAGTGGCTCCTTAACTGCATTGGAGAGCGGGTCATCGATGAAGACTGCCAAGGGTGGTTTGGAAGCATCAGATGATCCCTCCATGAAGAACTGGTAATGGAGTTGGAGATACTTCACAGAAAGGGCAGCTTGTGTTAGGTCAGTGGGCAACAATTTTATTTGCATGATTGAAGGGTTCTAAAAGCCCTTCTGAAAATATTGACTCCCAAAAGCTTATCACAGCATCACAACTGTTTGCTACCTGGTCTGTGATCCCAAAATGAAAGTCATTCCCTCTGGAAAGCCAGTGAGATGTTGGTAAGTGTGAAATGTTTTCATGTCTTGAACATAGAGGAAGATCCATGGGCTCTCTGCCATTGATACAGTAGGAAAAAAGTGTCTCCTATATCAGCCAAATGATAGTCCCCTGGAGGCACTGATCTGGCTATAAGGCCATAATCAGATTAGTGGATGGCCAGCTAAGCAGCTGCTGTAAGTCCCAGCCCATAAAGGGTGATGGAGCATGAGTAGAAATATAAAAGAGTCATAATATCATGCTAGTCATCAGAGTCTGTCTCAGGAAGAGTGCTGTTTGGGGTGGAAAGGAATATTTTACTAGCTTCTTGGTATATAAGAAGGCCTCAGTAACAAGAGGTGACAGATACACTGGCTTTGTAGAGGATGTACTCAGATCAAAGTAGAACTTTTATTTTGCTGAGAAAATGTGTAAACATTATGTCCAGAGTTGAGTTGCTGAGATCCACAAATAGGGTCTGAGCCTGTCATCCTGGCCCCCCTTTTCTGCTCTTCTTTCAACGATGTCCCACTCAAATCTACTAAAATGCTTAAACCACTACTTTAAGAACACTGATTTAATTGGGTATCAAATTATTAACCTGTTAACTGCATCGAACCCAAAGTAGCCAGCAGCAGGTCTGAGCTGGTGAGAAAGAATTGGGGACCCTCCTACAAGGAGAGATCAGCTAGAAATACTAACATGAGGTTCGTACTTGTATGCATCAGGTAGGGGTCTGGAGCCCTTCTATCCTGAAGGTCCCAATGCTATAACCGTATTACTGTAAAACAGACACTAGTACTGGCTTTCTCCCCTGGTACTGTGGCACCTGCTGGGGCCAGTAAAATTACATTGGGGTCAAGGAGAGTGTCTTTCCTGGCCATGAGTTGTTATTGGTGGTAGAAAGCATGAAATCATAACAGGAAGTGAAAGAAGAGGTCTGGCCAGAAAGTAGCAGCTGGGATTTGCATAGCTCCAGAGGTGGGGAGCTCTGAGGGTGCACCCCAGCCAAGTAGGGCAGGGTCAACTTGATGAGAAATCTGGGGCAAACAGATTCAGGATATTGCTGTAATCTGTGTTGAAAACTAGAGAAAGAGGCCTGACCTGTGGTGGCGCAGTGGATAAAGCATTGACCTGGAAATGCTGAGGTCGCCGGTTCAAAACCCTGGGCTTGCCTGGTCAAGGCACATATGGAAGTTGATGCTTCCAGCTCCTCCCCCCTTCTCTCTCTCTGTCTCTCTCTCCTCTCTCTCTCTCTCTCTCTCTCTCCCTCTCTCTCTTCTCTAAAAAATGAATAAATAAAAAAAAATAATAAATAAAAAATTAAAATAAATACTGTATGTTTGAAAACTAGAGAAAGAAAGAGAGAGAGAGAGTCTTACAAAAAGCCTGTACTTCCGCATAACAAGAGCTTTACCAGGGACAAAGAGGTACATTCGTGTCCCCTTTGGTCGTATGCTGCTTCATCCACAATCACCATTAATTTTCATGACTATAATTCAAGTTTGAAAAAAAACAGTTTTCATTTAGAAAAGAGAAAATTCTATACAGTGTTTGGAAATCTTATTTTATTTTTTATAATTCAATAATTTTTAGTAAATTTATAAAGTTGTGTGACCATTTTAAAAATCCAGTTTTAGAACACTTCCTTCATCTCTAAAGAATTCTTTCTACCTGTTTGCAGTCTGTGCTGCTCCCCATCTGCGTCAGTTTTGAAAGTAAAAGGAATAAGCGCACGTTGAATATTCAAGATTGCCTCTGTGGAAACAATTGTGCTTGCGGCTCCTAAATAGAATGATCCTCTTCAGTAATAAGATTTTTTCAGCATTTGGGTTTTGTAAATTTTTATTTTTTGGTCAAGGGCAGTGTTTATTGATACCGACAACCAGGAGAGAATTTCTGACTCTCACCCTGAACATTTAGTTAAACATGCATACCATCTGTCATGCATACCTGCTGGTGTGGCTGCCTGACAGCCAAAAATCAGCTCCTCAGTTTTGGGTGTACATCTAATGAGCTAGTGGGGGGTGTTTCTGACATCAATAACCAATTCTCCAACTCTCCGGATACCAAATATGTGTGTTTAACAACTCACTTCGATTCTAATACCAACTATTTGGAGTTAGCACAGAACTCCAAGATTAAGGGCTCAGTCCCACAAGACTGCCCCTCACTTCAGATGCCAGTCATAAGTCCTGGAACTCTTATACTTTTGATTGACTGGCTATAAATCAAAGATTCCTGTAACCCCTTCCTCAAGTTTGACAATTTGCTGGAACAGCTCACAGAATTCAGACACAATTGACTTATTTTCACTAGTTCATTTTAAAGGAGGTTATAAAGGATACAAATTAACCATGAGATGAAGGTCCAAATGGGCCCAAAGTGAGGGAGTTTTCTTTTGTCTCATAGAAAAGAGGTACACCAACCTCCCAGCTCATAGATGCATTTACCAACTGGAAGCTCTCTGAACTTTATTATTTATGGGTTTTAATGGAGTACTCATTTTATAGACAAGACTGATTGAATCATCCGCCACTGGTAATTAACTCACGCTCTAGCCCCTCTTCTTTCTCTGGAGGATGGGTAAGGCTGAAAGTTCCAAGCTTCAAATCAAGTCTTGATCTTTCTGGTGATCAGCTTCTATCCTGAAGATTTATAGCAGTTGCCAGACAGCACCTCATTAGAAAAAAGATGCTCCTATTAACCTATCACTCAGGGAATTCCAAGAGTAGTTTTAGGGGTTCTGTGTTAACATCTGGGTAAAAGATCAACTATCTTTTTATGATTCTGTACTTGGGGATTATCTTTAAAAGTTCCAGCTCCTGAGCTGTATCTTTAGATTCTGATCTAGTTGATCTTGGTAGGATCTGGGTATGGATAATTTAAAAAATATTCCATATAGGTCTAAAGTATAGCTGAAATTGATAATCACTGTAAAATATTTGTTGATCACCTTCTATATGTTTAGTGGGGCTATACTGGACTTTATGGCAATTAGAAAGAAAAATAAAACTTATTCTAACACTTTAAGGGGTTTATAATCTAGGTTTAGGATCAGAGAAGTGGATGTACATATTATAAAAGAAAGAAACATGGTAAGGTATTCTATAAAGAAATAATAAAGAAGCAATTGCTTTTGCCTAGAGGGATTGGAGAAGGCTCTACAGAGGTGGAAGTCTGTGCATTGGGCTTTGAAACATGAGTCAAACTGTTATAGGCAGAAAATGTGGAGTAGGCATTGTAGTCCCAGTATACAACTTAACTTCAAATTTCATAGTCAACTCTGTCTTACAATATTATTTTGGAAGAAAAAAATGCTCGGTTAAAAAATCCAGTTACACATTTATATGTTTAACAAATATCCTTTATTTCTTACTCACTCTACATAGAATTTGAGGTGGGCAAATCAGGAATTTATACAAAAGTCACTGAGGACCAAAATACATACATCCAATGTTCTGGCATATGAAGTGTATACTTGGTATACATTTATACAAAGAGGCTTGATCCATTTCATAGGAACTGCCAATCGAAGGTCTGGGAAAGAAAAATGTGGTAGGGTAGATTCATGGAGTAACATCTATCCTGATGTCAGTACTGTTTATTTCATAAGTGGAGGGTTTTTGATTCTCTAGCCAAGTCTCTGCCTTCTAAATCTGCCATTAAATGGTATAATTATTTTCTAAAGGAAAGTTAAAGGTTTATAACATCTGGCCTCCATTAGGAAGTTGTAGAGAAAATACAGTCCACACGGGACTTATGGAGCAACACAGTCCAACACTCATAGTTCATGACACTGAGATGACTAAGTGGGGTGACTCTAAGTAGCTCACTGAAGAATTATACCAAACATTTGAAGAAGAATTCACTCTAATTTCATACAATCTCTTCCAGTTAAGAGATGAAGAGGGAATACATCACAACTCATTTATAAGGTTATTATTATTATCTCAATACCAAAACCAGACAAAGACAGTCCCCCAGCCCCCCCAAATTAATTTAATCTCATTACAATAGATGCAAAATAGCAAAAAATTTAGCAAGTCAAATCCACTCATGAAGAAAAAGTTATATATCATGACCAAGTGGGATTTAATACAGGTATGAAAACCTGGTTAACATTCAAATACCAATTAATATAGTAAACTATACCAAGAGGCTAAAAATAGAAAAGAAAATCATGTGATCATATCAATTAATACCAAAAAAATCATTTGCCAAAGTGTAACACACTCACATATAAGTTTTTTAAAATATGAGCAGAGTAGGGAGAAAAGGAAACTTAATACAGAGTGTCTATAAAAAACTAACAGCTGTCCCTAGCCTGGTAACTCAGTTGGTTAGAGCTTTGTCCTAACATTCTTGGTCAGGGCACATAAAAAAATCAACCAGTGAACCCTGGCCAGTTGGCTCAATGGTAGAGAGTCAGCCCAGCATGTGGATGTAACAAGTTCAATTCCCAGTAAGGTCACACAGGAAAAGCGACCATCTGCTTCTCTCTACCTCCCCCTCCCCCTTCTTTATCTTTCATCCCCTCTCATAGCTGAGGGAATTTATCAACAGAAAACTCTCACTACAAGAAAATGCTCAAGGGGGTTATTTGATTAGATACAAAGAGCAAAACAAATCAAAACTACAAGTTAAACCTCCAACAAGTTCAGAAAAGAACAAGGATATTCTGTGACAACTATAACGTAAAAGGGTAGAGGATAAAAATATGTAGTAGCAAAGGAGGATAGAGTGCAGAAGCACACATAAGACAAAGGACTTTTGTACATATGGCCATTTTTCTCTTAATAAACTAATGGTAATCACCCATGAAAAAGCCACTACTGAAACACATAGCTTATAAAAAGAAGAAACAAGGGAAAGAAGTATGGAATAACACCAAACAAAAACACAGAACAGGCCCTGGCTGGTTGGCTCAGTGGTAGAGCATTGGCCTGGCGTGCAGAAGACCCGGGTTTGATTCCCGGCCAGGGCACACAGGAGAAGCGCACGTCTGCTTCTCCATCCCTCCCCCTCTCCTTCCTCTCTGTCTCTCTCTTCCCCTCCTGCAGCTGAGGCTCCATTTGGAGCAAAGATGTCCCGGGCTCTGGGGATGGCCCCGTGGCCTCTGCCTCAGGTGCTAGAGTGGCTCTGGTTGCAACAGAGTGACGCCTTGGGTGGGCAGAGCGTCACCCCCTGGTAGGCGTGCTGGGTGGATCCCGGTCGGGCGCATGCGGGAGTCTGTCTGACTATCTCCCTGTTTCCAGCTTCAGAAAAATAAACAAACAAACAAAAAACACAAAACATAAAATGGCTATAGAAAATCCTTAAGCATCAAGAATTAACCTAAATGTAATTAGATTGAACCCACCAATTCAGAGGCACAGAATAGCAGATTGGATCAAAAAGTGACCCTGGCCCATTCGCTCCATGGTAGAGCATTGACCAGTCTTGTGCAAGTCCTGGGTTCAGTTCCCAGTCAGAGCACACAGAACAAGCAACCATCTGCTTCTCCTCCCCTCTCCTCTTCTCTTTTCTTTCTCTGTTTCTTCCCTTCCCACAGCAATGGCTCAATTGATTAGAGCTTATGGGTGCTGAAGACGGCTCCATGGAGCCTCTGCCTCAGATGCTAAAAATAATTCTGCTGCAGGCTTGGCCCCCAATGAGCAGAGCATTGGCCCCAGACAAGGGTTGCCCGGTGGATTCCAGTTGAGGCGCATGCGGGAGTCTGTCTATCTCCCCACCTCTCACTAAAAAAGAAAAAAGAAAACCTAATTGTACCCTACCTTTAAGAGACACATCTAAGCTGCAAGGACAAAAGTAGAAGCAAAATGAAAGGTTGGAAAATGGTTCTCTGAGTAAATAATATCCAAAGAAAAGTAAGTGTAGTCATACTCATATCTGACACTGCTGACTTCAAGACAACACGGGTAACAAGAGACAAAGATGGGCATTTCATAATGATAAAGGGACATTGTATCAAAAGACATAACACTTAATACATATGCACTGAACCAGAGAGCACCAAAATATATATAACATCTACTAACTGATCTAAAAACAGAAATAGACAAAAACACAATTATACTTGCAGATATCTAAAAACCATTGACAGCTTTAGATAGATCATTCAAACAGAAAATCAGTAAAGAAATATCAGCCTTAAATAATACTCTAGACCAAATGGACATAATAGACATTTTCAGAACATTTCATCTCCAAACATCAGATTATACATTCTTCTCCGTGTGCATGGAACATTCTTGAGGATAGATCATGTGTTGGGCCACAGAACTAACATTAACAAATTCAGGAAGATTGAAATTATACTAAGCATATTTTCTGACCATAAGGCTTTGAAATTAAAATCCAACTGCAAAAAGGAAGTAAAGAAACTTGTTGTGGAACTTAAATAATAGACCTCTGAAAATCACCGCATCAAAGAAAAATAATGAATCAGAGATCAAAATATATATATACAGCCTGACCAGGCGGTGGCGCAGTGAATAGAGCATTGGACTGGGATGTGGAGGATCCAGGTTTGAGACCCCGAGGTCGCCTGCTTGAGTGTGGGCTCATCTGATTTGAGCAAGGCTCGCCAGCTTGAGCACAAGGCACTGGCTTGAGCAAGGGGTCACTCACTCTGCTGTAGCCCCCCAGTCAAGGCACATATGAGAAAGTAATCAATGAACAACTGAGGTGCTGCAATGAACAATTGATGCTTCTCATCTCTCTCTGTTCCTGTCTGTCCCTGTCTATCCCTCTCTCTGACTCTCTGTCTCTGTCACAAAAAAATAAATAAATAAATAAAAAAATTTAAAAAAACATTAAGAAAAGATATATACATACAAATAAAAATGGCAACACTACATATCAAAATTTCTGGGATGCTGTAAAAGCAGTAATAAGAAGGAAGTTTATATCATTACAGGCTTATATCAAGAAACAAGAGAGAACCTAAGTAAACAACCCAACATCATATCTTAAAAAACTAAAAAAGGAAGAACAAAGGCAACCCAAAGTCAGCAGAAGAAAGAAAATAGTAAAAATTAGAGCAGATTAAGTGAAATAGAGAAAAAACACTATAGAAAAAATTAATAAAACAAAGAGCTGATTCTTTGCAAAGATCAATAAAATCAACAAACTGCTTACTAGACTCACCTAGGAAAAAAGAGGAAAGACTCATATAAACAAAATCCAAAATGAAAGGAGAGATACCACAGACATTATAGATACAGAAAGGGTCATAGTAGAATACTGTGAAAGATATATGCAACCAAATTCAACAACTTAGAGAAAATGGATAAATTCTTAGACCTGAGTTACAAAGAAGTTGAAAACCTAAATAGACCCATAAGCAGGGAGAAAATAAAAACAACTATCAAAAACCTCCCAAAAATAAAAAGTCCAGGACCAGATAGCTACACAAGTGAATTCTACAAAACATTCAAAGAAGATTTGGTACATATCCTTCTCAAAGTCTTCCAAAAAATAGAAGAAGCAATACTCCATACACATTTTATAAGGTCAACGTAACCCTGATATCAAAACCTGGCAGGGACAACATGAAAAAAGAAAGCTACAGACCAATGTCTCTGATGAATACAGATGCAAAAATCCTAAACAAAATACTAGTAAATCAAACACAACAACATATTACAAAAATAATACACAACAATCAAGTGGGATTCATTCCAGGAGCACAAAGATGATTCAACATATATAAATAAATCACTGTAATACAATGCATCAACAAAATAAAGAACAAAAATCATATGATCCTATCAATAAATGCAGAAAAGGCATTTGATAAAATACAAATCCCTTTATGTTTAAAAAAGTAAATAAAATCAAAATAGAAGGAAAGAACCTTAAAAAATAAAAGCCACATATGACAAACCATCAGCTAATATTATCCTAAGTGGTAAAAAAATGAAGGCTTTTCCTCTAAAATCAGTAACAAGACAAGGTTGCCCACTCTCTCCCCTCTTATTCCACGTAGTTCTGAAAGTTTTAGCCAGATTTATCAGCAAGAGAAAGATATAAAAGGCATCCATATTGGGAAAGAATAAAGGTATCACTTTTTCCTGATGATATGATCTTGTACATAGAAACCCTAAAGACTCCACACACAAAAAATACTATTAGAAACAATAAGCCAAAACAGTAAAATAGCAGAATACAAAATCAATATACAAAAGTCTATTACTTTCCTATATGCTAATGATGAAACTTCAGAAAATGAACTAAAGAAACCAATTTCTTTTACAATTCCAACAACAACAACAACAAAATACCTAGGAACAAACTTAACAAAGGATATGAAGGATCTATATACTGAAAACAACATAGCATTATTGAATGAAATAAGAAAAAGACACAACGAAATGGAAAAACATTCCATGTTTATGGATTGGAAGAATCAACATAGTTAAAATGGACATATTACCCAAAGCAATATACAACTTTAATGCAATCTCCATCATAATCCCGATGTCATTTAAAAATAAAATAAGCCCTGGCCGGTTGGCTCAGTGGTAGAGCATCGGCCTGGCGTGCAAGGGGTCCTGGGTTCGATTCCCGGCCAGGGCACACAGGAGAAGTGCCCATCTGCTTCTCCACTCCTCCCCCTCTCCTTCCTCTCTGTCTCTCCCTTCCCCTCCTGCAGCGAGGCTCCATTGGAGCAAAGATGGCCCGGGCGCTGGGGATGGCTCCTCGGCCTCTGCTCCGGGCGATGGAGTGGCTCTGGTCGCAACAGAGCGATGCCCTGGAGAGGCAGAGCATCGCCCCCTGGTGGGCAGAGCATCGCCCCCTGGTGGGCGTGCCGGGTGGATCCCGGTCGGGCGCATGCGGGAGTCTGTCTGTCTCTCCCCAGTTCCAGCTTCGGAAAAATACAAAAAAATAAATAAATAAAATAAAATAAAATAAAATAAAATAAAATAAAATAAAATAGAACAAAAAATCACCAGGTTATATGGAACCATAAATAACCCTGAATAGCCAAAGCAATCTTTAAGAAAAAGAATGAGGCTAGAAGTATCACACTACCTGACTTCAAATTATACTATATAGCCATGATATACATGAAAAACATGATATACATGAAAAAAAGACATACAGACCAATGGAACAGAATTGAGAGCCCAGAAATAAAATGACATATATATGAACAAGTCATCTTTGGCAAAGGAGTCAAAAACTCACAATGGAGAAAAAAAAGCCTCTTCGATAAATGGTGCTGGGAAAATTGAAAAGCCATATGCAAAACAATGAAACTTGACTACAGTTTCACCCCCTGCACAAAACTTAATTCCAAATGGATCAAAAACCTAAATATAAGATCTGAAACAATAAAGCACATAGAAAAAAAAAATCGGTACTAAGCTCATGGACCTTGGCTGTAGAGAACAATTTATGAATTTAACCCCAAAGACAAGGGGAATAAAGGCAAAAAGAAATGAATGGGACTATATTAAGCTAAAAAGCTTCTGCACAGCAAAAGAAATTGACATGGGTAGCCAACTAAATGGGAGATGATATTTGCAAACAACAGCTCTGATAAGGGGTTAATATCTAAAACAGTGGTCCCCAACTTTTTGGGGGCCACGGACTGGTTTAATGTCAGAAAATATTTTCACGGACCGGCCTTTAGGGTGGGACAGATAAATGCACAAAATAAAATTATGCGACCGGCATAAAAACTGTGGTATTTTTAAACATAATTGTCGAACTTACAAGACAAGCGTCAAGAGTGAGTCTTAGATGGATGTAACAGAGGGAATCTGGTCATTTTTAAAAAATAAAACATCATTCAGGCTTAAATATAAATAAAACGGAAATAATGTAAGTTATTTTTTCTTTCTCTGTGGACTGGTACCAAATGGCCCACGAACTGGTACCGGTCCGCAGCCTGGGGGTTGGGGACCACTGATCTAAAATATATATAAAGAACTCACAAAGCCCAGCAACAATCAAGAAAACAATCCAATTATAAAATGGGGAGAGGATTTGAACAGACAATTCTCCCAAGAGGACATATAAATGGCCAACAGATATGTGAAACAATGTTTATCTTCACTAGTTATTCAAGAAATGCAAATCAAAACTACAAATGAGATCCACCTCACACCTGTTAGATTTGCTATTATCAACAAGATAGGTAATAACAACTGTTGGAGAGGCTGTGGAGAAAAAGGAACCCTCATTCACTGCTGGTAGGAATGCTAATTAGTACAACCATTATGGAAGAAAGTATGGTGGTTCCTCAAAAAATTAAGAATAGAATTACCATATGACCCAGCAGTCTCTCTACTAGGTGTCTTCCCAAATAAATCAAAAACGCTGGTATGTAAAGACATATAAACTCTCATGTTTATCACAGCATTGTACACAGTGGCTAAGACATGGAAACAACCAAAGTGTCTGTTGATAGAAGATTGGATAAAACAGATGTGGTACTGTGGGTCAAATAAGTTTGCAAATATGATGTATATGTTTGCTCACTTATAGTTTGCATTGGGTGTGGGGACAGGCTGTAAGCAGGCAGGATCCTTATAGCCTAAGGCTTAGTCTTAAGACTAAGCCTTTCCTACCCTTTTAATCCTAAAATCTTCTCAACACTAAGTGTTTCCCCCACACCCTTGACTGTTGCATGATGTGGGGTGGTGCACTCTTATGAGGAGTCCCATTTATGCCTCAGATAAGTGGCTTTGTATCAGAGACTTCCTTATTTGTATATTGGCTTAAAGGTTTTGATTTCTACACTATAAAATGAGACAGACCAGGGGCTCTCTCTTTTGGTTCTTGAAATTAGCATTGCATAGGAGAGGCAGCAAAGATGGCAGAGTACTGAAGGAGAAGCCAGTTTGTACAGAGTTTGTGTAGGGAGAAGGAGGTGGGTAACAGAGGTGAATAAAGCTGGTGAGGTAGAAACCTTTGATTCTAGGAAACTCAGATGAGTCAGTGTCTTTGGGAGCCCTGAATGGAAAAGGAAGTGTTTTCCCACTGTGTGTATTTCTTGCCTGCTGGGTGCGAGCTAGGATTAAATGTAATGGCCCACCAGTTCTTGGCTTCGATGTTTCATTACCGTCTGTCTGAATTAAATGCAAACCTGCATGGATCAGGCAGTTGTAATGGTGGCCATGGCTACTGGCCAGACAGGTACATATATACAATGGAATACTACTCAGCCATAAGAAATGATGTCATATTGCCATTTATGAAAACATGGAAGGACCTTGAGAACATTATACTGAGTGAAATAAGTAAATCAGAAAAAGCTAAGAACTGTATGATCTTACACATAGGTGTTATATAAAACTGAGACTCATGAACATAGATGAAAGTGAAGTGGTTACCAGGGGGAAGGCGGTGTAGAGAAGGGATGGGGTAAAGGAAGTAAAGAGGGACAAATATAAGGTGATAGAAAATGATTTGATTTTGGGTGATGGGCATACAACATAATTAACAGTTCAAATGTTATAGAAATGTTCACCTGAAACCTGTGTACTCTTATTGATCAATGTCACCCTGTTGAATTTAATTTTCTAAATAAAATTTAAAAAAGAAATTACCTAGATGAACTTAGCAAAACATGTAGAATTTACATATTAATAATAAAAATTAAAAATGCTGATAGAAGAAATTAAAGAAAACCTAAATTAATCAAGAGATATATCATGTTTATGAACTGGAAGACTCAACATAGTAGAACAGTCAATTGTGTCCAAATTCATCTATTGATTTAATTGAATTCCTATCTGGCTTCCAACAATGCTTTTTATTTTCTAGTCATAAACAAACTTACTATAAAATTTATATAAAAAGACTAGCTAAAATGATCTTTAAAAAAAGAATAATAAAGTGGGAGAAACATCTCTCTCCAAAATGAGAGCATAGTAGGTAGTGGGAGAAATCAAACAACCAAATTTTATAATTTATTATATAGCCACAATAGTTAAGAGTACATGGTATTAGTAGAGGGACAGACATATAGATCAATGACACAGAATAAAGAATCTAGAAATATACCCAAAAGAATATGCCCAACTGGTCTTTTGACAAAGACACAAAAGTAACTCAATGAAGAAAGGATAGCTTCTTCAATAAATGGTGTTGGAGCAATTGCATAGCCATAGGCCAAAAAATATCTTAATCAATATCTCACAGATTATTAAAAAATTGGTTCAGAATAAACCAGAGACTTAAATGTGAAATGTAAAGCTATAATCCTTTTAGAAAAAAGGAGACCAGATTCCAAGATGGCAGTGGAGTAGGTAGATGCTCAGACTGCCACCTCCCATGACCAAACTGGATTACAAATTAATTTAGGAACAATCATTGTGAAAAACCAATTTAGGACTAAAAGAACAGGACTCAAAAACCAAGGAGCACACTGAGCCTAGTAGGGAGTGTGGAGGTGTGGTCAGGGCTCCCCTGCTCCGAGGAGCAAGGAGAGGCTGAGGCTGAGGGCTCTGAAGGTCTCTCATTGTGAGGAGAGAGACACTGAGAGGTGTGGGTCCTCAGTCCCAGGACCAGAGCCCTAGCCTAGAAACCCAGGGACTGGAGGAAACAGTCTGACAGCATTGAGTGGGGAGAAGAGTGAGACTTCTGTCTGTGGGAAGCAGCTGGCAAAAGATGTTGCAGCCTTAAAGGGCCAGTGCAGAAAATACTGCTCACAGCCACTTGCCTGGGGCTCTGAAGGTGAAGAGGGCTGAGAGGACCGGTCTTGCATGAGGAGAGTGGGGAGATTGAGACATGGAAACACAAATGGTGATGGGGAGAAGAATACCTGAGCTGAGTCATTCTCCAGGGCTGAGGCGGCCATAGATGGGGGTGGGGTCACACCCTTCATCCTGTACAAGCCTAGCATGGAACCAGTTGACCCACCTCCCGAAAGCTCTCCAGCTCCAATCAATACAAAAGGTTGTTTGGAAAGGAGGAAGTAAAGGGGAGGGACAGTGACTTAGGTTTCCAGGGAGACTTGAGCTACACCTCCCTCTTCTGATATGAGAATGCACCCTGCCCCCAGAGAGTCACTGGGTAGACCACACCTTCAGGTTCTCAGAGGTCACACCCACTGCATTCCTGGATAGAGTTTCAACTGGGGCCAAAAACCCCCAAAAAAGAAGATACACCCACTTCACTCCTACAAAACACAGAAGCTTCCTGCTGGACTCAGCAAACATACAGCAAGGAAATTAAGACTTTTAAGTGGTTCTACTAGTTAAGGAGAATTATAATCTGAGCAATCAGCAGAGGCTGAGGGAGAAAGTCCTGGAGGAGAAGCTGCATTCCATAAACCAACCTCAGACCCACAACTCTAACAAGCTTGCAAACTACACACAGAAAGAATGAGAAAACAGAGGAATGTAAATCATATGAATTAACAAGAGAAATCCCTAGAAAAAAGAACTGAATGAGATGGAAGTAACCAAATTACCAGATACAGAGTTTAAAATAATGATTGTTAGGATGCTTAAGGATCTCAGAACTACAGTGGATGAACTTAATGAGCACCTAAATAAAGAAATTGCAAGTATCAAAAAGTACACTGAAATCATAAAAAAGAATCAATTAGAAATGGCAATTACAATATCAGAAATGAAGACTACACTAGAAGGAATCAACAGCAGGCTGGATGAAGCAGAGGATCAAATCAGTGAATTAGAGGACAAGATAAATAAAAACACAGAAACAGAGCAGCAAAAAGAAAAGAGGCTCAAAAAGTATGAAGAGAAATAACATCCACACCATAGGGGTTCCTAAAGAAGAGAAAAAACAAGGGATAGAGAACCTGTTTGAAGAAATCAGTTGAAAACTTTCTTAAATTGATGAGGAAAAAGTCACACAAGTTCAAGAAGGACAGAGAGTCCCAATAAAGAGAAATCCAATGAGCCCTACATCAAGACACATCATAATTAAAATACCAAAGTTAAGAGACAAAGAAAAAATACTAAAAGCAGCAAGAGAAAAAAAGTCAATTACCTATACAGGATCCCCCATAAGGATGACATCCGACTGTTCAACAGAAACACTTGATGCCAGAAGGGAATGGCAAGAAATATTCAAAGTAATGCAAAACAAGAGTCTACAATCAAGACTTCTTTATTCAGCAAGATTATCATTTAAAAATTGAAGGAGAAATAAAAAGACAAAAAATAAAAAATAAATCAAGGAATTCATTACAATCAATCCAGTACTACAGGAAATGTTAAGGGGCTTGCTTTAAAAAGAGCAAAGGAAAAAATAAATCAAGAAAAAGAGGATTATAAATTTAAAGAATAAAATAAAAATAAACACTACATATCAATAATAACCTTAAATGTAAATGGATTAAATGCTCCAATCAAAAGACATAGGGTAGCTGCATGGATAAGAAAACAGGACCCGTACATATGTTGTTTACAAGAGACCCACCTCAGAACAAAAGATACACATAGACTGAGAGTAAAGAGATGGAAAAAAATATTTCATGCAAATGGAAAGGAAATAAAAAAGCTGGGGTAGCAATACTAATATCTGACAAAATAAACTTTAAAACAAGGGCTATATAGTAAGAGATAAAGAAGGTCACTACATAATGATAAAAGAAGCAAAACAAGAGGAAGATATAACTATTATAAATATATATATATGTCTAATATAGGAACACCTAAATATATAAAGCAGATTTTGATGGACGTAAAGGGCAAGATCAACAGCAATACTATAATAGTAGGAGATTGCAATACCCCATTAACACCACTAGATAGATCCTTAAGAAAGAAAATTAACAAAGAAACAGTGCCTTAAATGACACACTAGATCAACTGGGTTTAATAGATATCTTCAGAACCTTTCACCCCAAAGCAGTAGAATAAACATTTTTTTCAAGTGCTCACAGTACATTCTCTAGGATAGACCACATGTTAGGACACTAAACAAGTCTTAATAAATTAAAAAAAAAATTGAAATCATATCAAGCACCTTCTCTGACAACAATGGCATGAAACTAGAAATCAACTACAATAGAAAAACTGAAAAAACATTCAAACACTTGAAGCCTAAATAGCATGCTAATAAATAATGAATGGGTGAACAATGAGATGAAGGAAGAAATAAGAAACTTCCTTGAAACAAATGAAAATGAACATACAACAACTCAAAATTTATGGGACACAGCAAAAGCAGACCTGAGAGGGAAGTTTATAGCATTACAGGCATACCTTAAGAAGCACGAAAAAGCTCAAATTCACAACTTAACCCTGCACCTAAAAGAACTAGAAAAAGAACAGCAAGTAAAGCCCAGAGGAAGTAGAAAGAAGGAAATACTTAAGTCAGAGCGGAAATAAATGACATAGAGGCAAAAAAAAAAAAAAAATACAGAAGATTAATGAAACCAAGAACTGGTTCTTAGAAAAGGTAAACAAGATTGATGAACCTTTAACCACACTCATCAAGAAAAAAAGGGAGAGGGCTCAAATAAATAAAATTAGAAATGAGAGAAGAGAAGTAATAACTGACACAGCAGAAATTCAAAGGATTGTAAGATAATACTATAAAGAACTGTATGCCCCCAAATGGGACAACCTA
This sequence comes from Saccopteryx leptura, assembly GCF_036850995.1. Classification (NCBI taxonomy): domain Eukaryota; kingdom Metazoa; phylum Chordata; class Mammalia; order Chiroptera; family Emballonuridae; genus Saccopteryx; species Saccopteryx leptura. The sequence continues at coordinate 72,362,317 of NC_089508.1, forward strand.
GATAAAATGGATAAATTCCTTGAAATATATAATTATTTGAAAATCAATCTGAAAGAATTAGGAAACCTAAACAGTCTGATTACACCAAAAGAGATTGAAACAGTTATCAAAACACCCCAAAATAAAAGTCCTGACCCTGAGGGGTTACAAGCAAATATTACCAAATATTCAAAGAAGAACTAACTCCTATTCTTCTCAAGCTATTTCAAAATATTCAAGAGGAGGGAAGACCTCCAAATTCCTTTTATGAAGCAAACATAATCCTCATTCCAAAACCAGGCAAAGATACTACAAAGAAAGAAAACTATAGGTCAATATCCCTGATGAACTTAGATGCTAAAATTCTCAACAAATATTAGCAAATAGGATTCAGTAATATGTAAAAAAAAATCATACATTATGATCAAGTAGGATTTATTTTGGGGAGGCAAGGCTGGTACAATATTCACAAATCAATTATTGTGAGTCATCATATAAACAAAAAGAAGGAGAAAAACCACATGATAATATCAATAGATGCAGAAAAAGCATTTGATTAAATCCAGCACCTATTTATGATCAAAACTCTCAGCAAAGTGGGAATATAGGGGACATGCCTCAATATGATAAAGGCCATTTATGACAAACCCACAGCCAACATCATACTCAATGAGCAAAAATGAAAAGAAATTCCCTTAAGATCTCAAACAAAGCAGGTGTGTTCCCTTTCATCACTCTTTTTCAACATTGTACTGGAAGTCCTAGCCATAGCAATCAGACAAGAAGAAGAAATAAAAGACATCCAAATTGTAAAAGAAGAAGTAAAACTTTCATTATTTGCTGATGACTTGATACTGTACATAGAAAACCCTAAAGTCTCAGTCAAAAAACTACTGGACCTGATAAATGAATTCAGCAAGGTAGCAGGATATAAAATCAATATTCAGAAATCAGTGGCTTTTATATACACTAACAATGAACTATCAGAAAGAGAAATTAAGAAAAACAATCCCCTTCACTATTACAACCAAAAAAATAAAGTACCTTGGAGTAAATTTAACCAAGGAAGTTAAAGACCTGTTCTTGGAAACCTATAAAACATTAATAAAAGAAATCAAAGAAGATACAAACAAGTGTAAGCACATATTGTGTTCATGGATAGGAAGAATAAATATCATTAAAATGTCTATACTACCCAAAGCAATATATAAATTCAATGCAATTCCTATTAAATTACCAATGTCATACATCAAAGATATAGAACAAATATTCCAAAAATTTATATGGGACCAAAAAAGAACATGAATAGCCTCAGCAATCTTGAAAAAGTAAAATAAAGCAGAAAGTATCACATTTCCTGATATCAAATTAAATTACAAGGCCATTGTACTAAAAACAGCTTGGTACTGCCATAAGAACAGGCGTACACACCAATGGAACAGAACAGAGAACCCAGAAATACACCCACACCTTTATGTTCAATTGATATTTGACAAAGGAGGTAAGAGCATGCAATGGAGTAAAGACAGTCTCTTAAACAAATGGTGCTGGGAAAATTGTACAAATACATGCAAAAATAAAAATAAAACTAGGCCACCAACTTACACCATACACAAAAATAATCTCAAAATAGATAAAAGACTTGAATGTAAGCCATGAAACCATGATCATCTTGAAAGAAAAGATAGGCAGTAAGCTCTCTGACATTTCGCACAGCATTATATTTGTGATTTAACTCCATGGCAAGTGAAATAAAGGACAGGATGAACAAATGGGACTGTATCAAACTAAAAAGCTTTTGCACAGCAAAAGACAACATGAACAAAATAAAAAGACAATCCACACAGTGGGAGAACGTATTTGCCAACACATCCAATAAGATTTTAATAACCAAAATCTACAAAAACCTTGTAAAACTCAACACCAGGAAAGTAAACAATCCAATCAAAAATTGGGCAAAAGAACTGAACAGACACTTCTCCAAAAAGGAAAATAGATTGCCAATAGGTATATGAAAAAATGTTCAACATCACTAATCATTAGAGAAATGCAAATTAAAACCACAATGAGATACCACTTCACACCTGTCAGAATGGCGCTTATCAACAAAACAACACATCATAAGTGCTGGCGAAGGTGTGGAGAAAAGGGAACCCTCCTGCACTACTGGTGCAAATATAGACTGGTGCAGCCACTGTGGAAAACAATATGGAGATTCCTCAAAAAATTAAAAATGGAACTGCCTTTTGACCCAGCTATCCCACTTCTAGGAATATATCCCAAGAATAACAAATCATTGATTCAAAAGAAGAAATGCACCCCCATGTTTATTGCAGCATTGTTTATAATAGCCAAGATTTGGAAACAGCTCAAGTGTCCTTCAGTGGACAAGTGGATTAAAAAGCAGTGGTACATATACACAATGGAATACTATGTGGCTGTGAAAAAGAAATAAACCTTACCCTTTGTGACAATATGGCTGAACCTGGAGTCTATTATGCTAAGCGAAATAAGCCAGGCAGAGAAAGAAAACTATCATATGACTTCACTCATATGAGGAATCCAATGAACAATGTGAACTGAGGAATGGAAGGGAAGCAGAGAAGGGGTCAAAGACTCCAGAGGGAAAGCGGAAAGAGGGAAAGGGTGTGAGACGAAAGGATCAAAGAAAGGAAAGACATTAGTGAAAGTATATAAACATAATACAGAGAGACAGAGGGCAGGATAGTAAATCGTGGAGGGAAGAGGAGAAGGTGGTGGGGGGAGGGGGCAAAGGGGTTATCAAGGAGAACAAGGAGGGAAAGGAGGGAGATATATTCAGGGGTACACTTGTAACTATGTAAACACAACAAATTTAAATAAAAAAAGAAAAAAGGAGAAAGTCTTCAGGATCTAGGACTTGGCAAAGAATTCATAGACTTGATTTTAAAAGAAAAAAGTAAATCAGAGTTTTTCAAAATTAAAAACTTTTGATCTATTACAAAAGACTACATTGAGAAGATGAAAAGACAAGTTACAGGCTGAGAAAAAATATTTGCAATCCACATATTTAACAAGGAACTAGGATCTTGAATATATGAAACAAAAATCAAAAGTCAATCAGAAAAATCAAGTTATCCAATTAGAAAGTAATGAAAATCACTGAAGGGGATACATAGATGGCAAAGAAGCACCTGAAGAAATAGTCAATATCTTTAATCATTAGAGAAATGCAAATTAAAGCTACAGTGAGATATGATAGTGGCTAAAATGAAAATAGTGACAACAAATGCTGATGCAAAGGAAGTGGATCACCTACACTGTTGGTGAAAATGTAAAATGGTATAGCTATTTTGGTAAACACTTTGGTAGTTTCCTTAAAATACTAAATATGCAACTACAGTACAGCCTGAGAATTGCAACTTTGGGCATTTATCCCTGAGATATGAAGACTTATTTGCACAGAAAAATCTGTGCACAAATGTTCCTAATAGTTTTATATTATAAGAACAGTTTCATAGTATTTTTATTTGCAATAACTAAAACTGCCAATAACTTATATGTTTTGTAGTGGGTGAATGGTTAAACAAACTGTGGTATGTCCATATCATGTAATTGAGAGTGTATAGTATTAGTGATGGATAGACTAGTAGGTTAAGATAGCATATAATAAAAAGAAATATGTATTGCTGATACATGCAATAATGTGGGTGAACCCTCAGGTAATTATTCTGGGTATAGAAAGCCCATCTCAGCAGATTGTATATTGTATAATTCCATTTATTTAACATATTTGAAACACACAATTATAGACATGGAGAACAAGTGAGTGGCTGTTGGAATTCAAGGGGAAAGGGAGGGGAAGAAAATTTGGTTTGGCTATGTCATGATAGAACTGTACTCTATTTTGATCATATCAATGTCAACATCCTGATTGTGATATTATATCATAGTTTTGTAAAATATTACCATTGGAGGAAATTGGGTAAAGTGTATAGAGGATTTCCCTGTTGTATTTCCTACAACTGCATGAGAAGCTACAAGTGAACAATCAATATGAAACAATTAAAATTAATCAGATGGAAGTGAGAAGGGAGCTAGCATTTTGATCACTTACTATGTGGCAGACACTTAGCTGAAAGCTTTGCATATACTGTAACATATATTTTTGCAATATCTCTGTGGTCTGTATTATTATCCTATATACAGTAATGTCTTAGAGATGAGAATTAAATTGATTTGGAAACATAATTGATAGAGGTACAGCTAGAATTTTAACCTGGTCAAACCAAAAAAGAGTTGGAACACAAATCAAGTGATCAATGAATTACTATACTTCATTTACTTAATTCTACATTACCATGACTTTTGCCTATTGGGTACATTTAAATATTCTTAGTGGTGTTCCTTTAAGATCTATCTCAAAGCAGCATTTACTATATATAAATAGATCTGAGAATAATATTATCAAAGGCAAACATATTTTTGTTTCTTTACACTTTTTCCCCCTCCCTCCAACCCAGAACCATATCACCAAAGTGGATGAAGGTTGATAGGTTGATAGCACTTGCTAAGCAAGGCAGTGCCACCACCCGAGAAAGCTGTCCCACCAATCACCCTTCTCATACGAAACAAAAAAGCTTGACTGTGGTGAGAAGTCGAGCTCTCTCTCTGTCACCACGTTGCTTTTACAGAATTAAATCTCTTTGGTAAGAAACTTTGTCTTTCTTGTTTCACAGAATGTTTCTAACTCTTAGAGTTTTTTGGGCTTCCTATTCAGTCAGATGACTTTAAATATCAGGAAATTATATTCTGAACATCCTTTAGACACAAAATTACTCCCATTTTGGAATATCATCAGGACAAGCATGAATTTATTTTAGTAGATAATTCAAGACTGACTTCCTTTTACTTGTTTAACAACCCACCCTCTTGAACAAAGGCACTTGTTATGCATTTCCAAAATTAAAAGAATATAAAATGAACAAGAAAAAGCACAGAAAAGAAGTAGGTAGAGGGCATTTCGGGAAAACATAACAACAATACCAACAGCAGCTGTAGCAGAACAAACCTATTGTTTTAAGAGCTTTTGAATTCATCTTTTTTGGTTAAATGAAGATATAGAAAACTCCTTTTTTTTTTTTTTTTAAAGGATGAGAAATGTAAGGTTTTGTTGAATGGACTCAGTTTCAAGTCTTTGGGAGGATGATGACAATAGTCATTCAGAAAGTCCATACACAGTTTCTTGGGCACTTTCGTCAAGAAGAGCACTTGTGAATTGGAGTGTCAATGGCATGCCCATTGGAGGTCAGCCACACACTCAGAGAACTTATTCTTTTATGTCAAAGACAGGAGCATCAGTACATCCAGAGAACCCCATGCCTGCTCTCTGTCCCCAGGCTTTTTAGGGAAGTAGCCTCAGACAGACTCCCGATTTCATGTGCAGCTAGTAGGGCTGTGGCAACACTTTGTGCCCTTCTCTCATAACGTCTGAGCAATGCATATGCATTTCCAGGGGCCAGGTCTTATCAGACAGCCTGGCTGGAGAAGTCTTCTGGCCTAGGAACTCCATTTGACTGGAAAAGATTGATGGTCTAGGCACAAGATATATATTTAAAAGTTTACTGGTACTTAATTTCCCTCCTACTTTTCTCCCTTTTTTTTTTTACCTTCTAGCTCTTTCCTGGCTTCTCATAATCTCTGGCCAATTCAAATCCCGAGAAATCTTCCATTAGTGGATATCTCAATGAGTAGTCTCCAGAAAGAGGTATGGAAATTATTATATTGAGGTATAGAAGAAAAATATGTGAAATTATATTGGTCTATGGTTCCTTGCATCATTTTAAATACCTTTTTTTTTGGTAAATGTACAAAGCTTAGTAGTACATAATCATGTATGCAATATATAAATAAATAAATATTCATATTTTTGCAATGTATTCTCATTAGATATTATACTAATCAAGAGGCAAACACCAAAATTGCAGCCCTTCTCCATCTAAACCCTGCTTGGCAAATGATGTTCTGTCTCCTTCTAAAGGAGAGAGATTTTACAGCCTCCAGTATTGACTCATCTAAATATTTTATTGCTGTATGTGTTTATGCATTCATTCACTTTAGTCATTTAAAAATTATTATAACATACAACAATTAGGCCATGAGCTAGGTAAATGGCTTTGGTTCACAATTATTTTTCCTCTCTAGGAGCAAGATATTTCCCCAAAAGAGGATCTGAGAGAAAAATGATTTGTCAACTAGAGTTTTAAGCCCATTGGTCTTTCCTGAACACACAAAAATATTTCAACCTTTTCTTAAAATGTGTGTGTGTGTGTGTGTGTGTGTGTGTGTGTATGAATGATGGCAATGATATTTAAACTGGAAGGCTGTTGTAAAAATTGAATGACACAATCTTCATTAATGTAGCATGCTGTTAATTGGAACAGTTTAAAATGTAATGTAGCAGCATATCTGATGCTCAGAAACAGTAATTCCCTCCTCCAGCCTGCCCTAAATAACATGATTTTCTTCAATATCTCCTCGAAATGCATTACATTAGTTTATGACTTGGTGACTGAAAGTGGATGCTTCACTCTGCTGCAGCCACGGTGGAGGCAAAACTCCCTTCCCAACTGAATACATCAAACCTTATTTAAGGCATCTGGGAAATATGAATTTGTCCTGCATTTTCTCTCTCTAATGGCACCTCATTGCCGACTCACATTTATCTCACTGTTAGTTATGCATCCTAAGTGTTTTTCCAGTATGTTTATGCTTAGCCATCCTATATATTTGTTACTGGATATGTGCTCTTTGGAGGATGACCTGCCATTTGCCTATTACATTTCAGCTTTGTTGATGAAATCATATGGTAATCTTTCAAGAAGACATTTTTTTCCCTATATCTAGAATTCTGGATACCTCATATAATTTAATATTATAAACAAATTTGATAAATATATTTGAAAGTTTTTCACAGAGGTGATAAAAAAAAAAGACATTTCTCTACCAGAAAGTATTTGAGAGAGCTTCCCAGGCCAATGCCATTAATAATATTTTTTATCCTCTTACCTTAGGCTAAAAGAAATGTACAAGCAGTGAACAAAGCATAGTGATGTGGGCAAATGCCTAGAGTGATGGGAATATGTGGGTATGAATCCTAACACTCTTGGGAGATCAAGGAATTCTTCCAAGAACATGTGACATCTATGCTGAGACAGGTAAAAAAAAAAAATGGCCAGAAGAATATGCAGGAGAATAGTATAAAGGTCTGAAAAGGCCCTGGCCAGTGGCTCAGTGGATAGAGCATCAGCCCGGCATATGGACGTCTCAAGTTCAATTTCTGGTCAGGGCACACAGGAGAAGTGACCTTCTTCTTCTCTCCCTTCCTTCTTCTCTCCCTCTCCCCCTCCTACAACCAGTGGCTTGACTGGTTCCAGCATGGCAGCAGACACTGAGAATAGCTCCATTGGAGCACATCAGACTTGGGGGCTAAAAATAACACGGCACTCAAGCATTGGCCCCAGATAAGGTTGCTGAGTGGATCCTGGTCTCATGTGGGAGTCTGCATCACTATCTCCCCTCCTATCACCTTAAAAAAATGAAATAAAAAAAAATCAGTCAATAAAGATCTGAAGGTGGGGGTGCCAGATCATATTGCTTCTGGATACGGAAACCAATTGTGTATGACAGAGGGACTAGGGGCACTGGTGACAGATGAGATTAGAGAGACTGGTACGTCTAGTTCATGAGGGGCCGTGTCAGCCAGAGGAAGGATGAACTTTCAGTCACTGGAAAGACTCTAAATGACTGTTAAAGTAGAATCCTGATGCTCTTGGATTGTTTTGTAGAAAACTGAAAGTTATTCTGCCTTCAGTGATGAATGGAGTTGAGAGAGGGCCAGGTTTGAAGAGGGGGGATGCTACAGCAGCTATATACGTGTGTCTCATCTTCTCTCCTGGGCCGTAATTGCTCTGAAACAGGACATAGGTCTGTTTTCTCTTTTTCTTTTCATCACCTAGCAGAAGCCCTTGAAATTATTTTATTGAATACATGAAAAAAGACACATCACATCTGTCCCTTCTCCCTTGTCGATCGTGGCTACCACTCTATTTTAGGGGAAAATTAAACTGAGCTGAACTACATGCTCTTCACAAAATACTGTATGCATTCTGTATTCATTCTGTGTCAGAGCAGCCTTCGTGTTCTAAGCAGTTGCTGGTTATTTGCTTGATGATGCATCCTAGGAGACTCCTTAGCATGATGATTCTATTGGCTGGCATATCAGTTAGGATGTGTTGGCTATCTGAAAACATGATTTTCCTTTGGTTGTCTTATCTTTTAAAAAAAGATAAAATTTTACCCATATAATGGGATTATTGTGAAGAGTAAATTAGTTAATGAAAGTGCATAAACTAATGCCTAGCAGAAATAAGCACTCAGTAAATGCTAAGTACTATGTGTGATTATTATAATTATTTTAGCTACAGATAACAGAAGACTGAACAAACACATAGAGTTGACACTGGGCAGGGCAACAGATGAGCCATAAGACGTCAGCCCATCCAGGTCAAGTAGGGAATCATAATGCTATGATATGGAACTTGAAAAAAACTCTACAAGTAAACTTAAAAAGTCCTTCAATCAGAAAGAAATACACTTCACATTCTCTCTCTCTCTTTTTGACTTAAAAAGAAGAATAGAGAAGAGAAGGGTAGTTGTGGAACAAAACATTGGCACTACAGTGGATAGTGGACTTTGTTTGAGCTTTGTCCAGATCCTCTTGGATTCTTTCTGCTGTCCCTATGCACTCTTTCCCCAGCTCTGTGTTCTTGCCCTTCTAAGAGCAGCTCTCTCTTGAGGGCTGTCTAAGGGCAACTAAAGGTTCTGGGCCTCGTTTTGAAGAGTGACAGACATGTCTGAGAATTCACAGAGCCACAGGAGTCCATACCAATGACCGACCAGTGCAGGTCGAGGAAAGCCCAGCTTCCCAGGCTTCAGTGGAACTAACCCTAAGGTGTCATTTATGCTCCAGAGCTCCCCATGGCATCAGGTTGGGACTTTGCCTGAACTCACACACTAGCTGGACCTCTCTGTCCATGTTCATCTTCCTCCCTCCCTTTCGGATTTCTCCTGGAACCCTTCCTTAGTAGCAACTCAGAGTCCAATGCTTGTTTCAGGTTTATTTCTGCAGGATCTCTTGGGAGCAAGAAGATAGAAACTTGGAGAAAGGCAGGACAAGACCAATGACACTGAAGACAAATTCAGCTCTCTAGACTTAGGCTGATTCTTTAGTGATTTCTGTGCAGATTTGTTGGGATAGGCTAAATTTTCTGGCTCCAGGACACTCCTCTTTCATGTTCAGAACAGAAGCAACATTAGAGGAAACCTCTTGGAAAGCAAGCAGAATATCCGCCTTATTTGGACACGAGAAAGTTGAACTTTGGTTACCCTTACTCCCTGTGAAGGAGGGTAGCTGAGTCAGCAATCTTTCCCAAATTTTCAATGGCTGGTTTGACCTGCATAGATTTAAGAGGCTCACTGGTTTAAAGCTACCACAAAAGGTGTGGGTCAGGAAGTTATTCACAACCTCAACCACCAGCAATTTACCCTCATGATTCCTGGGTGAGTTTTTGGTCCCGTTGAATCAGCCCTCTCGGTGGCGCCACTAAGAATTACCGACACAGTAACAGAAAACCCTCGGAGTTACTGCCACACCTGTCGAGGAAGCAGAGGCTTCCAGTATTCACAGTCTCTAGAAATTAAGGGTGGGGTTAAAGTGTCATGCTTAAAGACTAGTAATTTCTTAGTTTTCATAAACTCCTCATGCTGCAAAGTGCTTTCATGTGTGCTACCTTGGTAGCTCTTTATATTAATAGCAATATTGTGAAGGTGAAATAGATTAAATTGGGTTCAGTGGATAGGTGGAAAAACTGATGCAAAGAGAGGTCAAGTGAGGTCCTCAGAACCATAGAGAGGGAAAACACGGAGCTGAGAGCCAAACTGAATGAGGCTTTTCTGATTTTATGCTGTGTGCAGAGGAGGTGGGGCTGGGGGGAGTGGGATGAGACCTTAGCCAGTTCTCTAGGGACCAGCAGCATGTAAAAGTGAGATAATTGTGGCTGTGAACTCAGATATGGCAACAGCCCCAAACCAACTCATTCCAACACAGCTGCTCTCTTCGCACAGGTTTAGCCTTCCTTGCCAAAGATCTGAAGTGAGTCATTACTGTTGACTCACTGGGCTTATGTATTTAGCTAATTCAGCTAAAATAAAGATTCTGGAAAGAGTTTGGACATGTAGAGTTTATAATCCCCACATTTCTATTTTGCCTCCTGATTGTGGTTTATGATATCTGGTGATCCTTTTGTTCTATTTAACAAAAAGTTAGAGACAAGCCGCTGTGATGCAGTGAGCACTGCAGATTTTAGCTGGTGGCATTCTCACTTGTCGTTGTTGTGGGTGCACAAGCATGCATGCACATGTGTCCCCCTAGGGGAGGTTTGAGAAAATGCCACCATCTGGACTGGAAGAGGAGGATAGGTTCCTTCTAGGATATTTTCTCACCATTCATTGATTGTGAACTAACAAGGTATAAGACCCCATCCGTGTGAGTCTGTATGCCCATTGTGTGTATCACCTGGGCATCTTTTCATAAGGCCCATGTGTTGTCCAGAGTCCTCCTTCTCCTTTTTTTGGTCCTTCCTATTATACACATCTGGGGTTCCACACTGTTAAGAACTGGGACACAATGGCTGCAGCAGCATACTCAGGCTGGGTATTTCTTTCCAGGAATTGTCACTAGTCATTCAGCCCAGATCAAGTTAGAGTGCGTCCGCCTCAGCTTCCCGTTGCCACATCAGGGAGGTGGGTAGCCAAGATGTATTCCTCAAAACACCTCCAATCCCCAGGTAAAAACCAAACAAACAAATAAACCAAACACACACAAAAAACCCGCCCACATGAAATAATGTTTACAAAAGAGAAGATCATTTTAAAAGAAGGCAACCACCACAACTCAACCACAGCAACGACCCCCTAATTTATGACCCCTGGCACCCGCTCGATCATGGCGTGCTGACAGTGTGATGAAGCAGGGAAGATGGATGCACTGAGCGTCGCACAGCTGGCTGATTTGGTTTTTAATATAACCCAGGACCGAGTCAATAAGAAACCAAAGGCTGCATGTGCATCCTGATTTTTGAACTTTAAAGAGTAGTTATTCTCTCCCCTGTGCTTTGAAATGAGGAGTCTCCACTGCCTTGATACTGGGAACAAAGCGGGCAGAAGCAGCTGCTCTCCCCCGCCCGCCTGGGCAGTGGCAAGCCTCTGCCCCTCAGGAACCCGCCTTCCCCAGTGCAACCGCACAACATGGTTAGAACCTTTGCAAAAGGAAATACCTGTTTAAATTGTTCAAAAAGACCAACTGGGCATGCACAGGGTGGGCACACACTAGGCATAAACCTTGAGAGATTGCCATTTAGGAAGTTAGTGCAGTCTTAGATTGCGTTAGGTGCTCAGTGTTCAGGGAAAGGAGACAAGCGTGTCCCTGGGCTGTGACCTCTATAGCCATGTCTCAAATGTCCAGTTCAGATGTGGATGCCATATTTTATTCCCCAAACTTCACTGGCTCCCCTTTCTAATACACATCCTTCCCTCAATCACATCCTGTTTTGATCTGCAGATGTAAAAAGAATGGGGAGACAAAATAAATTAAATTAATAAAAATTGAGTTTGGAAGGTCCTGAGAAGAAATCTGCATCCTTGACTTTTGGATTTCCCAGGCCAACGAAAATGACATAATGTTGTGAGTTTTATATTTTTTCTAGTAAAGATGTTATAATAAAAAAAAGACAAAAATTCCACTTACTTTCATCATCATAGCATTTTAAAAAGGCATTTCAATGCCCTAAATTCAAACTAAAGAGGAGTCTTTTAAGCAAGAATTTCTTCCATTAGTGAGTATCCAAATCACTGGAACAGCTTCTTGGGCCCCACCCCTAGAAATACTGATTCATGAGGTCTGGACCTGAACTTTATCTTCCCAAGTTCACAGATTTTGCCAATACTTTTGGTCTGTGGGCCACCTGTCAAGGAACACCCCTAAAAAGAAAATAGAATTAGCTGGGTTAGAACTCACTACCTTGCACTTACACTTATTTTGTCCAAGTCCAAAGAACATTTCTTTATATGGGCTGTTTCTGCTGACTCCACTGATCAAGTGTAACTTTTCACCTAATGCCACATCCCTTCCACTGCAGATATAACATATATTATCCATCATATGTAAGCATATGTTACCCATGGGCTCGAACAATTCCATCCTCAATTATATGGCTTTAATTAAAGGTTTAAAGATGGATGTAATGCTCTCCTCCACCACCCACCCAATGTGCTCATTGAGTTCGTAGCTTATTTCCCTCTGAAAGGGAGAATTTCCCACTAGGGAGGGGGAAATAGTGTTTGTCTAGTCTAAATGGTGACTAATATAAGTCTTCCTTTAGTGGTTTGGCTGTTTTTGCCAGTTTTAGTGTTTAGGAAACCGTCTGGCCTGCTGAAGTGTCTGTGGCTGAATCCTGCAGCATGCTGTCCACTGAGCTCCCCCTTGATCCACCTTGATGCAGAAGGGCACCTGCTCATAGCTCTCCTGGTCCCCAGGTCCAATCCAGAAATGGCACCTGTACCTACATCTAGAAAGTGACCCAGGTGTTCAGAGAGTTATTTCTTTTATATCAGACTATATTATTTGTAAGGCATGCTCACACATATTGTCTCTTTCAGTCTTCAGTCCAACCCTAAAAAGAGTTATTATTGGTCCATTTTTTTTAGATAAAGAAACTGATATTTACACTCTAATAAATAATGTTCTATATTGTCTAATGTTCAATAACCAGGAAGTTACTCTGTTTCATAGCAGTCATTCACTCTGGTAGCATGGTGAATGGTAAACTTATTTTTTAGATTATTTTCATTCAGTTACCTTATTCTTCCCACCCTTTCTGACACAGAGAAATGAAAAAGGTCAAATGTGAAGCTAAATACAGAGTGGAGATTAACACCCCAAATCCCCATAGCTATATCACAGAAAAAAGACCCAGTTAATTCAGTGACGAGATCAGCCACATTGATCGGCTGAAGAGTCTAGTGGACAATACAAGTCATTGATTGAATGTTTTATTTTTCAGAGACTTGTGTGGACATAGCTACAGGCAAGTCTCTTCTGAAAGTGTTACCACAGCACCAGCCAGTTGGTTTGCTTCTCTAGCCTCCGCAGTCTCACCTGGCATTCCTTTTAGAAACTGGGTCAGAAGTCAGCCTGCCTCAGTCAGGATCTGAGCACCTCTCTTTGAATTGGATTGCTTTCCAAACAAATAAACTTGTCTTGTAAGACAGTCTCGTTTCAATTACTGAGTACCTATTGACTCTTTACATACACAGATTACTATGCTCCTTTTTTTTTGTTAGCAATCTAAGCACTAAAAGAAGACCCACAGTGTTCTCCCCATCTTACAGACAGCTAGGGCATCAAAGCCCAGAGAGGAGGTCAAAATTGTTTCTCCCAGTTTGAGTATTCTCTGAATTGTCTTCTACATTCATGGGAATAAATCAATGAAGATGCATTAACCTTGAGAATCAACTCAATTAAGGAAGAACAGACAGGAATTCAGAGAGACATCTTATCAGGACCATACCACATTGTTGCCTAGTGAAATCCCTATCGGAAGAAATGAACTCAAATGAGAGGGAGATGCTAAGAGTACATAAGGCTATGCAGTATCTATCTCGTACTTTGTGGCAGGCCCTGTTCTAAGTGCTCATATAAATGAACTCAGTTAACCCCCAGTTTAGCCCTAAGGCTAAGGGATCATCCCATTTCACAGGTGAAAAACTGAGTATTACCCAAGGTAATTTACCCTAGGTCAACAAAACTTGAATCTAAACTAAATAATTTAACTCTGCAGGATATGTTTAGACACTGTGCTATCTCAAAGAAAGAGAGATGTTCTACAATCACATTTCTTTGTGTATTAAAGTGGAAAAAAATACAAAGAGATCAAACCAAACCAAACATATAAACTTGGACATTTTCCTCTTGACTTAAAGCCTATTTCTGTTATGGTGTCACATTCAAACTAATGTAAACTTTTACTGAACCCTCCTAAAGAGACAACAAAGAAGGTGAATTTCATCACGCAATACACAGCAAAACCTTGTCCCGTTAGTGACTACTTTTCATGGTCCTCTTAGACACTTTAGTTTTCATTATCCCACAATTAACTATTAACTGTGATTTTCTCAGCCAGTTTCCTACCAGCCTTCAAACAACAGCCTAGAATCTGAAAGATGAATCTATTCTGTCCTACATTCTCTATGTATCCTTGGAGGAGACCTTGGAGAAGCAGTAATAAACTCCAGCTTCGGAGAGAAATCCTGAATGCAACTACCAACGAGATCAAGGTGGCGCGATGACTTTGGCAGGTGAACTCACTGTTGAGCTCATAGAAGGCGCAGGGCTACTAATTTTCATGCCTGGGAGCTAAGTTTGCTGCTGCAAGTCTTGGCCCTGGGCTAATATGTGACTAGAAACTCAGGTGTAAAAAAGGCATGTATGCCAAAACCCGCTGTTCCCTAGCAGTTGCATTGAAGCAGCTGAGGGAATCTAAAATACCTCTTGACACATGGGCAGTACTGTCTAAAAGTCATAGAACTGCTGAGAGAAGACGGGAAGGTTGAAGTTTGAATTCCATTAAGGGGGAAGAGAGTGGGGAGTTAAAATAAAAAAGTGTTCAATTGTCACTGGGCATACAGTCTTTTATTTTCCATCTTGGACACCAAGAGTTCCAGCACAATCAAGGAACATTTCCAAACCCTGTCTAACTCAAGCTCTCATGCATGCATCATTCACCCACATAAATATCTACATAATAAACAACACCCTGTCCAGGTTGCTCTGTAGTTCTGTCTTCAGGCTCACCTCTGTGGAGAACAAGAGCATGCAGTGAACAATCCACACACTCTTTTTTTAAGCACCTCCATTGTGTTGCAGCCAAATAGGCACTGGAAACAGAGATTTAAAAGAATTTTTTTCCATTGGGGGGGGAGAGAAATATATAGAAAGAAATGTTACATTTAGCTGTGTACTTATTGATTGCTTCCTGTATGTGCCCTGACCAGAGATCAAACCTGTGACCTCAGTGTGCAAGGATGACACTCTATCCATTGAACCACCCAGTCAGGGCTGAGATTATTATTTTTATTATTTTTTAAGTTAAGGTCTAGATACTTGAAAAGATAAGTAAATGATGAATTCAGATATGACATAATCATTCTCAAGTATGCACAGAGGCTTAAAGGTGTCCCACATGGGATATAACTAATCCATAGAAAGGCTTCAGAGAGGAGGTAATACTGAATATCTGAATTGGGCTTTGACATCAGGAATTCAGAAGAAAAATGTACTTTTCAGCAACTGGCTATTGCATGATATTATATGTATTTGGATTGGAAATGCAAAGCTCATGTCCATTACAGATTCTTAACAATCCATCTGAAGTGGTTTTCATTTTATTAATACAAATGCTTTCACAAAGGAAAAATTTCTGTACTGTCCTTGCCTGAGTGTTAAATAAAATAGAATTCCTCTCTTATGTGTGGCACACTGCCTTTTCCTTTTATTATCATAATTTGGATGGATGTGGTAATAAAAGAACCCGAAACCAACTTTTCAAATATAATAGAATTCATGTCCCTTGGGTCTTCCTTACTGTTCTTTTTGATAAGCATTTTCTTTTTGCATAGGTGAAAAAGAAACCCTAAAACGTCCTCATTTTTGTAAAATAAACACATGAACAGACACTTAAAAAATTTTTAGGCTGTATGTACATAAATGAAGTTTTTGTTTTGACACGTATGAAAAAAGAAAACTCGCAGGAAGTCGTCGTGCGGTTGAGTCATGAAAAGTGGGTTGAAGGAAACTCTTAGAACGTCCCTGGGATTCACCGTGAATTCCAGTCATTTCAGGGTTATTCTTAATAGGTTGTGCCTGACATATACCACGGCCTTGAAAAAAAGGTATCTGTTGAATGTATTGAGCAAACATTAATAAAAACAATGGCAAAGAAAAGAAAGTCTAATGCTTTATAGTAGTGGTCTACAAGAAGGCTCTGGCTTCTCCAGGAAATCCCTCTACAGCAGGGATTTAAATGTATATGCAACTAAGAGGCATTCTCTTAAATGAGTTTATTTTTAGACAACCTACATGATATGTTTTTCTTAAAAATTTTATCATTATTTCATTTCATCATCAGACCAATGATAAAATACACAGTGTTATTAATCCCATTTTACATGTGAGAAGATAGAGGCTCAGAAGGTTAAGTAAATTATTAAGGTCACACATCACAAATGGCAGAGTCTGGGAAGCTTTAATTTTTTTAAAAATTTATTTATTTTAGAGAGGAGAGAGAGAGACAGAGAGAGAGACAAATGGCAGAGTCTGAATTCAAACACAGAAAGTTCTGACTCATAAGCCTTGTATTTCACTTCCTGTGTGTCCTGCACTGTGCAGGATCCTGGACCCACACAGATTGTAGGGTGGGAACAGTCAAGGCTCTTGCACTGCTCTGAGGAGTGGATCCTTACAAAGATCAGGAGGGCTATGAAGACAGCTGTGTGCAAGGAGGAGAACAGGGAGGAAAGACTTATCCCTGTAGGGCTTCTGGCTCATTCAGGACCCAAGTATGGTAACTTTAGACAGGGAATTTGCAGGAGAGGTATGGGGGCAAAAGAGAAAGAGGGATCAGAGCTACAAAAACACTTAAGTGAGGGTTGTTGACTCAAAAAAGGGGTTTGGCACTTTGTATGATAAACAGACAAACCTGTCAAGGCTGACCCATCTGAATGGTTCTGTATGGCCTGCCTGACTTCAGGGAGGGGAGAGTTCTTAACTTCACCATGCAGGGGGTGGGGGCTTGCAAACAAGGATGTGTTACTTCCCAGTCACCCAGAAAAGGGCTACGGAAGTGGGGGGACACATTGTGCAATCATGTTATGAGACAAAGCTCCTCATGCATGTT
Organism: Saccopteryx leptura; assembly: GCF_036850995.1. Lineage (NCBI taxonomy): Eukaryota > Metazoa > Chordata > Mammalia > Chiroptera > Emballonuridae > Saccopteryx > Saccopteryx leptura. The sequence continues at coordinate 72,379,347 of NC_089508.1, forward strand.
CTCCCTCCATTCATTCTTTGTTTGCTTTTTTGTTTTGTTACATTTTGTTTAGGTTTCTGTGAAGGGGCCTTTCAGGCCACCACCCACAGACTAGCTGACATTTTCAAGGATTAAAATTGCACATGAAAAAGCTTAACTGCCACTTAATACTAATTGTACTAAGATGTACTAAGTTCCAATGTTTCCCCCAAATAATAACATCCATTTTAAATAAACTTTGGGGGAGATTCTTAATGGTCCAGATAGATTGCATTTATAAACATCTTTATTTACGATTTATTATGCAAGCACCATGATGACAAAGGCCAAGGGTTACCCATCTTAGTCTCTTACCCCAACTCAGTGCTACCTAGCATTTTTGTATTAGAAATGTTTTTTGGGTTTTTTTTTGTATTTTTCTGAAGTTGGAAACGGGAAGGCAGTCAGACTCCCACATGCGCCCAACCAGGATCCACCCAGCATGCCCCCCAGGGGGCGATGCTCTGCTCATCTGGGGCGTTGCTCTGTTGCAACCAGAGCCATTCTAGCGCCTGAGGCAGAGGCCATAGAGCCATCCTCAGAACCCGGGCCAACTTTGCTCCAATGGAGCCTCGGCATGTGGGAGGGGAAGAGAGAGACAGAGAGGAAGGAGAGGGGGAGGGGTGGAGAAGCAGATGGGTGCTTCTCCTGTGTGCCCTAGCCGGGAATTGAACCCGGGACTCCTGCACACCAGGCTGACGCTCTACCACTGAGCCATCCGGCCAGGGCCTTAGAAATGTATTTTTTAAATCATCTTCCTCTAACAGAACTTTTGGCACTGAGAAAGACCTTATCTGTCTCGCTTTATCCCCAACATCTGAAAGGGTACCTGACATAATAGATATCTGATGATAAATGAATGATGTATGAATTACAAGAGTCCTAGGCTAGAAATACAGGAAGCACCTCAAATGTTTCCCAATGAGTGAATAAATGAAGTTTAAAGACCACCCTCTTCCTTGACCATTAAAAGGGTGAAACAGTGAGTTGAGATGAAATCTGTTTATTTTGCAAATGTTTGTCTGTGGAGAGGGGTGCAGGGTAGATGTTTCTCAGGGCTGTGTTTGTAGCCAGTTACTTAGCTTTGTGTTATGAAGATGAACATTTTTAAAGTTCCTTTGGTTTTAGAATAGTCAGTGGCATTTTTTCTCCCACAAATAATGGAAAAACAAATAATCTGTAGTTTTAAGCTTTATATAGCTTAAAACTCACTGCCACAGTGTTTCACACTGTACACTCTATGTCAGTATTTTGAGGTTTTTAAATAACTTCAAAACCTAGAAAAGAAGCTAGGAGAGTTTCAGATGTGTAGCAAGTTGCCAAGAGAACAGAGGTTTGACATCAACTTCATTTACAAGAGCCCACTTACTCGTCAAGCTCAATTATCCAGAATACAATTTTTCTTTTAAATTCTTTTTAGAAATTTATTTATTGATTTTTAGAGAGAGGAGAGAGAGAAAGAAAGAGAAGGAGAGAGAGAAAGAGGGGGAGAAACAGGAAGCATCAACTCATTGTAGTTGCTTCCTGTATATGCCTTGACCGGGCCAGCCCAGGGATTTGAACCAGTGACCTCAGTGTTCCAGGTCAATGCTTTAACCACTGAGACACCACAGGTCAGGCCCAGAATACAATTTTTCAAAGTAAAAGATAAGCAATAAAAGAAAAAAAAAAAAAGGACTTAGCAATCTCAAAACAGCCTTTATAAGAGTCTGGGTGCTAGCCCTGGCCACGCAGCTCAGTTAGTTAGAGTGTCATCCAATACACTGAGGTTGTGGGTTTGATCCCCAGTCAGGGCACATACAAGAATCAACCAATAGTGACATGAATAGGTGGAACAGCAGATCGATGTTTCTCTCTCTCTCTGTTTGTTGTCCCTGTCTCTCTTCTTTCTTCTCTCTCTAAATATCAATAAATAAAAATAATTTAAAAAGAGTCTGAGTGCTGAAGCCCATGCCCTTGACCTATACGAAAGCTCTTTGGGCCCCTCCTCTCTTGCACATGCTAACCAGCAGTTTCCAAACCCAGGCACAATGCAAGGGCAAGTGAGAAAGGTTGCTGGAGGCAGTGGAAAACAACAGCAAAGAGCCAGGAAATTAGGGAAAAGGAATAATATCCATGAAAAGGAACACAAGGTGTCCACACACTTAGCCCTCCTGGAATTATTTTGAAGAAGAGCTTTTTACACCATCAATTTTTTCAGTGTTAAAATTTACTGGCTAACTTTGCCTTGTAGGAAGAAATACATTGAATTTCTTTTGTTTAGGTAGGCAAGGGACTGATGATTGCATTGTATATACATTTTATTTTTAAAAAATGCTTATTTTCTCAGTAGAAAGTTCTGTCTTAGTCACCACGAGCTTTAAGATTTGGTTACCATAATTCAATTCCCTTTCAATTCTTTAAAATAGTCTATTTTAAATCCAAGCATGCAAAGGGACAATGGCATAGCCACAGGGAAAGCATATGGGTAGTGTTTTAATATAAAAATAGTACTCAGTATGGTATTCTCTCAAGAACATTTAATTCCAATGCCAAACAATCAGCTCCAGCTCTGAGCCAGCTAATTCCATCCCGTAGACATAATCACCTAAATTCAGGCCATGCTAAAGACAGAGCCTCCCATCTCTCCTACCTGTTCCCACTAATCTCCTCTGTTCCCTCACACTTTATCTTCCATCTTTATTTTTGGTCCCTTTTCTTAACACCACTCTTAAGCAGCTCTTACATGTATTCCCCTTCTTGCCCTGGCTTCCCTGAAATGTGGCTGTTTTACCTCAGCTTAACTAACCCTGTATCTTCTGAAAAACAGTTTTTGACTATTGATTTCTCAACTTTCACCTCAGTGGCTTTTACAGGTGAGACTTCCTTCCTTAGAAACTACTCAAGGCTTTTGCTAGTGCTCCGAGACTATGATCTTTGTCATAATCCTATGTGTCTTAACTATCTGTAAACGATGTTCTAAGATTTACCTTCCTATATAATGTCCCATTTTTCCTTTATTTAATTGATATATGCTCATTAAAGTACCTACAGAAAAATAAAAATTCTCTGTAATTACATCAGCCTAAGTATGTTGATAAGTATGTTGTGTACTTCATACACATAAACATTATATAAAGTTTTATAATTTTTTTTTAATTTAATGTTTTAGCTTGAGTATTTTCCTACATCATTAAAAAATTTTATCTATTTATTTTTTCTTTTCCAAGGGAGAGGAGGTAGAGATAGACAGACTCCTGCATGCACCCGGACCAGGATCCCCCAGCAACCCTGTCTGGGGCCTATGCTAGCAACTGAGCTATTTTTTGTGCCTGAGGCAGAGGCTCCATAGAGCCATTCTCAGCATCCAGGGCCAATGCACTTGAACCAATCAGCTTTGGCTGCAGGAGGAGGGAGGAGGGGGAGAGAGAAGAGAGAGAGTAAAAGGGGAAGGGTGAAAAAGCAGATGGTTACCTCTCCTGTGTGCCCTAACTGGGAATCGAACCTGGGACATCTACACACTGGCTGATGCTCTACCACTAAGCCAACTGTCCAGGGAAAATTTTATTTAAAAGACATTTTAATTCATGACCTTTTTTTTTTTTTTTTTTTTTTTTTTTTTTTTTTTTTTTTTGCCATAAACTAGATATCGTTGTCATGGTTGAAACATTTCTTTATAGTTGGATATTTAGGGCATAAAAATGGCTGTAATGTAAAAAGGCACAAAGACTATAAAGACTATGGTGTCTTTTAAATTCTGAGGCAGTTTTATACTCTGTGTGTGTGCATGTATGTAGGAGGGTTGGGGTGGGTAAACTCATCAATTAGATACTGCTTTGACACATAATTAGATATGTGCCTTTGCTTGTTGCTTTCATTATGATGGTACTTCCTATGCTCTCATTCAGGTGCTGCAGACATTAGGAATGTTGACAGAACTTCAGTCATCTGTGTGCCATTTGCCATGTAAAGACATATGTCTGGAACACATCATGCTGCTTTAAAATCTTTTTAACTGCCCTATAACATAAAGTTGCCCCTTAAATAACTGAACCTTCTTTGAAGTGAGCTATACAAGTATCGGTTTTCTTTGCCTGTCCCACTTCCTTTCATTCTGCTCTTTACATTGGAAACAATCATATTAGGCAGTTTTATAGTTTATTAACTATATTTTTAGCAGTAGAAAAATAAGAAAGTGCTGAAAAAATGTGTTCTTTAACATTTCAGTACATAGTATTGCTATTAATAGTTTGGAAGAAAAATGGTACCAAGAATAAATTACATATACCATGAGTGAATAAGATAGTATGTCTAGAAAGGAAGCAGATTATGAAAAAGTATTTCTTCAAAAGAGTAAAACATTATAAATGTACATTGTGATGGGATTTTACTTTGAACCTTGGTCTGTCACTCTTCTCTGCTAAGGTTCAGACATGTCTATACAATTTTATCACATGTGTAGTAAAATATATAAGTTTATTCAAATAGAACCTAACTTTGTCTTAGGAGTAGCTGATGTGGTTAAAGGTGAATCCACTACTGGACTGCATGCTGAACTTATGTGGTGCAATAGACATCTAGCAGAGGGATGGTACAGAATGGGCAGTGGCACCAAGTATTTTCCTGTGAAGAACCCATCCCATGGGAGGAGAGAGACTCAGTTGAGATGTTCTTGCTCCTGTGAAATTTTTAAGCATTAGTGATGAGTGGTACGTCTGCTTATGGCATCATGTCTATGACTTGAATCAGTCTCTGACCCAGTGTCTTGGAAACATGGCCAGGTCTTGGGAGGAAGAGAGGGCTAGCAGAAAAACTTGAAAGAACCTAAACTATCTAACTCATTATGACTCAAGCAATACTTCTTTAGGACCCCTCTTTAACCATAGAAGAAATCTATCCTCCTTATATTTTCAAAGCAACCGCCAACTGGTAATGAGCAGGCTGGCAGCAAGAAAGACAATGCCATTAAGCAGAACAGAGCATGTGTGCAGTGCTTGGCGAGTATTGCAAAAAGCAGTGGGACAATGGAAACAGTAGAGGCAGTACTAGGCTGTGGGAGGGTGTGTCATCTCCAGTGGAGCTCAGGTAAATCCACATGCTGTGAAGGTTGCTCCTGAGCACATGTGAGATATTACCCAGAAACTCCCAGGACTTGGGGAGGGGGAAATTGGCAGAGTACTGAAGCTTCTGCAGGAGCAGCTAGGGAACGCAGCTAGGTTACCTGGGTTATAGGTGTTCAGATTTAGTTAAGTCTCATGATTTACCTAAGCCATTTTAATGCAATTTTTTAAGCGAAAGAGTTACAGACAGAGTGAGGGGCAGATAAGGACAGACAGGAAGGAAGGGATAAAGATGAGAAACTTCAATTCTTCATTGTAGCTCCTTAATTGTTCATCCAATAACTTTGCAATTGTAATGGAAATCTATTAAATTAGGTATTTCTTTTAGTCCAAAGAGGTAAGGAGAGAGTTAATATTCTATTGTTGAACTGTACAGACAAAAATACCTCTACAAGTAAAAACAATCCTAGTATATGTTAATTAGTCTAGTTCTTACTACGAGGTCACTGAGATTAAGCTAGGCAAGATAATTTCCAGTGATAGAGTATAAGGGAGAGAAGTTTATGAATTAAAAACCTATGGTCTAAAGACTTTTACACTTTTTAAATTAGGTATGTAAATAAATTACCATGCTGTTCTTTTAAGGAAATGGCAGAGAATCCAAATCCCATTTCACCTACAAATGAGCCATTCTATAATAATATTATTTTGACTACAAAAAGGACAGAATATTTGTTTACATATAAGCCTGAAAACTTTTGAATAATAATCTTGAGAGCAGAGAACATACTATATATACTCTTCAAAGCCAAAGTATGACTTCAGTTATGTCAAAAACAGTACAAAGCACTCTAAAAGCAATAAGAAATGGACAAAGAGAAGATACAGAAAAACAAAGGGTCCAGAGAAATGTTCAGCAGAACCCAGCATAAGTCCAGTATCTCCTTCCTTCAGCTTCTGCCTTCCTCCAGAAGCAATGCTCATCAACCACCAGTCACTCTACTCAAAGACACGCCAGTGAACCCTGTCGCCTTTCAAGGTCAATAGGCTACAAGGCCATACTGCATGGCTCTCAAAGCAGCTTCTTTTCATTGAAATAGGATTTCTCATTTGCAAGATTAACAAAACAGGGAACTACATCTTAATTCAGCCTATACTATGCAATAAAAATATTTTCTTAAAGACATTGTCACTTCCCAGAAAACCTTGAATCAATAATAATCTACTTCTCAACAGTGTGTTTATCTGTTTTAAATAAAAGATAATTAGATATATACTTAGGGTAATAGAAGAAAAATGCACCAACTGGTTGGTATAGTAGACATGTGGAAAGGGACAAGGATTGAGGAGTTCTGGACTACAAACTCCTGCTGACGCTAACTTGCTTTGTAACCTTAGGATAATTTCTTAACCTATTTCAGTCTTAGTTTCTCTACATGTAAGTTGAGAGAGTAGAAAATTTAGGATTTCTTGTTTGATGATCTGTAATCTATCCACATCAGTCAACTTCAAAATGTCATGCCAGAGATGCCATTTTGAGCATTAGTTAGAGTATGGAGTGACTGACTGAGGAGTCATATATAATTTTAACACACTTTTAAAAGGAAGAAATATAAGCTCTTACTCTCTCCAAATCAATGAAACATACTTCAAGGCCCTTGGCCGCATCTCCACCAGAAATGTCTGACACAATCCTTATCACTTGATTGAGGTAATATTCTTTGAGTCTTCCTAGAATTGTACACAGTTTAGCATTAAAAGGTACAAAGTTGGTCATCTCTCTGAATTCTCAGATTTTAGAGTTGAGAAAATGTAGCTCATGGCACAATTCAGCAATAAGAACCCCAATCCCATGGTTTGTGCCCAGTCATCTTTCCATTACTAGTGGCCAACTGCAGAGGTTTCAGTTGGACACATGGCTCCACCACTAGGTCTTAAGAATTCCAGTGAGGATCATAAACAGGTATTTGTTTCAACAGCTCCTATATTCAAGGGCCGCCAACAGGTTAGTAAAATAAATGGATACCATAACGTCATCCAACCAACAAACCATATTCTTGATCATATGCAAGCCACACTTGAGGGGACACCAGATTTCCTTGAAACAACTGTAGATAAAACGAGAAAAACCACAGCAAATGAGTAGCCAACCTCCAACCCAGCCTCCAAAGATACTTATTTCTTTGTATTCGCACCCTTGTGTGGTTTCCAGCCACAATGTATTAGAGTTTGCTTTTCTAACCAAGAGAATACAGCAGAAGTCATGGTATGCCGCTTCTGAGGTTAGATCATAAAAGGTATTTGTTTTTTTGTCCCTGGTTTCTGGCACAGAGCTCTTCATTTCCTCATAACTGTGACAGAAGTGTATTTTGTTATAATGAGGTGACTCATGGCAGCCCCTAGAAAGCTTCAGGTTGGGGGCCAGTCATCAGAAAGAACAAGACTCATTAGAAGATTAGAACTTTCAGCTCTACCCCCCAATACTCCAATCTAGAATGAGGAGAGGAGTAGCAATTGAGTCAGTCACTATCAGGCAATGATTTAATCAGTGATGCCTACTAAGTCAAACAAACCTCCACCAAACCCCCGAAATGTCAGGTTTGGAGCCACTCCCACCTTGGTGAGAACATCCGTGTGCTTGGAGGTTGGTGCAGCTGTAGAGAGCATAGAAGTCCCAAGTCCTGCCACCCCTCTGGCCACAGTGCCCACTCTAACCCTTCCTCTGCTTAATCTCCTATCCTGCAGCATGTTTTCTGCAGCCCCCAGCTGGGCCACAGGCTTCCAGTGGTGGGAGAAAAAACTACAGAGAGCGCAAACACGATACAATGCTTTAACAAGTCATACTATCCCAGGAGGTCAGGGAACAAATGGACTGTGAGGGAAAAAAAGACGTCAGCAACATGGTGCCAAGCCTTCAGGTTTCTTAAACACTCCACAGGAAGCAGAGAGTGCAGAAACACTACCCCAAGGAAGAAAAGTAGGGCATTTGAAGAAGGATCACTTAAATTGCTAGGGCTGGGGGAATCGACAGAAGGTGATGACCATAGTAGATGGACTTAATGCTAATAAATACATGTATATATTACCCCTCACATCGTGTAGAATTTTATATATTAAGAAGGGCTTTTTCCACACTTCTAATTTTGTGTGAGGTACTTGTTAAAATGAGGTTGGTGGGACAGATGGTAACAACTTCATTTTACAGATGAGCAAAGTGGGACTGAGCAAGCCTTGCTGACTCGTGGAGCATCACAGAGCTGGTTAGCGGTGGAATATACAACAGTCCAGATCCCTACCTGTCTTTTCTCTGCCCCTCCTCTGCTTCTTTAAGCTGTTTCCCTGGAAGAGGCAAGTTCTAAAGCAGGTCTGGCTGTGTCTACATGGACAAAGAGAACACGTGTTCAAGAGGCACAGGGAGTGTGGGGGAGCTGTGGGAGAGTGTGAAAATGCGTGGGAAGGAAATGATCAAGGCAGGTGGAAGAGTCCAGATACAGAACAGACAGACCAGGGAGTGGAATCCCAAAAGAAGGTTGAATAGGGACTAAGAAAGCCATTGATATTTGAAAGCAAATGCTGCCCCTCCAACCACCTAATTAAGTTTATCTGCTCTATGTATTCCTACAGGAATAGCCATAAAGAACACACTATATCTTCACATAGTATGCCATCCAATGCAGGCATATTCATTTACTCTTGGGCCTTTTCTAAATCTTAGTCACAGCAAGTGACATCGTTCTCACTTCTTGTTCTTTGGGTCCTGTACCCAAGGTTTATATTCTGAAAGAGATTAAAGATGAACCTCTTTAATTCTTAGTGATAATTCTAATGGTGGGATTCAGCTGGTTTGTACTGGTTTGGCAGAACCAATACCTAATTTTTTGTTGAGTTCAGCAAACCAGTTGTTAAAGTGGCACTTGTAATCAGGGTTCTCTCTAAGGTGGGTGCCTGGGCAATGTTGAAATCACAAATTTACATTCTTTTTTAACATTCATCTGCACAACAGCATATTCTAAGCACCCATAGTAATGTTCAGTCCATCCATAGGTGAGAAGAATTTGACGGAGCTATGCTTGTAATAGCTATTTATTCAGTTCATAAAACTCATCATTCCTCTGATAAAATACTACATTTTAATTTCCTTGTATTTGTTACTTCAGTAAACAAACATATAATGTAAAGAGAAAAAAATGCCAAACAACCAGGGGTGACAACTTGTATTGTTTTTTATCGAGTATTGTTTAATATTTTTATTAATATTTAAAAATTTTTATAACATAATCTAGTTCTGTGTACCTCTTTTATTGTTCTTATTTAAATATTAAATGCACGAAATAATAAACTATCTTTTGGTATATTGGTTTTTTATACTTAAAACAGTATTAGGGCAGAGAACCGGTTGTTAAATTATTTGAATCCCACCAATGGGTAATTCATATTGCCTAGCCACACTGACCTCACATAAGCCAGTGCAAGGGAGGTGTTGCTCAAGTCAACTTCCTCCATAGAAAGAGTGCAAAAACAGGAGATGTTATATTGTAACCTTAAGTGGAGCAAGATAGAAGGTCTCTGCAGGAATAATGGGATGGAGGGCCAATTAGGATGAGGTGCCAGATGAGTACAGTGAACCATTATGATGCTGTGATGCTGTGTTAACCTTTCCATTAAGATCTTGTGTGGCCTGAAGCTTTGGTGCTGAGAATATTCACTGATTTCTGTGTTTCGAAATAAGAAAAATATTACCAAATGAATAAAAAGAAAAAGGCCTCTACCAATATTCAATCTCTCCCTACCCCCTCCCACCAACACTGTTATTTTTATAAGCAACAATATTTTGGAAAATGAAAATTCTCAAAATCCCCAATCACACCATTATCCCAAAGCATGGACTAGGTTTGAAATCTTTGTGGCTCTGACTCAGTAGAGCTGGTTATCCTCTTTAATTGGATTGATGGCAACAATTGTAATTACCTTAGATGAGATTGCCTGTAACATAATTATGTTTCCTTCATCAGCCTGAGCTGGACTTGTGGAATACATAGAGAAGATGCCTCCAATTACTGAGAGGTTAAGGAGAGCAACCTATTGCCTCACAAATCATGTTTGTTACTGTATAAGATTTTAAAAATTAGGTAGGAAGCTGAAGGAAGTGGTCTGTAAAGCAGTCACCTCAAAGGCACACTGCATGGAGCTATACTATATGGTGAGGTGGTTACCTTCCAGAGCTATATTTTTATCTAAATAAAACAATATTTTTAAGGACCTAATATAGACTACCAATAGTAAATCTGTATTTTATCATGATTAAGTTACTGCTTATTATTTATAATAAGTGATTATTATTATATAAGTGATTACATCTAAAAGACATTTTTATGAAGCATACAATACATAGTAAAGTTTAACTTGATTTCTTTCTATGGTTTGAAAACTTCTAGTTTTTGTTTTTTGTTATTTTTTTGTATTTTTCTGAAGTTGGAAACGGGGAGGCAGTCAGACAGACTCTTGCATACGCCCACAGGGGGCGATGCTCTGCCCATCTGGGGTGTCGCTCTGTTGCAACCAGAGCCATTCTAGCGCCTGAGGCAGAGGCCACAGAGCCATCCTCCGCGCCCGGGCAAACCTCGCTCCAATGGAGCCCCAGCTGTGGGAGGGGAAGAGAGAGACAGAGAGGAAGAAGAGGGGGAGGGGTGGAGAAGCAGATGGGCGCTTCTCCTGTGTGCCCTGGCCGGGAATCGAACCTGGGACTCCTACACGCCAGGCCAACGCTCTACCACTGAGCCAACCGGCCAGGGCCGAAAATTTATAGTTTTTTAAAAATAACATAATAAATAATAGAAGATAATTGTAAAATACTAGTCTTTATACTAGATGGAGCTATAATTAATACCTAAGGAGTCAGCTGCCTTACTACAATGATGCCTCTTTCTGTTTTCTAGTTAACACGTGGAAAACTTAAAATTTTTCCATTGGAAGCCAAACCTGTAAACAGGACAAGTCTGCCAAATGTACTGCAAACACATGTAGTTTGGGAGAAATGGCACGTACTGAGAATCCACCCCAATCTTATTAGCTTTAGCATTGTTCTCATTAAAAATAGAACTGCTCATGGGTTTCTTCTCAAGCATATGAAACACAGAACTTGGAAATGTGCCCTTTTGAAAAACTTATTCCTGTAATCACAAACCAGATGGTGCACATCAAATGCATCTTGATTTTCTAATGAAATAAAAAGGGTTCCTATTGTGTTCTTTAATGAGATTAATGCATCCTCAATTGCTAGTTTTGACAGATACTCCTGGAAAGTTAAACAACTTGGCTAGGGCTGTCCTGCTGGACCTGGACAGTAAGGCTCACCCAAGCTGAAGGGCTGAGCCATGCTGAGGGACGCTCTGCATTTTAATTCTTCCAGCACAGACTTTAGTAGAGGTACAAGCCCTGCCACAGCTGCTCACAAAGAAGCCTCCTGTCTTTCAACATCAGAGACAAAGAGTCTGCTGGCTCATAAAAGGGCTAATCAAGCAAAAAAGAGAGTCTCAAACTCTCTCTCTCTCTCTCTATCTCACTGGTCCATCCAGTCCAGTGCTTAGTCAAACCACCAAGCCATAGCCCTCATCACTAAGACTGTCAATAAAAACCTAATTCTGGGTAACATTGGAATGTCACACTCATGACTTCGAGACACCATACAGCAATAATATATTCAAAATCAGTAAAGTTATGCTGGATTTCTTCAAGAAATTAGAGAAGACTATAATGTATTTTACCTTGGAGAAGGTTCGTTTGTGTGGTCAGAAACCTGGAAACAGAAAAGAAATGGATTAGTATTTGACTACTTCTGACCTTGGTCACCACAATTGTTATTTTATAATTTGATATCTCTTGCTTGAAGTAATAAAATGGTTTAAGCTAAATCCTATTCGAATCTGAATCCAATTTCTCTATTTAATTCCACTGTTAAGTGAAGAATACATTCAACTGAGGAAAACAGATGAGTAAAAAACGGTGGCAGGTTACATACATACTGCAGAAATATCTTTTAAACTTTCAACAACTTGAAGATCTCAGCTCTTTTTTTTTAAACCTCTCCCCCTACAGATGAGAACAACTTTTCCTTGTGCTGAGACACCCTGTTCCATAAAGTGGAACATCGTATCTCATTTTTCTTCACCAACTGTTCTAATTTAACAGTGGGGTTGGGGAACGCACATTACCAACAGATTCAGTCCTATAACACCCAACACCTGGAAATAACAAGTTGGAAACTTCACATCCTGCAAAATAAATCAGCTACTCCATCAATTCCATAAGCCCAAGAGCCTGAAAATTGAAGGAAGGTGTTTTGAACAGCACTGTGCAAAAGCTATTGCTGAATTAGATGGTTAGTTAAGCTGAGCACCATGTCTAGTTCCCAATTTGTTTTGCAGAAGCATTTATTTTACCTTTTAAATATATGTATCCTCCAACTTTGGCTAGAAAGATTTAATTAAAAATCCTGTGGCTCCAGCAAGTGATGCCATGGTCCATCAATACTCAAGGATTTAAAAAAAATTTCCCAAATGCCAACATAATTCCCTGGGACCCCGGAGATTTTCATCTCTTTAAGATGTAAGATTGTTTCTTTTCTTGGTATTTTGCCGTTGGCAAGAAAAAAAAGTATTTAACAAACAGCTACCAAATTCATCAAAAGGTTAGGATTCTTTTTATTTTAGTGCTCTTTCTTAATGGGCAAAAATTGATTGATTAGTTTACCTGGAACATTCTTAGCTTTAGGGAAGAAACAGGGCTTTGTACACAATAGTGGGTTAGATTTTAAAAAGAAAATAAAAATCAACATTCAAGAATATAGTAAAATTCAAAAATGGAAGATAATAAAAAAAGCAAGGTCTGAAAGTATTTATTTAAAATCTAATGGATGCATTTTGTTTCATTGATTGAATTATCAAGTCTGTATTGGCTCTTTTTTTTTTTTTTTAAAGTGAGAGGCAGGGAGGCGGAGAGACAGACTCCTCCATGTGCTCCAACCAGAATCCACCTGGCAATCCTTGGTCTGGGGCTGATGCTCTGCCCATCTAGGGCCTCTGCTCCATTGCTTGGCAACCAAGCTATTTTAGTGCTTGAGGCGAGACCATGGAGCCATTCTCAGTGCCTGGGGCCAGCTTGCCTGAACCATTTAAGCCATGGCTGCAGGAGGGGAAAAGAAAGAGAGAGAGAGAGAGAGAGAGAGAGAGAGAGAGAGAGAGAGAGAGAAGGAGGGAGGGGGAAAAAGAAGATGGTTGCTTCTTCTGTGTGCCTTGAATGGGAATTGAACCCAGGACATACACATGCTGGGTCAATGCTCTACCACTGAGCCAACTGGCCAGGGCTGTACTGGCTTCTTATTGTAGTAGGAAATGTACTTACATGATGATATTTTTTTTTTTTTTTTTGTATTTTTCTGAAGCTGGAAACGGGGAAAGACAGTCAGACAGACTCCTGCATGCGCCCGACCGGGATCCACCCGGCACGCCCACCAGGGGCGAAGCTCTGCCCACCAGGGGGCGATGCTCTGCCCCTCCGGAGCGTCACTGTGCCGTGACCAGAGCCACTCTAGCACCTGGGGCAGAGGCCAAGGAGCCATCCCCAGCGCCCAGGCCATCTTTGCTCCAATGAAGCCTTGGCTGCGGGAGGGGAAGAGAGAGACAGAGAGGAAGGAGGCGGTGGGGGGTGGAGAAGCAAATGGGTGCTTCTCCTATGTGCCCTGGCCGGGAATCGAACCCGGGTCCCCCGCACGCCAGGCCGACGCTCTACCGCTGAGCCAACCGGCCAGGGCTTACATGATGATTTTTAAATTCACCTTGGTTTCCCAAAACTCCATATACTTTTTGAGAAAACAAATTCAGACAAGAATTTCTACAAGATGTCCACAATCTCTATTACTTCCCTCCAATTCCACCTCCCCACTGACTTGAAACTACTTTCAAGAAGAGGATTCTCTAAGTGGAAGGTTTGTTGACCTTCCAGAAAAGACAAGGGGCAAAAGAGAGAAGAACCTGATTACTTCCCACTGGCTAGAATGAAGTAAGAAGAACTCTCTGAACTCTTGTAATATAAATCCTTTTTCACTCAGATCTCATCTCTAACCTGCTTCTACTATTTATTGTTTGGGCATTTGCAAGTACCATCCCCCATGATTTGTATCTTAGGGCAAGTGGTTTCTAAATTTAAGTGTGCATAAGAATCTCTTGGGGAACGAACTTAAAATGCAGATTCCTGAGCTCTAGCCCAGCTGTACTAAATCGGAGTCTCTGAAGAGCTGGCACCCAGGAATGTTCCTTTTTAATAAGCTTCCAGGGGACTGTTATTAGGTGGTCATTCAATCCAAAGTGATCTTGGGTTGTACCAAGTGCCAAGCCTTGGGTAAATTGTTATCTTATCTCAGAGTATGTACTCAATAAATATTTAAGTTTGAAAAAAATAGTAACATATAAGTATAACTTGTTCATTATTTGCAAATGTCTTTCCTTCTTCTTTATGATTTCCAAACAGATATATGACTAGCCTTAAGCATTATTTCACTTGGATATCTATAAATCACTAGAAGGGGAGAAAATTTAGGTACTACAGGCTCTAATTAATGTGTCCCTTATTTACTGTTCTACTCCATGTAAGTCATAGAGTCCTTGAAATTTACAACTGGAAGGACTTCACAAAAAAAATTAGTCTGCTTTATTTCATTTATTATTATTTCCTTTTAGGTGAAGATGTTTTCATGCAGAGATATTAACTAACTTTAGGATTAGTTTATAAATGGGGGTGATTTGAAACATTAATGGAAAGTTTGAGCTATGATCTTGAGTAATTTCCAGGTTTCGGCTTCATTTTCACCCCTTCCCAGTTCAGAAAGAAATATCCACAAAACAAACAATGTAAATAAATACAATTAATCATAACTGATCACACACTGTCTGGAATTTGCCTAAAACCAAAACACTGCAATGGACACATGACCTCCTGCTGGTTCTAATTTTCTACCAATTCATGAAACACTTCGTGCTTTTCTTGTGACAGCACAAACCTTTCAACTTCCTCTTATAATTAATGTTATGAAAGGCATCAAAGTGCCTACATATGTGCCATGAAGTCTTTGAGTGTGGAATGGCTATTTCTAATACATAAAGAGTTTGCACAAATAATAATAAATATATTATTATTATTATTTTCTTTGCACATCATCACGACTTCATTTCATCTATTAATGTTAGGATTGAAGTAAATGATATATAAGTATCTAAAAGAATGATACAAATAAGCTAAAACAAAAAGAACAGTATAAAGATGCCAAGGTTTAATTTAAGATATATAGTAAAAATGCTTGAGAAGATCATCTCCCCCATCACTATCATTTCACTGAAAAGGAAAATTCTAGCACTAAAAGCAAAGAAAATACGTATGGTACTTTCAAAATAAAGACAACCCTAAGTTGAAAACAAAAACTTAGTAAAATACATTGTTCTATGTTTCCCATATTGCTATAGAGTCGTAATAACTTTGCCGTGGAACAGCATCAGTCTACGAACTTTGAGAGCCACCGTTGTAAAGTTCTACAAAGAACTTAGAGACAGCATTTCCCTAATGTGACCCTCAACCCCTCAGATGCTTCTAAATAAGGATTTCCTGGTTTTAGAACAAAAGAGTGTGTGGTGGATGCTTGACAGTATAATTCCCTTTCAGAGATTCTTGGTGAATAATATTATACTCAATATAAGAGTTCCCTTAAAATGAGGTAAATGTTAACTTAACTACATCTGTCATTTTAAAATGTTATTTACCCCAGGAAAGAATTTTTTGCACATAGCACCAACTAACATTCTATAAAACTAGTGTTTTGCATAGCACACTCTCAAGAAAGTATTCTATGACTTCCCTTAAATCAGCTCCATGTCCCAAACTTCAAGTTATAGTCAGTAGGCCTACCATTCTACCACTCCCCAGTGGTAACATTGGAGCACTATCTGATCTATACTCAAGAACAGGAAGTGAGTCTAACATTGCAGGTGGCAGCTATATGGCCCGAATAAAGTCCTGGGCCTTCATGAGGGTGACGGTGTCCTCCCGTCCCATCAGAGCAAGCCATGAATTCCAGGTCTTTTCTCTTCCTAATCATTTTGGTAGGTTCAGCTGTGTGTAAGGAGGACAAAATAACAGGGGCTTAAATAAGAAAACTTTCATTTTTCTCTCACAGACAAAATTAGCTACATAGTCCCAAGCTGTGATTCTCAAAGCCCACCCCTGGGGAGCAGAATCAGCATCACCTGGAAACTTGTTAGAAATGCAAATTTTTGAAGATTTTCCCCCACACTCACTGAATCAGACAAAGGTTCAAAAAGCCCTCAGGGTGATTGTGATACTTAACTTTCAGAACCACTGGTCCAGAGGTAGTGGTCCGGGGCTGGGATGGGGGACTCTCCTCTAAGAAATCATCCAGGGATGCAGCCTCCTTTTCTCTTGATGCTTCACTCTCTATACTCTAGGGCAGCAATTTTCAACCCTTTCTATCCCATGAAACACAAAAACTAAATATTAAAATTCTGCAGCACACCAAAAATATACTTTTTTGCTAATCTGACAAAAATAATAGGCATAGCATAATTTCGATTGATAAAAAAATAGTAATTACCTAGCCTTTTTGCTCCAAAGAGACTTTTTAAAAAATTAGGAGCCTATACTTGTATGTAAGGATTTCTGATACCAAGAACTAACCAATCAGAAATCACCTTATTATGTGATGTGACTAATAAGATGCAACTCTATTATATGCTCTATATATTTATGGTTCAAGACAGGGCATTCACACTGGATGGCTATTATTGTGTTGGCTGTTGTCATTTTTTCTTTGACAACCTAAGGAAAAAGAAGTCAGTGCCCCTGACTAAATAGTCAAGTATCTCAGGTTTTAAAAATTCTTGTGACTCACAAGTTGAAAACTACTGCCCTAGAATGTTTCCCTTCTATATATGATTCCAAATAACATGCTACCAATGTTTTCTAAAGCTGGCTTCTCCTCTGAGGTCTTCAGCCACAGGCATGGTCTGGCCCTCGTCAGCTCTACCTGGACTGCTTCTAACTGCCTCTGTCCTGTCCACTGATTCCAACCTAGTCCCTCCCACGTAACTATCAGAGTTATCTTTTAAATTTTTAATATAATTTTTTATCTCTTTCTTACTAGACCATCATCTGATTCCCTCATGGAAAAGGCCAGAAAGCAATGAGAGTCATGGATTCCTTCAACATCTAGCACCTATCTTTTTCTCCATTATCCCTTAGTCCTTTACCCAGACATGTTCTGGATCCTAGCTCTAGTAAAGGTTTCCACAACCTACCACTGTGCTTCGGCCTCCATGCCTTTGCATATACTCTTCCACTTGCTTAGAATGCCTATGTTCAGAGTCCTCATACCCTCTGCCCCCAGTCACGTTTCTCCCAATATTCTTTCTTCATCTGATAAACATCTACTTATCCCTCAAAAATCTTATCAATACACTACTTCTTTGGGGCCTTTCTTAACTAACTCTTGCTTGGTTACTTGCTGCCTTGTGCTCCCATAATAGGTTTTTCTACTTATTCTAGAGCACTCATCAAATCCTATCATATTATTCTGTTTAAAAGTCTGCCTCCCTCATTAGATGCTGAACTCCTTCGAAGCAGACACTAATACCCATTCAATAAATATTAAATACCTCCTTCATGCCAGGAAGTACATATCTTGAAGTGTAGGGCCTTGAACACTGTCAGTGTCTAATAGACACCCAATAATGGCTGCTTTAAAGCATGAATAAATGAATATTTCCTGTAAGTTCTCTCAAAGATGTAATGATTGCAATTCAATTAATACCTACTTCCAATATAACTGTGGATGTCCCTGAGAAATATGCCTGGAAATATTTTAGTTTTTAGTACTGCATTGGGCTTGCTGAGTTTAGAGATGGGAAAGTATTTCCAGAATATTAGCCATTGAAGAACAAAAAAATAATGCAAAGGAGGGAAAAAAGAGGGGGGAAAATACCAGGCTTAGGGCAAAAGAAGTGAAATTTCAAAGCAGGGAATGTGTCTGTACTTAGGGGAGATGGACAAAAAGAGTCCTGAAACAGTGATTTCAGCTCTACAGAGAACAAATATTATCCTTCCCAGTTTAACGGCACCTGCCCCTCTGGCTGAGCAGGAGGTAGTGAATTATGTTGTCCATGCACTGATGAGTTTAAATGCCCCAGGCATTGTCCACTGTGGTGCCACTTCACCTTGAAATCTCTTCTTTCAGTTTTTTGAAAGAAGGGAGAATGTCCTGATGTTTGTGACTTCTTTTCTGATTAGTTAAAAAATGAAAATCTTTCCAGGCAATTGTCTAAACCTAAGAATTTAACATGCTCATTTTCAGAATTTCTCATGTAATTTCCTATTTGGATTGAGGGTATAGATCTTTTCTTGGCTAATCATGGGACAAAGAGTAATGAATACTTCTGAAATTTCAGACCAAGTTAGAATCAAGGACACTTAGCAGGAAGGAGTGGTACTGTTCTGGCTCTCAGGAAGAGGCTTAAGGGCAAGCCAATCTTTATGATCTGTCCTGTGCCAAGACCTAGCTTTGTTTATTCCATCAGTGAATGCATTCTGGAAGGTTTTGTTCATTATTGCACTTTGTGGCCCTGGCCGGTTGGCTCAGCGGTAGAGCGTCGGCCTGGCGTGTGGGAGACCGGGGTTTGATTCCCGGCCAGGGCACATAGGAGAAGCGCCCATTTGCTTCTCCACCCCCCCCCCTTCCTCTCTGTCTCTCTCTTCCCCTCCCGCAGCCAAGGCTCCATTGGAGCAAAGATGGCCCGGGTGCTGGGGATGGCTCCTTGGCCTCTGCCCCAGGCGCTAGAGTGGCTCTGGTTGTGGCAGAGCGACGCCCCGGAGGGGCAGAGCATCGCCCCCTGGTGGGCAGAGCGTCGCCCCTGGTGGGCGTGCTGGGTGAATCCCGGTCGGGCGCATGCGGGAGTCTGTCTGTCTCTCCCCGTTTCCAGCTTCAGGAAAAAAAAAAAAAAAAAAAAAAAAAAAAAAAAAAAAAAGACTGTTCATTATTGCACTTTGTTACTAATCTGATAAAAAAACAATGTGATTGCCAACATTGTTACTTTTCATAATGAACGAAGTCATCTACATATATGCAATTATGATGAATAATTATTGGATGTAAAGTATTATGAATTATAGTTACAATTTGCCTGTCAGTTATGGAGCTACTATACAATGCAAATAAAAAAGTCGACCATTTTTTCATAATTTTCATGAAGGGCCCTTCTGGATGCAAATTTTTATTTATGTAATTTTCATAGGCTGTAATTTGACACAATCTCCGTATCTTAAGCAAGAGGTTTGTTGTAAACATACTAGTTTGCAATTACCATACAGTTAAATGACTAATCACAGAAACTCACTCCACCATCATTGACAAAAATGGCCACATTTACATCTGAAATTAACACTGAAGAAATGGGTCTGCCTTTCACCCATATCCAGGAAGTCAGTCACAGCAAAATGGCCCAACTGTGACTACAATTTTGTGACAAGATACAATTAATCTGTGTTGTCTGAGTCAGAAAAACATTCATATCTCAGATCCTGTTTTCCCACTCTAAGTACGTTGGATGCGATGAAAAAGAATGAGGAGAATTCACTCATGACGACAGGGTGAGACATTCTCTAAGTATGTTTGTATGAGATGTTCAAACTCTTTTCACAACATTTTTCTTTCCCACTAACTCTTCTCTGTGGCCTACCAAATACATAGATATTGATTTTTAATGAAATGTACTTATGAAACAGTGGTCATATCTTCCCAACTCCCATGACCTTGATTTCAGAAATAACATCTAGTTCAGTGACCTGCTAGAGACTTAATGTTAACTGAAAAGTTCAGAAAATGTCACTGAAAATGCCACTAATGCCACTGCTCCCATCTGGATTTCATGCCTATCCACCAAAGTTTATCATTTCATACTGATAGGTGCAGCAGTCTTTTAGCATATATTTACTGTAGTTAACTTTCTTTCCTGTCCTCTACTGTGGTTCTTTCAAAATGTGACTCTTTCCAAGCCTACCACATTTCTTATCAGTGTCAGCAGATAATCCTTTTTCTCTGAACCCAGGCACCCGAGAAACTGATACAGGGAACTCCCTCAACATCCTGACTCTTCTGTACCAACCCCCACATCCCATCCTTCATCCACACATTTACTGCCTTTACTTTTCTTTGCCTGTTTCCCTCCTGATACAATGAAGGTGGTATTTCTCTTAGAGTTGAACTGAACCCTCACAATTTGAGATCCTATCCTCTTGTAGCTCTTCTCTCCTATACTTTCAACTTTCAGTACATCTTTGCCATCAATATCTTAAATCAAAAATCAAATAACCACTTCCTGTCCACCTTTCTGCTTCTTGGAGATCAAACTTCTTGAAAATATTGCTTCCAACCCTTGTTATCCTCTGTGTTAGCCAGTCCACAAAAATGAGCCTACAACCCACCACCCCTCCTGGTATTCATATCCTCATTTAGTCCCCTCTCTCTGAAGCTGAGCTGGACTAGTGACTCATTTTTTTTTTTTTTTTTGGCTGAAAAAAATAATACAGCAAAGTGACATTGTGTAACTTTTGAAGTTAGGTCAGAAACAGTCTTGTCTTTTCTACCTGGGTCTCCTAGAACACTTGCTCTTGGGGAAGCTGGTCACCATGTAAAAAGTCCAACTACCCTGTGACTAATGTCAGGATACCCAAATTGGCTGTGTGGAGAGGCAGTGTGGAGAGAAAGAATGATCCCTGCTGGGCAAACAAGTGTGTAACAGTGTGTTAGGCTTGTTCACCTTGTACTTTGCCTGACTGGTGCATGAATACGGGGCAATGCCATGTGTGTATAAAATATGTAAGGCTGTATGTTCATGCTCTCAGGGTGGCAGATTGCAAATTGTGGATTGTCTGCCTCCTTGGAAGGGGCCGTTGTTTGTTATTGTTTGCTGTGGAAGGAGTCCCCCCCCCCCCCCCCCCCCCGCCACAACCCAGCCTATTTGACTTAAGGGTCCAAATCCAGTGTGAACCTGAATGGCCACAACCACCAGCCTTACAATCCCCACTTAGCACTTCCTATTGCTCAAGATGAGGCACCTGCCATGTGAGTAAAGACCTCTTGGACATTCATCCCAACCTGCAGTTGACTCGTCTCAGTGAAGTCTTACTGTATCTGTATGAGAGCTCCTGTATTAGTTTCTGAGGGATGCTGTAACAAAGGACTACAAACTGGGTAATATAAAACTGAAGACACTATTCTCTCACAGTTCTGGGAGCTAAAACTCTGACATTAAGGTATCAGCAGGGTCATACACTTTTGAAACCTATGGGGAAAAGCCTTTTTTGCCTCTTCCTAGCTTCTGGTGGTGGCCATCAATCCTTGGCTCTCTTTGGTGGCCGCAGTATCACTTCAGTCTCTGCCTCTCCTTTCACATGGTGTTCTCCTGTGTGTTTCTCTCATCTTCTTAGAAGGACACCTGTCATAATGGAGTAAGAGCCCAGTCTACTTCAGGATGACTTCGTCTTAACTAATTATATCTAAAAGAACTCATTTCTTTTTTATTTTTTTACTTTACAACACTTTTTATAGTGTACAGAATGGAATAACTTTTCAAAGAAAAATGATCCTTATAATTATGTAAATAATTATTTTTTTAAATTCCCACACACCAGAATTTTTTATGTGATTTCTTTTTATTATTTATTTAGAAATTAATTTAATGGGGTGAAACTGGTCAATAAGAATACTTAGGTTTCAGGCAAACATTTCTATAGTGTTTGAACTGTTGATTACGTTGTGTGCCCATCATCCAAAGTCAAATCACTTTCCATTGCCATGTATTTGACCATCTTTACTCCAGTGACCCCCATTCCACCCCCTCTGATAACCACTCACTTTTATCTACGACCATGAGTCTCATTTTATATCTCACTTATGTGTGAAATTATGTAGTTGTTACTCTTTCCTGATTTTCTTATTTCACATAGCATGATGATATCAAGGTCCACCTATGTTGTTGTGAATGGCACTATGTCATCATTTCTTATGGCTGAGTAGTATTCCATTGTATATATGTACTACATCTTCTTTATCCAATCCTCTATTGAGGGACACTTTGGTGATCTTATTTCTAATAAGATTATATTCTGAGATTTTTTTTGAGGGTTAAAATTCAGCTAAAAATAAACCTCAATCTAGAACCACCCAATTGAACCCAGTTAACCCACAAAACTGAGAGAGATAATAATAAATGGTGGATTTAAGCCACTAAATTTTAGGGTGTTTTGTTCCATAGCAAAGGTAAGCAAAATGCCTTTCTTTACCAACTCTACTCATGGTAGTTTGGCTTCTACCAAACCAGTCTTTTGAAGAGGTCACCTGTGTCCTCTTTAGTATTAAATTCAATGGGCAGAGGTGCTATTCTAGAAGGATGACACAGCTTATCTATCTACCTCCCTTTCACCTTGAAGTCCATCAAAATGACCAAAGAAATTTGTATGTAAGAATAAATTTGTCAAATCCCTGAAAAACAAAGAAAGACGACATTAGCAGACCAGACACTCAAAGCTTTTCTTAAAGATGGAAAGTAGATAGAATTGGATTGAACAAGAAAGCAAAAAACACAGTCAAGGAAGTCCGTATCTGAGAAGAGAGCTGCTTGCTGCTCCACAGAGCCCAGGGACCTCAGGGTGAGGAGGCTCTGTCAGGGTCCAAGCCAGTTTCTTCTGCCCTCCTCCTCTCCCCCTCCATGCAAAGAAGCTGTGGGAGACATGCTCCATCACCTACAGTTGCTGCAAAAATAAAGTAGGGCCTTTCCTTGGCAGCCTCTTATCTTGGGGATTAGAACCAGAACAAGTGGCAGTGTCCTTGATAAAAGTGGATACAACAGATAGGGAGGAAACGAGTTTGAGAGGGGCACATAGCTCAGCACAGGAACAGGAGCCACGAAAGGACTTCCCATACACTTACCCTTTCCTGTTACCACAATCTGGGTGGACGTGGTGCCCTCTCCTGTCCACCTTCACCCTGACAGAAGCAGGCCCTTGTGTGACTAATCCAGCCTATCCACTTGCAGGGGTCCCCAAACTTTTTATACAGGGGGCCAGTTCACTGTTCCTCACCGTTGGAGGGCCACCACATATAGTGCTCCTCTCACTGACCACCAATGAAAGAGGTACCCCTTCTGGAAGTGCGGGGGGGGGGGCGTGGATAAATGGCCTCAGGGGGCCACATGCAGTCGCGGGCCATAGTTTGGGGATGCCTGATGAAGAATTGTTTAACCGCCAAGAGTGCAGAGCTGTTCAGAAAAAGACACACCTTTAATTCAAAAGTTCTCAACGTTGGCACTGTTGACATTTGGGGCCAGAAAATTCCTTGTTGCGGGGGACTGTCCTGTGCATTGTAAGGTGTAGGACAAACAACATCCTTACCCTCTAATCACAAGATGCCATAAGTATTTCCCCTGCCTGGTGCTGCGACAACCAAAAATGTCTCTAGACATTTCCAAATTGCTCTCTATTAAGAATCATTACATTTCATTCATGACTAACAAACCCCCTCTTTGGCTCTCTGCTTACTGCCAGGAAACTATAAAACTCAGTTCTCTAGGAAATACTACTCGTGTCTAATTGTAACTGCCTCCTCAGCCTCTACTTCCACTCTCTAAGTCTTCCAAGGACTTGACTTTCCTTCACAGACAGAGCCACGGTAGAGGCGCAGACTTCCAGAGAACATCCAGATGTTGGTCTTCACACTGCACTCATGAATGCCTTCAAGGGAGGCTCTATGCAGTTTCAACAGCATATTTTGTGTTTTTGGATACATGCAGTTCTTGTGCAGACTGGAATTATCCCCCAGGTTAATGAGTGTTTGTGCTGAGCTTGGAGAGCATGGCTTAAAAAGAAGTAAAGGCAGAAGTGGGTGGTTCAAAGGCCTTCACAAAGGATTCAATCCATTGAAATTAGTGGAAAGAGTAAACTGCTCTCTGAAAGACTGGGGTAGCAAGAGAATGGGCTAAAATTCTCCCCTCGAGACAGTTGGCCTTGCTGAGTGTCATCTGAGTTCACTGCTCCTCTCTAAAAAGGAAATGCTTCCTGGAAAGGTAAGCCTGACCTGCATCTGGGTGGAAACCCTCACATACCAGGCACTCCAGAGAGAAGCAGAGGGAAGAAGAGGACAGGCTTGTTTGGGGGATCCTTGGAGCAAGCCCACTCTCACTAGAGGAATGGGGGGGGGGACGTGGGGAAGGGGCAGGGGCAAGAAGAGGCTCTTTTAGCTCAGTCTTTGCTTTGGTGGGGTGGGGAAGAGATTTCTTCATTAGTTAGGCATCCAGTTACCTCTCTCTAATGCTTTTCCATGGAAGTAGGTGCCTCGTGCCACCTTCCACCACTCTTTTCAGAAAGAA
Source organism: Saccopteryx leptura (assembly GCF_036850995.1). NCBI lineage: Eukaryota > Metazoa > Chordata > Mammalia > Chiroptera > Emballonuridae > Saccopteryx > Saccopteryx leptura. The sequence continues at coordinate 72,403,882 of NC_089508.1, forward strand.
CACATCTGAGTAAACCAACAGTGCTGGCTCAACTCATTTATCTACAAAAGCAAGCTCACTGCCAATGCAAATGGAAAAGGGGGAGAAGACCCAGGCATTCTCTAGTTTACCAAGATACCATAGTACCTCTCTCTCTCTCTTTCTCTCTCTCTTTCTCTCTCTCTTTTGCAAGAGACAGACAGACAGAGAGGTAGGCAGGAAGGGAAAGAGATGAGAAATAAAGTTCTTGTGGCACCTTAGTTGTTCATTGATTGCTTTCTCATATGTGCTTTGACTGGGGGGGCTCCAGTTGAGCCAGTGACCCCTTGCTCAAACCAGCGACCTTGGGTTCAACCCAGTGACCCTGGGTGTCAAGCCAGTGACCATGGGATCATGTTGATTGTCCTACAATCAAGCTGGTGACCATGCTTAAGCTGGCAACCTTGGGGTTTTGTACTTGGGTCCTCTACATCCCAGGTCAACACTCTTATCCATTATGCCACCACCTGTCAGGTCAATGGTACCTCATATTTTCAGAAAAGTGTTATTGCTTCAGAGAAGTGGCCAGAAAACGCTGAGATGTTACTTATTTTTATATATAATGTTTTATCAAAACACAGGCACACTGTGAGATATTATCTATTTTCTATTTTTGTAAATAAAGTTTTATTAAACAGCAGCCACATTCGCTGATGGCTGCTCACAGTGATAGGATAGATAAGTTGCCAGGGACCATGTGACCTGCATACTTAAAGTGTTTACTGTCTTGACTTTTACAAGAAAAATTTTCTAACGCAGCTACAAAGCACTGAAGGCAGAATTATGTTTTTAAGAATACCATCCAGTTGGCTGCTTTTCTTCACTATGCTATAGCTATCCTTACACCGAGCATGAGATCATCAATATAAGAGAGACAGTTCTGTAGAAGATATGTTTAGATTTCTTCATTTTTCCAATAAATGGGGCTTTTGAGAGAGGTCTATAATGCTGCCAGGAGGGTCTGTGTGGTCCCTCAGCTCTGCAGGGATATAAGGTAGAAAGAGGAAAAACAAAACAAGGAGCGTGTGGATGGAAGGAGTAAAGGCAGGTGATGAGTCTGCTTTGAAAACTTGGGACAGGACCAGGTAACTGGTGGGGATGAGGCAGGGCGGAGGGAGACTTGTTGCCCAGGTCCCTTCTCTTTTCCCAGGCATCTTTCCTTCTTCCACCTCTGCTCCTTTCCTGTGCCCCGAGGTTCCTGCCACTGTAGGAAGGGGCTTCCTCCCATGGTGGCCCACTCAGAAGAGCCAGAGCCCCTTCTTCCAATTTGTTGCTCCTATGTTGTGATCACCCTCTGCTCTTCTCTTCCTGGCCCTCCAACCAAGATCCCAGAGACTTTAGCCTCTAGTCTACCCCTTTGGCGGCTTCTCTGGCCCACGAGTTGAAGCACTCCAGGGAAAAGAGAGCAACACAAACACAAGCAGGTCTTGTAAAAAATAAAATCCATCAGATTTCATTTTGAAACCCTCATCCTGCATTTAAATACAGTTCTAGCACAAAACAAGTAGGAAAACAGAGTTTTCTTTACAAATCAATGATTACAGGGTTGGGGTGGGGGGGCTTGTGAATGCATCTGTTCTGTAGGATGTTTTGTTGAAGAAAATTCATTTAATTCAGCAAAGCACTGTTACTATGAGCCAGCTGCTGGGGCATGGGGGAGGCTGTACTCATAGAACTCCAATTTAAAATAGTATTTGTTTGCAAGTGGTTTTATCTCCCCAAAGTAATCATATACAACGATTGAACATCAGATCATTTAGATAATATGACCACCTTGCATTTATTTGCACTTGTCTAATATTTTACAAGCAACAAAACACTTTCATAGAAGTGACCACCTTTAGTCCTCCCAGTCATTTTGGGAGGTAGATAAAGGCTATTTGTTTGAAAAAACAAGTAAGTTATGGCCCAGTGAGCTTAATGGCCTTGTGAACCAAGGCTGCGTTAGGGAAGGGGAGCACACAAACCAAGCCTTTATTTCTAAGGTCTTAGAACCTTCCCTAGCATTCTTGCTGTTTTTTCTAAATTAGAATACTGGTTCTTATCACATCACAGATCTTATCACTTCTTGCTAGAGGCCCTTGAATTCTTATGCCCACAAGCATGATTTGAACACTAAATAAAGGATATACCACAGACACATTTGAAGAAGCTATGATAAATAGCATAGAATTACCTCATTTCAAAGGCACCTTCAGTTACTTTTAAAGTCAGCAGATATTAAAAGTCTATTTTTTTTCATTAAAAAAGAAAAGAAAAACCTATAGGAAGGGCTATACATTTTAAAATGCTAAGAAACTAATGGGTTGATTGAAGTGGGTATTGCAAGGCTTGGGAGAACTGCAGAGGCCTTGGTGGGTATATAATCCTGTGCAAAGGCCCTCTGTGCCCATCACTCCTTCACAGAGTCAGTCAATCATGATAGCATCATGGAGAGAGGTTGTGTGCCTGGTGGTGAGGACTGCAGGCTGGAGCCAGACAGAACCTGGGCAAATTTTCTAAACTTCTCAACATGACCTTCTATGCAAATAAAGTAGAACTTACTTTATAAGGTTGCTGTAGGCACTGAGTAGAATAATTCATTTTATAAGTTATTTAGCACAGTGCATAACACATAGTAATTATGGATATATTTTGTTATTGCTCTCAACAGTGTTATTGATATAAATCAGTGGTCCCCAACCTTTTTTGGGCCACGGACCGGTTTAATGTCAGAAAATATTTTCACGGACCGGCTTTTAGGGTGGGACGGATAAATGTATCACGTGACCGAGACAAGCGTCAAGAGTGAGTCTTAGACGGATGTAACAGAGGGAATCTGGTCATTTTTTAAAAATAAAACATTGTTCAAACTTAAATATAAATAAAACGGAAATAATGTAAGTTGTTTATTCTTTCTCTGCAGACCTGTACCAAATGGCCGATGGACTGGTACCAGTCCACAGCCCGGGGGTTGGGGACCACTGGTATAAATCATGGAGTTTTGATCTCCCTCTTGCCCCTGTCAGGACTCCCTGGTTTCTGTGGGAAGATGCTGCATGGCTGGGGTACTGGGCACATGCAGAAACCTGTTAGAGGAAAGGTGGTCTGTCTTCCTCTTATTTCTGGCTACACAGTGTTCTTGCCTCCATTAAGCTAGCAACAAGCCCCAGGCAGTATTAACTTTTCAAGACGAGGACAGGCTCCCACATTGAAACTGTCAGAGAGAATTTGGGGTGTGTGAGCCCTTTAAATGAATCAGACCTGACAAATCCAATTTACAGATTAAAATAATGTTGTGATATTTACCAAAAGTACATATAGCAAGTTAAGACACCTCCGACAGGCAGACATTGATTGCCTATTTTAATCAGGTGGTACAATTTAGCTATCACCAGCAGCAAAAGGCTTTGGGAAGGTAAATCTAACTATAAATAATTCCCATTTTGATGCATTTATAAATCAAGTAAGACCTTTTGTTTGAAGTCGGCTACAAGGTGACACGTCTGCTGCATTCTGTGAGGTCACATCAGGTTTCATTTGGGTGTTGGGAGAAGATCTGACTTGACATAAACAGAAGCCAAACAAAGCATTAAAGCAATTTCACCAGGTGCCAGTATATTAAGATAGACAGCGAGATGAGGGAGACTCTGCCCGCATATCCCCACTAAATCCCTGATGCTCTTGGGACTTTATCAATACTGCTTCATCATATCCCCCATGTTTCTGAGCAGAAACAGAATCATAGCTCTGAACGAGAGCTCAAGAAGTCACTTGTCTAGAAACAAACCTGGAGCAAGGTTATTGTTTAAGAGACGTGTGGTCTGTCTTTCAAGACTTATTTGTTGAATGAATAAATGAAGAAAAAAAAAAATCTCTCGGCCTTCTATCCCCAGAAGGCTGCTTTGCCCGGGGGCTGTGAGAGGGGTTGGAAAGTCTGGAGCAGCCCCAGGGGTTTCAAGCCTTATCAGCTCACTTCTTTATTAATTATTTATATACTGCCTACTTCTAACAAATATTTGCAACAGCTTCCAACAAAAGACCCCAACGATAAAGAGACTTGTCCTCAGGCATCCCTTGCAGGGTTTTATTATTACTATCACGATCATTTTTTTAAAAATGTATTAAATGGCTATTTGCATGGGATGTTATGCCAGAGGCTAAATAAACCCAGCAGAGCCAAGCTCTGGGCTCCGTAAATTTCCATTTGGTTTGTGTTCATTCATTCTTTGGGCAAGTTATTTTTCAGCACATTCCACAGGCAAGTGCTGTTAGGCAGTGTGGAGCGGCAAACGTGAATCACAAGTGAACCCTTCCCTGACCTCAAGAAGTCACACACTAGACTAGAGGAAGGAGCCATGGGCCAGGGTATGTGAGGGTGATGTGTGCAGACAAGACAGAGATCAGAGTGGTGACAGAGCTGCAGAGAGGTGCAGCGGAAGAAGGTCAAGGCACACGGCATCTGCAGCTGGTGTGTCCTGAAGAGAAACCATTTGAAGCCTATAGAACTGCAGGCGAAGCTGTGAGGAGAACTCAGCTCTCCCAGACACCTCCCTGCCTCCCTTTCCCAGCCTTCCTTTCCCAGCTGGACACTCTAAGCCCAAATGCTGTCACCACTGCTTGGCTGTACCTTTCCCAGAAGACTAGCATGCCATCTTGGTGACAAGTCCTGGGACAAAAATGCCCATTTCTGTAGGATGCTGTAATCTACTGGCTATCACCAAGGGCAGTGATTGGAATTTTAATCCACACCCAGAGGCGGATTAAAGTCGGCTGAGGCCCGGGACGCAGAAGAAAATATTGAGCCCCTTACATTAAAAAAAGTGTAAAGCTGGGGTTTTGTGGGGCCCTTCAGAAGTCGGGGCCCAGGGCACAAGCCCAGTGCACCTTCTGTTAAATTCTCCTCTGCCTATACCAACTATGGTTTGTTACCAAGTGAAGTCTAGGAATATCTGACTTCAAAAGAGGATCATGCTTTAGCACAATGGAAGTAACCTTACAAAATGTGGGCTCCCAGAGGCTTATTGTTGGAGTGGAAGTTTCCTGGAGTCATCCAGTTCCTCAAATCCAGGATCCAAACAACTTCTAGCCCTATGTACCTAGAAGATGAGGAGTCTCGGGAAAACATCCTTGGAGGGTCTCCCTAGCAAGAGAAGAGCTGCCCTAGCTTTCAGGCCAGACTGTCAGGGGGAGAAAGCATCTCTTCGGCTGCAGCCCTTCATTTCATGGAGCAGTAGTTTTTACACCTTAGTTTCTGTTAGAATCTCCCAGAAAGCTTTGAAAAGTGCAGATTTGGAGCTCCGTTCCTGAAAACTCTGTTTCTTCGGGAGGTCTGAAGTGAGCTGTGGCATTTGAATTTTTAACAAGCCTCACTGTAGCCTCTGAGGAGGTGGCCTTAGGACCACCCTGGAGATATGTGGCCTAAGGATCAAACACGCTAAGAGGCGGTCCAGCAGAGCAGGACATGTCGGTCTTGTTCACAATGAACTCCTAGCATTCAGAACTGCACTCAGCTCAGATCAGACACTCAGTAAATATTTGTTAATTGGCTTAATAAATGGGGACTTGCCTTGCTCCCCTGGCACTGTGGGAGATGAGATCTTGGCAATATTTTTTTTGGTGAATGGTAGCTTTGAAGAAGCTACAAAATTCTACATAAAGGATTTGTGATTATGCAGATGTGAAATGAGGTGGTGTAGAACTATTCTGGAAGATGTGAGAAAAAAATCACATATACATATCTTGCTCTTCCCTCAAGAAGTGGTTAGGCTGAGGGTGAGGGGTCATATTGGGAAGAAACAGTTTGAAGCTCATCTTGAGAATCATGGATCTGCTTGGCATCTCATCACTCACCCTGCTTCCCAGCCTGCTGGAGGAAAGACGAGTGGAGGCTGAGGCAGTACCCGGGGACTAAGGAAGAGCCAGCAGTGGGGAGAGCTCGGTACACACAGGGGCTGTGTGCTCCAGTCTACAGGGGACCTTGAGCAAGCTTCTAACACCGCAACTGAGAGGAGCTGCCTCTTTGCTTCATGTGGATTCAAACCCCAACAGGCTGCTTTTGGCCAAGGCATTTACCCTGTGACACATAGCCTATTGTCAGGTTAAATTTACTCCTTTGTCTTCTGACTGGCTTTGATAAAAAGACAAGTGTCAATCCATCTAAGAAAAGAAAATCCTACAACCTCTTCCCATGACTCAGTGCTGGGCTTTTTTACTCACTGTCAGGAAATTCTCATGCCTTGTGTCTGATGTCAAGTTAGCAGGAGAAAAGAGATAGCAATCCCCACATCCACTGACTGCATCATTAGACTTCTTAAAGGGACTACTCGGGTGAGTAGATAGGCCGTTGCTCTAAGCAAGACTGGCTGCCTTCAAATCTTGCCAATATCTATGATGGCTCAGTTGACATTTTGTTTGGTCTATTTTCCTCTCACCAGTAGAATGAAAGTGGACACCTTACATTGCCTATTTAAAACTGGACTTCCTCCTAATATTATCATGCTTGAGGAAGCAATTAATGGATCCAGAATTTGTTTTGGACCATTATCTTCTTCTCCAGAGTTCAGATGAAGGTCTCATTTACGGATTGCTGCAGACAAATGCCTATTCCTGTGCAAAAAGATGTGAGACCTAAGTTCTGTCTGGTGATGTGACCTTGTATAGGAAGGGTAAGTGCTCCAGACCTCAGATATACATCTTTACATAGAGTAGGTTCAAATGTGACCTTCTTAGAAAGGTTTCCACAGCCACTCAACCTAGAGGAATGCCTCCACATTCCAACCACACACTCTCAACCACACTCTCTGATTTAATGTATTTCAAAGCCCTTATCATTACCTGGAATGATCTCGTGGATTTGGTAGTTTTCTTGTTAACAAATAGTTCTGCTATAACATTCCATGGGTTCTTAAAAATGAACATGTTGAATGAAATTACACACTATAAACCATAAAGCTTACAGGAGAAATGGGGTTGTGGGCAAAATATTCAAAAACTTTATCAGTGAAACATTAAAAAAAATAAGATAACAATAAAAATGACAACACCATGTTATATATGTTTATTGGCCAAGACATACTTAAGAACTATAATAAATATGTCTCCTTATCTTGAAAAAGCCTGAAGTTTTACTTGTAGAAGTGGGCATGGGGAGGGCTGCCTCTGTGAGTTATTGAGAAGTGATAGAAGGACAGTTTATCTGAAATCAGATGGCCAGCTATAGTGCCAGACATGGCTCATAGCACACTCAGAGACGAGGTAACTGGTGGATGCTCAAGGTGTGTACACGCGTCCAGTTTGCACATCCCCTTGCGACACAGTTCAATGGGGTGAAGTTTTCTGCATGTTACTGTTTCTCATAAATGTAAGCAAAAACAAAATTGTTATTGTGCTCTAACTGTTCCCCTACATATCAGTCACTTTGGGATAAAGTCACATTTTCAAAACAAATATTATTGGAGATCTGATAGCATTTGTTTACTCCATGTACTAAAATTTAAGCTTGATAAGTTCAGGGATCTTTTCTGTTTTCATATAATAGCTTTCAAACAATATTTGTTGAATAAATGAATGAATCAATCTTTCTTCGACTTCCTTCTCTCTCCAGAGCTAGTTCCACCTTCTCAAAGGTTACATTGATCCTCACCAGTGTGGTAGTTGTTTTTGATGAAAGGAGTAACAGTAGGATGAGAGGGGTTTCAAAATTGCTGTGTTGGGGAGCATATATTCTCTGAAGTTAAACACAAAAATTAAAAAAAAAAAAAAAACTACTACAAATGATTGTGATATCCACCCAGGGCCTTCTACCTTTGCAGTCACGATATCTAAGTCTCCTTCTATATATTAAAAATATTCAGGCCCTGGCCGGTTGGCTCAGCGGTAGAGCATCAGCCTGGCGTGTGGGGAACCCCGGTTCGATTCCCGGCCAGGGCACATAGGAGAAGCGCCCATTTGCTTCTCCACCTCCACCCCCCTCCTTCCTCTCTGTCTCTCTCTTCCCCTCCCGCAGCAAAGGCTCCATTGGAGCAAAGATGGCCCGGGTGCTGGGGATGGCTCCTTGGCCTCTGCCCCAGGCGCTAGAGTGGCTCTGGTCGCGGCAGAGCGACACCCTGGAGGGGCAGAGCATCGCCCCCTGGTGGACAGAGTGTCGCCCCTGGTGGGCGTGCCGGGTGGATCCCGGTCGGGCGCATGCAGGAGTCTGTCTGACTGTCTCTCCCCGTTTCCAGCTTCAGAAAAATACAAAAAAAAAAAAAAAAAAAATTAAAAATTAAAAATATTCAGTTCCAATTATGAATTGTTTTGAAGAGTCAATGCAGAACTGTGGATGAAGGCAGGACCCCCAAAGACTACACAGAACCATATGCTGTGTGGAAAAGCACCTGGGATTCATTCCATGATGAATGAAAGAAGCCTCAAGTCCAGCTGTAAGTAGACAAACTTGCTGGGAAACTCTAACTTCTGTCCCTAGTCTCCACGTAAGTGTGTCTCAGACCTAAAATTTAATCACTTTTCTACTAAGTCAGAGAACTGAATTAGAAGTACCTTTGAAAGGTCATCCCAGACAGGTGGGTTATGTCATATTTCTAAAGGATTTGAAATTGTTTAAATTTCAGGGAAATTGTCTAGCACTACTAAATAAAAGGTCAAATCAGAAAGCCCCCAAAGAGTAAGGAATGCTCTATCATCTAAATTTTCTCTGATTTAAATTTGGAACCTAAGAAAATGTTCCAGAAAATCCAAATGCTGTGGTTGAGTTACTTTGGTTTATCAGACAAAATAGGGAATATTTTGTTATGATTCTTTACTTCCTCAGTAACTGCTCAATCTTATGGAGAGTTGAGTGGAGTGGCAAAGTAATTACATAGTGAGCACCATATATTTATGATTATTTATGTTTTTCTAGATGGAGTACAGGGTAATTATTTTTGGTCTTATTAAGTGCAAATTATCAAGTAGTCTTCAGGAACATGTAATTACTATGCACTGTAGTCACATGCCACTTACCAAGCAAAATGAATGCAGTTAAGATTTTATTTAATGCAAACATAATAAAGGCATATGGTTTTCGGAAGCAAAGTTCAGGAACCTATTTTTCTGTCTTGGGAGAGGAAACAAGCAGTCTCTCTCGACTTAGGGCATTTCTTCAATGGACTAGATTGGCATTTCTCACAGTGGGCTGTTCATTCAGAATGCAGATGTCTGGAGCCCTAACCCAGCCCTGGGAGAATCCTACCCATGAAGTTCCTGAGGGGCTCCATGTGCTTACTACAGTGAGCGAGCATCTGCCTGAGAGTCACAAAGTACTCTGACCAGCAAGATAACCTCTCAGCATAGCAGGTGGGGGAAAAAAATAAGGTACTAGATGGTGTAAAGTTTTCTGGTTTTGACGGACTAATTTGTGTTCTTTTTTAGATTGTACTTTGAGAAGTAGCCTTGATCCCACTGTTACAGGGATATAGACGTGTGGAGTATTCTCTGTGAGTTATGTTTTCTATTCACACATAGGTCATCTACATGCAATTCAGTTTAGAACTCTTTGCTCTTAGTAAACATACACTTACACACAATCTGAGGGACAGCAGGACAAAGAAGGACCAGAGGCTAAAGTGATTTGTCTGTCAGTCAGAACAAGGGCATACTTAATTCCACAGCCATGCCCTGCGCACTTATCCTGTGAAATGTACAGACATTCCCTAACTTACAAGGATTTAACTTGTGATATTTTCACTTTATAATGATGTAAAAGTGATATGCAGTCAGTAGAAACTGTACTTCAGATTTTGAGTTTTGATCTTTTTTCAGGCTAGAGATATGATCCTCTCTTGTGATGCTGGGCATCAGCAGACGCGGCTCCCAGTCAACCACGTGATCAAGAAGGTCAACGTGCGATACCCTCCCTACATTGGACTGTGTGGCTGGCATTTTTTGAATATTGTGCTTTCTGTTTTCACATTCCATCATGTCTACAAAATGCCCATCTGTGTTGTGTCTCCTGCTTTTGGTGAGAAGAACAGGAAAGCAATCACTTCTTGAGATAAAACTCAAGATAACTGCCCAACTGTATGCCAATGTAAGTGTTCTGAGCATGTTTACGGTAAGCTAGGCTGAGCTATGCTACTCAGTGGGTTAGGTATAGTAAATGCATTTTTATCTAAATATTATTTAGTGAATATTATTTTCACTTTACGATAGGTTATTTTTGGCCATAAGCTCATTGTAAGTTAAAGAGTATCTGTAATTCTACTTTCTATACCCATTTAATTCAATAAGCCTTATTTCCTTAATTGAGATACATCATCAGAGGAGTTAAAGGCAAAGGATCTGGAGTCAGGGGACACCAGTCTTACCATTTACTAGTTAGGAAACCATGGGTAAGGTCTGAATGTTGTGTCTTCCACACCCCCAAATTATATGTTGAAATCTTAACCCCCATGTGTGATGGCTTAAGTAGGTGGGGGCTTTGGGAAGTGATTAGGTCATGAGGGTGAAGCCTTCATGAAGGGGATTAGTGCTCTTATAAAAGAGACCCCAGAAAGTCCCTTGCTCCTTCTGCCATGTGAGGATACCATAAGAAGTCTGCAACCCAGCAGATGGCCCTCACCCAACATTGGTGCCACCCTCATCTAAAATATCCAGCTTCCAGAATTTTGTGAAATAAATTTTGGTTGTTTGTAAGCCACGCAGTCTGTGGTATTTTGTTGTAGAAGCCTGAACGAACCAAGACAATGGGTATGTTACCTCTGTGGATCACGTTCTTCATCATTAATTAGAAATAACAAAGCCTATCTCTGCAGGTTACTTTGCGGAAAAAAATACTATAATGGATGCAAAGTGCTTAAAACACTGCTGCTACCATCTAGAAAAGCCTCAAAAATCAGCTATTATTGATGTATTAAACATAAAGATGCTACAGTTATATATTTGGCACTTGCATTTTCTTCCTTGTCCCCATTTTGAAAAAAAAATCAATAAGACAATTTTTATACTTATCTTTCCTCTCACATTTGAAAAACTCCAACCACACTGACAGGCAAGAGTTGAACATGCTTTGTCCTTGACAAAGCAGAGAAAAGGTTAACTTTCTGACTTCAAGGCAAGCCAGCTGGAGAAGCAGACTCTCTGTTAATGGTAAGGGAGGGTTAGCAAGAACTAATTTTATCGATCATTCTTCAATCATTGTCCATTTCCCTCTCACATGTCCTCTGCCTGCCCCCATCCACTCTGGACATCAAGGTGTAAGACTGTCTCCCCAGGGCACCTTCAATTTCAGGAGAAAGGGAAATAATTCTACGGCCATTCACGGCCTCTTCCAGTGAATCAGTGATGCTTATGCCCCAGCTTAAGCAATATCCTGCACACCATAAATACCAGTTTTCTATCATTTGCAAATGATCTCTTTTTCTCAGAAACACTTATGCAACCATGTGTTGTTGTTTTTTTTTTTGCCATTTTTTGTTGAAAAGGGTTTTTTTTTTTCAGAAATGTGAAGCATTGCTTAAAAAAAATTGAGAAAGTCCAGATACACTTTAATTTAGTCTTAAAGTAAACAGGGATGAGGAAAGCAGAGATTAATGATGATTGCTAGGGTGAACCATAGGCTTGTGTAACTTGTTTCACTCTTGCTGTTGAAGTGTAAATATCAAGGGAAAAGGAGAAAAAAGCATGCAGATAAATATTATCTTTCATGAGCCTGACATTCTGCTATAAAGATTGTGAAACAGAATACATATTTGTGCAATGTGAACAATTTTCACTTACTAACTTTTATAATTAAGACACAAATTCTTACTCAAACAATAAATCCTAGCTTGGAGAATAGAAGCATAAAAGAAACACAATTAATGTTTTTGCTGACAGGAGGTTTCTTCTATGGGTAAAAGCAAGCATTCCATGTGTGAATAAACACAGAGAGTTATTTCTGTAAGTGCACAAGCATACATGCATATAAAATATGATCACAGGCAATGAGAGCTCAAAAACAAAAGGGAATATCTGACTGCTCAGATCTGAAACCCACACGAAGCTTGTTTTTGCTCCGGATTGATAAGCAATGCAGAAAAGGCCTGAATGTCACAGTCTGGACACAGAAGAATTAAAGAGGATTAATCCTTTTCACAAAGCCAGAGAAAACCCTGGGAGAATATTCTGCTAGTGCCTAGCCCAGGCCCACAGAACAAGTGTTTGAATAAAAGAAGTGCTAAAATCATAGCACGGCAAGAGAGTTTAATAGTCCTATAAATCAATCCTAGAGTTGCCAGCAGAATGAACACCCCAGCGATGGCTGGTCAAGTTGCATCCGAGTCTAGTGATAGGCCAGGTGCAGACAAGGGTGGTCCTTATTTGGGGCCATGTAAGGTTGTCACCATGCCCAAGTTTGGAGATAAATTCATCAGAGTTGGGAGCTGCTCAGCTCATCTCTTCCTATCTCCCATCACACTCATCATCAACCCCCACCCATTTTGAGTCTGAAGCTACATCTGAGGGCCTGCATTAACCTCTATTTGTGGGTATTTGTCCCTCAGATTTATTTACCGGTGATGGGAAAATGTGCTCAGTTCAGCTGCACTTGGACCACAGTCTTAACAAATCATTTTAGTTTCTGTTTATTTCAGTTCTATATCTCTTGTACTCTGAATTTTAAAAAAGTAAATTCCCAACTAGATTCTAAACATTAAAAAAGTTGGGTTTCAGTTAAAATTAAAAATAAGTCTGAGCAATAAATTGGTTCCTGAAAGGTTTCTTTTATAAATAAATAAATAAATAATTGTCAATTAATAATGCTGTAAAAAATTTGCAGTATAAAGGAATGATATTGTGAATTATTTTTTTATATAAAAATTTGTGATGAAAATGTTTCATTTGGGTAAATACAGAATTTTCTCTACCATGGCTCCTTATCTTGGGAGAACTGGGAGGCAGAAAAGATGGCATGTATTTATTTAAATAATATGTATCAAGCTCCTACAATATGTCCTTTTCTGTTCATTTTTTTTTTTTTTCAGTGACAGAGAGAGAGAGTCAGAGAGAGGGATAGATAGGAACAGACAGACAGGAATGAAGAGACATGAGAAGTATCAATCATCAGTTTTTGTTGAGACACCTTAGTTGTTCATTGATTGCTTTCTCATATGTGCCTTGACCGCGGGCCTTCAGCAGACCGAGTAACCCCTTGCTCGAGCCAGCGACCTTGGGTCTAAGCTGGTGAGCTTTTTGCTCAAACCAGATGAGTCCGCACTCAAGCTGGCGACCTTGGGGTCTTGAACCTGGGTCCTCCACATCCCAGTCCAACGTTCTATCCACTGCGCCACCACCTGGTCAGGCCTTTTTTGTTCATTTTTAAATCCGTCATGTTCCTTTGCTAGTCTCTCTATGTCTACAAAGGTGAGATGTTCATTGATTTCTTCATGAGAGCTCCTGGAAGTACCTCAAAGCCCTCACAACTGGAACACTCACATCTTGCCCTTGCCTGCTTCCACACACCTGCACCTTCCTGTGCTTCTGAACCTGGGTCCCTTCAGCCTGCTTCACACCTGAGTATTGTGGAAACTTCAGCTAAGATGATCCTGACTGTCTTAATGACCTTATTTCCACCCCACCCTGGCTGGCAGTTTCACAGTATTGTCTATTAAGAAAGACTATGTGTTGGGAGAAAGCTATGCATACTCTGATCTTCTTTCAGTCCCCTCAAAAGAATTAAGAGATAGATTGGAATAGATTACTACATAATTGATACAATTAATGCCTTTCAACGAATGAAATGACAATTGTGCTCACGGTGTCCTTGTTTCCATCAGCTCAGTGATCTGATCACCAGATCTGGTTTCACTTCATAGATACAGCTCAGTAAACACCATTTGAAAGTATTCTCATTCAATAAACATTCTGACATCATATTTTTAATGTCGTTTGTTTGTGAAGAAGCTAAAAATTCTTTGGATTTTATCATGAGCTAGGATTTAGTCAAAACTAAAATTGATTATTTATTTTCAGGGTAGATCAGTGTATTCAGATCCAAATAAGACCAAACAAATACCACTCTTTGAATACTGATAATAATTTTTAATATTGTGGGGGAACAGGAAGACACCAGAGCCCTGAGGATGAGATCAGTCCCTATCCAAAAGAGCTTAGATCTTACTCAATAATTCCCTGTTCAGTCTGCAACACCCATCAGGCATTCTGCATAATGATTAAGATAATTATCAGCCACACAGTTCTAATGCATGCCAGGCAGCACACTATGGGCTTCATGAGAATTATCTCACCAATTCAAGCAGCCCAGCTGGATAGGTGCTGTTCCTCTTCCCATCTTTATCAAAACAAAGGTCAAGTGACTTCTCTAGAGTCAAAAAAGTCATTTGTGAAAACAAAGTTTAAATCCAGTTTGCTTGACAAAAGAACACAAGTTTTTGAGTGCTGGTCCTGGAAATCTAAATCCTTTAAAATGACAATAGGCTTATGAGATGGTATACTTGGTGGGATATGAAAATTCATGAGTAGGAAATGGATAAAGGGATTTTGATGTCACTGAGATGTCAATGATAAAAGATAGGGTTTATAGTTGGGTGGGGAGGCCTGATTTCTGAGTAAATTTATAACCAGGCTAAGTTCAGACATGGTTTGTCAGTTGTAGAGTCCAGGGGATGGAGAGCCTGCAGCACTTTAGGAAGATTCAGTACCATGTTAGCTCTGTGAAACGGCAGAGGGGAAGATCAGCAATGATACACCACGGTAATTTTAGTGAGACTCAAGATGCGGGCCTGGACTGGGGTGTGGCAGAGGGACTGGACAAGAGGGGGAGCTTTCATAAGACATCTCAAAAAAAAAAAAAGAGATAAGACTTAACTGAATAATATGAGTCACTTTTAGTAATTACAAGGATAGTCTTTAATTAAACAAAAGCTTGTCATGTTAAAATAAGTTTTATATACTGTGGATCCCAAATAATTTTTTAGCATGCATTTTGTAACTAAACCTTGTTTGTTTTATATAGTATATTTTTAATGTTTTAATTTATTTTCTTAACTTTGTCATAGAATAAAAACTGTATGAGTTGCCAGTTGTTTTAAAAATCTTCTTATGAATTGCTAATATTTAGTTATTTTTTTTGTGACAGAGACAGAGAGAGACAGAGAGAGGGACAGACAGACAGGAATGGAGAGAGATGAGAAGCATCAATCCTTTGTTGTGACACCTTAGTTGTTCATTGATTGCTTTCTCATGTGTGCCTTGACCTCGGGCCTTCAGCAGACCGAGTAACCCCTTGCTCGAGCCAGCGACCTTGGGTCTAAGCTGGTGAGCTTTTTGCTCAAACCAGATGAGCCTACTCTCAAGCAGGCAACCTCATGGTTTTGAACCTGGGTCCTCTGCGTCCCAGTCCAATGTTTTATGCACTGTGCCACTGCCTGGTAAGGCGTTTTGCTAATATTTTATTTTAAATTAATTATGTTGTACAGTTCAGCTGTTGATTTCTATTAAAGTATTTTAATGGTTCTTTGTTTCTTTAATTCAACTTACAAATTCACTTTTGTCCCCACTATTTTGTGTTGATTGTTTCTTCCTGAATTTAAGGCACCCTACATATTATATACTTTTAGATTTCTTTTTATCACACACAATGCTTATCAAACTGTTGGGCATATAGAACATTTAATAATTCAGTGATAAATTTGATTTTACAAACAAGGCTTTATTTTTTTCCAATGTCAAACACTCTTTAAATATTAATATTTAATATTGTTTTTTAAATGCCCTGGTCTGACACACCTTTAGAATATAATCCCATGAGGACAGAGTCTGCCATGTGTGACTTTATCTCCCTTAACATCTATTACTGTGTCTGACCAAGGTTGAGGAAACATTCATTGAGCAAATGAATGATTTATTTACTTGAAAAAGTATTTTCTTTTTAAAATATTTTTATTTGTTAATTTTAGAGAGAGGAAGGGAGAGAGAGAGAGAGAGAGAGAGAGAAACAGACAGACGGAAACAATGATCTGTTCTTGTATGTGCCCAGACCAAGGATCGAACCAGCAAACTGCACTTCTGGACTACACTAACCAACTGAGTTATCCAGCCTGGGTAAAAATAATAATTTCTTATTAAAAATAATAAGTACAGGGTTCCAAATATCTCATGACCTCCTATAAAGACAATAGTACATGTTCAGTGTTTGTGTTTTTATTGTATTGAAAGGACCATCTAACTATGTGTGTGTTTGTACATCTTTGTTCATGAATGCATGTGATTTGATTTTTAATGTGTCACTAGAGAAGTGCCTGTTTCTGGAAATTGATCCCGGTTATCTGGAAAAGCAAGAGAGAGGGTGGAAGGGATCTCTTGGAAAGATGGTGCTAGAGGTGTGCCCATAAAAGAAGGGCTAGGGTCTATCTATCACAGCCTCTGTGCTCAATAAAGAAATTACCTTCTAAAACAAAATCTCCTACTGCAAAACACCAGCAGTCTAAGTAATAAAATAATGACAAAATTATAAAGTATCTGTGCACATTTATGCATGTGTTATACCACACTAAGTTTTAAAAGTGACAAAGATAGTAATATACAAATAATTTCTTTCTAAAAGTAGTTGAGGCTTAAAAAGTCTTTTAAAAATTAAAAATGACCTATATTCTTCACTCAATATACATTTGGTCAAAGGAAACTAGTCACCATTGTAGATTCACTGTAAGAAAAATTTGGACCTAGTTGTTCCCTGGAGATGACATCTGATCTGGAGATGATGGTACTAATGGGATGGCCTTTGTTTTCAGAAACACACACTGTCTTGGGGTCAAGGAGGTGCTTCTCCAGTTGATATCTCAGCCTTACCTGGACTCAAGAGTGATGCTGTTCTAACCTATGGCAATTTATTTCTATAATATTTTAAACTAAATATTAGATAGGAAATTAGGCTTCAACCAGAAAATAAAAGGCTTTGTGTTTGAAGGACTTTTTTGCCAGAATAACAAATCATCTTTTTTTGTTGGTTCCAGGTAAAGATGAACTAAAGGATGTGGACGTGCACACACATACACACAAATAATCTCAAATGTCCAGTTTTCAGACCCCAAACTTTCATAATTTACCCAATACTTGGGCAATTTCTTATTCCTTACCAAAAAGAAATCTTACAACAACTTAATATCTATGGTTCTTGTGACTATTATCCAATGTCTCTGGAACTCTAAATATGCTTAAACCACAGCTGTTAAGTAAAACTATTTAATAGAATATTTTCTGCAATGCTTTTTCAGGAAACCATCCCAGCCACAAAATAGTTCTCAGCATCAGATAGTTCTTAAACTCAGATTAAAGATCAGTGATGGTCCTGGCATGTTTTTAAATCACTCTGTAATTGTAAATGATTAATCAATTTCATGAATCAGAATTCAAAGGCCTACTCTTTGACTTAATGCAGTGGTCTGAACTCAAGAATTCTCTAATTAGACAGCAAAAGCATCTGTAATTGGTACTCTCAGGACCAGTGGCCGTAGTGACCACTTGTATAAATTCCAGGAACATTGGCCTCTGAAAATATCCTTTGTTTTATTTTCAAATGCTTTCTTTCAAACTGGGCTCTAGGACAATTTTTCTGTTCCAGTTACAGAGTGACTATAGCTACACTCTTAAAATTGGCCTTCGATAAATTTCAAATAAGTGGGCTGAAGAGTGGGAAAGGAACTTATGACCCTGTTAATTACAAAAAAGTCCTGGTGAATGTGCAAGGTAAAGATGGATGCATGTCTTGCAGACAAGCAGGAGCAGATGTGGGGATGAGAGAGAATTCAGATGGAGTTTGTTGTTTTGTTTCATTTTGGATTGTATACAGTGTAAAATTTATGTTCACTCTTGGATCTGTTCATAGAATCCAAATCTCCCCAGCCCAGACATGTATCTGCCAGGGCACAAAAGCGTCTGTACTTTGATGCCTCCTCTCAGAGTAGCTGAAACACACCGAGCCTTTCTTACTGCATCAGGCCATTCCATCACTGCGACTCCTCTGGCCTCTTCTCACCAGTTAAAGTATTAGGGTGGACCTTGCTGTGTCTTTTGGACACAACTTAATCATCTAAGATGACACAGTCTGGGAAGAGCTGCAAAATACCCCAATTTGTCTTGTATCAAGGGGCAGTCTCTTGAACTCAGAACTGAATGGAGTATAAATGTGGTATAGGGGTAGAATGGGGGTGGAGGTGGGGAAGCATTTCACTGACCAAATAAGGCTGGGCCTAAAGACTCCAAGAGGTGAGGTGCTGAGGATGACCAGCAGAGTTTGAGAAGGGAGGCAATGATCAAATTAGAGGTCCAATCCTTAATGACATAGAAAGCCCTAGGGATGTCTCAGGAGTCAAGAAGTAACTTAGTTTTCTTTCTTTCAGCCTAAGATACATTAAAAAATAGAGAAAAGACAAAGTGAGATTTCAAAAATTGTGGCATATTTAAATATGGACACTTAAAGCAGAAAAACAAAAACAAAACCAAAAATCCACACGATTGTACCATATGCAAGGTAATTATAGGATTTAGGATTTACAACAAATGCATTATTGTAGAGTTCACTGTATGCATTGTAATCTGGTAATGAGTCACAGATTAATTTGAAGCTTGCATTATTATTACTTTCACCCCAGTTAGTATACCCTTCCGCCATCTGTATGCATCATTTCCCTTGAAGATGACATCAAAAGTCTGATCCAGGTGAGTAATGGCACCATGGGCCATCTGCATGGGGCAGGACGTCCAGCATTTTAGCCAGCCTAAGGACTTTATGAATACACAGGTCTCTGCATTCCCTCAACCAAAAGATGCAACAGCTAGGACAATTGGGGGAGATGAATATGTCAGCAAAGGGCTCTGAAATTTTTGATGTTAAAAAAGAAGAGGCCTTGCACGCGCGCGCGCACACACACACACACACACACACAAGAAAGAGAAAAAAAAAGAAAAGAAAACACAAGGAACCATTGTTCTGGGCAATAATTTTTAAATAATTGAAAACATCCAACACAAGAAAATTTATTTAAGCATTAATGTGTGTTTGCTTATTGGCTGTGTGGGTTTCCTCTTCCAGGTATCACCTGTTTAAATTTTTGTAGATTTCTCAGTTTGGTTGTCTTTTTCTTAGTAATTTCTTCCAATGCCAATCCCCAGCCACTATGAATCCTGGTGCCTGGATAATACCCAACAGCAAGTTTCAGCTTACAGTGATGATCTCATCCTAGAGAGTCAGCGGAAGCTAACACTTTTCACACCTCCTTCAAAAGGGCAAAAGGTGAGGGCTATTCATTTTCCTTTCTCTGCTACACCATCTTGTTTTCTCCTCCAACGAAGAAAAAGTATCTTATTTTTTCCTTAAAAACTTAGATTTTTTTGTTAAGACTAAACTACTAGCCTTAACTGAACACTATCAGGTAACAGGCAGTATATAAAGTGCTTTGCATATATTAGCTCATTGAAATCTCATAACAACCCTGGGAGAGGTATTTGTTACTACCGCTTTCCACACGTGGGAGCTCAGGTTCAGGGAGAGTAAATGCCTTGCTCACAGTCACACAGTTTTAAGTAGTCAAACCCAGATTTGAGCCAGGTAATTCTGATCTCAAAGAGGCCCTTACTTAGTATTAAAACAGAATGACCTGAATACACAGCTCTCTAGAATGCCTTCTTGTTCTCACAGACGTGGGAGCTTATGCTGGATTCTGAATCCTTGATTCACATACATTTTGCCATTCAATAACCTAGATTGGTCCAAAGCACACTTAATTCAAGTGAACATACTACTCTAGTCTTCCCTCCTCATTTTCTCTTCCTCTTTCCCATCATCTTCCTTATACCCTTTTATAACTGCTGGCAAGAAGGGATCTCTCTCTTACTCAGTGCGGTCTGAGTTGGACGCTTCATGAGGTTAGCAGAGCATGTGAAGGCCCAAACAATGTAATCTAAAGACTTTGGCAATGCCCTCTTGACCCAGAAACTCACAGATTTTATTGCTAGAAGTGATCTCAAGAGATCATCTCACCCAGCCATCAGCATTTGTGAGGTGTCAGACATTATCTCAATTTTGATGATGAAGTCATCGAGACTCCATGAGTTTACGTGACCAACCCAAGGTCATGGGCAATGGCAGTGACTGTAAAGACCTGAAGCCCTGTTATAAAGCTGCTTCCTTTTTTATACTATGAGACTATTTCTTTAAGATTTTGAAATGTTTAAAAAAATTAATTTTTATAACTCCTTCAAAAGTAAGGGGGAAAAATGTATAGTGACAGGGTTGACAGCTAAGAGAGAAACACCAAAAATGGAGAGTGAGGGGTCTAAAGGGAAGTACCAAAATGAGGGAAAAAATTTTGCTGGCTTCCTGCTTTGCACTGAATTAAATATATTTTGCATTTCCAATTACACTTTTCTGGAATTTTACAATGGTGGAGATAGGAAAAGAGAAAGGAAGAGAGCAATATATATATATAAAATACATTACACATTTGTTATCTCACTTAATTACTACTTTCTTCAAAAAAAAAAAACCCTAAGAAGCGGGGGGCAGGAGTCCAAAACTTTATCTACAACATGTAGTTTGATGTTTCCCAGATTCCTGATTGTTCATATTTTAGAAAGGAACAGAGTACATGTATCATAAATTATAAACCATTCCCAACATCATCTGGGATAGCATCCTGTAATCAAACACATTTGTATTTTTTCAGCCAAAAATATAAATATTCTCATTAAGTGGAATTAAATGAAGACTATAAATAGCATCTCATCAGTTCAAGTGAGGTTTTGAGCCAACCAAGTTCAGATCAGGTCAGTTTTTCACATCAAATGAGTTATATTAAATGAAAGCTCTGTTTTGAGAGATTTCTGGAATTTGAAGTTGCTGATAAGGGGTTGGGGATCTACATTAATATCCTGTATTATCATATCACAAATAAAAAAATAGAGGCTTAGACTTTAAGTAATTGCCTAAGTTCCCACAGTTCCATGCCAGAAGTAGGATTGGAAACAAAAACCACCCTCTCCTTGCATTTCTGTTTCCAGTGAGGGAGCTTCTCTTCTCTTGAGGAGATCCAGGGCAAGCTTACATGGGCAGGCTGACACTTGTGTTTTGTATTTTTTACATATTTCACAAGACTTTGCACAGCATTATGTACATGGTACACAGACTAAAGGCCTATGAATGAATGAATGTCAAGGTTTACAAATGGGCACAAAGGAGGTGGTTTGGAGATGCCACGAGACAGGGTCAGGCTTTCTCAAGCTCATAATTAAGATGGTGGTCAGAGCCTCTCAAAGGAGGTATAACACAGGAAATGCTGATCACAGAAAAGAAGAGGCTTCCACCTCACCCCATAAGGGAGGTTGAGGGAAAGTATGAGGGCAGTTTTTTTACCTACTGCCAGTGTCACCATTGGGAAAGTTGCTCATTGTGCCGATGGATCTTTATGATGGTAAATATTGATAGTAATGTCAATATGATGCATCTATTAATACCATAAATACTGCTTAAGCATCTTCTACATGCCAGTACAGAACGAGGAACACAAAAACAAGGAAGGCTTATTTCCTGTCCTCAAGAAGAGATAAGGCATGCAAAAACTTAATGTTAACACAAAGTAGACAATTATAAAATAATGAAAAATATCATATATAGAACACTTCTAAAATGTCTTTAATTTTCTGGGTGACAGGAGTGTCTTTTGTTCTAAAGAGGAAATGCTGGGTAGGCTTCTAAATGGCTCCTGGAGGAGGAATGTCACCAGAAAGATCAAACCATGATCATAAGGTTGGCATTGTCGGCCCCACTCCATATTCTCTTGAGAAGGGAGAAAAGCTGAAAATGGAGCTAATGGTCAAATGTGCCTGTGACGAAAAATCCCAAAAGTATGAGATTGGGAGAGCTTTCCCAGATTCCTGATTGTTCCATAAAATCCCAAAAGTATGAGATTGGGAGAGCTTTCAATTTGGTGAACATGAGGACCTGCTGGAGGAGTGGTGTGCCTGGAGCAGGTACGGAAGCTCCCCGCATACCTTGCCTTACTCATCTGTCTATCTTTATCATCTGTATTTATAATAAAACCAGTAAAAGTAAGTAAAATATTTCTCTGAGTTCTGTGAGCCACTCTAGCATATTATTTGAACCTGAGGAGGGGTTTATTGAACAACTAAATCTATTGCTGGTTGGTCAGAAGCCCAGGTGACAAAGGTCTTCTGGGATTTTAATAAAAATTGCATTGAATCTATAGGCCAATTTGAGGATAATTGGTATAAAGATAACGAGTTGTCAAATCCACAGCAATAAAATGTTTTTCCATTTATTATCTTCTTTAAATTTCTCAGCAATTTCATGTAGTTTTTACACTATAAACCTGTACTTCTTGTTCAATTTATTCTTAATTTATTTTATTATTTTTGATGTTATTGCAAACACACATTTTAAATTAATTTTATTTTCAGTTTTATTTTTGCTGGTATATAGATAAAATTGAATTTTATAGATTGATTTTGTATCCTGTGATCTTGTCAAACTCGTTTATTCATTCTTGAAGCTTTTATTCTTGTTATTAAATTAGAGCATCTGGTACAATGTTGAAGAGAAGTGGCATGAATGAACATCCTTTCCTTGTTTCTGATTTTAGGGGTAAAGCATTCAGTCTTTCAGCATTAAAGATAATGTTAGCCATGGGTTTTTGTCCTTTATCATACTGAGTAAGCTAAGCTTTCTTCCATTCCTAGTTTGTTCAGAGTTTTTGTCATCCATGAGTGCTAAATTTGTCATGTCTTTTCTGTGTTTATTAAAATTATCATGTGGTTTTTAGTTTTTAGTCTACTAATATGATGTAGTATACTAATATTCTTTAGATGTTAACTAAACATGCCTTCCTCGGATAAATTTAACTTAGTCATGATTTTTAATCTTTTTTATATTTTTCAAAGCCAATTAACTATTGTTAAGAAATTTTGAATTTATGTATGTCCTTCTTTCTCTCTAATGATACTGTCTTAAAGTTTATTTTTTCTTCTGTTAAAATAGTCACATCTCTATTTGTTTTTTGTTTTGTTTTTTTTTTTTGTATTTTTCTGAAGCTGGAAATGGGGAGAGACAGTCAGACAGACTCCCGCATGCGCCGGACCGAGATCCACCCAGCACACCCACCAGGGGCGACGCTCTGCCCACCAGGGGGCGATGCTCTGCCCATCCTGGGCGTCGCTCTGTTGCGACCAGAGCCACTCTAGCGCCTGAGGCAGAGGCCACAGAGCCATCCCCAGCACCCGGGCCATCTTTGCTCCAATGGAGCCTTAGCTGTGGGAGGGAAAGAGAGAGACAGAGAGGAAGGAGAGGGGGAGGGGTGGAGAAGCAGATGGGCGCTTCTCCTGTGTGCCCTGGCGGGGAATCGAACCCGGGACTTCTGCACACCAGGCCAACGCTCTACCACTGAGCCAACCGGCCAGGGCCCACATCTCTATTTGTATATGTATCTTTTTCCCTCCTTTAGTTTCATTCTATTAGTCTTTGACTCTAAAGCATGTCCCTGTGGACAGCATAGTCTTCCTTTTTTAAAAACCAGGTCTGATCATCTCTGCCTTTTGAGTGAGGTGTTTAGTCTATTCAGAATTACTATAATTAATAATATGATTGTCTTTACATTTGTCATTTTGCTATTTGTTTTCTAATTGTCCCATGTCTTTATTTGTTCCTGTTCTTCCTTTCCTGTCTTCCTTTGTGATAACTAAATATATTTTGTTGTACTATTTTAATATGCTCTGTTAATATGTAGATATGTATATTTACAGTTAGTTTTTTAGTGATCTCTATTCCATGATTATATGTATCATAACTTATCACAATATGCTCCAGAAAAATACTAACTTAGTTCTGGTAAAATATAGAAACTTTGCTCCAATATATCTTCCCTGTTTTGTGCTAGTGTGTCCTATATAGCATATCTTCACGTTGTAATCTCAGCAACACAGTGTTTCAGTTATTGCATTTACAATCTTATTTATTTTAAAGAAATTAAGAAACAAAATATAAAAAGTACACTTATAGAAAATTTTATATTTTCCCACATTCAACATTTCTTGTGGTCTTCAGTGCTTCAAATTTTATTACTCTCTGGTGTCATTTCCTTTCATCCTATGTGACTTACTTTAGTCTTTGTTTATCTAAAAGTGTCTTGACTTCATTTTCATTTTGGAAGAATGGTTTTTCTGGAGGCAGAATATGTAGTTGGCCAGATGTCTTTTTTTTTCTTTTTTATTTCCTTTCAGTTCAAGTGGTCATTCCACTGATTTCCAGACTCAATTGTTTCTGGTGATAAATCATCTGTTAATCATTCCCTTGCTTGTGATGAGTCACTTTCCTGTCTCTGCTTTCAACATTTTCTTTTTTCCTTAAACTTTAAACATTTAGCCTATCATACACCCAGATGTGGATGTCCTCTGGTTCTTCTAAATGAGATTAATTGAGCTTCTTGGGTCAGTAGATTAATATTTTTCTAAATTAAATTTGGAAAAATTTTAACCATGTCTTCAAATATATATTTTTTTCTGCTCTATATGAGTTTCTTGAGCTGAGCTACCATAACAGTCTACAAACTAGATGGCTTAACCAACAGGAATGTATTGTCTATCAATTCTGGAGGCTAGAACTCTGAAATCAAAGTGTTGGCAGGGTTGGTTCCTCCTTACGGATGTGAAGAGGAACTGGTGCCCTGCCATGATTTTCTCCTAGCTTCTGGTAGCCTACAGCAGCATTCCTGCCTTTCCTGTGTCATCACACTGTCTTCCTTCTATGCATGTCTTTCTCTATACCCAAGTTTCCTCCTTTAATAAAAATACCAGTCATACTGCCCTAGAGCACATCCTAATGACGCCCATCTTAACTTGATCATGTTCAAAGACCCTAGTTCCAAAAATGTACTGGGAGTTAGAACTCCATCATCTTTTTGGAAGACACACTTTAATCCTTTCTCTATTTCCTAGAACACCAATTGCATGCCAGATGTCTGCTTGATGTTGGTCCACAGGTCTCTTAGGCCTTGTTCATTTTTCTTCAATCTTTTCCCTCTGTTTGTCAGACTGGGTAATCTCTATTAATTTATCTTCAAGTTCACACTTTTATTCTCCTTCTTCCATCTCAAATCTGCTCTTGCGCCCTCTAGTGAAATGTTTTCATTTCAGATATTATGGTTTTTAACTCTAGAATTCCCTTTTCTCCTTTTTTATAACTTCTATCTTTTTATTGAGATTCCCTATTGTCATCATGCTTTTATTTTGTTTAAACTCAGATTTCTTAGTTAATTGAACTTATTAATAAAATCTGTTTTGAAGTCTTTGCCTGTTTTCCACATCTGGGGATAATCAGGGACAGTTTATATTGACTACTATTTACCCCCACTGAATATTGATCATACTTCCTTGTTTCTTTACATGTTTTGAAAAGTTTTGAGTACATTTTAGATAATAGGTTGCAGTAAATCTGGATTCTGACTTTTCTCCCCCTTAGGGATGTTTCTATTGTTATTTTGTTCATTTGTTTGTTTAGTAATTTGCATAAATTAAATCTGTGAACTACATCTCCTTGTAACTTATACCTACTGATGTTCCTACTCTGTTTTTATTTGTTTTGTTTTTATGTTTAAGTCAGTGTCCTATGTGACTGCTAAACTTAGTGTTTAGATAGAGATTGATCAGAAGTTATGCTCCAACACCTTGAGCTGTAAGGCTTTCCACTCTCTGATAATGGATCTGAGTGTAGACTGAGGAATGCATTCAAATTTTAGGTGATTCTCAAATTTGTCCTGACTTTTGCTTCCTTCCAGGGTCTCTTCTATTTCCTGTGAGAATGTGCGCATGCTCCATCAACTAGGAATGCTTGGATGGCTTTCATCTGTCTCAGTCTTTCTTGTACATCTGCAGAGTGCCCAGGCAATTCAGTACATGTGGAGTGCTCATCAGTCCCCCATGCTTATTTCATATCCAAAACCTCTTGGTTAAATCTCTAGGGTTTTTTGACAATCCAGTCCTTTGATTGCCCCAAACAAGACAGCAACCTCAAACTGTTGGAGCCTCTGGATCTTCCTATTAGCTTGCTAGTAAGCTGATCTCTTTAACTGTTAAAATCCAATACAAGTGAGCATTCTCTTGCATGCTTAGCAAGGCTACTAGTTTTCATCGGCTAATAGATTTGAAAGAGAGGTGAGAGAAGCCACTGACAATAACATGGCAGACAGACTTATATTGTTCTTAGCTAAAGTCCAGTATTTTTCAAGAATACATGCTTTTTAACTTCTTATATGCCTTTGGTTAATTTCAGTGGCACAAAATGTTTGTGACCAGTCTTATAATTGGTTTTTCAGGAAAAGGTTTGTTTACCTTCACATTCTATAATGTTTAAAAATAATCTCTTATTTCAGGAATTTGTTTGCTTGTTTGTTTGACAGTCTTAACTTAGACTTTCTCAGCATTCTGTATCCACTCTTTGCTGTATCCTCACCGTGATGTTTCCCCAGATGCCTTTTGTCCTAGCCATTTGAGAGATGACTAGACCAGTTCTGGAGATGGCCGAACGAAACAAAATGAATATGACCTTCATTTCCAATCTCTTGCTCTATCTCCAGAAAATAACAAGCTTCTTAAAACACCTAAGAGTTTTCTCATCTGTTAGCACTGTCTGGAATATACTACCTCTCTTTCCAAACTAGTTGCTGCCCTAACACTTCTCTCAAGATCTTCCTTCTTTATAATGTCATTGCTAATTACACCAACTAACTCCAATTTCCCTCTTCTTTGAAAGCTTTGACTTTTATTTTTGTGATTATTTTTGGAAATTACACAGATTCTATCATTTTTTTTTTTCTTTTTCTAACTGTTCTTTTTATGCACCATTCCTTCTTATCTCCTGAGGGAGATCACATTTACTGAAGGCAGTAGAAAAGCTATTATTATTTAGC
This sequence comes from Saccopteryx leptura, assembly GCF_036850995.1. NCBI lineage: Eukaryota > Metazoa > Chordata > Mammalia > Chiroptera > Emballonuridae > Saccopteryx > Saccopteryx leptura. The sequence goes on from NC_089508.1 coordinate 72,430,830, forward strand.
ATGTCTCATAGATTTTACTGAAATCCTAGCTATAACTAGTGTACAATTTAGATTTAGTAGGTGGAATTGAATATAGCTAAGTGAATGGTTGCCTGATTGGTGATCTTGTTCTATACTTTTAGAAAAGTCAGATCATGAAAAGATGTTTTACACTCCCCTTCACACTGTGCATGTCTCAGCATGCTTAATTACCCTACTTTTAAAAGTCTAGATAAAATACTTCACTCATGAAGCCCTTCTTGAACTTGCAGTGTGTTCTGTACTTTGCCTGTGGTGTTTATCACCTTCTGTCCTGCATCATAGCTTCATGTTCATGTGTTTTTCTGTTAGATATCAGCTTCAGACAAGTTTTATTTCTGTAACTTCATTGGTAGAATATCTTGCTATACAATTGGCTTGTTAGTTGTATACTAAATAAATGAATGAGCTTCAATCTTGGGTTTATACATTATCATCAGTTTTAGAATATATTGGTTAATATAGAAAGTGTGTCTTGTCAAGTCAAAGGAGATCAGTGTTGAAAAAGAACTTATTGATGATCTAGAATAGTTGTTTTGTTTTATATGGATTCACCAAGGTCTAGTGAGGGGAAATGACTTGATCCAGTGAATTAGTAGCAGAGTTCTCTGGATGGCTGACAAGATTGCCTCCAATATTTTGCTCATTCTTCCCTCAGAGATGCAGATTGAAACTGCGGCTTTGCGCATGCTCCAAGCAACTGTTGGCTTCATCAGAATTCCAAGTTTCATTTAGTGCTTCTCTTCATGTTAATGAATTTATATTCTACTCCTTTCACCACCAACAGTATAGCTGACCTTGCACTCACTGTAGGGTAACAAATGAATGGGCCCACTCTAGTAGCAGAGTTAGCAGGTTTAACAACCAAGGTTTTTCCTTTGTCAGAAAGGTGTTAATAGACTCCAATGTATTGACTGGCCCTTAACAAGGAAGTAAATTCAAAACTAACAAGAAAATGTAAACTTGATGTGATTTTCCTAACCAAAGCAGAGAGCAAATAGACCCTACTCTCTGTGAAGTATGCAGCTACTAAACTTTAATGACAATATCAGTTCTGCTTGATGAGGGCAATAGTAAGTCCCTGGTTCATCTATTATAAAGATTGGAATTCAGGGTGATTTCATTGCACTTGGCAGGTGGCCGAACATTAGCACACTAATGCATGCCCATATTCTAGCTGTACTTAATGAAGGCAGCACCCAAGACATCAACTTCAAGCAAAAAGCTTATCTACATAGCTGATTCAGATTTAACAGAACATTGTGCTTGGGAAGTTGCTAACGTTTAAGACCATGTTAACCCCAAATTAAAGAAATAGTAAAATCATAATTGTAGGGTCTTCAAAGTTAGTTAGACAAATTAGTTAGACAACTGTCAAATTAGTGCTTTTATTTTAATGGGGTGAGAATACTTTGGGAAAGGGTGCTAATAGAGTATGACAGGCACCCCCATAGATAGACACTTCCCTCCTGCCGTTTTTAAACAACCTTTGTTTACATCTTAGAATAAGCTACTATTGAATTTTTCCTAGGCTGCCTTCCTTATTCCCATCCTGACTTCTCCTAGTGTATACTACAAGGCTATAATGAGAGATTACTTTTTTCATTTACTGAAAATGCATTACATGCCAGGCTCTCTGCTTAGAGAGCCTCATGTCTCATTTAATCAGGACAAGTCTCAGGAGTTAAGCATTGTTACATTCATTTTAGAGAACAGGTATGTAAGACTCAAAGAGATTGACTGACATGATCAGGGTCACACAGCCAGCCAGTGAGCAGTAAAGACAGGTTTTGAACACCCAATTGTCTTTGCTCTGACAACTTGGTTTAATTTTCTTCCCTGATTTTGGTTTGGGTACTCTAAAGATGTCACTCCCAGTTACAATGCTCTTGATTTTAGGGAAGAAAATGTACACAGTGCTAGCGCTTTTATAGCCACCAAGGGCTGTCTTTTAGGGGCAAGGGGCTCCACAGCAGGAAAAAGCAATCAGGAGGAAGGGACTTTGCTTAATTTTTCTCATTTAGTTCTGTATGCCCAAAATACATTTGGGAAGTCATCCAGGGTATATACACTTCTATAATGGAGCCTATAGACAATAACACCAAAAATATGAGAAAAGCCAAGAGACCTTTACTATTGTTATAGGCACAATGTCAGGCACAATGCCTCACACATAACAGATGAGCAATACTTACAAATTTGCCATTTTTGATATGGAAATGTTCTCATAAAAATCCATTTTTTGGTCTATTTTATATGATAATCTTTGTTCATTACACACAGTTATAATGTTAAGTGGAAAAAGCAGAGAATACAATCTTATCTGTGCTGTGAGTACAATGAAGAAAAATTGATGCATGTGACAAATTATTGGAAGAGAGAGCAAAAATGGAAACCTTTAATCTGTTGGTGTAGTGAGATTGTGGGATGATTATTTTTTCTTTCATTAGATTCCTATTTAAACTGTTTTGGTATGGTTTGTGCAATAAATATTCTTTTCAAATATAACAGTGAATACCAATTAAAAATAAAGCATGTAAAGTGTGTGCCAACACCATCAGGAAGCAAAAAGGTGTCATTTCTTTCTCTGCTGGAAATATGACTTCTAGCAAGATATTTATTTTTGCTGTCACAAAGTACAATCAATCCCCAACCAATTGTGTTAATGGAAGCGCTCTGATGGGGGTCATCTCCATACGTGCATGCCAAGGGACCCAGGGCCTCTTACCAGCTCCTCCCCTGGAAGCCTTTCTGCTGTCTGTGGGTCTGACAGCTTGGTAGGCATGGTCCTGTAGATCAGTGTTCCCCAACCTTTTTTGGACCACGGACCGGTTTAATGTCAGAAAATATTTTCATGGACCGGCCTTTTGGGTGGGACGGATAAATGTATCACGGGACTGAGACAAGTGTCAAGAGTGAGTCTTAGACGGATATAACAGAGGGAATCTGGTCATTTTTTAAAAATAAAACATCGTTCAGATCTAAATATAAATAAAATGGAAATAATGTAAGTTACTTATTCTTTCTCTGCGGACCAGTACTGGTCCGCAGCCCGGGGGTTGGGGACCACTGCTGTAGATGATTTCTAATCGACACTGACTACCAAGAAACTATCTATAGGTTGCCTTTCTTAACAGAATCTGACTGCAATTGCAGTCATTCTCTATTACATCATGTGATTTGACATAACAAAAGTATTGCAACGTCTAAGCTAGTGGCTTTCCTAGTGTGATCCCTGAGAAACAACGTTAGAAACTTGTAGAAATGAAGATACAGTGTAGCCCCTTAGACTTTCTGAATTAGAAACTCTGGGAGTGAGCCTAGAAACCTTATAGCAAGTCTCCTGGTGCTTCTGATGATCAATACATTTTTAGTACCCCTGGATTAAACTATATCTCCAACTTGTTCCAATATTCCATTAGCCAAAGGGTCTCATGTTCTCTCTTTTTTTCAGGACTGATTATTTACTTCATATTACTCAATTTACTTGGTCCTTAAAACAATGAAAGTTATTTAAACTCAAATGTACTACATATAACAGGTGATGTTTTAAGATGTTATGTGCCACTAACAGTTAAATTGAATTAATTTATCAGTTTGCCCCGAAAGAACAAGTTCTTTAGGGTTTGGGAGTTGAGAGTTTAACAATAGAGAGCAGTTATGGAAAGATGAAATGTGACTGTGAGGGAGGAGAGGCTATCATAGCAGTGGTTGGGGGTGAGCAGTATTGAGAAACCTTGAAAGGGGTAAATCTGTGTCCTTCAGACAAAACTTATCTGCTTCTTACACTACCCAAACTGGCGTCCATGCATTCAACCAGTTCAATGTTCTCTTTGGAAAGTGGCTCCAGGCTACCGCCCTGGTTGGAAGTAAAAGGTTGATGTATCCAGTCTCTGAACATAAAATAGGGAGTTAGTCCTTAAAATGAACCTGCTTTATAGCCTCATTCTTGTCCAGAAAACAATGCCTTCTTGTGAAGCTGCAAAGCTATTTTTCAATCAGAGCAAAAATAATGTGCAGCTCAAATCTTGTCTTCATGTATAATTATGAATCATTTATCCTGGATTGAGCCCTGCTGAGCACAGTTTCATCCTGAAATCACCATAATCTCCCTGAGAACACAGACCTCCTTGCTTCAGCACTTCCCCACTGAGGGCGTATTAAAGAAAATACACAGCAGCTACACAACCAAAACAAATCTTCACCTGAGACTATCAAAAGTGTTACCTACAGCAGTGACTTACAACGAAGGACCTCAGGGTTTGTGCACCCTTCATGTAACGCCACCATTTATTATCTGTGTGGCATTTCGGGTTTGTCTTGGCAGCGACATGTCTTGCTACAAATGAGCAGCAGGATGACAAAAGAGTGCAAACGTAAAGCTGCTTCCTTGGGCACTAAGAGAACACTGAACGCTGAAATTACCAACACATACTTCCTGTCTAAGTAGCACCATGAACAACCTTAGGCAGATGTATCCTGTGACAAAGCTTGTCTTCTTCCATTGCTACACTCGTTGCTTCCAAACAACCATATTTTTTTAAAGGGCTAACCCTTTGTTCTATAGCAGTAGATTGACCATTCTCATTTCCCCATATAACTTGCATTCTGATGTTGTTCCTGCACTTCTCCAGGCTAAAGATCTGTAGTTTTCTGACTCTTTTCTCATGGCTACGCAGGGAAGATGGAGAGAATAATAATAATTATAAACATGGGATCTTGATATGGAATATCTGGATTCTAACCTTGCTTCCACCACCCAGTAGCTCTGTGGCTTTGGGCAAGTAATCCTCTAACAATACATACATCTTTATACTTAATCCACTTTTTAGAATAGAGTTTGGGAAAGCCCCTCAGATTCAATTTAATTGTTTACTAACATTTTACCACCCTTCTCCCTTCTTAACAAACAACACTGAAATGCCCTTCTTAAGATGGGAATAATATCGAAAAACATGCCTTGTCCTCACACACAGCTGCATGAAGCCTGGGTCTGCACACCAAACACAACTTCAACTTTATTTCTAATTATGATTTAAAATATTTCCAAAACCCTCACGTTCTCTCTTTCAAGTCCAATATTCGATGGGTCAGTTGCTTTAAAATGTCTCTTTTAGGCAGGAAATGTGAGCTATTAGCAAGGCTATGATATGCCAGCAAAAAGGAAAAGAGTGATAGGCGTGGGTGTGGGTAAAAGGTGTTTTATGCAACCCCACTGGGACATCATCACTTTAGAAAACAACCTTTCAGCCATATAGTTAAATTAACTAGTAGTTAGAGGCAATTATGTGATAAAGTAAAAATATTTATGTTCTTGAGAGCTCCAAAACTGTCATTTGAAGTGTGACAAATTTTTAAGTTAATTTCACCTGCAACTTTTGAAAGATTAGTTCTATGACTAAGGGCATAAAATTGAAACAGGTTGTCACTGTGAAATAAAATCAAACTTATCTCCTTGTACTTTTGCTTGAATTTAGTGCTCCTGAAATGTCCCGCTGTCATAGTTCTTATGCTCAAAATTTTTATTTTTCAACCACAATTTGGAATTTAAGTTTTTAAAATGCTATCACCTCTTCAGAAATGCGAAATATGTGCATGTGCATACACATATCACATGCTTTCTCATGTTTAAACATGTGCATAGGCACATACATACATATACCACAAGCTTCTACATGCCTAAACATGTCACTTGTACATGAATACACATATCACATGCTTCTTCATTCCTAAATATGTCCCTGCTCACATGCATAAACCCATCACGTGCCTTTTCATGCCTAAATACGTACACGTGCACATGCATACATATATACACAGGCTTCTTCATGCCTTGCCCTATAATTATTTTGCCATTTTCTTGATAAGAAGCATAAAATCACACTTTCCTCCCTATTATTGTTAAAAAATACACCAGAAGCTATAAGCCATAATAAAATCACCTGCCAGCATAATTTCTACATGACTATTTTTTTGTATTGTGGATCATTACCATTTTTGTCCCTGTTTGTGTACATTTACACTTTTACACAATTGCAACTGAAGTGTATATATAATTTTGTGGTTTACCTTAGTATTTTATATTATGCATTTTTGGTGTTGCTATGTAGTCTTCACAAGCATCATTTTAATAGTCTGCACAATATTTTTTTTGAATGACTGTACCATAACTCCCCATGATATTCCTCTACAACTGGGCGTTTAGATGGCTTCTAGTGTTTCACTATTATACATAAACATTACTATGTTTATGGCCTTTTTCTTCTTTTATCCCATTTCCATCGGCTAGAGCCCCACAAGTTAGCTTGTCAGGGTAAACTATATGCATTTTTTACTTGGATAGCTTTTGATACCTAAGGTCAAATTGCTTCTCAAAGTTTGTATCCATTTATATGACTTTTTGCAATATATAAGTTCATCTTCACCCTCTATATATTTCAAATTCATAGCAACATATTTATTTATACAGCTTCAATGATATTATACATAATTCTAAAAATTCTAAAGCATTTACTATGTCTCTGAATCTTTGGTGTTGGTTGAAACCATTTTGTTCCTGCTGTTCTAATCAGTGTTAATATAACGGCATTCAAATGCAGGGGCATACCCAGACACACATACACAACCCAGATGTTAGACCTGGAGGGAGGTCAAGAGTGGGGAAATCATTCAAATATTTGCCCTTATGTATTAGAAGCGCTAAAATGCACAGGAAAATAAAATGGAGTATGTGGAGTTCAGTCTCCACACTTTGCATTCTCCTCTCTTTTTTCCCCTCAATTCCCTTAATGCTAAACCCCAGCTGCTATGGAGGCTGTATGAACATTTATTCAGGGCAGGACAGCAGCCTTCATGCTGCTGGTCCACCTGCCCTTTTGCCATGGTCTAACTGCCTCTGAGAAACACAGTGAAAATATCTGTATATTCAGTCCATCCCTCCTATAACCCTACCAACCACCTGTAGCCGAACACACGAAGCAGTACCTGTGGAGCTATGCACAGAGCAGGCCCTGGAATGCAGAGGGGCACAGGGAATAAGTGCACTCCTGGCTGGCCAAGCAAAGGATAACCTCTCTAAGCTCCCAACAGCAGGGATCATGAGTTGTGGTCATCTAATCACGAGACTGGACCAGAGCCAGAAACTTATTTCACGTGAGTCACTCAGGAGCCCGAGACAGAAGTAAGTTCGAATCAATGCAATCAAAAGGTGAAAACCTCCATATAACTGGCAGTGTAAGGAGCAAAGCTTCTGATATTTTGAGTTGTTCTAGCTCTCATAAAAATCATAACTTTCACCTTTTGTATAGGATGGTTCTAGTCTGATTTTTATCATAATGTCATGAATAATGTATGTCCCCTTTATAGGAAATGTGCACTTTTGAAAATGATAATGCCATATTTACTTTCACATTTTCTTCCACATAGAATTTTGCCCTCACTTTGGAAAATTTTTGCTTGGGACAGCAATCACAAGTGTCAGCTCCTTGGGGTTATTGGGACTTCGGTTTCCCAGCCACAAAAGAAGTGACTGAGATAAAAATACAGGCACCACGTATCTCTGGAATAATTCTTGCAAATGAGCTTTGAGGGTCACTTGAGCTTGAAAAAGAAACTACTCTATTTGTACATTTGATGAATATGAGGCTCACTTGTCCATCACAGACCACATGGATGGGTGGGAGGAGGAAGAAGGCTTCAACTGAGCAGTGGATCAGCTCATCAGTGAAGATGAATTTGGCCACAGAGGTTCTCATGAGCAGAGCACTTCTGCATTCTTTTGCTGTGGTTGGGTTCTCACATTAGGGAACACATTTTGTGTTGGGCAAATGAGTTTGTAAAATTTGTATTTTTTGAGTTTGCTCACTTTTATTGTTAAAAATAGTGTTGGGCAGCCATGTGTGTGCTTGCCCTCAGAGCAGGGCAGTTCAATTGCAAATTGCGGATTACCTTCCTGCTTGGGAAGAGCCATTGTTGTGCTAACGTGTGCTGGAGGAGAGGTCGGTGTAAGCCCAGGTAATTTTTTAGAAGGAAGAAGAAAGAGAAGAAGAGGAAGAAGCCAAGATGGAAGGAAAGGAGAGAGAAGCCAGTTTTGCAGAATAAGAAGCCATGTTGGCAGATGGGGAACCAGAGGTGACTTAGACTGGTGGGGGCCTTTGATTCTAGGAAAAACTGGATGAGTCAGTGGCTTTGGAAGCCCTGAATGGAAAGGGAAGTGTTTTGCCGCTGTGTAAACGTTTACTCGCTGGCTGGTTGCGAGGCTAGAATAAAGGAATGGCCCACCATGTTTTGGCTCCACTGTTTCTTTACCGTCTGCCCAAATCTAATGGGAACCTGCACCTGCATGGCCATGATGATCGTGACTACTGGCCATACACCTATAAAAAAGATGTTGTTTCCATAGAGATCTATATGCAAAATTATGAAAGCAGGAGCAAATAGCATTGAGGTATCTGTCATTTAATAGAGAGAAGTGAGGGAAGACATGGTATCTGGGAATGATTCCCTTCTGCACTCTTCCACAATAGTCAGAATTCACTTTTGCTGTCTTTCAGCATCAGCTTCCCATGATATAATAGAAGTAAAATCTCTTGAAAGGTTATAAAGTACCATAACATGTTCTCTACTCTCTCAAATAGGGTAGTAACACCTCTCTTCTCTCTTCTTAATGAGAACTTAGATTGCTCATGGAGCACTTTTAGGATGAAAGAAGAGAACACCAAGTGGGAGATCCAAGTTTAAATGGCCTTTGTCACTATCTCTTGTGCAACTTTAGGCAAGTATTGGAACCTCAGTAAAAAGGATGAGTCTCTCAAGGGTGAATGCCACTTGCCCAGGACTAGAGTGAAGAAAGATCCACTTTTCACACTTCTAGGTCCCCTTTTATTTTCTTAAAGTTATAACATCTGGGGTGGGGAGGAAGCAGGGTTATATAAATCAGTACTAAAAATGTTTATAATTACCATCTTTGTGTCAATAACTCTAAAACTGACTTTGGTTATGGTTATGCGATTTGGTAGTAGCACATAAATGAATTTATTTCCTTGTATGTAAAAGCTGCAGTGAAAAATCTGATACTCTACATTTAAAAAATATTAACATCATTCTATTGCAATAAGATGGGATTAAGTGACTCCCCCCACCTCCACACTAACTCCATGACACGGAGTAGCACTGTAATCACAGAGAATCTGGCATCACAGCAGACCTACCACAGAATGGCTTTATGCCCTGACAGGAGCTTTAGAGAAAATAAGCACTGTGCTGGGGAGAGAAGGGGCCCTCGAGGGCACCAAGATCTTGCTGCCAGAAGGTTGGGAAGCTCCTCTTCATGTACCAGCTGGCATGAGGTTTCCTAGGTTTCCACCAGCAGGGAAGCCCCATCCCCACTCCCAGAGCTGACTACAGGCAATCTGGCCACGTGCTTTCCTTGCCAGTTGTTGTGGGAAAAGAGTACATGGTTGACTCCATAGGGGCTGGGGAATATCCTGTGATACACATAACTAGGTGAATATGTATATGTTCGGCCCTGAAAACTGGATGCGTTGATTTAGATCAATGTGTAACGGTCTTCAGCAGCATGTCTTTATAACTCAGGAGGTGACTAGGAGAGCAGGGATGCCAAGCTTTATGCTCCATGGTTGATGCTATTAATAATATTGATAATAACAATACTATCATGATAGGAATAGACAGGAAAATTTCCTAGGAAAGTGCATTGTAATATTACAGGATCATATGTTTCTGTATTTTTCTAAATGTTTACAATAAACTCATGTTATTTTAGATTCAAAGAAATTATAAATGTAGGTGTATATGTTTATAATCTTTACATATGTATGTAGTCATATACCTGTGATATGTGTAACATCCAGATGACATATGTCTACATATCTAGAGATGGAGACATCGCTATACTGAAGGGGGTTCTCTTACTCTGTCAAGCAGTTTTTGGAGCACTATGTGCTGTCCTAAGAGCGTTCATGATGCTTTGAAGACAGTCTAAATGGCAACCGAGACGACCCCAGAGAGACCTGTGAAAGCTACATTGAAGGGCGATGGCTCTTCCCATATTTTTGAACATGTGCAAATTCCGTTGCCTGCACTCTGTATACTTCCCCTTTTCTGTATTTGTTTACATAAAGGAGAGGGCCAAGAAAGAGCTGAACATGTTCCAAAAGGAGGTGTTTCTGGCAGGTGTGGGGATTTTAAGATAATAAAAACATGTAGCAACCAGCAGTTCCCTCAGCTGAGCAGCAGCTGCCTCTCCATGCTCCCCTTTAATGCCTGCTTTGGAAATGTTCTTGGCTTCAGAAACTAAGCTGGCGCACTTCTGTGCTTCAGACCATTTGATCTTCTTACCGCATAGCCTATCACTGGGGATTCCCCATTACTAAATGAGGAAAGTTTAAAAAACTCTGCATTTTGATACCCGTTGCCATCAATTGTGGTAGTAGGCAGAACACACTTTTATCAAGGCACATCATTTTCCTTGAGGAGTGTGTGACAAACAAAAGGACACTGGGATAAAATTGAGTTAAAAGGAAGAGCTAGTCAGCAGTTACATATTTTGGGGGAAAACAAGTTTTCACCTAAGAGGCTGGGAAATTCCAGAAGCTTCTTTGTTTCTGGATTAATTATGACACATGTAGGTGAACAAGGAGTCCATTTCTTCCTTATCTGGCTGATGTGGGTGAAAGGCACCATCAGTGGAAACAAAGTCAATTTGATTGCTTTTGTGTAGGTAGGAGACAGATGTTAACAATACTTTAGACATTCATTTGTATACGTGTTAGAGGCCGTGGGCCAATGGGACTGGCTTTCTCAGCTGTCCTTTATGTTTGCTGTCTGCACATTTTTTGAGCTTCAAACTAAGATTCTGTGAGCTTGCTGTTTCCAAGTGCAGATAACATGATTGAAACAAATCTCTATTAAAAAAGAACAAAGATGGATGAACACATTTTCTTCCATTTTATTGTAACTTACCAAATACTGAAAGTTAAAAAAATAATAGTCAAAAGCCAATATAACACAAAAAAGGAGGGGGAGGGGCTGAAATATTTGATGTTTAAACAGGAACAAAAGCAAAAGTCCCAGTCAAGTTATGCCATTGAAATTGAAGTAAAGTTGGAAAATAAGCCATTTGATAATGGCTTTCTCAAGCTTTGGGTTATATAAAATTAAGCAGTGAATATTAATTTATTCCTACAACAATTTTCTTGTGATTAGTCGTAATAGTATTGTTGCTAATGTTTCTGGGAACATAGCAGGAACTTCTGTGGTGAAAGTTTATAAACTGGTGGATTGTGGTGGCTAGAATGTATTTTCTTCATTTTCCCCTTGTATAAGGTCTACTGGAAAGTTCTGTCCGTTTCTATCACAAGTTTCGACACATAAGCACATTTATTTGGCACATGTGTGCCTCTCTATTTTTATCACTTAGTGTATACATACTGACGTAGCAAATTAACTAAAACAAAATTGATTCACGTTAGTCTTATGTGTGAAGCAATAGTGTACCCATGGCTACTGATAAAGTTCATTTACGCCACTGTAATTTTTACGAATTTCAACAAGGAAGAAATGCTACAGAAGCATGTCTGTCGCATCCACCATATTCCCCGGACTTAGCACCCTTCGACTATCACTTGTTTTTGTACTTACAAAATTTTTTGAAGGGCAAAAAATTCAAAAATGAAGAAGATATCAAACAGGCACTGGTTCAATTTTTTGCGTCAAAAGATAAAACATTTTTCAAAAATGGGATATACAAATTGCCCTCACGCTGGAAAGAAATCATTAATAATAATGGCAATTATATTATTTAATAAAGTTTATTGACAGTAAGAAAAATTTGTATTTTGTTTTATTCCAAAAATGGACAGAACTTTCTGGTAGACCTTATATTTTATGGCTGTCTTCATTGCCCAGCCACATACATCAGGATCTCTTAGAAATAATAATATCTTCCTCACAAGTATTTATATATATATATATATATATAATTTTATTTACAGGTAAAAATAGTGTCATTTCACAAGTGCACATAAACTCAGAGGTATTTGTGTATATGTATTTTTATAAACAATGATCCTACTACTGACTCTCCCTAGAGTATCCAAGCAGAGAATAGCCTATTTCTGTCAGCTAGATTGTCTGGCTCTTGATATACAAGTGCTAGACAGAATTAGGTTGGAATATGGAGTGGTGGAGCCAAGGTCACAGGCTGGACACCAATTAGCTTTGAACAGAGAATACAGCTGTGTTTTAGGGACACAGGTGCCCCCTGGTCATTTGACTGGGAGCCAAATATGGTAGATCTCAAGGGAAATCCTAGTGTAAATGGTTTACTGTGATCACTCAAATCCACTGACATAAATACCAAATCCACATGCCCCACCACAATGGGTTGTTTCCTTCACAGTACAGTGTGCTGGTCATGTGCCTTAATGTAAAGGATTGGCAGGGGATGGGAGCAGGGCTCCTCTGGATCCATGGCTTTAATTTCTAGGTCATCCACATTAGAACTTTAAAGCCAAAGTTTGTTTGTAATCTGAAACCATGTTCTGCACCGAGAGAGAATCCTATTTCAAAAAACTTAAGAGATGTAATATAGATAGATACTTATGTCTATTCATAATGGGTTTACGGCTAGATTTTATTAGTTAGGAAAAGCAACATAGCACAGTAAAAAGCAGCTCAACTTTGGAGTCAGACAAATTCAAATTAGAATCTCAAATCCATACCACTTTCTAGTCCTATAACCTTGGGAAAGTTAAATAATTTCCTGAAGCTCAGTTTCCCAAACCATAGAGTGCGATATGTTTGATACCCATCCTTTATCCCATTTGGTTTTGGGGATACTCTGTACTCTACCTTATCTTTTCAGTATGATCATTCACACTATTTCCCAGTTCATTTCACTTCCATGGTTTTGCAGGTTTAAGTTTCCTTAAATGAAAATTCCCTATACCTAATAACTCTTACCTAATAACTCTGAAAACTCCCCTGTCCCTCCCAGTAGGGTCAGTTCCAACCTTCCCCACCCCAAGGCCTCCCCACGTGCAACGAACGTGTGCACGTGTGTATATGTTGGCCTGAGAGCTTCAGGCCACATCTATCCCCATGCCCCTCTGCTTTTCCACCTGGAATTTTGTGCAGTTTCCTGCTGTCTGTTTCCTTCTGGAAGAGGCCTTTCCCATGCCCCAGCACTGTTGCCACACTAGGAAGGGAAGAAGAAAATAAGGGAGAAGTACTAGAATAAGGTAGTGTTGCAAGCTAAGGACAGAAGATGTCTGAACTGACACAGACAGAATGTCCTCACATGTTCATTCTAGGGCTCCTTTCCTTCATTCCGTCATCCCAGTGGCAGGAGATGTATTTTCTTCATCACCTAGCTCTTTCATAAAACCTAAGAAGGACACTAAGAGTATATATTAAAAATTGATCATGTTTACTTAAATCTCAGAAGCTGGATTCAGAGTAACCTATTCATGGACCTGCAAAACGAAAAGAGACTACATAATTCAATTCAGAAACTGTGGCAAATTGAGAATATGTGTTGATCTTCCGAATTAATGTCTGCTAATATCAAGAAAGTATGATGTGTTGCTACTGTTCTGGGGTAAGGCTGAGGTAGCAAGAGGCAAACTCTAGTCTCATTAGGTATTATAGCCTAAGGATTGTCTTTCAGGACGGACACCAACCTTAGTTATTGATCATCCAATCTAGGGTAGGTATTGGTAGATAGAGTCCAAATTGATGTGTATACAGTATTCAACCAGTGATGGATAACATAGCAGCCTATTTTAATTTGCCTTAATTTGCAATTCAGTTGGTTACACATTTTCCTCCAAAGTGTTAATCAATCATCAATGAAAGTTGATTGTGTGTTACCCTGGGTCACTTCAGAATCCTAAAGCATTATTAATTTTGGAAATAAAAACTCAACCCTTTGGTATATGTCCACATTTTCCTGGCAAGCTCTGAGTTACAGATTTGTTTACTGACCCAATTTTACAAGTAAAGGTCTATTTCCTCTCCCCCAACCCCGTGCCATCTTACAAAGAAACCAATTCATGTACAATAATTTCCCATTATGGCAGCTTTAGATAAATCTACAGTTTTAATGACAATGTGCTGTTCTTCAGGTTTATATTTTTTCCATATAGATATCTTTAACAAAACATCTGTCCACTTATTGATTGACAATACTGTTCAGGTCACTTGATAGATTGTTGGTCTGAGTTCTTAAGACAAAAATTATATACTTTCTTCAGGCCTAAGCTGTATTAAAGATCGTCCAAAGTAAATACAAGTCCCATGCTCAGGTTTTTCTCTGTCTGTTTAATACTCTGGCTCCCTTAAAGCTGTTGTCTGTGTTCCCAGAGCCACACATGGGAGCACCCTGTCCTGCTCTGTATTTCCAAAGTTCTTCATATTCTAGAACTTTTCTTGGTTTCTTTCGCCACCAGAGTTCAGCCATTCCATTCTCCTAGGACTTCTTGGAGACAAATGCTAATTTTAATTATTTGACCGTAGAGGTAATGGGCTACAGTGGTCTGATGTACTAACTTCAATATTTAAAAGTTAAGCTTTATAAAAGAATAGACCATAATAATTTTTAACTCAGTTTTGAGTTCTAGGTTCTCAGCACAGTGCCTGATTTTGAGCCCATCATATATATTCAACAGCTATTTGTTGATAAATAACAAAGGCTATTTATTTGTATTCTAACAAAGGTTTTCAAAATTTTAACTCAAAGGTGTTTATGATGATGCTGTCACTAAAATTCAGAGCACACTTAAAGGGGTAGTTGGGGATTGGATTACTACAGAGGGTATGCTGCATGTTATTGGCTATATGATTTACCACAGGTAAGGTTAATAAAATTAATTTCACAAAAGTTGGTTTTTATAAAACACTTGGTTGCACCCAATTAACAGGTATTAGAATGTTCTAATTGAATTTAAAACATCTAACCTTGAGCTTACATTTTTTTTTTGTTCTTTAAAAAATTTTTTTATTACAGTTGACATTCAATATTATATTAGCTTCTGGTGTACAATATAGTGGTTAGACATTTATATAACAAATTAGGTGATTTTCCTGATAAGTCTAGTACCCATCTGACAGCATACATAATTATTACAATATTATTAACCTATTCCTTATGCTGTAGTTTCCATCCCCATCACTGTTTTATAAGTGACAATTTGTACTTCTTATCCCTTTATCTTTTTCATTCAGTCCTCCAACCCCTGTACCATCTGGAAACCATCAGTTTGCCTGTATCTTTGAGTCTGTTTTGAGTCTACGTTCTTTAGTTTGGTTGATTCCAGTAATCTAAACTAATGAAGTAATTTCTTTATCTACTATCTTAGAAATAGATAAGGAAACTTCTGATCAATGGTAGACTTCTGAATACTTCAAGGCAAGTCTATCAGTTAACTGTTCTATATTCATTTGGGTAATTTACTTCTTATTCTGATCTGGAAAATTCTTCAGTTCTTGATCTCTGAGATACACTATTTTAGCTTTGTTTTTATATATTTGGTTATGCTTCCCTCCCTTAAGTTGGCACTGTAAAGGTACCCATAATCACTTTTAGTAGGCTAACATCTTACCATAGAATTGTAGGACTGAAATAACCCTCTGACAGTCATACAATCCCAGAATTAGAAGGAAATACTGAAAATCACCTAGTCCAGTGGTCGGCAAACTCATTAGTCAACAGAGCCAAATATCAACAGTACAACGATTGAAATTTCTTTTGAGAGCCAAATTTTTTAAACTTAAACTATATAGGTAGGTACACTGTTATTAACATAATTAGGGTACTCCTAAGCTGGCCACATTCAAGGGGCCAAGGGGCCAAAGAGCCGCATGTGGCTCGCAAGCCTCGGTTTGCCAACCACTGAACCCGTTAGCAGAAAAACCAGATAGAAGGTGACGGAGGACGATTTGACTTTGAGTGAGGGGTATGCAGCATAATCAAAGGTCAAAATAATCTGGAGATGTTTTCTTGGAACATATGTACCCTGATTTATCAATGTCACTGCATTAAAATGAATAAAAAACAAACAAACAAAAAAAACAGATTTGACTTAATCATTTATCCAGAGTGACACAGAAAGTTTAGACTAAAATTTAGGCCCTTTAATTTCTATTACAGGATTTCTCTGCAGCATGATGGTTCATCCTTGGTCATGAAGTCATTAATTCTAAAACCATTTTTGTTGAACATCTGTAAAGTGTGAGACATTGCTAAGACATTGGTAATGCAGGGATGCTAGAGTGCCAGATGAAGACACCTACTGCACTATCCATGCCCTCGGGGTGCTCACAGTCTAATGAGCACAACAGATATCTAAAGAGATATCTACCAGCAATGCAGAATTACAGGGTATTGTGGCAGGGAATCTAGCTCAACCTGAGGTCATGAAAAACACCTGAGTTAAGGCTTCTCTTCTAAGCTACATTTCTAACCTGAGCAGACACATGAAATCATTGCTGAAAAGAACATCTACTTGTGATTTCCCCCAAGTCACACCAGTGATTTTGTGGCATCTAAGAATCTATTCTAGGTAGCGTTGACTATAACTAGCAGGAACGATTGACTAAAAAAAAAATCTTAGAAAAAAATAGTAGCCCTGCTTTAAGCAAAATAGTATCCTAACTATTTAAGAGTGGATAGGAAGGAAAAGGAGGATGCCCAAACCTCTAGCCTGGTAAAATATTAAACCTAAATAGGTCACGTGTTCAGTGGTGTCATTACTAGTGAGTTGCACACAGGCTTGTCCAGTCATTGTAAATCACCAGGCAAAACAAGCAGCTTCACAGGGCTAGAGTCCAAGAACTGAATGAGTGGAGTTAGGAATAACAGGCATTTCTACGGTCTGTTTAACAGACTGAAGCTATAGCAGAAAGGAGATTCTAAAGGTGGTGACTTATTGCAAAGTTCAGGAAGCCATGGAAGTTTTCTATGGTTTATCCATTTCAGATGTCACAGGATTAGCTTTTAGAGTAATCAGTTCCTTGACAAAAAATATTTTTGTCAGACACTTTGGAGAGAAATATTTCTTGAACATTATAGTAGAAGCCAGAAGAAAATAGAACATAATATTATAGGAATTTATGATTGGCCAATTTTTATAACATATCCATAAACTGAGGTGCACCTGCAGTTCAGTTCTGTGATGGGTCTTGATGAGAATTCCACCGACTGTCAATGTCTTCATTTGTCTTGTAATAACAGCAACCTTGCCCTGTGTGTGTGTATATATATATATATATATATATATATATATATATATATATATGCATATCTAATAGTTTTTTAAGAGAATGTGAAAGTGTTTCGAAAAGTCTTTTTAAAAATCAAATAAGCAGCTGCAAATGGGGAAATAACCATTCTAACTCTGTTTGGGAAACAGCTCTGATCACTCAGGGTATTCAGCAATCACACAGGGAACTTATTTAGAACAGCTTTGAATATACCATGAAAACCAGCCCTGAGCTAATTCATCTGATTGTACTCTTGGCAGCTCTTTCTGGATTGCTAACACTGCAGCTGTAAAAATAAAACAAAAACACCCTTGAAATAAGTTAGGTGCATATATGAGAAGCACAGCTGGGGTAACTCCCCCAGATCATCCTTAGATAGAGAATTCTGTTTTGAAATGCTATTTTCCAAAGGGCAAAACCATGACCATCTTGGAAGAAAAGGCCAGAATTGCACAGAGGATTCATTCATGTTTTGTTTTGTTTTTTCCTCTTTACCTTTTCTCTCCCGTGTCTCTGGCACCATTTTACTGAGCTCCATAGAAATTGCTGTAAGAAACATTAGTTTTGGCTGAGTCCACACAAAACCAAGGCGAGAGCAAGCAATTTTTTGGATGCTCAGACTAACAGAGAATCTGGGTGATTCTAGGCACGAAAGTTTCTATTACGACAGGGGTTCTTTCATCTCAAAAATTCTTCGGAGACATTTTCATATTCACATGATCTTCAGAGGAACACTTTTAGAAGGTATGGGAGGCAGATTGATTACCTGTTGTTGTTGTTGTTGTTTTTTTTTTTTTAAGTGTAGTAGGGCTAACTTATCTTTCTGGAAAACTTTCTGCCCATTTCCAGCCCACCTACTATAGCACTTTCAGGACTCAAGTCTTCCTTACCCGAAGTTTTCTTTGCCATGTTGCACATGAACCTTTTTCCATGTCTGAACTTCAGAAAGCTCCCGATGGAAGGACCAACCTCTCTTCTCACGCACAGCATTCTTGCATAAAGCTCAATACAAATCTGATCATGCCTTTAAAATCCTTCCGTGTTTCCCCTTTATCTTTGTTGTAAATTGTAATTTACACTTGATTTTTACCTCCTGTTCAGTATTATCTCCTGCATGCTATTCCCTCAGTTTCCCTCTCCCTCAATAACAAATATCTGGTTCTTGCCACAGTCCACTTTTGCCCATAATTCTTTGCTTTTACCAAAGCTTTTTCCTCAGGCTGCAATATGTTTGCTCTCCAGTTCAGTCTGGGATGCTCATTTGTCCTTTCTATTCACTGTGACCTTCCTTTGGAAGCCTTCTTTAAGTTTCCTGGGCAGCCCTACATGGCTTTTTCCAGCTCTTCCTGTGGATAGTGTGAATTACTTTATTATAGGATTAATTATGTTGCTTTTCAACGTAATCAATATTCCGGTTGATTGAACTCTTCCTGGGACCACAGCCTTGTCTCTTCATTCTTGTATTCAGAGGTGCTATACAAACATTGACCTGTTGCCCAACTGGGACAGCAGCCATACGTATCCTACTCCCGTTCTTACTAGTGCATGCTGGTCAAGTGCAGCCCGCCCGGTCGCCAGCCCCAGCAGCTTCCAAACCCCCTTTCACCATTTACTGAACACACAGAGAGATTTAATGGATGAATGAATGAATAAATGAGTGGATGAATAAATGAATGATTGTTTTATTCAATACAAGTTAGTGAAATAATTTATTAATGTGTCTGTTGATGGCAAAATGCTTTTTTAATTTTGGAATATTATTTCACATTTTGGGATCACTCACTGTAGAACCATGGAAATAAAGTTTCCAATTATTTTATTCACGTCCTGTTCATAGTGGGTATTTCTAAGCTAAAGGCAAACCTCATTTATATGTGGGTGGATTCTCTGATATATGGTTTATTCACAATAAACCATATTTTAAAGTTCTTATTAAAAATTAGCACATATTCTAAATTAATTAAGTGTTCACAGTGTGGCTTCATTACACAGTTTGAAGAGTTGTGAATTCCCAGAGCACCAGACACATCCATATTTAAATGTAAGTGCAAAAAAAAATTTTAAAGCACATTACAGAGCTAAATATAAACGCTCTTTGGATCACGATCTTGTCATCTCTTACAGGAGTAGAGTTCTTCAGACACTCCAAAGTACCTTCTCACACATTTTATGAAACCAAGGATGCTGGTATTATCCCCTTTTACAGATGAGAAAACAGGTACCAACAGGATCAATGATGTGCTCATTGAAATGCCACTTGAACACAAGAGAGAAGGGCCCAGGTCCAGTGTCTCCTGGATCAGACCTGGACCCAAGTCTTCTGTCCATTATTTTTCTGGCTACATTTCTGTACAATTATCCCTGTGTTTTCAACAGTATTAAGCCCACATAATCAAGAAATGTCTTTTTTAATATATATATATTTATATCCTTAGTATAAAATTGAGTCCGGAGTTATGTGGTGAATGCCCTTTGTCTTAGATACATTTAAAATAACATTATTATAATATTATCAGCCTTTTAATTATGTGAGCCCATTTCTTCTGAGAATAAATTTACAATGTTTTAATTGTCACTAGGGCATGTAGTAGCTAGTGACATAGTTGTAAGCAGATGTTAGTAGAAATTTCAATGGCAGTACCAGGTGATGACAAGCATATCACAATATAGGAAGGACTAAAATAAAATTTTTATGTTCTAAATTATCTGGCTAGATCATAAAATTCAGCAGAGCAGGATATTTCCTGCAAAATGCTTTCAAACACCTTGTCCAGGAAAGGCGTGCTTATCAATTTCCCTGAAGCTTAAGTCACAGCTTGAACACTTTCAATAAGAAGAGGGTGTCACAGGATTCTTAGCTTAATGTTCCTTCTCTTAATTTTATCCTATGAGCTCTGAGTATATCTTCTTGATACCAGGGAAATTATTTCTTTTCTTTCTCTGGGTTTACATTCTCCCGTGGCTGATGAAGGCGTGTCTGTGCTTCCTTTCTCTTTAAACAACTGAGTTTTTTTACACTTAACTTTTTTGCTGATATTTTGCCACATCAGTATACTGACACCAAATAATAATTTTAGTAGACTTTATAATAATCAGAAATCCGGAAAAGGGTATCTATTATTAAGCTCAATAAAAAAGGTATTCTTTGTTAGAACAATAAAGTTTGTCTGACTCAAGAAGCCTATTCATTGCTCTTTTAAACAACCACACTCTCTCATATTTTATGGTAAGTTTCAATAATTATGGTGCTATCTGCCACACCAATCAACAGACCAATTGGTTCTTGTACAGAGAATTAGTTTGAGTTTATATGATATTTTTGCTAAACTGGTCTTTTCTGAAGTTGGTATAATCCAGGTTTACAACTATCACTCAGTGTAAATTTTTAGCCCAAAGAACTATAAAATAACTGCAGTTCTTCTAGCCCTCAACTTGTTTCATATGTTCCTAGGTCCTATGGAAATTAGAGTGGGGGTGAAACATATGGCAAAAACTTCTTTTTTTTTTTTTTGTATTTTTCTGAGGTTAAAAATGGGGGGACAGTCAGATAGACCCCCGCATGCGCCCAACCGGGATCCACCTGGCATGCCCACCAGGGGGCAATGCTCTGCCCATCTGTGGCGTCGCTCTGCCGCAATCAGAGCCATTCTAGCGCCTGAGGCAGAGGTCACAGAGCCTTCCTCAGCACCTGGGCAAACTTTGCTCCAATGGAGCCTTGGCTGCGGGAGGGGAAGAGAGAGACAGAGAGGAAGGAGAGGGGGAGGGGTGGAGAAGCAGATGGGTGCTTCTCCTGTGTGCCCTGGCCAGGAATCCAACCTGGGACTCCCGCACTCCAGGCTGACGCTCTACCACTGAGCCAACCGGCCAGGGCCATGGCAAAAACTTCTAACCCCATTGTGACAACGCTCATGTTCTTCATATGGGTCTCTTTTGGTAAATATATATTAATCTGTCACTGTGCTAAATACAATATGACATAGAATATGCGCCAACACAAACACATTCTTTGTCCCTAGGTTTCTCAGGAGCAAATGAAAAAAACAAAAACAAACAAACATATTACTCATATAATGATACTTAAAAAGACGCAATAACACCTGTAGCAGATGCTTCCAAAAAGAGAAATATAATTTGATGAAAGTATATAACAGATTGGATCTAAACAGAGTAACTGATAATAAATTTAAGCTGATCAATTATAGAAAATCAAAGGGGGTTAAGAAGACTGGCATAGTTGGCTGAAGGCTCAGGGCAAGCAGAAAAATGATAGGTATTATATAGAGACATAGAACAGAAGAGAAAAGAAAGGAGGAGGAAAGGAAAAAAGAGGGGGCATAATAAAAAGTAGAGTTGGTAAAACTTCTCATAGTGAACTTCACCATCTCGATCTCCAGATGAAAAGGGATTTGTTCTGGCCAAGAGGCATAAGATGGAGATAAGAATAGGCTAAGATTCACAAAAGAGAAAGGACCAAAACAGAGATGGAAGTGGCACAAAACCCGTATCAAGAGGGGTCTGGATGGAAAGAAAAATGAGAAAATAGAAATTTGAATTATTGACTGAATTCAGAATGTTCTGGGTCTTAAGTCATTATGAAATATGTTCTATCAAATTACTACAATTTTTGAGAAAAATCTCATTATGCTTACCTTTTTACCTCTCTGCTCACATTTCCTCAGCCTCCCTCCATGGACCTCAATTCTGTATGTGCTCGCAAGCTTTGGTCTTCCATCCTGGCTTCTCCTTGAAGAGCACAGGACCATAACCATATCATTGACCTTTAGACCTACTCCTCCTGCCCTGACTGCTCCTCCTGCATTATAGCTCTATATTTTAAATTTGGATAGTCTGCTGTCAACTCCAATTCCATACATCCAAAACCAAACCACACATTTCCCCACTCTCTATAGAATCTCCAGTTCAGCGTTCCCACTTCTGTTAATAGCCATGTATTATCTCAGACAAAGCTACACCTCTGGAAGCATGCCTTGGTCACTACTGGCTGCTTCCTTCCTTGTACCTCCATAGCCAGTTCATCACCAAACCCATGATTTATTCTTTGAGATGATTCCCACGTTTGCCCCATCCTCTCATTCTCACTGCCAACCTCCTGGCCCAGGCCCCTGTGGCGTCAAACTTGACTCACAGCAGAGCCTTTTATCTGTTCTCCCAGGATCTGGCTTTCTTCTCTTCAATGTGTTCTAAAAACATCCATTTAATATTCCATAAATTAGATTTTAAAAATGTCTTCCTCCTTTTGGGAAATTATAATGACTCCCTAATATCCTATAGCTGTAATCTAAACTCTTTGCCTAACTAAATCAAGCTCTCTCCCCACTGCTTCCCTCTTGCGCTGGGCTTACCTCTGGCTTCCATCTTGTACATGGGTTTGCACATTTCCTGACCAAAAAATATTCTTCCTATACTTAAAAAATATATTATTTAGAAAATTAAGTTTAACAGGGTGACATTGATCAATAAAAGTACATAGGTTTCAGATAACCGTTTCTATAGCATTTGAACTGTTGATTACGTTGTATAATTATCACCCAAAGTCACATATTTCTTGTCACTGTATATTTGTCCCTCTTTACTCCTTTCCCCCACCCATCCCCCATGATCCCTCATCCTATGGTACCCACTTCACTTTTATCTATGTCCATGAGTCTCAGTTTTATTCCCATCTATGTGTGAAATCGTACAGTTCTTAGCTTTTCCTAATACACTTATTTCACTTGGTATAATGTTCTCAAGGTTCATCCATGTTGTCGTAAATGGCACTATGTCATCGTTTCTTATGACTGAGTAGTATTCCATTGTATATATGTATCACATCTGTTTTATCCAATCCTCTATCAACAGATACCTTGGTTGTTTCCATGTCTTGGCCACCATGAATAATGTGGCAATAAACATGGTGGTGCATGTGTCTTTACGTACCAATGTTTTTGGGTTTTTGGAGTAGATACTCAGTAGAGGGATTGCTGGGTTATATGATAGTTCTAGTCTTAATGTTTTGAGAAACCACCATACTTTCTTCCATAATGGTTGTACTAATATGCATTCCCACCAAGAGTGAGTGAGTGTTACTTTTTCTCCATAACCTCTCCAACACTTGTTATTACCTGTTTGTTGATAAGAGCCCATCTAACAGGTGTGAGGTAGTATCTCACTGTAGTTTTGATTAGCATTTCTTGAATAGCTAAAGCTAGTGAAAATGTGCATCTTTTCATATATCTGTTGGCCATTTGTATGTCCTTTTGGGAGAAGTGTCTGTTCAGGTCCTCTCTCCGTTTTTTAATTGAATCATTTTCTTGTTTGTTGCTGAGCTTTGTGAGTTCTTTATATGTTTTGGATATTAACCCCTTACTAGAGCTGTTGTTTACAAATATCATCTCCCATTTGGCTGCCTGCCTTTTTGTTTTGTACTCAGTTTCTTTTGCTATGCAGAAGCTTTTTAGTTTGATACAGTCCCATTCATTTATTTTTGCCTGTACTTCCCATGCCTTTGGGGTAAAATTCATAAATTGTTCTCTATGAACAAGGTCTATAACAGGGGTCCCCAAACTATGGCCCGCGGGCCGCATGCGGCCCCCTGAGGCCATTTATCCGGCCCCTGCCGCACTTCTGGAAGGGGCACCTCTTTCATTGGTGGTCAGTGAGAGAAGCACATTGACCATCTCATTAGCCAAAAGGAGGCCCATAGTTCCCATTGAAATACTGGTCAGTTTGTTGATTTAAATTTACTTGTTCTTTATTTTAAATATTGTATTTGTTCCCATTTTTTTTTTTTTTTTACTTTAAAATAAGATATGTGCAGTGTGCATAGGGATTTGTTCATAGTTTTTTTTTATAGTCCGGCCTTCCAACGGTCTCAGGGACAGTAAACTGGCCCCTGTGTAAAAAGTTTGGGGACCCCTGGTCTATAAGTTTAGTACCTAAGTTTTCTTCTGTGTAATTTATTGTTTAGGTTTGATCCATTTGAATTAATTTTTGTGCAGGTGGCACATTGTAGTCATGCTTCATCCTTTGCATGTGGCTTTCCAATTTTCCCAGTACCATTCATGGAAGAGGTTTTCTTTTCTTCATTGTGCGTTTTTGGCTCCTTTGTCCAAGATGATGTTTCCATATATGTTTCATTTATTTCTGGGCTCTTGATTCTGTTCCATTGGTCTGTGTGTCTGTTTTTCTGCCAATATCATGCTGTTTGAATTATCATAGCTCCGTATTATAATTTGAAGGTAGGTGGTGTGATATGTCCACCTTCATTCTTTTTCCTGAGGATTGCTTTGGCTATTCTGGGTTTTTAGGGTTTCATACAAACCTGGTGATTCTTTGTTCTATCAATATTTCTTTAAAGATTGACATTGGGGCCCTGGCCGGTTTGCTCAGTGGTAGAGCGTCGGCCTGGCGTGTGGGGGACCCGGGTTCGATTCCCGGCCAGGGCACATAGGAGAAGCGCCCATTTGCTTCTCCACCCCCACCCCCTCCTTCCTCTCTGTCTCTCTCTTCCCCTCCCGCAGCCAAGGCTCCATTGGAGCAGGGATGGCTCGGGCGCTGGGGATGGCTCCTTGGCCTCTGCGCTAGGCACTAGAGTGGCTCTGGTCGCGGCAGAGCGACGCCCCGGAGGGGCAGGGCATCGCCCCCTGGTGGGCAGAGCGTCGCCCCTGGTGGGCGTGCCGGGTGGTTCCCCGTCAGGCACATGCGGGAGTCTGTCTGACTGTCTCTCCCCATTTCCAGCTTCAGAAAAATACAAAAAAAAAAAAAAGATTGACATTGGGATTTTGATGGAGATCGCATTAAATTTGTATATTGCTTTGGGTAATATGGCCATTTTAACTATGTTGAGTCTTTCAATCCATGAACATAGAATATTTTTCCATGTGTCTTTTTTAATTTCTTTCAATAATGTTTTGTAGTTTTCATTTTATAGGTCCTTCACTTCCTTTGTTAGGTTTATTCCTATGTATCTTATTTTATTTTTTAGTTGCAATTGTTAAAGGAGTTGTTTTATTGTTTTGTTTTTTTTGTTTTAGTTCATTTTCTAAAGTTTCATCATTGGCATATAGGAAAGTAACAAATATATTTATATTGATTGTGTATCCTATGACTTTAATGTATTAGTTTACTGTTTCTAATAGTTTTTTTTTGGTGAAGTGTTTGAGGTTTTCTATATACAGGATCATGTCATCTGCAAAAGTGATAGCTTTACTTTTTTTTTCCTGATATGATGCCTTTTATTTCTTTCTCTTGCCTGATTGCTCTAACTAAAAATTCTAGAACTATGTTGAATAAGAGTGGAGAGAGTGGGCATCCTTTTTTATTACTGATTTTAGAGAAAAAGTCTTCATTTTTTTTTACATTTAGTATGATGTTAGTTGATGATTAGTCATATATGGCCTTTATTATGTTGAGGTAATTTTTTTCTTTTCTGATTTTATTGAGTAATTTAAACAAAAAGGGATGTTGTATCTTATCAAATGCCTCTTCTGCATTTATTAATAGGATCATAAAGTTTTATTCTTTATTGTGTTAATATGGTGTATTATGTTGATCAACTTACATATGTTGAACCATTCTTGTACTTCTAGAACAAATCTCACTTGATTGTGATGTATTATTTTTTAATGTGCTGTTGTACTTGATTTGCTAGTATTTTGTTTAAGTTTTTTGCATCTGTATTTATTAGACATATTGGTCTGTAGTTTTCTTTTTATGTTGGCCTTGCCCGATATTGGTAACATGGTTATGTTGGTCTCAGAAAATGTGTTGTATCATTTACAACAAAATGGTGGGATCTTGATAACATTATACGGAGTGAAATAAGTAAATCAGAAAAAAACAAGAACTACATGATTCCATACATTGGTGGGACATAAAAACGAGACTAAGAGACATGGATAAGAGTGTGGTGATTACCGGGGGTGGGGGGAGGGAGGGTGTGGGAGGGAAGGAGGGAGAGGGGAAAGGGGAGGGGGAGGGGCACAAAGAACACTAGCTAGAGGGTGACGGAGGACAATCTGACTCTGGGCGATGTGTATGCAACATAATTGAATGACAAGATAACATGGACATGTTTTCTTTGAATATATGTACCCTGATTTATTGATGTCACCCCATTAACATTAATAAAAATTTATTTTAAAAAATGTGTTATAGAGTATTGTTTCTTCTATTTTTTGGAAGACTGAGAACAGGTACAAAATCTTCTTCAAATATATGATAGAATTCACAAGTGTAGCCATCTGGCCTTGAACTTTTGATTTTGGGAGAGTTTTTTGATAGTTGTTTCTATTTCCTTCCTGCTTATGAGTATATTTAGGTTTTCTACTTGTTCATGACACAGCCTAGGAAGATGGTATAGTTCTAGGAATTTATCCATTTTCTCTAGGTTGTTGAATTTGGTGGCATATAATCTTTCATAGTATTCTACTATGGCTCTTTGTATATTTATGATGTCTGTGGTCATTTCTCCTCCTTCATTTCAAATTTTGTTTATAGGAGTCCTTTTTCTTTTTCCCTTTGGTGAGTCTAGCAAGGTTTTTTTCAGTTTTACTGATCTTTTCAAAGAACCAGATCTTTGTTGTATTTATTTTTTCTATAGTTTTTTTTTCATATCTACTAGCTGATCTAAAAGTAGAAGCAGACAAAAACACAATTATACTTGGGAAACTCAACACACCATTGATGGCCTTAGACAGATCATCCAAACAGAAAATTAATAAAGAAATATCAGCCTCAAACCACACACTAGATCTAATGGACATAATAGACATTTATAGAACATTTCATCTCACAACATCAGATTATACATCGTTCTCCAGTGTGCATTGAACATTCTCAAGGATAGACCATATGTTAGGACACAAAACTAACATCAACAAATTCAGAAAGATTGAAATTAAACCAAGCATATTTTCTGACCATAAGGTTTTTAAATTAGAATTTAACTGCATAAAGGAAGTAAAGAAGCCCACAAAAATGTGGAAATTAAACAACAGAATTCTAAAAATGACTGGGTGAAAGAAGAAATAAAGGCAGAGATCAAAAACATATATACAGATAAATGAAAATGACAACACAACATATCAAAATTTCTGAGATGTAGCAAAAGCAGTAATAAGAGGAAAGTTTATATCATTACAGGCTTATATCAAAAAACAAGAGAGATCCCAAGTAAACAATCTAACATCATACCTTAAGGAACTAAATAAAGGGAAGAAAAAGGCCACCCAAAATCAGTAGAAGAAAGAAGATAGTAAAAATTGGAGCAGAACTAAACAAAATAGAGATCTTCCTATACTCTTAACCTATACAAATTGTGTATTTTTCTTTATGTCTATTTTGTTGTTTTATAATCTGTTTAAACCCATCCATACTAGCCATTATACATTTATCAAGCTTTACTCTCTATTACTTGTATTATAAAAATAAAAATGTTTGTTTTTCTCCCTTTCCAAATATAATATATAAAATTAATTCATATTCATTGTGATATTCTACATTATGTACCACCTCCAAGAGATTGTGATAAACAGCATACCCTGTTGAGAATCACAGGCTTTGCTCTTCTGAGATGCTTCTCACACCACTTGGCTTTTTCTGATTTCCACATCTAAATGCTTACCGATAAGTCTCACTGATGTTTTCCAAACTAAATGCTTTCATGCACTGTTATTTAAGGTATCATAAAGACTCTTTAACTTAAACAAATTGTAATAATTTGAATTATTTTTTACTCTTTGTAAGTAATAAATTTAATAAAATCAATTGTAGTTTCAAAGAATTCCCCTTTAGACCTAAGGAATACAATATATAATTATTTAAAAAAAGAATTTTTTTTTTTCAAAATAAAGCAACAGAAAATTTTAAAACACATAGTGCTTATAGATGGAGAGTTTAGTTTCTGACTATTCAGAGGTGGCCCATCTGAGTTGGGGGATTTCCTTGTTTTTTCCATCCTGCCAGGTTTTCCACTACTTAGGCTTTGTAGACTAACACAGTCAATAAAAATTGTGGATTTTATTGTCAGTGACATAAATACATAATAAATGTGGAATAGCTTATAATGTGCTTTGCTTTCTTAATATTTATAATTAATATCTATCCCAGAAAGGACATCTTAAGACAAATAACAATATTCACTCTCTATGTGAAGACATGGACATCATTGCTGATTTATATACACTTAGTAATTCTTCCAAATTGTCCGTTGATGATAGAAAATCATTTGGTCTCAGTCTGGAGCCAAAGGTACATTTGAAAACTGTGACCAAACTTGCATTGGCTAGAAGAGAGAGAACAGGCTCCTCACAAGTTTATCCTCCACAAGCCTTCACCAAGCCCCTGGCAGAGTTGATGTCTCTTTTTTCTCAGCCTTCACAGAACTCTGCATATTTTCATAACACAATTCCTGTTTGGAGCTTCTCAAAGTCAGGGATAATATGTTATTTATTTCTATGTTCCCTAATCCATCACAAAACTATGTTCCTAGAAGGTTCTAGATACATGATTTTTCCATTGAATTGAACACAAATGAATTGAACACAAATGAATTATGCCAGACATTAGCATTTAAAGTAACCATGCAGTTGTAAATAATAGATAAATCTTATCAAAAGCTTAGTTGAAAACTTTAGTTGTTGCCAACCAAATAAAATCCAAATACTCTAGTAAGGCCTTCAGGATTCCTTGTAGCCTAAACCTAATTCACTTTTTCTGCCTCAGTGCCCACTACACCTCATGAAACAAACACAGGTCCACAACTTGCTGTTTTCTGTATCCACCCACATTTTTCTTGCCTGAATATTCACCCAATCTTCACATATTTCATAAAGATACGTGAATCAATTTACCTTTTGAAAATCTCCTCCATGAGGCTTTTTCTTATACCATCTCCCTCTTTACTCACATCCCTTAACCCCTACAAATTTCTCTTTGAGAACTCCCATACCATTCATCAGTGTCTTTTTTTAATATTAATGTTGCATTCTATGTAGTATTACAGAGGTTTTTATAGCTGTCTTAACTTGCTTTAGTGTAGTGACCTATCTGATTTATTGTTTACACCCAAGATACCTAGGACTCATGTATATCAGGTACATAAAAAGTTATTTGTTGAATTGCTAATAAAACGGTTTTCCAGAGTCAAGAAATACCTGGTCCTCTGGCCCAGTTTAAGGAAAGGCTTAGGGGCTATATATGTGTAGTGGTTAATAACATAGACATTAAAGCAAACTGACTCAGTCTATATTCCATCTCCAACTCTCCTTACCCAGTAACCTTGAGCAAAGTTTTATTTCCTCTGTCTCCATGTTCGTTTCTGTGGAATGGGGTAAAACTCATATCTACTGCTCAATCGTGAATTAACTGGTGTTGAATGACTTTTCTCCCCATAGCTGTTCTATTCCTAAGTTTATTTCTAGTTTTCCTGAGTTTAATTTTACAAATAGCTGCATTTTCATTTACTATGCATAGGCTAATGTCCATATACAGAACAAAGTAATAAATCTGTGAAATGGAAATGACTAATATGTTTTTTTCAATATGGCAGGGAGAGATATGGGAGATGCAGTACTGTGGTAGAAAGGGTATTATAAAACGAACCTATGTGGCATGGGCAGGTAAGGGGGAGTGAGAGAGGGCAAAAATTCATGCTGGGTGAAAAACTATTATATGAGAACATTCTTCAAGAATCAGAATGATTCAGAAGTGTCACATTGCTTCTTCAACAGTGAGATAGTGTCAATTCAAACAACTTGTTTACATGAGCATTTGCTTATGACAGTCAACATATGCTTAATGTAAGTATATTAACATTAGTAACTCTTCTGTTTCAAAAGATTTTTTAGTCTGTTTTAGTATTTAGCTTTAGGGAATAAGTAAGTGCTGCCTTCCATGAAATTCTGTAAATGATGTCTTACAGGTAAACACATACTTAGCATATTTCTATCTCCTCCTCTCTGCCCTTCTTACCTTCAGGTAATAAGCCAACCTGACCATCCGTGTCATAAAGAAGTATATACCTATGAGTTGATTTCAGTCTTTGCCCCTCACTTAAAGTTAACATCTCAATAACATTTTCCAGTAAAACTTTTAAAAGCACTTATATAAAAAATCTGACACAATTCTGCTGTTTTGAATTTTGAGTCTTTTATCTCATTAGAGCAATCATAGCACATTTCGTCTGAGTAGCACAGTTCTATGTGACATCCCAGTTTTGGCTTCTATGTTAAACTCAGTAAACAAGTTCCAGCCATCCCCCATCCATTTGAGAAGCCAAAAGCTTCTTTCTGCACATTCTTTTTCCTATTGACTCACAGTCCTCCTACAAATAAAATATAACATTCTAGTGTGGGCAAAGTCAAAGGTGAAGTTTTGGCAACAGTCTCTCCCCCTCAGGCAGACTTCCACCCCTTACAACTCATCTTGGCTCAGTGAACTGTCACTCCTCCTTGTCTTCACTTCCTGCATGACCCACACACCTTACAGAGAGCAAACCATACAGACTTAATTTTATCTTTCTTTCTTTCTTTCTTTCTTTCTTTCTTTCTTTCTTTCTCTCTCTCTCTCTCTCTCTCTCTCTCTCTCTCTCTCTCTCTCTTTCTTTCTTTCTTTCTTTCTTTCTTTCTTTCTTTCTTTCTATTTTTAACTACAAGAGAATGTTTACTGAGAAAGTCACAGAGGTAGGAAAAGTATGTCAGCTGGATGTGGGCTCAGAAAACAAGTCACAAGGGCAAAAAAAGAGCCCTTGGAGCTTAGGAGGTAGAAGGGTAAAGGTAATGAACGTAGGGAAGAGGTGAGAAGGGAAAGGTGTAGATATGTGAATGGGAGAGCTGCCCCTGCAGACTTTATTTTGAAAATGATCAAGTGAAAACTTCTGGCTGACTATTGTAATCTTCATGACATTTCTAAAGATAAAATAGCCAAAACAGTCATTTAGTAATCTCCAATATATGTCTTACAGACTAATGATGTATTCAATTTATTATTACCATGTTTATACTTGAGATTTTTAAAATATTATATATATATATTTTAATCATTGTACCAATTTCCAGAAGAGAATAAAGGCTCTCTCTCTCTCTGTTGCGTTGCAATGCTTTTATTGTCAGGTTTGTTGATTTACATCTTTACCAAGAAAGTCAGAAGTACTTCATGGAGTTGGATTTTATGGGATTTTACTGTAACCTTTTAATTAATGCCTTTATTCATTATTTTTTTCAGAGGAATGAGGTTTCTTTATTTTTTGTTTTATTTATTTTTCTTTTTATTGAATTTATTGAGGGTGACACTAGTTAACAAAATTATACAGGTTTCAAGTGCACAATTCCACAACACATCATCTGCACCTTGTATGGTGTGTTCACCACCCCAAATCAAGTCTCTGTCCATCAACACTTGAGATCTCTTTAAAGCTGAAATATTTGACAAGGACAACAGCCAACTGAGATAGGCTAGTTTTCAGAGGATTTACATGTATTGATATACATTACTCAAAACTTTCCTGGGTTGTGATTTCATTTCACATCAATGGTTGAGGAAGTTCTCTAGGATCCTGCCATCACCAAGATCTTTGGTCACTAAGAAGAAAGATGTAATAGGATTAAGTGCTGGGAGTGGAGCTTGGGTGTACAGAGTGGATAAAAGAGCATGGGTACCATTCTACCACAAGGAATATTCTATTTGTGCATGGAGTATTTTAGAACCAGAGCCCCCCCCCCCCAAAAAAAAGAAAAAAAGTACACAGCAACATGATTTCCAATAAGTAGCTCATTTGGAAAGAGAATAAATATTGATGGCAGGGGTGGAGTTAGCAGAAGGAAGGAAGGGAAGGCAAGCAGTAGCCCACCAGAGCTTTTCTTTCTTTTGATTCCCAGGGACCCATTTTTTCCTGATCCTGATCCCTGAGAGAGAATAAGTCTAGGTAGAGACTAGTGGTACCCCCTTCAACTCTCCTCAATCCCTGTTCTAATGAGCAAGCACAGAGGAAGCCCTAGTTGAACTGTTGGCTTCTTTAGGCAAAAAAAAAAAAGATAAAAATAAATGTGTATGTACTTGTGCCTAGACATTTTTGCCTGAAAATATATGCAATGATATAAAGTGCTATCTAAAAATGGCATCTGCCAAATGTACAGCTCCTTTTCAGTGCCTGATAGTTTGGTCAAAACTTATGTTACAGAGGCCAGTCTGTGTGCTCATGTAATGAAAGCTTAAATATAATTTGTCTATACATATGGGGGCAGAGGGGCAGAAGTACATTTATATGGAAGATTTCCTGTTTGAGCCCTAGTTTCCTTTGCACTTCAAACCACAGTCTTAATGCCAGGCTGATGTTTTCCAAGTATAATTTTAAAGTGAATATTTGCTATATGTATATTTATAGCACATTGACAATATATAATTTTCTTCACCGAGTCTAACTTTTCAAAGACATATAAACAGTATACCTCTTCAACCTATTTTTATTTTCACTTAGATTCCATTTTAGTTGCATAAATGCAAACTGGATAAACTGTCATGATTCATTTTTTGCCTATATTTAATGTATTATGTAAACTTGTTATATGTTAATAAAATAAAATAATTATGCCAATGGTAATGTACAATTATTGAATGTTTATCTTGGCCAGATAGTGTACTACGTTCCTAAGTTGAAGCTTTTCATTGAACACTGTCAACACTATATGGAATAAGGATCATGAATAAGCCCATCTTATAGATTAAAAAAAACAAGAGTACAAGAGGTTTTATAACTTCCTCCAAAAACATCTAGCTAAGAAGTAGCAGAAACAGGACTCGCTTCAAGTTTACCTGTCTCTGAACTTTACCATCATTACTACTGAGTCACATAATTTCTCTAAATTTAAACTAAAATTTATATTCTGGAAACCTGAATTGTATTTTCATTTTTTTAATTAATTTTAATTTATTGTGTCAGGAACCTGAATTTTAAAACATCACTTCTACCTTGTCAGCTTTAGAAATGCACTTTAATATAAACAGTATAGTCAAAATCTGTCTGAGGTCTCTCTAAATGTCTTGTGATTTTAATTATATCAACAAAGAAACTATGTCAAAAAAATAGCCATAAATGGTATTTTTCAAAGGAATAATTATAAAGGATAATTTTAAAGAAGGGTTTAAGTTTAGGTGTACATTCTATATAACAACAGGCATTTGTGTACAAATAAATAGGGGATCATTGACTAATTATCCAGTGCCTAATTTTTCCATATTAAATGAGGGCATTTGGTATTCAGAGTGAAACTGTTGATGCACTTGTTCAAGTCCCTTTGGATTTATCAGAAGTTAGATGTTCTGTCTAAAGGAGTTTGTAGTGACAGGAAGAAAACAGGGAAATTAAAAAAAAATCAAAATCCACCTCTTCTAAAGGAGATTCTATTGAACAGAATTCACCTTTTGTCTGCTACTACGGTGTATGTCAGTCATAGCAAAAGCTTTTTCTGTTCTCCTGTGTGATTTTGGAGCCTGAGATGATCACTAAAAAAGCATCTTCTTGGTCCAAAAGCATGTGAAGAAGTCAAGAGATGTGATCTGCTTCTATCCTGACAACTGATAAGGATGATAAAGACTGTCTCCTCCTCTCTCTGGGGCCTGGTAGGTTGAAGATTGAGTCATGACTTGTGGTGGGTGTTGCATTTCAGTCTGAGACTATCACCCAAATATAAAAAAAAAAATTATATGAGACTTTAAATGTCGTTTTTGAAAGTGTACTTCCAAACTTGCAGTAAATTGATGGAGTGATCACCTTTTCACATGAAATAACCTAAAGTTTAAGGAAAAGATAGATTTCAAAAAATAAATGTGATATTCTCCCCTAAATCCTACTGTCACTATGCTACTTATGCTTGTGATTCTCATTTGCATAACAAAAATCTCTTTCTAAATAGGGCTGCCAAGGACATCAAAATTAAAAATTTAGAAAATAAATTAAGAAAAGTAAACAATATAGTTCAAAGCAAGCCTGACATTTTTAGTGCCACAATTCCTTAGGGCTGACATAGGGAAAGATCTAGAAGATCAAGGGCAAATAGATTAACCTTTAAAAAAGGAGTTGGATGATGTCAGAGTAATGGTGGCATGAGAGATACTCCTGATCTCTCCTCTTGAAATTTCAACAAATTGAACAACTATAATGCAGCAAAAGAACCCAAGTAGGGCAAACAGGCATGCCTGAAAGATCCATGCACCAAATTGACTAAAGGTGGGGTGGGGTAAAAAGGAGGGTAGAAGATAAAATGCATTTGCGATAGGCTTTGGAAAAAAGAAGAGACAAACCTGGAGTGACTGGGGTTTTTTTGTCTCTGCTGGACTATGGGAGGAGGGAAGTTCAGGCTCTCTGGGTTTTATCTGAGAGGTATAGAGAGGGAAACTTGGAGTAACTGGGTCTCCTTCTGCCAGGAGTAGTGATGAGATAGAGCGGCAGAGGCAGAGATAAGTCAAAGCAGCCAGAGTGCAGGGTTATGGCCAGTGTTTCCATGGTCTGCCTGCAGCCTGCACTTAGCAGAAAGAGAGAGAAAGCTAAAGTGTGGACCCCCAGCTCCCAGATCCCACCTCCCACACCTCATTGTATGAAGAGTGACAGAGACTAACCCCACAGCTAGTTCTCCAGAGCCACTGTCTCCCCTGAAGAACAGAGGTGGTCTATGTCCAGTCCCCAGGTCTGTTGAGACATGAAAAGGAGCACCCTGAAGTCTGAGATCACCATTGTTAGAGCAGTAAAGCCCTCAAAAGATGCCCCACCCACTAAAAAAACTATGCCCTACTTACACCATTGCAACAGCAACATCTCAGTTGTGGATAGCCAGGAACTTCACAGAGCTAAAAGTTGTAATACAGCAACACCTACTGAAAGAAACCTCTCAAAACCAAAATATATTTTCCCTTTCCCCCCCCTTTTCCCCTTTTTTCTTATTTTTTCCTCTTTTGAATTTCATCTTCTTTAAATTTTATATTTATATTTTTATTTTTTTTTTGGTGTTTTACTTTTGAATTTAGGTCTTTTTTCCATGGTTTTTCTTCTTGTCAAAAATTTGAAATTTTTAATTGTATTTTTTTATTTCAATTTTTCAATTATTTAGGTTTTTTGTTTGTTTGTTTATTAGGGTTCTTAACAATACCAATCTCAAATGCCATCAATGAAGAAGATATCGAATACCATGGCTACACAAGACAGAAACGTCATTCAGAAAGAAAGTAAAAACTCTTTAGAAAACAATCTCAGTCATATGGAAAACTTGGAGTTAAATGATAGAGAATTTAAAATTGAAGTTCAGAAAATACTAAACAAGATGCATGAGGACACCAATAGGCAACTTCATGATTTCAGAAAACAAATTAATAAAGAGAATGAATACTTCACCAAGGAGATTGAAACTTTAAAAACAGAGATGAAGAATTCAATACATGAACTGAAGACTGAGGTATCAAGTTTAGCTAGTAGAACAAGCCAGATAGAGGAAAGAATTTGTGACATTGAAGACAGGCAACTAGAGATGCTACAGAGAGAAGAGGAGAGAGACTCATGAATTAAAAAAATTGAGAGGACTCTACAAGAATTATCTGACTCCATCAGAAAGAGCAATATAAGAATAATGGGTATATCAGAAGAAGAAGAGGGAGAAGAGAATGGAGAGCCTATTCAAACAAATAATTGATAAAAATTTCCCAAGCCTATGGAAAGAGTTAGAGCCTCAAATCCAAGAAGCAAACAGAATGCCAAGTTACCACAACCCAAACAGACCTACTCCAAAGCATGTCATAATAAAATT
Organism: Saccopteryx leptura; assembly: GCF_036850995.1. Lineage (NCBI taxonomy): Eukaryota > Metazoa > Chordata > Mammalia > Chiroptera > Emballonuridae > Saccopteryx > Saccopteryx leptura. Next base: position 72,466,925 of record NC_089508.1, read on the forward strand.
GTCAAAAATCAATGACAAAGAAAGAATCCTCAAGTCAGCTAGAGAAAAGAAGAACATAACATATAAATGAAAGCCCATTAAGTTAACATCAGATCTCCTCACAGAAACTCTACAAGCCAGAAGAGAGTGGACCCAAACATTCAAAGCGCTGAAAAAGAGGAATTACCAACAAGAATGCTATATCCATTAAGGTTATCCTTCAAATATGAAGGAGAAATGAAAACTTTTACAGATGTACAGAAGGTGAGGGAATTTGTCACCAGAAAATCTTCATTGTACAAAATACTCAAGGGGATTATTTGACCAGATACAAAAAACAAAACAAATCAAAACTACAAGTAAATGCTCCAACAAGGTCATAATAAAAACAAGGATAATCCATTACAACAGTAACATAAAAGAAGAGAGGATAAAGATCTGCAGTAACAAAGGAAGATGGAGTGTAGAAGCACTCACAATATGAAAGACTCTTGTACATATGAACATTTTTATCTTAATAACCCAATGAAAATCACCCAAGAAAAAGCCATTACTGAAACACACAGCTTAAAAAAAAATAGGGGAAAAAAGTATGGAATATCATCAAACAAAAACAAAAAAGAGAAAAACCAAATGAGACACAGAGCTACTAAAAAAACAAAACATAAAATGACTATAGGAAATCCTCAGGAGTTAAAAATTACCCTAAATGTAAATGGACTGAACTCACCAATAAGGAGGCATAGAGCAGCAGATTGGATCAAACAGAAAAACCCAACCATATGTTGCCTTCAAGAGACACATCTAAACTGCAAGGACAAAAATAGATTCAAAGTGAAACATTGCAAAATGATTCTCCAAGCAAATATATCCAAACAAAAAGCAGGTGTAGCCATACTTATATCTGACAATGCTGACTTCAAGAGAACAAAGGTAATCAGAGACAAAGATAGACATTTCATAATGATTAAGGGGACATTGTATCAAGAAGGCATAATGCTTCTTTTTTTTTTTTTTAAGAAGGCATAATGCTTCTTAATATATATGCATAGTATCAGGGAGCACTGAAATATATAAGATATTGACTGATTTAAAAATAGAAGCAGATAAAAACACCACCATACTTGAAGATTTCAACACACCACTGACAACTCTAGATAGATCATCCAAACAGAAAATCAATAAAGATTTATTGGCCATAAATGACACTCTAACCCAAATGGACATAATAGACACTTATAGAACATTTCATCCCAAAACACCAGATTATACATTCTTCTCTAGTGTGCATGGAACATTCTCAAGGATATCCTAACATCCACATGTTAGGACACAAAACTAATATAAGCAAATTCAGGAAGATTAAAATTATACCAAGCATATTTTCTGATCATAAGGCTCTGAAATTATAATTCAACTATGAAAAGAAAATAAAGAATCTCACAAAAATGTGGAAATTAAACAACATATTTCTAAAATATGACTGGGTCAAAGAAGAAATAAAGCAGAGATCAAAAGATATACACAGACAAATGAAAATGACAACAAGGCATATCAAAATTTCTGGGGATGTAGCAAGAACAGTAATAAGAGGGAAGTTTATATCATTACAGGCTTATATCAAATAACAAGAGATATTCCAAGTAAACAACCTAACACCACATCTTAAGGAACAACATAAAGAAGAAGAAAGACAACCCAAAGTCAGCAGATGAAAGAAAATAGTAAAAATTAGAGCAGAACTAAATGAAATAGAGAACTACAACAACAACAAAAAAAAACTATAGAAGATGCAAACTACTACCTTCTTTATTAGATCTAGCTAATAACACTGTTTTGTCTTTTTCCAAATAGCTCCAGATATATGGAAAAGATTTATATAGGCGAATGGGGATCCTCAAATCCCTCAGCGAGATCTTCTGAGAATGGCATTTAAGATACCTAGAGGCAGAAAAAGCCCAATAGAGATCAGGGGAACTACCAGCTTTTAGGATACACCCTTAAAGGCTCCAATGCCCCAAAGGGGTCTCATAGGATGCCATCTGGGTCCTGCTTCAATAGTGGAAAGGAAGGTCATTGAGCTAAAGCCTGCCAGGCTTACACGCCTCTGCTGTGAGGAAACAGGGACACTGGAAGGTGGGCTTCCCCCTCGCTCCTCTAAGGGAGGGTTCAGTCTCTTCCAGCCCTGCTCCAGCCACCTATGACCTAACCTTGCCCAGAATACTGGGGTTTGCCAGTGAAGGCTGAAGGTTCCCAGGGCCATCAGCCCCATCTACGACACTGTGGACGAGCCTAGGGTATTTCTTCCAAGAAGCAGGTAAACTGATCTCATTTGCACAAGGGCCACTTAACTATGTTTTGCCTGAATAGTCAGGTTTTTTATTCTTCCCTCAAAGATCTCTGTTGTGGGTGTTGATAGTCCTATTTTCTGCTGCTTTGCTTAATATATAGTGTTTCCTTTATCCCTCCTACCTCAATGCCTCACTCATATTCCAGGCTGGGACCTACTCCTAATTTAGAGCTCTCTTTCCTCCTTTTGCCAACTTCTGTTATGAATTTACCATTGCCACCCATCTTAGTGTATCCCACGGTTCTCTTTACCATGCCACAGTCACAGAGCTCCAGGAAAAAGCACCCTGGTCTCAACTCTCCAGGCAGAGAAGAACTCCATATCCATGCATGCTGCAAATGGCTTTTTCCAGTCTACCTGAATCATTACCAGCTAGAAGCAGCGGTCATTGGGACTTGGACATGAGCTGCAAAGTATAGAATGGTGACAACAATTCCAGTGCCATGCGGACTTTTCCTGTGGGGAACTTTCCTGGACTCCTGCTCCCTGTGACAGCTCCTAACAGACTGAACTGTGGTTGGGTTGCATTTTTCAGGGAGTTGGCATGGTGATGGGGCCAACTTGGACTTGGTGAACATGTTAAGGACACTACTCTTATATGGATTCTTGCTGTATTGGCCAAGAGTTGGCTTAAAGGCTTTTAATCACTGTAAAAAAAAATAGAGGACTGGATGAAGAAGATGGGGCACATATACACCATGGTATACTATTCAGCTTGGAGAAATGATGACATTGGATCACTTACAGCGGAATGGTGGAGTCTTGGTAGCATTGTACGGGGTGAAATAAGCGAAACAGAAAAAAACAGGAACTGCAGGATTCCATACATTGGTGGGACATAAAAGCGAGATTAAGAGGCATGGACAGGAGTGTGGTGGTTACGGTGGGTGGGGGGAGGGAAGGAGGGAGAGGGGGAGGGGGAGGGGTACAGAGAGAACTGGATGGAGGGTGGCGGAGGACGATTCTCTCTTCGGGTGATGGGTATGCAACAGAACTAAATGACAAGATAACCTGGAAATGTTTTCTTTGAATGTATGTACCCTGATTTATTGATGTCACCCCATTAAAATAAAAATTTATTTATAAAAAAAAACTATAGAAGAAATTAATACAACAAAGAACTGGTTCTTTGAAAATATCAAGAAAATTAACAAACTGCTCACTAGACTCAGCTAGTTTCCTCATACAAACAAAATTTGAAATGAAAAGGATAAATTACCAAAGACATCATAGATATACAAAGGATCACAGTAGAATATTATGAAAGGTTATATGCCACCAAATTCAACAACCTAGAGAAAATGGATGAATTTCTAGAACTATACAATCTTCCTAGTCAAAGTTGTGAAGAAGTGGAAAATTAAATATACTTATGAGCAGGGAGAAAATAGAAACACCTATTAAAACTTCCCCCAAAACAAAGGTCCTGGCCCTAATGGCTACACTTGTGAATTCTACCAAATATTCAAAGAAGATATGGTACCTATCCATCTCAATGTCTTCCAAGAAATAGAGAAAGAAGCAATACTTCCTAATACATTTATGAGGACAACATAACCATCATACCAAAACCTAGCAAGGATATCACAATAAAAGGAAATTACAGACTAGTATCTCTAATGAATACACATGCAAAAACCCTAAACAAAATACTCGCAAATCGAATACAATAACATATCAAAAAAAAATAATATGCCACAATCAAGTGGGATTCATTCCAGGAGCATAAGGATGACTCAACATATATAAACTGATCAACCTAATACACCACATCAACAAAACAAAACAAAGAACAAAAATCACTATCCCATCTTATTGAATGCAGAAAAGCATTCAATAAGATACAACATCCCTTTATGTTTAAAACACCCAATAAAATCAGAATAGAAGAAACTCAACATAATAAAGGCCATATACAATAAAACATCAGCTAATATCATACTAAATGGTGAAAAATGAAGGTTTTTGATTTTTTTCTAAAATCAGGAACAAGATAAGGTTGTCCACTCTTTCCCCTTTTATTCAACATAGTTCTGGAAATTTTAGCCAGAGTGATTAGGCAAGAAAAAGAAAATAAAAGGCACCCATATCAGGAATAAAAAGTAAAGGAATCACTTTTGGCAGATGTCATGATCCTGTGTATAGAAAACCCTAAAGGGCCTGGCCTGTGGTGGCGTAGTGGGTAAAGCATCAATCTGGAACACTGAGGTCACCAGTTCAAAACCCTGCGCTTGTCTGGTCAAGGCACATATGGGAGTTGATGCTTCTTCTGCTCCTCCCCCCCTCTGTCTCTCTTCTCTAAAATGAATAAATAAATAAAAATAATTAAAAAAGGAAAACCCTAAAGACTCCATCAAAAAACTATTAGAAAAAAGTAAACCAATACAGTAAAGTCACAGAATGCAAAATCAATATAAAAAAGTCTACTGTGTTCCTATACAGCAATGAAATGATGAAACATCAGAAAATGAACTCAAAAACCAATTCATTTTACAATTGCAACAAAAAAAATAAAATAACCTAGGAATAAACTTAACAATGGATGTGAAGGTCCTATATACTGGAAACTACAAAACATTATTGAAAGAAATTGAAAAAGATACAGTGAAATGGAAAAATATTCCATGTTCATGGATTGAAAGAATCAACATTGTTAAAGTGGCCATATTACCAAAAGCAATATACAAATTTAATGCAATCCCCATCAAAATCCCAATTTAATTTTTTAAAGAACTAGCACAAAAATTACCAGGTTTGTATGAAACCATAAAAACCCAGAATAGCCAAAGCATTCCTGAGGAAAAAGAATGAAGCCAGAGATATCATACTACCTAACTTCAAATTATACTATAGAAGCATGATAATCAAATCAACATGGTATTGGCAAAAAAACAGACATACAGACCAATGAAATAGAATTGAGAACCCAAAAATAAAAGCACATATACATGGACAAATCATCTTGGACAAAGGAGCCAAAAACACACAATGGAGAAAAGAAAGCCTCTTCAATAACTGGTACTGGGAAAATTGGAAAGCCACATGCAAGAGAATGAAACTTGACTACAGTTTGTCCCCCTCCACAAAAATGAATTCAAAATGGATCAAAGACCTAAATATAAGATCTGAAACAATAAATTACATGGAAGAAAACATAGGTACTAAGCTCATGGACCTTGGCCTTAGAGAACAGTTTATGAATTTGACCCCAAAGGCAAGGGAAGTAAAGGCAAAATTAAATAAATGGAACTATATCAAACTAAAAAGCTTCTGCACAGCAAAAAAACTGACAACAAACAAAAAAGCAGTCAACTAAATGGGTGATGATATTTGTAAACAATAACTCTAATTAGAGGTTAATATCCAAAATATATAAAGAGCTCACAAAGCTCAGCAACAAACAAAAAACAATCCAATTAAAAAATGGGGAGAGGACCTGAACAGACACTCTTCCAAGGGCAAGTATAAACTCCAAGAGATACATGAAAAGGTGTTCATCTTCACTAGGTATTTGAGAAATGCAAATCAAAAGTACATTGAGATACCACCTCACACCTGTTGGATCGACTATTATCAACAAAACAGGTAATAACAAGTGTTGCAGAGACTGTGGAGAAAAAGGAATCCCCATTCACTGCTGGTGAGAATGTAAATTAGTATAACCATTATGGAAGAAATTATGGCAGTTCTTCAAAAAATTAAGAATAGGATTACCATATGACCCAGCCATTCCCTCTACTGGGTATCTACTCCCCAAAACTCGAAAACATTGGTATGTAAAGACACATACACCCCCATGTTCATCACAGCATTTTTCACAGTGGCCATGACATGGAAACAACCAAAGTGTTCCTTATTAGAGGATTGGATAAAGAAGATGTGGTGCACATATACAATGCAATACTACTTAGCCATAAGAAATGATGACATAGTGACATTTACTACAATATGGATAGACCTTGAGAATGTTATACTGGGTGAAATAAGTAAATCAGAAAAAGCTAAGAACTGTATGATCTCGCACATAGGTGTTATATAAAACTGAGACACATGGCCATAGGTAAAAGTGGTTACCTGGAGCAGGGGGGTTTGGGGGAGGTGGTAGGGGTGTGGGGAAGGGTATAAACCAGGACAAGTACAGTGTGTCTGTAAAGTCATGGTGCACTTTTGACCGGCACAGGAAAGCAACAAAAGATGATAGAAATGTGAAATCTGCACTAAATAAAAGGAAAACCCAGTTTCTGTAGGATGATGTGGCAGCATGTGTGCATGCGCAGATGATGAGTTAACACTGTGTGGAGCAGTCCACGGGATGTGGACAGTACAGAGGAAAGTTCAGTGTGTTCTGTGGCTCGCTAAATTCGAATCTGTGACCAAAGTGCCACGTGAATATCGGCGCGTTTATAACAAAGCGCCACCACATAGGAATAACATTACTTGGTGGGATAAGCAGTTGAAGAAAACTGGCAGTTTGATGGAGAATCCCCGTTCTGGTAGGCCATCAGTCAGTGACGAGTCTGTAGAGCTATACAGGATAGCTACCTAAGGAGCCCTAAAAAATCTGTGTGTGAGCCCACATCGAACTGCACTGTAATAAGTATGAAACTGGGAGAGTTTTCCTTTTATTTGGTACAGATTTCACATTTCTATTGTCTTTTGTTGCTTTCCTGTGACCGGTCAAAAGTGCACCATGACTTATGGACATACTGTATAAGGTGGCAGAAAATGATTTGACTTTGGGTGATGGGTATGCACATAATCAACAGTTCTAATTTTATACAAATGTTTACCTGAAACCTATGTACTCTTATTAATCAATGTCACTGTATTAAAGTTAATTTTCTAAATAAAATTTAACAATAAAAAATTAGGAAAGTAGTTGACAGCCTATGTTGAAATCTACCTTCTCCTACTATCCCGCCTCTGAGCCTACCTTACCAGCTCAAGTTTTGTAACCCATATCTACTTTTTTTTTCTTGCATACTAATCAAATTATTAGCTGGGCAAAGGGATGTCAAGAATAAAGACTACATTGTCCAATCTCCTTTGCAATTAGATGTTGTCTAGTTCTGGCAGTGGGATATGAGAAGAAATGATACCTCAAACTTCTGTATTGCAGCTTTCAAGGAGGGGCTTTTCCCTTCCTCCATGCTGTTACCTGGAGAACTTCATGGACTGTGCATAAAAGGGTAATGCCCTAGAGAGCAAAATATTCCTTCATCCCACAATTACAGCTGAAGCTTATTACAATCTAATGTCTTCGAACTGTTGGTCAACCAATAGGGATTGAGGGGCATAAAACAATAAAGGTAAGAAACAGCTAAATTGTCCCAGAGACAACCTTGTCTATTTTTCACTGCTTCTCTAAGTTGATCTCCTTTCACTCAAATTTCAGGACTGTACTCTTAGTTGCCTTAAGAGAAGAAACTAACAATCTAACCTTAGGAAGCATGGAGTGATGAAAAAGATTGAGAAATGGAATTGCTTTCCTTCTGGGAATTAGCTCTTTTACTTTTACCTAAGTAAAAAAAAAACAAACCAACTAAAAATGAATAATAATATGCCATGCCCCTGATCATTTATAAAGGTATAGTGAACAAGTGTGGGGTGAGCGGAAGAAGCACTGCCCTTACTCAGTTAAAAATGAATTTAGTATCCACATTAAAGTTTAAAACACAGACACATGATTTCATCCACCAGGTGCCTTATACTTTCCTTATTTTGTTCTGGGTGCAGTCAAGCATGAGGAGTCTAAAGTGCTAATCCATTCCGAGGCAAGTGGGCAATAAAACGATACTACCTTTTATCAGTTAGAAAATAGTTACACACACAGCACAGGCACTTCCTCTGTCAAAGTAACACTGGAAACCTGGTCTTAAAAAATAATAATAAAGAATTGTGCTTTATTACACTGACATGCAATATCTTGAAATCTGCAGGGGATTTTCCTGCCAGCTGGGGGTTAGAGAGTATGAAAAGACAGCTGTTAGCAGTCTCAACAGTGGATTATTTTATAGATATTTTCATGAAAAAGAATTCACATGTATTTTCTAGTATTTTTTTTCCTCCAGGAAACATCTAAGGAAGAATATAAATTTAGTTTCCTTATTTCCTTCCACTGTTCAGAATGCCTTAAAAGAAGCAGATGTAGTGGAGAAATAAAGTGAAGTGATGAGTGTTATCAGATTGGCATACGAAATCACCTTCCTCATTCTGTGCTATGAAGTCAATCAGACTCTTTACTTCTCTAGGAAAAGAAACCCAAATACCAACACATACATACAAGATCACCTTTGCCAATTACTTTCACAGGAAAGTCTTTGAGAGGTTGGTTTTCTTGTTCGTCTTTGGAATAAGATCTATAGCAGGCTCACAAACAGTCTACCTGAGGTATCACAAGATTTTTTTTTTTGCATTTCTTTAAAATTTTTTGTTAAGACACCTTTTTTGTTGTTGTTGCCAAGCCATGTATCCAAGATACTCATACATTTTAAAAACACTTGTATAATATAAACAAGACCTTTATTCTTTATTTTTTTCAAAATTTCCTTTTTAGCAAATGCACATATTTAGTGTGTCGCTGTGGGTTTGAAAATTAATACATTATTATTTTTTTAAAGGGGATTATTTTGTCTGTTTCTGTCTCTTTATTAGAAAAATCACAATCATCATAATTCAGCCAAGTTTGCACCCACTCAACCTGACAGGACTTAAAGTATTTGGCAAACATTCCTTTCTTGGGGGTAAATCTTGTCAGGAGCCAGTTATTGAGCACAGTCTTGAGACATGGAGTAAATGAATGACAGTTCAATTAAGAATTGCTAGTTCCATTCTGGTGCCAAACATCACTATGAACCCAAACCCCCAAAACAATAAAGAACATTTCTAACATCTAGGACAGCAGGTTGCTCACCGACATAATGATGATATGTCCTACTGATTACAGATTCAAAATGAAAATGTTTAACACATTCTTTTTTGTTGTTGTTGTTGTTAGCAAGAGAGAGTGAAGGGAGGGAGGGACAGACAGATAGGAAGGGACAACGATGAGAAGCATAAACTCATAGTTGAGTCACCTTAGTTGTTCATTGATTGCTTTCTCATATGTGCCTGGATTGGGGGGGAGGGCGGAAGGGGAGCTCCAAATGAGCCAATGACACCTTGCTCAAGCCAGTGACCTTGGGCTTTAAACCTGTGATATTTGGGCTCAAACCAGTGACCCTGTGCTCAAGCGGGTGATCCCATGCTCAAGACAGTAATCTCAGGGTTTTGAACCTGGGTTCTCAGTGTTCCAGGCAATGCTCTATCCACTGCACCACTGTCTGGTCAGGCAAAATGTGTCAACACATTGTAATAGGCTTTGTGGAATATGGCCATGTCTCCGAAGGACTAACTGGATTGTCTGATCTGAATAAAGCTGGTCTTTGAAAGAATTAGTAACAACATTCAGGTCCCCAGTAGTGCTTCTCAAGTCATAGTTTATCTCAAAGCCAGCCTGCTCTGTAAGGAGGTCCTCAGGTTACAACAGTCTCAACATACAATGTTTCAAGTTTACAATGTTCACTCCCATAAAAATTTAAAAAAAATTGAAACATGAGTATTTTGACTTACATCATTAGCACTGTACTTATGGACTACATGGGGGAACTAGTTTGGATGCACACAGCAGAAGAATACACAGTAACACGGTATATGAGTGAGAGGGTTGGCGTCCGCCAGTATGTTTCCTACGCCATTTTGGACTGTTAAAAGTGCAAGTGTTCCATTTGTGTTGCTTTGTTTGGTGACTTTTTGGTCCTTATCATGGCTCTTAAAAGAAAGTCAGTCTTCAGATGGTAGTGCTTCAAAGAAGAGGAAAGCCATCACAATGGATGTCACAGAGCTACTGGCATGACATGGAGAGGAGCTGTCTACTGAGGACCTCATTCAGCTCAAGAAGCAGCTGATTGAAGAGAAAGAGATAGAACCCAAGAGATTTTCTACCAAGCATTTGGCAGAAGGTTTTTCTATGGTGGAGGATGGGTTGGCAAAATTTTAATCTGAGGACCCCAGCAAAATTTCAATCTGAAGACAGATTCAGTAAGGTCTACATGTATAATTGTTAGTATAATTGCTCCTGAGGCAATCCTGATTCTCCTGACCCAGTATCTCCAGCACCTTCTGCAGGTTCTCCTGCTTCTCCAATAGGCCACTCTCTCCCACTTTGCAACACCCCTTCCAGTGTGCGAGCCAACCACAGGAATAAAGGTAAGAAATTTTTTTTACTCATTTTTTTGGTCATTTTTTCTGTTATTACAGAAAAGTGTACAGTACAGCATATTTATGTCCTTTTTTTTCTGTGAGTTAGTTGTTCTAGATTATGATTTTATGTTCTAGATTATGATTTTACAACTGTGCTAGGATAGGTAAGTGACTTAGGCTAGGTTGTGTTTCGACTTACACCAAAAGCTGGGTTACGTCACTGTCGTAGGAATAGAACTATGTTGTAACCTGAGGACCCCCTTTATATCTATAGATATTTATTTACATGCAACATTATTAAAGATGTTGCTCTGGACTTTCAGCCCTCAAAATGTTTCCATCCTCTCCAAACTTCTTTCTCTGAATTATACAGCACATGATTGAGAGAAATTTCTGAGGTCCTCTTTGAATTCCCTAATAAAAGACAAACAGTTCTAAGAAGGATGGAATAGGTCCTTTGTAGTTTCAAATAAGGGCAATGTGTGTGACAGCTGGTTGAGAGCAAAGCTGTGTAGGAATGGGGCACTAGCTGATAGCAGGGAAGTCAGCAACAAGAATGAAAATTAAAAATTAAGGTATAGCTATTGGAGGTAAAAAGATGCCTTAGACCAGGGGCCCCCAAACTACGGCCCACGGGCCACATGCAGCCCCTTGAGGCCATTTATCTGGCCCCCGCCACACTTCTGGAAGGGGCACCTCTTTCATAGGTGGTCAGTGGAGGAGCATAGTTCCCATTGAAATACTGGTCAGTTTGTTGATTTAAAATTACTTGTTTGTTATTTTAAATATTGTATTTCTTCCCATTTTGTTTTTTTACTTTAAAATAAGATATGTGCAGTGTGCATAGGGATTTGTCCATAGTTTTTTTTGTAGTCCAGCCCTCCAACGGTCTGAGGGACGGTGAACTGGCCCCCTGTGTAAAAAGTTTGGGGACCCCTGCCTTAGACTGACCTTAGTGAAGAGCCCAAACAATATTAGTTTGAAAGCCCAAAATTTCTCTTTCTTACTACATTGCTTAAGAAATTCCACAACTCACCCAAGAGGAGGTGGCTGTTTTATATATGAAGTTTTTATTCAGTGGATGCAGAGAGCTCTATAGTAGGTGGTCTACTCTTTCTGCCACCTCCCTGGACTTTCTGTTTTTTTGTCTTTTAAAAATTATCTATTTTAAATGGACACATGAGTAAATGATGTAAGAAGCTGCCTGTGTGATTTCAGAGACCCCTGTGAGGCGCTTGCCTCTACCACCCTTGTTGGAAGCTAAAATTATACAAACAAAAGTATAAGGTTTCACAGGGTGTGTGTGTGTGGGGGGGGGGGGGGTGTCAGATGTCTGAGATCATTTTAAATCAGGTTCCAGCCAGTTCTGGGACCCATTCTTAACCTTCTCTAGCAGATGAGTAAAAGAGAGCAGTTATTTTGGAAGTGAAGCACCCTGTTAAAATGGTGATACTTATTTTCAACTTCTGACCCCTCTCTGTGGATGAGTTTTTAAAACCCACCCTGAAAAGCAAGGTTTGGTATAAGAGAAATAGGAGAGCATTAAGAGATTGATAACGAGAGCAAACAGAAGGGTTCCTTACTCAGGGGGCAGAAGAATTTGAAGAGTCCAAGAGGAAACTTTGAGGGCTTCCTGTAACCAGCAGTATAGCCAAGCACCCACCTTGACTCAACCTGGAAGCACTGGAGCACCTTCTAAGGCATCTTAGCGATAAAGCAGTGTTTGCAAAACTACAAGGACTGGAGCCGTATTTATCTAAAAGGTCTACGGTGATTTGAGGCAAACTCAGACAATTATAAATCTCTTATTTCTGCTACCCTAGAGGCAATTATTTTTCATCTTCTCTCTCTCCTTAAATCATCTATTCTCATTGATCCAGATCAGCTATGATAGAAAGGGGGAAAGGCAGAGAGAGAGAATTAGTGTCTAGGGGACAAAGCACATGGAAGGACGACAGGTTGGAAAACAATGAAGAGGGAAAGGACACGGCACTCTGTGAGGGTGAAAAGAGAGGACCCAAAGCAGAAAGGGAGCCCACTTCCTTCCCAGCTGGCTTCTCTCCAGGAAAAGAACAGAGTGATGCTTAGATCATCAGGACATACTAAATTGGGCCCATTAAAATTGTTATAAGCAAATACCTTGTCATCTCATGCTCTACCTGGTTCCTGATTGACAGAAATACCTTCTATTTTGGACTGCATGTTTATGTTCCCCAAAAGTCATATGCAGCAATGCTTATCCTAATGGGATGATATGAGGAGGTGGGGCTTTGGGGAGGTAATTAGCTTTCAATGAGGTCATGAGGGTGGGGACTCCAAAAAAAAAATTAGTGGCCTAATAAGAAGAAAAAAGACTAGAGCTCTATCTCCACAACAAAGAGACGGCTATTTGCAAACCAGGAAGAGAACCTTCACCATAAACCTGACCATGCTGGCACCAGGGTCTCAGACTACCAGCCTCCACACCTGAGAAATAAACGTTTGCTGTTTAATCCTCCTGGTTGATAATCTGTTATTAGCAGCTTGAACCGATGAAGACACCTGACATTTGCTCCCGTGTCTTCGTCCAATAATGCAATTTTTAAGCAATCGATTTCAGTAGCCTGAATCTAATTCATCTACTCAGGAAGAAACATTTCCATATTTGCCACCAGCATGCTGCAAAATATGAGCAGAAGAGAGACTGCCCTGCAGTAATGAAAACCTTGATGCTGTAGTACTGTCTCTCACTAATTGGGTTTCAGAATGATCACACCCTGAATCTTTCAGGTCTGATTTGGTATTAAGTCATTTATAATTAGGCATAAACTACGGCAAGATTTCTATTTGTCTATGATTTATCCATGGTATCAGGCATCTTTAGGAAAGTAAGCCCTTTATATTTCTTTTATCTGCAGAAACCTCATTAATTTGTTGTGTTTTTCTCCCTGATAAGGCTCAAATTATTACCAAGGCAATCTCTGAGTAAGTTTCAATCGGCAGCCTCACAGGGGGAATGGTATGTAGGCAAGTGGAAACACAGGCCCCAGCCACCTGCATGAAAAGCCTCTGCTCATCCTCCCTCCCAGTTCACAGTCTCCCAGGGAGATGAGGATTAGGCTGAGCATGTTAATTCAGTATGGGATAAAATGGCTTAAATCTTTAGGCAGGTCCATCCATACTTAGATACGACAACATTTCACCAAGCGGCCATCGTGCCAGTGAGGAGACATAAGACACAAAACTGTCACTAAATTATACAGTGAAGCAAGTTTGTCTCAGTGGCAATAGATTTTATGATAGATCCTACGCTGAAGCAGGAGGCATAATTTATATCTAATCCATGTCTCTCTCCTCTCCTTGACAAGTCAGGAGGAAGGCAGATTTGTATTCCACTGTCCTCTGCTGAGGGTGTTTAACATGCTTTAGAGGCCAAATGAAACCCAAGCTTTGTTTGTTATCTCCCGGCTTCCAGAAATAGTCAGCTCCGAGGACGTGCCATTGGAGTACCCAGTTACCCCATCAAGATGCCATGGCCCGAAGAGTACAGGGCAACCATGAATGTCCAAATGAATTGACACAATTTCCTGTGGAGGAAGCAATCTGAAAATGATAGGCAGAAATTCTAGTTCCTTTTACACTTAGAGGAGAAGACAGTCATCACTGAAGGGGTGTCTGAGAGTGTTTTGGTTGATCCACAAAAGAGGATGCTCACAAAAATCAGGCATTTTCTACATGCATGCCAATGCCATCCAATTTTCTTTACTCACATGTTGTGGACCGTAAATGGCAAAAAGCTTGTAGATTCGAGGCTTAGCAAGAGGCTAAGTTCTCCCCCCACCACCTCCATTTTGGCTATGACGCTGAGTATTTGCACCCACTTCACTTGCTTCCTTAAGTTGCTGGAAGCAATTTACATGCACTTCCTCTGACTCTTTGTTTGTGCAGATGTTGGTTGATTTCACTTATGCATGGTGGAGGGATTCCTGTTTGTGCCTTGGGAGAGTTCCTGTTTTAGCCCCAGATGTGTAACTTTGTATCAAGGACTTCCTTGACTTGCATATGGCTATATAATAAAGCAAACTGGGGCTATGGGGCACTCGGATATTGCCATCAGCGTTTGAAGAGTCCTCCCAGTCCCATCCTACTTTCTTAATAAGATGTTTCCTTAATTCCGTACCATTATTAGGAGCCGCACTGGTCGGCAGCACTCACCTTCTAATCTAAGAACAACATAAGAACAAGCTAGTGGAGTAAATAACCAAGGCTGACAATCACCAAGCCATCTTGTCTAAGTTTGGGCATCACTTCCAGAGTTCAACAAAATGGTCCTGTTCCCCCTGACTTTGCACCTGCCATTTCTTCTGGTTGGGCCACTGCTTTCCTTCCCAGCCACTTTTCTTTCCTTCCTTTGCCACACCCTGACTCCTTCCCAGCCTTCGAGTCACACTTTGAACTTGGTCTGCATTGGAAATCCTCACTGAAGAAGCCCATGACAGGGAAGTGGGGGGAGTCTTCTCCATGTGCTTTCTCAGCAACCTCTTCACCTGTATCCTTTGGAAGCACCGTTCTGATCACTAGACTGGGAGCCCCCTGTGCTTTATTCATTCACGCTTCTATCCCAGCAGTCCTCACATGCCTGGTACAAAGGAGAAGCTCAATCAATGTTTACTGGACGATTATTGAAAGAGAGAATCCAAACTATGGAGCTTTACTTTGTTGTTGAAATTTATTATTTTGGGTGTTTCTCTTAAAGCCAGAAAGATATTTCAAGCTCTGCCCAGTAAACCAGTGGTTTGGGGCATAACCCTCTATATTAGGTATTCCATTTGCCCTTCAAGATTTACTTCCTACTCTTCTGCACACCACTCTGTGCCCTGGGAGGCTGACACTCTGGGCTGCCAGGCACCTGCTCCCTCTGGCTTTCAGTTAGATTTAGCCAATGAAGGTCACCATTAAGAGCTGGAAGATGAAAGGGATACTTATTACCCTCCCCAAACAAATCCCCACTGTCTCCTTAGTAGGTGGCTCTGTCCTACTATTGGCAGGCCATGGTCTTTATACAGCTATTTCCTACAGCTCTGTGGATCCATGACTCCTTGCTCCTTGTCCATAGAGACATAAAAGTAGTGAAGACACCTCTCATTGCTAGGCATAGACAGCCTCGCCATCTCTTACAGGTGTCTTTTGCTGTTAGTAAAAGGCTGTTAATTAATTCTCCCTAATTATCTTTTATTTGGGGAGCTGTCATTTATTTCCTGCTGGGACCCTGATGGATGTGCCTTCCTTTCCAAATTCTGCCAGTGGTGAACAAAGGATCCCACCAAAGGCATTATGACTACCGCCATACCCCTCCTCATGGTGGGCGGGCTCCATCACCACTTGCTGAAGCCAGTACTCACATCTTTTAAAGACCCCCCCCCTTTGCTTTCTCTCCTAAAGGAAATATCACTCAGAACTTTTGACAGGGTACTCATCTACTTAACTTTTCATTTAATCATCATTTAGCAATCATGTACTGAGGCTCTGTGCTTGCCCTTGAGACAGAGTGTGAAAAGACAGGCAAGATCTGTGACCAGATGAAGCTTACAAACTAATAGGGGAAGTCAGACAATAAGCAAGACATATAATTTATAATGATAAAAAGAGTGGTAAAAGGGAAAATGCACAGTGCCAGATTTCTGAGATGTCCGCTAGTTCATATGTACAAATACTTCCTATATGGGTTTCTGTACTTAAAGCATCTAATACACATGACTTCAAAATATAATTACAGATGTTTTGCATTATTCTTGAAAAGCATGAGATATTGTGAGACTCCATCTAAATTCCAAATGCATGGCCTCTCCTGATTTCACATCAACTCCCTGGGACTAGTAACCAGGTGCCCACAGAACTGTGTTAGCCTCTTGGGGTTTGGAGCTAAATTAGACAAATGTAGTTCGAGCACCAGTAGGTAAAGGGATATAGTCCACCTAAAGGGCATTCCTGATCATGAATGTTTTGGTATATTTATTTTTTAGTTCTAATTTATTATTGTTCACTGTTCTAAGGAGATTGTAATCTGAACTGATGGTACATTCACAGAAAAGAAAACTTTTTCTCAACTGTATCATACAATGATTGTGGAAGGAGCATCTATTTTTTCAACTAACATTTGTTGAAAGCTTGCTATGTGCCAGCTTTGGCACAGGCACAGGGTGGCAGAGGTAGACACTGGGCAGTGGGTCCTGAGGAGTTTACATTTCAGTGGAAGACATTGCCCAGAACTTCAGGGCAGGGTAGAAAACAGCCCTCACAAAGGCAACTACCCTGGGCCTTAACCAGGAGCAGATGGTGAAAATGAGTCTTCTAAAAGGTTTTATGGAAGCGTAAAATTTCCTCAGAGTCCAGGGGTACTCGCTCCACAATAACCCCTCCAGCACCTCACTTATGAGGTCTCTTTGCCTTCAAAGTGCCCTCAAAGAGGACTATACCTGTGTCCAGCCATGTTATGTGCATTAATGCAAGACTGAATAAGCCCATGTTGACCTGTGCACCCTCCAATGACCATATGAATAGCACAGAGTGGCTCCTGTTAGCAGCACACCTGAGTTGGAGAGGTGGTTCTGCTCTGGTTTAGTAGAACAAAGAGGCAGCTTTTCAACTTTCCCAAGCCCAATTCCAAACTCACTCACCCTACCTGAAGCT
The DNA here is from genome assembly GCF_036850995.1 of Saccopteryx leptura. NCBI lineage: Eukaryota > Metazoa > Chordata > Mammalia > Chiroptera > Emballonuridae > Saccopteryx > Saccopteryx leptura. The sequence continues at coordinate 72,484,164 of NC_089508.1, forward strand.
CAAGAAACACAAATTCCAAGTGTTCTCTCCAATCTTTGGAGATTCACTTCTACCACAAAAGCAGCCAGTACAGGGACACCAGAGTGGGCACATCTGCCTTTGCTGGATGCTGGCTTCCTACTGGCCCTTGCCATTCCCCTTTGCTTTGGTTCCCCAAAGCAAAAAAGAAAAAAAAAAGGTGGTTGATACTTGATGTTAGGTTCTCTAATGTAAGCTCCTATTCTTTGACTTATGAACACCTCAACTCCAACTCCTGTTTTACACCATCCCATCAAGGCCCCGACATCTGTGACTGAGATAATAGGTATTCATAAGACACTTCTCAGAAATAATTAGTATCTCCTCTTCTTCTGGTTACTTTCTGTACTATATTCTGACAGGTAGAATTGAGGGTAAATTTTTTTTGAGTCAGGCTTCTGGTAGCTCAAATTATATGATTAGGTCTTGTTCAAGATGTGAATGAAAAGGTATTGAGGTATCTTATGGCCATCTTATGTGTTCTCATGTTGAGAAACTGTGATCGATGAGAAAGAAATAAACACTAGTTTGTGTCCCAGGTAACCTAGTTCTCACTCCTCACTCTGCTCCGGTCTAACGGACTATGGCTTCAGCTTCTATGGGTCTCCATTTCCTCACAACACATTTTATATTAGGATTGTTATGTGCAAAATAAATCACCAGGATGTTATTCTGTAACATAAAATTTAAACTAAATTTTAAAACCAAGGGAAAATTGATTTTATATCATCCACTGGTCTGTTTCTCCATAACCTGACTCCGGTTCCATGGACACAGAGAAGGGCACATGAACACACACAAGAAGATGCAGTGATCCTGTTCATATCACACTGAGTGTCTTGTTTGTGAGAAAACTCTTTCCCTTTTTCCTGAAGCTCCTTTAGGGAAGAACTTGGAAGGTCAGCAGCTTGAGGAAGGATTAACATAGGCTGAGAGTCCAGTGCTGAATATAGGGTCTGTCCTAGCATGAAGCACAGTGTGAAAACATTTTCAAGCATTTTGTGATGACGATAATAGTGACAACATCTTGCATTTCTCCAGAGAAGCTCAGAGAATTTCATAGGCCTTTCATCAATCATCCTTGCCACTTCCTCATGAGGAAGGAAGAGGGCAGGCACTAATATGATATAAATGGCAGCATCCAAGTGAGCCATCACAATGAACTAGAGCCTTATAAATTGTTTGTTTCCCCTTGTAACCAGACAGCAGCTACAGTGAAAGGCAGAGAGGGAGAGCGCTTGGTCCAGTTTCAGGAGAGAAGCTGTATCTCCGTGGAGACCTCCAGACAAGTTAGTACACCGGATTTTTACAAATGACACTTTGGACTACCATTTTTCACTGATTAAGGCCTGTCCGGTCTTATATTTTGAAAGTCATTTTTGTTGTTTTGATATGTTTTATTGCATAAAACCTGGTTTCCATAAACTAGTGATTACTGGATTTCCTCTTAACCCTCCAATTGTCATTTATATAAACAACTACTTTTCACTCTCTGATTATCACTGAGTTCTTGTTCCTGGGTTCTTTTTGGAAAAAAAAAAGCCAAAAAACCTCTCATGTTTAATCATTATACTTCAGAAAATAAATAAGACAAAGCCTTCTCTGCGTTTCTCTAGCTTAAATATCTCTGCTACGGTGTTCTCTGTCTCTCTTCTGTCCCTCCGAGTCTTCCTCATTTTCCTGCTTATTATTAAAAATTAAATTCCTATTCTGTGTTCTAAATCACAGCCCCACAAATGCACATACAATTCCAGCTTTAAAAGTCAGTAACTAGCCAAATCCACGACATCTGTAACTGTCCTCATCTCACTACCATTACCAACGGTAAATGGGTTCTTGTGCAGTTCAGGGCACAGCACTGGCCAAAGGGAGCTGAGGCGAGTCAAAGTCCTCGTCATCAGGGCAACTGCTTCTGAGGCAAGTCAGTAAGGCCCGGCTTAGAGAACAAACAGTGGATCATGTGGGCTAAGCAGAAAAGATTACCCTACAGCCTGTGGAGGAGGTGGCTTCAGGACATTTCCAGAAGGTTGAGAAAAGACAGTTCCCCCAATTTGCTAATATTGAAAAGGCAGTTTTATTAGCTGTTAAGGGTAGAGGTCAGCCTGTAGAAGGTTAAGGAGGGTTTAGGGTGAGGATCCAGAGGCCCTGAGCGTAGGTCAATGACCCTTAGCTATAGTATATCTGTCAATATATATACTTTAGCTAAGGGTCATTCCAAGGTCAAAAGAAGAGTCTCCTCCCAGATAAAAATTTCTAAGAGAGGTGGGAATGGGGGCTGGAGGGAAAGGAGAAGGAAACAAGCATCAACAAAAACAAACACTAAAAGTCTCAAAAACTAAAACTCTCTACCTTATGTTTTAAAGACTATATTTTGCTCCCACTCCCACTTTCCTGAGGCACCTCTAAAAAAGAACAAGGAAAGCTCAAAATAGAATTCAGTGCAACCCTTGTACCACAATACAGGTGTGTAATGCAGAGAGAGGAGCAAATAGGCTTTTCCTATACAAAAACATCCTCAACGGTCATGCCAGAATCCTTCAAGTGGGCGGATTTCAGAGTGGGACTGTCTGACCTGGATGACATCTGCCTTCCAATCTGAGAGCCTATGATCTAATTTTCAACACACCCACTTTGAAAACTCCTAGTAAGCAAACACTGACAGTGTGATCACAATTGAAAAATCAGGCAGCCAGGGAATCGAGGTTGGCCATATAACTGCCTCCCAGGAGAGTGTCTTCCCTTGAATATCTAAGGATAACAGACGTTGGTGCATTCCTCATTCATTATAAAGCTAAAGACCTGAAAGCTCTACTGACCAAGGTATTACTTTTCCTAAAAGTGCAACTGTACATTACAAAATTAGAGAGCAGCACTGGTTCTTGAAAATAGCGGTTTTTCTAGAAGGCACTGCTTGGTACTCAAGGAAACTGCTTCAGTCCAGCACATCCCTCAACAAGCCTAATTCTTCACAGGCCACTTGAAGGTTATTTTAACATGGTTCCTTTGTTTCATCAAAATAAATAGAGAAATAAATAAATAAAATAAACAAAATGCATTATTCAGAACAGCTACTCTGGGCACGGATACCACACCACATTAAAGACACAAGCTCTGGATCTACTGCTAGGAGAATCTTTTGGTGCCTCGGTAATTATTTTGCATACGCGAGTCTTACAACTCATCAATACTTATCACTTTAATGATGTCCGCTTCTAAACTAATTTCTTTTAAGAAGTGAGGAGCCTCACTTGTTAGTTTGATAGAGCTGCGGCTGAGGGTACACTTCTATGACACACACTCATTCATAGTGCTTCCACTAGGCAGAGGGGACTTGCCTGTCCCTTAGCTGAATGTCCACAGGAGAACAGTGGGGAGGTGGTCTGGGTAGTTAGTATTTTAGGCTTCCTTCTATTCCCCAAGAAGGAACAACAAATTGATAAGATAGTAAATTAGGCTTTTGTTAAATCAACTCATTTCAACAGTAATGGTTAAATTCAAAACTGGAACCATCCATAGTATTGACAAGTAAGCTGACTGTCACTGACGCACCCTGGGCTGCTCTGATCATCTGAGAGGAAACAGGCAAGGCACACCATTACATTACAGAAGATCCTTTTGTAATTTCATTTCAGTTAGCTGAGAGGCCTGGCTACTCATATTGTGGAACTGAATTGAAGTCCTAGGTGGTTCAGCATGATAATAAGCTAAGTTTACATTAAGGTAACTGGGTACCAAGACAACTTACACCATTGTGAAATGAATCTGGCACTGCAGAAATCAGGGTCTGTAGGGTCACTATAAATAATGGTGTTGCTTACATGCAGAAACCATCCATTTCTCGTGGCTCAATGCAGGGAGCTGTGCAGGCAGAAACTGATAGCTTACAAGATGGAGGCTCCGTCCTGCAGCCAACCTGTTGCCCACAATTTGGGATGTGGTTTTCTGGTTTCCAAAAGGAACTTTCTATCTCTGTCTTTCTTTTCAGATCAACCCAAAATTATAGTTCTGGCTGTGAAGAAGGGTTGGAAGAATGACAGCATAGTGCAAAAGGTATTTTTTGAAAGGTAATTGCACAGTTAGTTGGTTCTGCTTCAAGTCTAGCCCACAGAGTCAAAATATATCAAAATGACACAAAACAGCCTCATTGTAAAGTTGTTCTGTGTATGGCGCAGGCCTTCCACTAACTGAAGACATATGCTTTCAATAACCTGTTACGGATCATATTCTAGGGAGAGCTAACTTTGCTCCAACTTTGCAGAGATTCTCCATGAGGAAAGAAAACACTGTTTTCAAACCCCACCTCTGCTGGGACTGCTACCAGGAGGGGGTCTTAGCTCCTTCTTTGCACTTTAAGATCTTTGCACTCTCTCTGGGGATAAGAACTCCCTACTGTTATGTAAGAGTTGTTGCAGAAAGCTACATCCATCCCCAAATTAACAAAAAGCATAATATACCTACTACATTCGTTAAGTTATTCAACAAGTATTTACTGAGAGCCTACTATGTGCCAGGATGATTTTATGCCCTTGAGATATATTAGTGAATGTCCTTGTGCACATTCATGGCAGGGGGCAGTGGGAAGACAGATGATAAAAATAGATGTAATACATACATTATAGAATATGTTAGTAGGTGGTAAAAGCTAAGATTAAAAATAAAAGGCAGAGCCAGACAAGAGGGATTAAAAGTTTCAGGAGAGGGACAGTTAATAGTTTTAGAATAGTCTGGATAAGTCTCTGAAAAGGTGATGTTTCAGCCAAGGCTTGAAGGACTTGAGGGAGATGGTGCTAGTGATGCCTAGAGGTGATCATTTCAGGCAGAGGGAAAATCCAAGGAGAAAGATTTAAGTCAAGAGCATGCATGCTACGTTTGAGAAAGTCTAAGAGGCTAGTGTGGGCCTTTCTAGTGCTACTGCAGGAGGGTTAGTGGAGTGCATGCGTACGCAGGAGATGAGGTCAAAGAATAATAGGAACTTACAGATCAGTGCTTTTCAAACTTTCAACTGAATTTAAATCACCTGGGTTCTTGTGACAATGAAGGGGCATACCCACCTGCTGTCGGGTAGGGCCTGAGATTCTGTTCCCCTAAGCAGTTCCCAGTTTCCTCTGGTGCAGCTGCTCAGGGGCTCATACTTTAGAGTAGCAGAGTTTTTGACCATTGTAAATGACTTTTACTCCAAGTGAAGTGGAAGTCCACTGAAAGGTTTTCAGACTACCGAAACAGACTGTAGTGGGGAAAGGGAGGGCAGAAGGGAGACCAATTAGGAGGCTGCTGTAGTTAGCAGGCAAGCAGTACGTAGTCAGCAGGCAAGCAGTACTTGGATCAAGGAGGTATCAGTGGAAGCAATTTGGTTCTGGACATATTTTGAAGGGAGAGTTATGATAATTTCCTGGAGGATTAGAAGTTGTGTGTGAGAGAGAAAGGGACCAAAATAAAGCTGAGTGTCTGACCTGAACATCTGGGGAATGGAGTGGCCATCGGCTTAAAATGGGGAATGCTGCAAGTGGAATATGTTTTTTGAGGTAGGTTAAGTAATTCTGTTTGGACATAATGCATTTGGTGATGTTCAAAAGGCAGTGCCTGGAACTCAGAAGTCCAGTCCAGTGTCTGGAATGGAGATGAATGTGGGAGTGGTTGACAGAAGATATTTAAAGCCGTACAACTGAGGGAGATCACCCAGAGTGTGGGTGTGGAGAGAAAAGATGAGACTAGTAAGCACCGTGTAGCACTCATCTCCTGGAGCTCCATCAGGGATCTCCGTGCCCAGGAGACAACATGGAGGAAGTCTGGGAAGAGAATTCTCTCTTCGGTTTCACCAGAAGCAGCACTTGGAGTCTCATCCTAAGTCTCCCATATTATATCTCTGTCATGCCAGTCACAAAGCCTTTACCAATGACTTATAGACAAACACAGAGAGAGTGAAAGGTGTACTTTCTCACCCTCCACAATGTCAGCTTCCATGAAGAATTTGCATCCATCAGCATGAATTATTATTTGAAAGGTCAACAACTTGTTGTTTCTATACAATTTGTTGATACAAGTGAAGAACAAGCATCCACTTGAAGTAGCAGCAAAAACATTTATTTATTCATTCAACAGCAAACAATGAGCAATACAATGTGTAAGTACTGGCCTAAGCAACATGGAAACTACAGAGAACATCACCTACAGATCTTACCAATCTGAATGCTTCAGTACCTTTGTGTGTGTGTGTGTGTGTGTGTGTGTGTGTGTGTGTGTGAGACAGAGACAGAGAGAGGGACAGATAGGGACAGACAGACAGGATGGGAGAGAGATGAGAAGCATCAATCCTTTGTTGTGGCTACCTTAGTTGTTCATTCATTCCTTTATCATATGTGCCTAGACCAGGGGGCTACAGAAGACCGAGTGACCCCTTGCTCAAGTCAGTGACCTTGGGCTCAAGCTGGTGAGCCTGGCTCAAACCAGATGAGCCCGGCTCAAACCAGATGAGCCCATGCTCAAGCTGGCAACCTTGGGGTTTTGAACCTGGGACCTCCCTGTCCCAGTTCAACGCTCTATCCACTGTGCCACCCCCTGGTCAGGCTGAATGCTTCATTACTTTTAAGAGCTGAGCTTGATTTGAAATGCTTGAAGAACAAACAAACTATACACACACACACACACACACACACACACACACACACACACACAGACACACCCTTCTATTGCCCTTGGGAATCTATCTTGGATCTACTTCTCAAATCTGCTCATTCCATCTGGCCAAGCTTCTGTTGTAGATTTATTTACCTCACCTCTTTTCTCTACCTGCCACCTCATTAATGAAACATTACGTTCATCTTTTTTCCTGGAATACATATTTAGTTCAGTTCTACCCATGCCTAAGGCTAGTTTCAGTTCCCAAGACTCCAGGAGGGAAAAGTTATGGGCCCTCTGCTTATTCAGGACTGAAGATGATTAAGTACACTCTCTAGGAAAATTATGGTGTAATAGAGATTAGTATTATAAGATTGCTTGATAAATGAGCCAGGGTATGTATGTGTGATTATTTTATATATTTTGCGGTATATATAAGAAGTGAACTATTAGTAATATAGACACTATCATGTAACTTATAAACCTTGGTCCATTCTGCCTTCTGTTCTATCTCAAACTATGGCACCATTATCGGGGTGCTGTGGAGGCGATATTCACCCAGAAGTTAAGTGAGTGCCTTAAAGCTTCCTGGTTTCTATGAATATTCCATACTAGTATTTCATCCATGAATTTATCTAAACTCTTCCTAGAGCTATTGACACTTTAAAATCTACTATCATCTCCTGGGAGTAATGACATAGAATTTTGTGCATCACTGTAAAGTGCAGTGGAGAAGAAATCTGTCAAGGTCTACTTTGGTTCCTGCTTTGATAGCCTGCCTCTTCCTACTGCAGGGGACATATTCCTCCCACCTGTGGACTGAGCCTCATTCCAGGCTGTAGGACCAATGCTACCTTTAATTACAAAGATTTAAAGAGTTCTTCAAAATGTAGATGACTTGGAATCCAATCACCATAGCTGCCAGTTCTGTTAGACTGCGTGACCCAGTTCTATGAATGAGCTTCTGTCTTGTTCCTGAGATCAGCTTCCCACCTGTACCCCAGTTCTGGCAGCATAATCTTTGACTTGCTCTTATGTATCAAGGTCCCAACTTGGTAACTTTCCCAATATTCTCAGCCTTCTAGGAATATTTCCTGCTGTTTCCTCCCAGGGCCTCTACCTGAGTGATAGAAATTCTCCCCCTGAACCCTAGAATTGACAGTGTCTCCTGATGCTCCCTATTTGAATGTCTGCCTGTTTCATGATCTCACATTTCTGTGCTCTGCCCACCTGTCAGGACTGCATAATGTGTGTCATCTGATCCTCCACACACATTGCCTGCTGGATCCACCTGTTGTTGATGGTTTAACTGGTGTGGATATTGTGAGTGCTGCATGGATAATATTTTTTCAACCATATGCAACATGCAAGAGGAATAAAGAATGTTAACCTGAGCCATTGCTTACTGTGGTGCAAACTGCATACCGGTCAATTGCAGAGGGCACCATAAGCAATGTCTGGAAAGTACAGCGTATGGCAATGTAAATGGCACTCCCTGGAGTTGTGCTGTGCAGCAATCCTGATTGCTAGCTGTGCCTGATATCCTGGGGATATAACTATGGAATATGCCTATAGCAAGTTAAGTGGTTTTCAGCATATGCATCAGTATTTAACATATCATCAGCATTTAATTTGGGGAATGCTGACTCAAAGCCAGATAAACTTTAATTATGTCCTCATTACAGGGTCAGATGCAGAAGAAAAAAGTGTGACAGCATGCCTAATCTCAAACACTTGATAAAGTTAAATAATGTAACAAACAACAAGAATAAACATTTTCATTATTGAGGCAGGCTACCTGCCCAGGACGAGTGGCTTAATTCTAAGTGATGGAGCACACGTGTCAGACTGCAGCAGTCCTCCGAGCATTCGCATGGCCTGAGCTGCGCCAGAGGCATCCTTATTTACAGTCATCTCCTCCTCCCTCCTACCACAGTGTATCTCTTCTTCAACTTTAAAGTCAGGTTTCAGGGGCCCTGGCCGGTTGGCTCAGTGGTAGAGCATCGGCCTGGCGTGCAGGAGTCCCGGGTTCGACTCCCGGCCAGGGCACACAGGAGAAGCGCCCATCTGCTTCTCCACCCCTCCCCCTCTCCTTCTTCTCTGTCTCTCTCTTCCCCTCCGGCAGCCAAGGCTCCATTGGAGCAAAGTTGGCCCGGGCACTGAGGATGGCTCTGTGGCCTTTGCCTCAGGTGCTAGAATGGCTCTAGTTGCAACAGAGCGATGCCCCAGATGGGCAGAGCATCGCCCCCTGGTGGGCGTGCCGGGTGGATCCTGGTCAGGTACATGCGGGAGTCTGTCTGACTGCCTCCCCGTTTCCAACTTCAGAAAAAAAAGAAAAAAAAAAAAGACTGTAAAGTCAGGTTTCAGGATTTTTTGAATTAAAGGCCTATTCGACTCCCTCATTTCACCCTTTAATCTCTGAAAGCCAAAAGTTTTTTATCTTGGAACTCTATTAGGTAGTCAAAAATCAAGATTACTGACTTAATGGCTCATATATAAGTTTCTGAAGAAATATGTTGCAGGCCAAGTCCTAGGGAAGGAGAATGGGAGGGAGACAATAGTGTCAAGGTTTAGGGGCAACCTAGTATATTTGATGAAGTAGAAATTGATCTGAGAGACAGAAGATGTGGGATCCACTAGAGGTCAGATTACTAGCCAACTGTGCAATCTTGGTCAAGTGAGCAGTTGCCCTTTCAACTGTAAACATGAGCAAGTTAGGCTGGATGACTGCTAAGGGATTTTCCACCACTAAAACTGCAGACTATCAATCAGCATGGAGTCCTGGATGGCAGTGGTGATCTTTGTACAGCACAAGGTCACAGACTAAATTGATGCTAATGGAATTCCCAATAAGGGTGGAGGAATGCACCAAACCAACTCCACCTCCTCCGCAATTTGCCCCAAGGCAGCTCTTAAGGAAGATGAATGCTTAATTGCAAAGTAGGCACTCAAACAAGAGCAAGTGTAATTGAAGAGGTGGTTTCATGAGCACCATTTAAAACCTAAGGAAATTGGAAGCAGTATATGTTGGCATTCATTCAGAAGGTGGTATTATGAATAGTTATTAAACATCCTGATTTTTCTCTCATAAATTAGATTATAAAGTACTTGGTTAATTATAGCAAGGTATTAATATCACATTAATCTAAGTCATAAAATAAAGTATTTATGGATCTTATTCATCCAAGAATCAAGTGCCATATGGAAAGTGGTGTCTGAGATGGTGCAAAGTTAGTAGATGAGTCTTGCTGTTCCCATACAAGGAAAGGCACTTTATTCTCCTATGCCCACTGAGATGCTGTGCCCTTTAGGCTTAACTTAAGCCCCATTTCTCCAGGAACAACCCCCAGAAAGCCAGTTCACAGGTGTCTCCTCTTCCTGATTTCCTGTGGCACTTATGGCCTGCACTTAGGATCTACCTCTGCATTTTGATCCTTACAAATTCTTTTTCTTATCATCTCATATATGCATCTCTCTTTTGTGTGTGTTTGTGACAGAGACAGAAAGAGAGAGACAGAGAGAGGGACAGACAGACAGGAAGGGAGAGAGATGAGAATCATCAATTCTTCACTGAGGCTCCTTAGTTGTTCATTGACTGCTTTCTCATATGTGCCTTGACTAGGGGGCTACAGCAGAGAGAGTGACCCCTTGCTCAAGCCAGCGACCTTGAGTTCAAGCCAGAAACCTTGGCCTTCAAGCCAGTGACCTTTGGGCTCAAGCCAGCAACCACGGGGTCAGGTCTATGATCCTACACTCAGCTGGTGATCTCAGGGTTTCAAACCTGGGTCCTTTGCATCCTAGTCTGACACTCTATCTACTATACTACCACCTGGTCAGACTCATATATGCATCTCTTAACCTTCCCATTAGATTGTAATTTCCTTTAGACCAATATCTCATAATGCATTGCTCTTTTTTTTTTTTTTTTTTATCTCTTCAGGGGTTAGTTACTGAGGGCTGGCAGATGTTTCATGGCTAATAAACATGCTTTTAATGGAATTAATTTTATACACTTTGGAGAGATTACTATGGGCCAAGTTGGGAGATATAACAGTGGATTTGAGAATATCTGTTGTAAGCATCCATCAAGAGTAAAAGAAGAGAGAAATATTTGAAAATAATCCCTAAAATACAAAGATTATGGGGGAAAAAAAGAACAAATGTTTTGCAAAGAAGAGAGTAATTTATTTCAAATGATGGATGAAGCTTCTCAAACTTTAGAATACACTGAAATCACCTAGGGGACACATCTTGCCAGGCCCCACTTCCAGAGTTTCTTTTTCAGTTTGGAAAATGCCTAAATATTTTTATTTCTCATTAGTCCTTAAATGATGAACTAGTCTCTAGTGCAGAAACAATACTTTGAGAACCACTGAGCTAAAGGACAAGTAGGCATGAAATAATGAAAAGCATCTCTATAGCTATTTTTACCTCTTTAAAGGAGTAGAGGGTAACGTGGACAAGTAAGTAGGATGAGTAAAGGGGGAGAGATACTCACAATGTTTAGGGATGACAAATAGCTGTTGGGGAAATGGGAATAATAGAATTCAGGGGTATTACTTTTGAGGTCCTCAATGTCATGTCTGGGGACTTGGATTACTTATTGGGTAATAGAGAATACAGGAGTGTTGTACAGAGATACCAAGAGGCTGACGATAGGAGGCAATGGAATATTGGAAAAAAGAGGGTCTGGGGCCAGGTAGCAAAGTTGTGAGATTGTCATCTCAATACTGCAAAGTTATGGGTTCGATTCTCAATTAGGGCACATACAAGCATCAATCAATGAATGCATAAATAAGTGGAAAAAGAAATCAATTTTCTCTTTCTTTCTCCCCCTCTCTAAAAATGAATTAAAAAAATTGCACAAAAGGATTTGATAATTAAGCAACTAAGCCAATTTGTCTTTGTTAAAGGGAAACCAAAATAGAACAGAGTCATGTATTTTTGCAAAAGCCACGTCATATGTTTCTGGAGATCATCTGAGTAAGTGGGACAAAGGCTTAAATTTGGTCATTGCCCAGGGTTTAGAGAGTCTGCTTTTATTATCACTGATGCACATAGAAACATATGGGTGTGTCAGAATTTAGAACACACTTCTTTACACACCCACATGAGGCTGTAGCTCTGGAGTTAGGATTTATTCCCAGTACTAATGAAATGGATGTAGAAGCCCTTAGCAAATGAATAAGAAGAGATAGCTCTCTAACTCAAGTCAGAAGCTGTCCCGAATGAAAAGTTCATCTACCCAGTAGAGTTGAAGAGAAGAAAAGTGCTACTGAACCTTCTAATCAGGCTCTGTTTGAAAGAAAAACAATTGGATTTGAGTTCTGTCTCCCAAAATAAAAATAATGGCTGACACATAATATCAGACACTGTCCTAAACACAATAAATATATTGTTATTTAATCCTCACAATGGAGATGATTATGGTCTCTATTTTACAGATGAGAAAACCAAAACACAGAGAAGTCAAGAAATATGATAAGGTCACACAGTAAGAGGTGGAGCCAGGATTTGCATTCAGAAGGAATCAGTGCTTGTGTGTTTAACTACTACACATATGGGGACAACCCTCTAAACAACTAAGCTACCCAACCAGGGCTAAAAAGTAGTCTTGATTTGCCTTTCATTCTTTCTTCCCTCCCTTTCTTCGGTCCTCTCTTTCTCTCCAAATTATTAAACATCTCTGCTTGTCAAGCAGTAATGCACATAGATTGAAACTGCTTTTAAAGAGCTGAGCAAAGTAGCAGTTTGAACAGGGAAATTATTCTAGCGGTGAATGATACACGTGGGCCATGCACAGGGTCTTCAGAAAGATCAAACCACTCCACAGGGCCCCCTGTTTTGGAGTAACTTTGGCTACACTTGCGACTTAATAAAATTCAAGGACCTTGTCCCCAGCCTCATTTAGTTTCCTGTCACAAAAGCATACTGTACCTTTTTGCAATGCCAAGTAGGATTCAACACCTCCTGAAAGGAGAAAGTGTAGAGAGGGTTTTTATATATAATAGTTATGGGGTGGGGGAGATCTTAAAACACATTCACCTACAGCCTTCTTTCAATTCTCCCATGGAATGCTAACCTTTATTTGCAGTTTGTGAAATTCTTGTCAAAAGCTTGCTGTAGCCCGAGGTTGAAACCAGAGAGATTCTGACTTTGTCCGGAGGCAGGTACCTTTGTAGCTTTCTAATCTCTCTCTTTGAAGTTCCCTGGCTTTTCAGAGGTTGGTGATGTTCCCTGCAGAGGATTTTCTGTCATTTCATGGGCAGAAATGCATGGTAGTGATACTAGGAACTAAAGTTTAAATCTCTTTAAATTCTGCTTAATTGCCATCATTGGCCTAATTGCAGGTACAAGACTCAGAGAGAATGTGTGCCACTTGACATCTGCAGCCGGAAGGTGCCTGAATCAAACCAAATCTGTTCAGGATGCAAAAGACACTTTAGCATATGCAGATGCCCGAAATGGCTTTGCAGACCCAAATCTTTTTAATAAGCTTAAGACAGGCCTGAATTTATTTAAATGTCTAATTCTAAATGTACGTATGCCTGGTAGTAATGTTTACCATCTGTCTGACACTGCCTGTTGAGGTAATTGTCAAGCTACAGTATGACATATGGTGCACATATTTGGACCTTAAATATAACCGCCTTGGCACGAAACAGTCGGAAACCAAGATTTAATCTTTGGTATCATTCAAATTGGAGTTGAACAAACAGACAGTTCTGGGCTATTACTGTTTTATTCCTTTATGATAAATACTCCTCCGTAAGCATACTTGAGAACAACATTGAGGGGCAGGCCTGGTTGCAGCACACTGCCTTTTTCTTGCTCAGGCTCGGCACTTAGAAACCTGGTTGGAATGGCAATTCTGCAGGGGAAGTCAGAAGCCTGTCTCAAGCCCAGGCATCTGGCAGCAGACAGGAAATATAAGGAGGTTCCCGTGGGAGAGCGCGGAAGAGCTGGCTGCCTTGGTGGCAGATAGAATACGAGGCAATGGCAGCGACTGCGGCTCTTCTTTCCATTTTCCATCCTCTGTGCCTACCTTCCCCTTTCACCTCTGTTCTATTTTATTTCCCTGTCTAGTTTTCCCATTTTCATGTCAAATACGGTGGGATAGTGGAAATGGGAAGTAAGGGTAGAGGCTGGCATCTCCAAGAGCCCCCCACCCCCTAACGCCCTAGGGAAATACACATGGCTCCAAAAGACAAGAACAGCGCCCTTTTCAAGTTATTTTGGTTAATTGATAGAGACCCCAGAGTGTCAAATATCTCAGGCGCTGCTCCCTTTTTTCCTTAAATACTAGCAGCACTGTATTGTAGCATTAGATACAGCTGTGCAGATGCCTAAAGCCTGACTTAGAAGACTTAGTTTATGCTGAGATTAGAGGAGGAGTGTAGCTATTGTTGTTGCTGTCTGCTGTCTGGATCTCAAGTGATGTAAATATGGCAACAGAAATAATGTATCTCTTCTCTTGCAGTAATGTGAGTAAGAATGTGGTGGGTGCCTCTCCTCAATGGGCATGCCATGCCATTATAAGCGGCACTCCAGGCAATAATAGCTTCCAGGGATAAAGTCAACATAGACACTCTTTCTCTAACTCTGCTTTTCTCCCTGGGCTCTACTGCCTTTCATGTAGAAAAGGAGGTACAGTGAATTCTGGAAGATGAGTAGGATGGTCAATGACAATCTGGTTGTGCGCGTGTGTCTACATAGTTAAGGAGGCCTGGGAGATGAAAATAACAACACACGAGGTAAGCCGCCACAGCTATTCAACCATAGATTCTTTTCCCCCCAGTCTGAAATGACGACTTGATTCCATATTTTGGCATCCTGCCAAGTTCTGTATTTAAACCTGAAGCTCAACGTGTTTTCTGTTCCTAATTAGCAACAAGGCTAAATTTAGCAAAAGTTTCTTTGGTGCTACCACAGTCACAAAGCAGTTCTAAGATCTAACACGAAGGCCTGTTATGTTACTTGATGGATTTAGAAAAAGACAAAACAAAAACTGTAAGTGCCTCTCTGGCATCTGACAGCCTGGGATGCTAAGCAATGTTGAGGCACAGGGATAAAATATTTAAATTTTGATCCAGGAAGCCCCTCTCATGCAGCTCAGAGTACACAGTGTGGTTATAATTTCAGAGAGGCCTGGCTCCAGGAACCAGGAGAAGAGTGCGAGATTCGCTTCCCATGCCTTCCAGCACCCACAAAAATCCTACTCTTCCCTATTCTGACTCTTTTTGACCCTGGGATCATCCCCAACAGATCAAGGTACTCCAATTTCTCCCCACCTTGAGACTTCAGCTGCTACTAACACCTCACACGTCAGCCTTTCTTCCTGGTTGGCCACAACTTTTTCTTTTTTGCTCTTTATTTTTTTCAAATTTCAAATTTGCAGAAGAGCTGCAAGAATAAGATGCTGAATGACAAACAGGTGTATAACCTTCAACTTGGGTCACCAACCATTAGCATCTTGACACGTCAATTTTTCTTTTCTCTTTGCTTATGTGCGTGAGAAAGTGTGTGTATGTGTGTACATATGATTTGTGTAATACATTTATTTTTGTTGCTGGAACATTTGAGAATTAGTAAGACAGCTTGACTCTTTCCTTTTAGGTATTTTCACATCTATCTCCTTAGAGCAAGGATGTCGTCTTGATAACCACAGGTATAATTACCACACTTAGGAAGTTGAACATTGATACTCTAAGATTAGCTCATACACAGCCCATGTTCACACTTCCCCCATTGTCCCATAGGGTAGTTATAGGTCTTTCATGTATGATATAGATGTCTGTGGAATATTAAGGCCAGTAGTTTTGCAGAATTTGATTACACTTTTGCTTTTTTTGTTTTTGTTTTTGTTTTTTTTTGTGTTTTTTTTTCTGAAGCTGGAAACGGGGAGAGACAGTCAGACAGACTCCCGCATGCGCCCGACCGGGATCCACCCGGCACGCCCGCCAGGGGCAACGCTCTGCCCACCAGGGGGCGATGCTCTGCCCCTCCGGGGTGTCGCTCTGCCGAGACCAGAGCCACTCTAGTGCCTGGGGCAGAGGCCAAGGAGCCATCCCCAGCGCCCGGACCATCTTTGCTCCAATGGAGCCTTGGCTGCGGGAGGGGTAGAGAGAGACAGAGAGGAAGGAGGGGGTGGGGGTGGAGAAGCAAATGGGCACTTCTCCTATGTGCCCTGGCCGGGAATCGAACCCGGGTCCCCCACACGCCAGGCCGACACTCTACCGCTGAGCCAACCGGCCAGGGCACACTTTCGCTTTTGCTACCTATTCAGTGGTCCTGAATATTGTGGTTAAGACTTACACTCTTCTTCTCATGTAAGAATAAAGAATAAAGATGATGATGACCTGCTGGAGGGCAGACACTCAGCAGGGCTGGAACCAACCAGAGGAGCCAAAAAGGAAGAACACATCCATGGTCCTTTCTCTCCCCTTCATCTTAGACTGCCCACAACCATAACATTAACCTCTAAAAGGCCAGATTTTCTTTCTTACTCCTGGCCTACACCCGATTCTCCTGAAGAAAGCCACTCTGAACCGCTATAATTCTGCACTCCATCCGCATGTCTGCCTGGTTGCCTGTATCGTCCTAGGCTCAGATGAAAGAAATGAAACAAATTCTCCTGATAGGGACAATCCCTTACTCCACATTCCTCTTTTTCCCACAGAGGAAAAGGAATTTGCACTCCCCTCCACAAAGAGTAAAACAATGGGGAGAGATCCATGGATCCACTCCTCTATGAAGTAACTGGTGAAACCGGAGGACAAACCTAAGCATGCCCAGTCAGCCTTTCCCTCTGTCACTCTGAGCTGCCTGTCCAAGCAGACACACGCTCACAGCATTTTTTTTGTGTGTCTGTGACCGTGGTGGGTGCAGTTAAAGGGAATCTATTCAATTTAGAGGGCAGAATAAGGTGCCTGTTTGGTGGCACATCAAAACCACATTACATTCTGTAATTAGCATCATCAAAAGTAAGGCTGTTATTTTCGTGTTTATTTGTCTGATGCCTGCAAACCCCTGTTGTTTCCCATCACAGAGGGCTATAGGGCCTTATTTACTGGCTCTCTGAATCCTCTACCTTTCAAATTTCAGATTTAACTGTAATAAAGCAACATAGGTTTCTCTCTCTGCCCTTGCCATGGGATGGAATGAATGAGTTTAGTGCACTGTGCTTGCACTAAACTCTCCCGTCTATAAGGAAACAAGGGTTGTCTAGGCTGAGATACAATGGGAACAATTCAGGACCTCTCAGGAGGGTGAGGGGCGTAAGGGCAGAGGCAGCCAGCCAGCCAGCTTCAGCTGAGCCCATCAGCTGGTCTTCCCAAAGACTCCATGGAAAAATTCAGGTGGGAAGAGAGGCCCATGACTCTGTGAAGCAGGTGCAGATAAGATCAAAATGGACAGGGAAAGTCCCTGTTTTATCTTTGGTGATAGGGCAAACCTGGCTGATGTTGCCTGTAATGCACTATCTCAACAGCAGCAGGAGGAACAGGGGGATTTATGTCCACGTGCCAAAGGCTAATGTGTTTGCTATGAAAACTGAGGCTCGGGCTCCTGCCAGGTTCTCTGGAGAAATTTGGGCTTCTTTACTGGGAGGTGACTGGAGCTGTCCTTTCTAGAATCAAGACTTCCCCTCAGATACAAAGACCAATGGCCCTTTTGATGAAGGTTACAGTAAATATAAGAATCAGAGATTTTTATTTAGCCTTTTGTTTGTATCACTAAGACATTAAATTATCCTAAATGATGTTTGGTTTGTTTCTGAGTATGGGAAGAAACAAAAGGAAAGATACCTTATTCAAAGCAGAGGCGAAGCATTCTAGGCCTAGAACTGTCACACATAGGTATGATGTATGATATGTGTGAATATGTGTGTGTGTGTGTGTGTGTGTGTATGTGTGTGCACGCCACCATGCACAAACACAAGCAAAGTTATTGATGTGTTCCTCAAGAAAGAGTAAAGTTAACATTCATACCATCCCTGTATGACTGCCAATACTTGAAAAAAATAGCAAATAACCATCACCTTCACCTCTACCATCACCACATACATATGCTTACACATATGCTTGTCCTCCTTCCCAAAGAGTATGAAGCAAATGGCTAAGTCCTTGTTCTGCTCTCCTGGTCCTGCCTGAACTCATCGCCAGCCTTGGTGTGCTGAGCAGCACTGAGCAGATGAATTGGTTTTTCATGTTAAACTTTTGAGACCCTGTGATCAAGCGAGGCAGCACAGTGCGTGGCACAAGGTAAGTGACTAGTAAAAGGGTAGACATATGATGTCGTTTTCTGTGTGTGAAATAGGATGTGGATATCAGTGGCATGGTGTCTGAGACACAGTTCTGTCACTTATTAATTTGGTGACCTGGGGTAAGTGACTTGACTTCCTTAAGTCTCGTTTTCCTCACTTATAAAGCACAGTAAAGACTATATTGTTCTAACGCTTGAGGATGTCATGATATGTGTAAAGTATGCAGCTGAACTCCCAGCAATAATCAGAACTCAGTAGGATTTTGAGGGTAGTACTTGATCAATAAATAGCTGCATTGGAAAAAGCCTCTGGGCCTCTGCTCCCCATCTGGTTGAAACAGATTCTCAAATTAAACGGAAAGTATCTGCCACTATTTTGTGTGTGAATGTGTGTGGGGTGGTATTTTTGGGGACATGGCTTGTCTTCAGAAGTCTTCATAGGAGGCTTTTAAAGCTGTAATAACTTGGAAATTTTTTCAACAAAAAAATCTCAATTTTATATATTATAATATTTGCATTAGTCTAGAGTTAGAGAACTGCCTTTCTGGACACAAAAAAATCTCAAATTATGTTGGAAAAGAATTAATATGATATATTAACCTTTGACAGACATTACTGAACTTCTAAATGCATTATGCTATCTGCTGCCCACCAAATATTCTGAATTAGAATGAAGCAAAATCTTACATTTCTATCATGCTTGCATACATAATAAACTACAAAAGAGGCACAGTTATTGTGGTAATTTAAGGGGCTGCTGAAATCAAATGTCCAGACTGGAACTAAATTAATGCATTTTTGGTGCCCACTGGCATTCTTCAGCTGTGGAACTTCCTCCAAGTTTAGTATCATTAAAAAGGAGATTCAATTTTCCTTTAGAAGAAGCAAAACCATACATAGGCATCATAGATCTTACACATACAGAACATGTGCTCATGTATGTAAGTACAAGTGTGTGTGTATAGACATAATGAACATGCTTGCCAATGACTAAATGCTGAACACTTGCAATTTCTTGTGCTACCGCCATTCCCCTCCCCAACACTCCCATTTCCTTCTTTATCTTAGGTGCCCAGAAAACGCAGGGTTCCATACTTTCACAGGCAATTAGCCCAGGATAAAAGGAAATCAAATGAACCTATGCCTTGTTCCCAGACTTCCTAACCAGGATGAGAGGGATTTGTTACCTACATGAGCATGGAAAGGAAAGCACACTTTTCTCACTCAGAGTCCTACTTGGTTTCTCCTTGGTGACCCTTAATACCTACATGATGGCTGAACAATAGCTTTCAGAGGGATGCCTGTCCACCAGCCATGCTCTGTGGCATGACAGCACCAACCAGTCTAGAGAACGGTAAGCCATGTATGGAGGAAACCAAAACACCGAGAGTCAGGACACCTGGGTTCTCATTTTGGCTCCTTCCTTTACTAACCTTGTGATTGTGAGCAAGTTACCTGACATTGCTGGGTCTATCTTTGTCCATCTTTAAAAGACTGTTTTACCAAGCTTACAAAGTGTCATAAAGAGCAATAGAGATGCTAGTGTAATAGTGCCCTCTGAATGGCAAAGATCAGTATGAATGCACTGGATTAACAGTATCACACATCAGTTGTCAGGTGTCAGCTTCAGAACCCCCCACCCCCCATGACTGCTTTTCTGTAGGGGGACTATTCATCTAATCCTATTTTGTACATACTTGTAAAAAGATAGCACAAAATGTGTCTATGAGTAAAAACTAGGGCCAAGTGAAGCTCAAACTTCTTATATGTGGCCAATGTCATCAGCTTTCAATACAAAGGCTATTCATTTATCAGAACTTAGCCTGAGTCTGATTCAGATCTGTAAAGATTTATATTCTTAGGATAGTTTTTTCTTGGTACCCTGATCTGGCCAGGAGCCCCTAAACATGGACAGCTAGCTCTTCATTAAGCAAGTCTTGCACACTAACATTTGTTTATTAAATATTTACTACACTCATTAAACATTTAGTAAGTGGCAGACATTAAGCAAAGATGATTTGTTTTATCTTCACCAAGTCTGAAAATATTATTTATTATCCCCATTTTAAAGATATGGAAACTTCAGTTTTCCCAAGGCCGTCTGGCCAGTGAGTGAAAAACCAGTTGGAATACTCCAAAAACCATCCTCTTTGGACTTCACCACACTGATAACTTCATAGTTTCTATGAGCTACAGACGTACAGGGATCTGACATAGTCTCACTCACTTTGGTTTTCTTTCTGGAAAATAAAGTATTTATATTTGAAATGAAGATTTAATATGATAAATGGTGACTCAGGTATATATCACTTCAAAGAAAAGCAATACAGGCAAAACCATTTTTTTCCCTAAATAAATATAACAACAGAAAGATATTAGAGTTTTAACTCAGAATTTATCACAAGATATCACTAAAGATAAAGTGTTCCTAAGATATCCAACATATAATTTGAGTTCCTAAAATCTGGTTGATGCAGATTTTGTATTACATTACTTGAACAGAGCATGCATAAGCTAGTGTATAGTCAATAAAGTAGACACCATTCAAGGCAAAAAAAAGTTGTATTGGCTTTAAAGGTATCAATACCACCATAAATATAATTACTAATTTTACTGATATGTTGTATCAGGTGTCAAGACAAAAACCCAAAATGAGGCCACACTAAACAAAAATGAGATTGGGTGAGGGGTAAAAGAGATCACAGTCTACACATTTTTTCATTCCTATTTGGCCCAGTTTTCATGGGGAAATCACAGTGAGAATCCAGTTTGATGAAAATATTCTTCCCAATTGACCCTGGTTGTATATTGGACCTAATATTTTGGGTCATATGACTCAGGAGTGGCTGGATAGTGGAAATGGTGTAAGTATGTGGTGGTAGTATGAAGGGCCAGTTTCATGAATCAATGAATATTTTAATGATCTGAATAAATTAGAATATTTGTTACAAAAGGTATATTCCATTCATTTGGGTAGAAGGGAACCATCTTTCAAACATAATGTGACATGCTTTTGTCATAGTCTCATGGTTTGGGTCACAGATTTTACCAATTACTGCTGCGTAGCCTTTAGAGTTTTTATCCTGTGTCAACTTTCTTCCATTCACACCTCAGGCCAGAAGTGAGGAGGTAGCATCTTTCTCTCTCTCTCTCTCTCTCTTTCTTTTTCTTTCTTTCTTTCTTTCTTTCTTTCTTTCTTTCTTTCTTTCTTTCTTTCTTTCTTTCTTTCTTTCTTTCTTTCTTTTCCTTTCTTTCCTCCCTCCCTCCCTCCCTCCCTCCCTCCCTCCCTCCCTCCCTTCCTTCCTTCCTTCCTTCCTTCCTTCCTTCCTTCCTTCCTTCCTTCCTTCTTCCTTCCTTCTTCCTTTCTTTCTTTCTTTCTTTCTTTCTTTCTTTCTTTCTTTCTTTCTTTCTTTCTTTCTTTCTTTCTTTCTTTTTCTTTCTTTCTTTCTTTCTCTTTCTTTCTTTCTTTCTTTCTTTCTTTCTTTCTTTCTTTCTTCTCTTATCCTAGGAAGCCCCTTCATTTGTGGTCAGGGCAAGACAAAGAAGCACAGACTATGCCACTGAACACACTGGATTCTTAGAGAAGCTCACTCTCTGTAATATAATTTTAAAACAGAATTTGTTTATGTTCTCTCTCCTCTTTCTGTGGTCAATCACATGGGTCAAAGGCATTTAATCAAACCCTTGTAGAGAGATGGATCCCATCACCATGCAGTGTGACGATCTAATTTGTCTTCTGTCAAAAAATGTATTTTGGGAACAGAGCTGAATATGATAAGTGTGATGCCTTTTTACTGTCGTTGCTGAAATATGTGTATAGTACAGATTTGCTAGGCTCATTATTTCATCTGTTTCTGGGTAAATATTAAAATTGTTGTTTGTGTGAATACTCAATACTCAATACTGAGGAAACATGAGTACATGTATTTTTTGTTCCAGTCTGAGTTCAGCTAGCTAAAGCCAAAATTATCTTCTGATTTCTGAACCAGAATAACTGATGACCAAGAAGGCAATGCAATGGCAGGAATGTCTACAGACCAGATGCCTAAGTGCTGTCGGAGAAATAATGATGTAATTGAAGCTTATAGTAAAAAGCAAAACTAAAAACAAACAAACAAAAACTCCTCCAGCCAGCAGATGGTGCCACAATTTATAATGTTCGGCTACTTTGGGCTTCACAGACAGCTTGCTCTTTTTTTTTTTTTTTTTCATTTTTCTGAAGCTGGAAACAGGGAGAGATAGTCAGACAGACTCCCGCATGCGCCCGACCGGGATCCACCCGGCACGCCCACCATGGGGCAACGCTCTGCCCACCAGGGGGCGATGCTCTGCCCATCCTGGACGTCGCCATATTGCGACCAGAGCCATTCTAGCGCCTGAGGCAGAGGCCACAGAGCCATCCCCAGCGCCCGGGCCATCTTTGCTCCAATGGAGCCTTGGCTGCGGGAGGGGAAGAGAGAGACAGAGAGGAAAGCGCGACGGAGGGGTGGAGAAGCAAATGGGCGCTTCTCCTGTGTGCCCTGGCCGGGAAGTCCTCCGCACGCTAGGCCGACGCTCTACCACTGAGCCAACCGGCCAGGGCGCTTTTGTCAATTAATTTAAAGGATCTAATTTATATTCTTCTTCTGCATCATATAGTGGTTTATTAAAAAACTCATATCCAGCTCCTAGGCCCTGGATGGCCAGCTCATTTGTTAGTGCTGCTAACAATTTCCAGACCTCCTCTGTTGACTTCTCCATCTGAACTTTAAGAGGAAAGAAGAAGCTTGATCTCAAGTATTAAATCAAATGCAGATACAGACCTAGTTTCCAAATGTTTCAAACTTTAGATCTGAACTTGTAAAGAAAGAAGACAGAATGATGTCCAGTTCTAAGATAATGGGAAAAATCTATCTTTGGTCTGATGTAAGATCCTTTTCCCTAAGTCCTTTGCAAGTTTTTGCTATATGACAAAGCCCCAGTCAGTCCTCATGTATTTTTCTATGTAGAATTCATTTCTTTTTCTTTGCCATATCAGTGGAGAATGAAATAACACACGAGACAAGGAAGGGGTGTGAGAAACTTGCTAGAAACTTAACAGGAAGAGAAAATTCCACCTCTGAAAGTAACTCTAGCCAGTGATATAGTTCCTAGCCCTTAGAGAGGTTCCCTGATTGATTGTAAGCCTGGAATCCTGAAAGCTAGATTTCCAGTGCAATTTAAAGAACTAAAGAACTTGTTTGAACTAATGAGGAAAAAAAATTTTTTGTTGTTGGGATTGCCCATTTGCCCAGGTGCCAGAAATTACTTTAATTCTCTGCATTGCATTTTTAAGAAATACCCAGAACAATACTTCCCTCTACTGCTTGGAAGCAATTCTACACCATGAGTCAACTAGAATCATTTATACAAAAGAACAAACCGATTTTATAGCTCTAGAAACTGAGGCATGTGTTAAGTAAACTTTTAAAAAGTAAAGTCAAAACTAAAGTTTAGTAGTAGTTCAAGACTGTCTCTCACCTTTCTAGCACATCTATACGTAGATGTAGGAAAATTTACCTTTCTGAGTATAAATCTTAACTAACTGTATTAAGTGAAAATGTGAAGCTTGGCAAACAGAAACTTTAGAAATAGATTTTGGAGAAGAGCATGGTGACCAGTTACCTAATATACATTCATGCCGAGAGCCCATATCATGCGGATTGAACGAGAACCTGAGAGCTGCTGGGGGTGGAACTGAGACACTAGCATTTACTAAAATCCTCCAAACAATTCTAATAACTACTAACCTAATGTAATCGTGGCTAGTAGGGTATGCCAAAGCAGCCAAGAAAGAAATTAGGATGATATGTCTTTACTAAAGTTATATGAAATTATTTTGACATGATTGTTTGCTATAAGCATGTACTGTAATTAATTCATATGCATTAATTACATCATGGTCTTAATTATTTTAAGCAATATAAATATATGCAATAGCCAAAATTATTGGACATGGATACATGCAATTTAAGACATCTGCAGGTGTTGGTATTATACTTTTCCCAATCACAGTTGGTGGCGTTTGTTGAATAGTTACAGACAGAATGAAAGTGCAACATGTGCATGTAATTAGGTTCTGTGACCCACCAAGTGCCTATTAAATAAATAGCTTTTTCAAGAGCAAAGTATCGATAACTTCTAACTAGTAAAAACCTGTTATTTCCATCAGAAGAGCCATTCTAGTAGGTTGCATTTAACTGGTTATGAAAGGGGCTTCTCAAGAAACCAGAGAGCAGTAGTGTTGCAGCACCAAAAGCAATTCTGGCTGGGGAGGAAAATATGGGTGTACCATCAAAGGGGTTAAGAGCCAGAATGTAAGCAACTACCCTTCAGGTAGCTACGGTGATGTCAAGAACTCTTGTGGATAGGAATATGGGTGCTGTCTTTATTCATTGGAGAAAAGACATACTTGAGCCACAGGGACAATCAGTCATGTTACCATCTGGGAGCCT
Organism: Saccopteryx leptura; assembly: GCF_036850995.1. Classification (NCBI taxonomy): domain Eukaryota; kingdom Metazoa; phylum Chordata; class Mammalia; order Chiroptera; family Emballonuridae; genus Saccopteryx; species Saccopteryx leptura. The sequence goes on from NC_089508.1 coordinate 72,508,532, forward strand.
GCTGCTGTATGAAGGAAAAATAACAGGCTATAAACACATGATTTACCTGCAAAAGCTTTAGAACTGCAATTGCAAGCCTTACAGTTATAGCTCTGTCTTTTACTTTAACAGCTTTTTGTTTTCATCCAAGAAAACATAAGCAACTTATAGCTACAGCCAAACCTCAAGTTTTATAAAGGATATAATCTTGAGAAATAATGTGACTTATGATCATGTAACTGAAAGCATTAAATTTTCTTAAATCAGTTCCAAAAGCATGATCTATTCATCATATTTCGTAAAATAAGATATTTAAATATAAACTATTACAATGATATTAATAATCTTATTCAAATGTTTGTCATGAGTTATAATTGAATAAAGTTAATAAATCACTAATTAATTTTTGATACAAATGACATAAATATTTCACCTGTGGCTGGTCTTATCTGGTTTTGCAGTTAAGCAGTGGAAGATATGCAGAGTCTGGGAGAGGGAGCAAAGGGAAGTCTTGACTGAATGAGCCTGGAAAGGCACATGAGCTGGGATAGAAAGACCATTTCTGGGAGCAGATGAGAAGCCTAGAGAGGAGAAAAACTCATTGGTCTTAGATCTTGGTCTTGATTCCAGTCCCACCATTTGCCAGCTCTGAAGCTTTTAACAAACTAATCTTTATCAGACCATTCTGAATGTTTGTGTTCCCCTAAACCCTCCCCACAGCGAATTCAAATGTTGAAATCTTAAAGCCCAATGTGATGGTTAGAGAGTGGGGTGTTTGGGATTTGCTTAAATCATGAGGGTGGAGCACTCATGAATGCATAAAATAAGCTTCAGAGAGATCCCTCTCCCCTTTCACTATGTGAGGATTCAGTGAGAAGGTGCTCATTATGAACAAGAAGAGGCCTTCCACCAAGCCTGACCATGCAGTCACCTTAATCTTGGATTTCCCAGTTTCCAGAACTGTGAGAATAAATTGCTGTTATTTTATAAGATACCCAGTCTGTGGTTTTTTGTTATAGCAGCCTGAATGGACTAAGACAATGTTTACTTTCAATCTCCTGATTTGGAATTAATAGTACACAATAATCTCATGAAATTGGCTAAATTAAAATGATGTATATAGAAAATGATGAGTGACGTGCACAAGTACATAAAAAGTGGCAATGACAATAACTTATATAATTATTCATAGTTGGTCCCCAATGAGTTCCTTGAGAGAATCATTGACCATTATTCAAGAATTAAAGTTTACTGTTACAAGCTACAATGCATGGTATAAATAGGTGACAATGGAAGAAGCAATGGGACTATGAATCTACTTGCAATATCTACCCTGCAACTTTTAATTTTCAGCTCATAATTGGGGCACTCTTTTCTCTGTCCATATCATGACTTTCTTTGTCTACAGTGATGAGGGCCTTTTGTACATGTGGTAGCTCTTTCAGAGGATAACATCAACTTCTTTGAGGTGCTTCCTAGATTCCCCCCCAAAGTAAATCTTTCACACAGCCTATAAAATAAATTTTGATTCAGTCCTTGATAATCATATTACCATATGAGTTAGCCCTTGATAACTGTAACTTCCAAATTTGTTGAAAGTTTGTCTATTTTCATAATTTGTGGTAATGGAGGCAGAAATACACTTTTTTTAACATTAACTGACAGTATTATTATCTCCTATATAACTCCAGATAATCTATACCCAGAAGGAACTCAGATCCTGGGATTCTGCATTCTAAAATAAGGACCCAGAACAAACTTTCCTTTTTCAGTTCAAGATTTCCACTTAGTAGCCTTGATATGATAATTTGATAATTTGATGTAGTTATCAAGATTGGTGAGAGATACAGGAAAAGGGATGAGAGGGGCCAAAATCAATTCCCCTATTTTTTTCAGTTTTACTTCAAGCTGGTACATAACTCTCAATCCTTATGAGGGCAAGGAGGTACCTCCTCCTCTGGAAAACACACAGTATTTATCTGTGTATCTCTATTGCTGAGTCTTGGGAATCTGGAATGAAAACCTTATGATTATGGTCAAATCATTTTATTATTGTGGAACCACATGGTCTTAAAACGGTGTTGTTGGAGGTAATGTTGTTAAAATAGGATGGACCAAAGTTTGAAGACAGTGATTGCCACATTTTGGAATATGGACTTAGTTTGGTAGGCAGGGAGGAGTCAGTGAGGGCTTTAGTGGTATTGGAATCATGCTTTAAGGAAATGATCTGATGGCAGTGTACAAAGAGACAAAAATCAGGGAGGAGATTTATTGCACAATGGTTCCTAGGGGGAGCCCTGAGGTACTGATGCAGCAGTGGCATCAGAAGGATGGAATTCACCTCTGCAGAATAGAATCTATTGGAAACTGAGTCGAAGCCAAAGAACAAAGCATGAGAAAGAGAGAAGGAAGTTTAGAATGATTCCAAGGCTTCAGTAGCGGTTGACTGAAAGTAAGGTACTACAGTAAACAGACTTAAAAGACAGTAGGCATAGTGGAAAGTAGTCTTGATTTTATACATGTGGGTTGAGGCAAAGGCTGTTAGAAAATTGGTCAAGAAGCTTTGGAAATGGAGATTTGGAGTTGTGTAAGGAAACTAAAGCTATATGAATATACCCTTCAAGAGTCATCTATTAGGGAGATATTTGCCACTAAGAAAATGGATTTGTTTGCTGAGGGAGAAAGTTTATATTTTATGGGAGACAAAGAAGGTATAAAAAGAGAAACAGAAAACAACAATGACAGGAGAGTAGTAGAAATTTCAAAAGGAGCTAAATAATAGTGTCAAGGTTTTAAGGTCAAATCAAGTAATCACTACAAAAAAGATGACTGAAGGAGAGCCAAAGGTATAGATTTTGTTTGACACTGAAGGGAAGGAGGAAGAAATAAAGCATCAGCATGGGAAGTGACAAGCTTGAAAATGCTTTTCTCCCTTTTCTCTTCTGTTTCACAGACAAAGGAAGAGATAGCAAATGAGTGATAACTTGTGAAGCATAAGACAGAAAATTAAGAAAATTATGTCAGAAACGACCTTATCTATTGAAAGTGTGGGGAAACTGAGACTGGAATGGTGAGAAAAATGGAGTGTTTAAAATCATTGCTAGGAATTTGACTGATGCTAACCAGTGGAGAATAAAGGAACTTCAGTGCAGCCTTGATGACTCGAGTGAGTCGAGACTGCAAAAGGATTACTCAGCTAGCTTTAGTGGCCTAGAAGTCAAAGCATCCAAAAATCTTCCAGATTAGAGAACAGTCAAGTGAGAGGGTGGGAAGTTAAGTAGGTGAGACAGCCTGAATCATTGTGATCAGGTAGTTAAATTTTCTGAAAGGGGAGTTCAGGCTAAGAAGAAAAATAGAAAAACATGGTGGAAAAGGTAACAAACCAGGAAAATGGAGATGCAAGTACCAGAAAAGATGCTGAGGCTAAACATCAGATTTAGCTGAAGTGTAGGAACCTCTTACCTGAGGTGAATTAGGACTATTTCACATATGATGAGATCTAAAGTGTTGACTGAGCCACATAAGTTACTGAAAATGAAAAACAGAGTAGTAGATATTAAACTTAGGAAGAAGGGTGAACTCCCAGTAAAGAGAGTAGCTCTTACTTAAGCTCATAAGTTTTAAAGTCACTAAGGACATTGGGAAAGTTTTGGTGAATCTTCAAAGAAATAATGGAGAAGATGTTATCAACACACAAACAGCATACATTTTAAAAAATATATTTACCTCTCTAAAGTGAATCAGTGGTAAGCTGGCTCCTGGCTAAGTGCCAGCACTGTCAGAGACAACAGAATGTGGTTCATGTTAAATCATGGAAACCATAAGACATCATTGTACTGCTTAGTCTTTGACCAGCTAGAGAAGATACTGAATCTGAAAGTATAATAATTTAGCTCCTCTGTTCTATTAGTATACATTAGCATCTGTAATCAGAAATCTGAGAAGAGTTTAATGGGAAAATAGAGGTGAGTCCCTAGTGTTTTCATTATATCCCATTTGGTAGTGAACATTGTTTCTGTCTCCTTGGGGAAATTTCCTTTAGAAGACCAAGTGAAAAACATGTCTATAAAAGAAATATTGATTAGTTTAACAATCTCATTAAATTTGATTAACCTTTAAAGATCATTAGGTAGATCTTTAAACTATATACAAAGCTGAAAAAATGCTGTTGTGTTCAATGAAAGGCACCTTTTTTTTTTCTTTCTTTGTGACAGAGACAGAGAGAGAAGGACAGACAGGGACAGACAGGAAGGGAGAGAGATGAGAAGCATCAATTCTTCATTGTGGCAGCTTAGTTGTTCATTGACTACCTTCTCATATGTGCCTTGACCCAAGGGGCTACAGCAGAGTGAGTGACCCCTTGCTTAAGCCAGTGACCTTGGGCTCAAGCCAGTGACCCCATGTTCAAATTGCTGAGCCTGTGCTAAACCAGTGACCTCGGGGTTTCAAACCTGAGTCCTCTGTGTCCCAGTCCAACACTCTATCCACTAAGCCACTGCCTGATCAGGTAAAAGGCATCTTTTAAATTCTTCAGAAATTTATGAGAATTAGTTACTTATAAGACTAAAGTTAACATTTAAAGTATTTAAATATGTTTCATTCTTTCTATTCCTTATTTATTTTTTAAGGTCACTCAGAATTAAAAATAACTTGATAACTTATTTTTAAAATATTCATGAAGAGAATGATACACCACACTAGACTAAAATCGAGGGTGATAGAAAACAAAAGTTAAAAGGGTCTTAGAACCTTCCTTTCCTCATTTCATGCCTTTACCAAATTCTACATCATGCTATTTATGATTTACAGAATCATGAACAAGACCTGTTAACAAGTTCCGACAGAAATAATAATGGAGTTAGCAGGGGAAGGACCAAAACCCATCTTAGAAATACAATAGCTAACACTTTACATCTCTCAATTAGGAAAGGAAGTTATTCAGCGTCAATGCAAAGTCTACTCAACTCCACAAGTTTAAATTTATATCCAAGGTATAATGTAGGCTATAAGGAAAAATAGAACTCATCAGTAAACAGAAAATGAGATAATTTTTCTTTCCTTTACTTTTCCTTCCTTTAAAAAATAATTTCTAGTGAGGAACACTACTATTTCTCTGAATGAACTTTACAAGAACGATTATTTGTAAATTTCACTCACAGCCATGAGAATGACTTTCACTTTTTGTATTTCCCATTTAGAGCAGATTTTTAAAATAAAAAAAAGCAAGGCAGCTTATGTAGTTGACCTTTTAAAAATTCAGTATTTTTATTGACTGTCCATTGTATTTTCTTCCCTTGAGATACTGATATGGTAATCAAAGTGTGGGAATAGTAAAATGTTACAAAACCCCAAAGCCAAATGTTCCTTCCACAAGGAACTTATTACTCTTCTAACAACTGTGTTTACAATTAAATGCAAGTATAAAAGCTAGCTATCAAAACAGTGGCTGAGTATTCTGTGCAGAATGATCCAGCATTAGTGTCTGTATGCGTGTATGTATGCGTGTATGTGTGTGTGAATGTGTGTATATATTCTCCAGAGTTATTACACCTTGGGGTAAGAATAAAAATAAGAGAAACAAATCCAAGTATTTTACATTATAATAGGAGATATTGCCAAATCCTTCAGCAGCTGTTTATCATGTAAAATAAGTTATAGTAACTATTCACTGGTCAAATATATCAAAAATTCCTGAAATTATGCATTAGTAAATTATTTCCAAAATGCATGAAACTTAACACAAAAACTTCTGAAGGCAGATTTTCAGCACACAAAGACTTTTGACATGTTCCTCATATGTGATTTTCATGCTGCTTAGAAATTTCTTTAGGGCATTTTAAACTTCTTTTGCGACTCTTCATCAGCTGCTTTACAGACAGCAGCAAGCTCTATAATATACATTTTCACTTTCTGCATGGTTGAAGGAGTTCATGTGCCATATCCAATTTTAAGGTACAGTGTAAGATTCCATTTCTAGCATACAGACAGCCATAGCCACTGAAACTGCACCGTTGCTGTTTATAGTAATTCCTACAATTTACTGTTTGACAGACATTTGCAAATTGCTGAGAAGATGGTGTCAAGACGATCATCAGGCCACTGTAATAACGGCAGTGCACATTGTCAACTGTACATAGGCCTGAACCAGTGAGCACTTGGATACTTAATACTTTTTGAAATGAGCAGCTTCTTTGTTTTTTTGGAATAGAATGGACTTTGAAGGATATGGTACAGAAATATATGAAATACCAATCTGGCTGACTTTCTTGGTTTTATTGAAGCCTTTACTTTGCATACATTTGAGACTTGAATTTTCCATTGCAGATTTTATTGAAGTTAAAGTTTTACAAACCACCCTCCATTTCTAACTACCTGGCCATGAATTTTACAAAAGACTCCAATGTACTTTTGAACAAGTCTAGAATAGGAAGAATAATGGAATGATTATAAGTATGAAGTTTGGATAAAGCTGACCTGAGATCAAATCTTTTTTTTTTTTTTATTCAGTGAGAGGAGGGGAGGCAGAGGCAGATTCTCACATGTGCCCCAACTGGGATCCACCCAGCAAGCCCACTAGGCAGTGATGCTTTGCCCATCTGGGGCATTGTTCTGCTGCTGGCATCTGTGTTATTTTAGTGCCTGAAGTGAAGCCATGGAACCATCTTCAGCACCCGGGGCCAACTTTTGCTTGAATCATAATGAGCCATGGCTGCAGGAGGGGGATAGAGAGAGAGAAACAAGAGGGGTTAAGGGTGGAGAAGCAGATAGGAGCTTCTTCTGTGTGCCCTGATCAGGAATTGAACCCAGGACATCCACATGCCAGGTTGACACTCTACCACTGAGCCAACAAGTCAGGGCAGAGACCAGATTTTAATTGGTCTTAAATAACTTGGTTTCTTTGAGCTTCAATTTCTGAGCTTCAGTTTTCTCACCTCTATAGTGGAATCATTTTGTTTTTGATCTCCCAGGCATATGAGAAATAAATGAAATAATACACATGAAACAAGTAGTAGAGTTTCAGGAAAATAGAAAACACTCAGAACCATTAGCTAGTATAATTATGAACTCATACATATGTAGGCCTTTTCTGTAAACTATTGTTCAGCTTATAGTTCCTGTGAATGATGGGGTATGACTGATCTGTCTCCAATGCCAGTGCTTGAGATATAATGTGATTTTCTAGTTAAGATATTATGCTAGTATAATTTTCCAATTCTAAAAAGAAAACTCCACATATGATCCTGATGATGCTTCTACTTTCCAACAAAAAGACCACAAGATAAAAGGACTGATAGAGGCGAGAGTCACTAACAAAACCTCACACAGTGTATTCCTCTGGCAGACAAATGTTTTCAGGACACATCATTTTCTATGCGCAAATACCAGACTGAGAATAGGCCGTTGTTCTTCCTGTCCCTTCCACTGACATGTCTACCACCCCTGTTACAGGATGCCAAGCATGAAGGATGGGAACTTCTTACGGGAAACTGGGCTTCAGTGGATGTTTGGAGAATTTAATTGGGAGGTTAATTTTTCTATGAACTCAATTCTTGTTCTGCAGCCAGTCCTTTTAGACTGGAAATCCAAGTGTGTTTCTTTCCAAGCTCAGCCTTTAAGTTTGGATGCAGGAATAGGTCTTTTCTTGTTCTCTCTGCTCTGAGGACCTTGGTAATGGATGTGGTGGAATTTAATACCCTTAGGACTCTTTAAAACATTCTTACTTGGCAAATATCTAAACCAAAGTTGAGAACAAGACTATCTAAAATATATGCAAAGTGTTGACTGTTGACTCTTTTTTAAATGTTTATTGCAAACTTCATAACATTGTGCTCTTCCACTCCAGGGAACACCAGTTAGAGTTATATCAAAGTTATCACCATAAAATTGTTAGTACCCAGGCATTGTAAGCTTTCTACAAAAATATATATGGATATGGAACACATTATCCCAAATATCATTATCTGAGTGTATTTTTAAAATGCACTTAATTTATTTCAAGATTTAAAAAAAATGCTTAAAAGAAACAAAGCCACATTCAAGTTGTCAAGTAGTTTTTCAAAGCATCTTTATGTATTGCTTGGAAAGGTATAAAAATACAGACAGAGTGGTGTAATAAATACACACATTTAAGGTCTTGGCTAAAGATCAAATGTTCAGAGACCTGGGACAAGCACTTTCTACAATTGCCTCAGAATTTAATGTGTACTTCCCTACCTGTGGACTGAACGTGGGAAAGAACTTTTTAAGTATTAATCACAGTTTTATTTTTGTTCTATCTTTTTCCAGGAAGCTTAGAGATAATTCTATATTTCAATACTTTGGCTCTGAGGGACCTTATGAGAAATATGTTTCTTCCTCCACTCTATCCTAATTTCAGTAAAATTTAGATTTACTTGATTTTCAGTCAAATTTGTTAACTGTATTTGAACTGGACATTTATAATTAGGATCCTCTTATGCTTCTGTGGCTAAAGTTACTTATGTGTTTTGTTACATTAAGACAATCTGCCTTAACTACAATCATAAACAAAATTGGGAAATTATTGTTTTTCAATTTCCACATTTTGCACTTCAGGACAGCATCTAAAACTCTGAAGCCTAATACCCTGCATTTATGATCAAGATCCACCCTTTCACCAAGCTAATAACTAACTCACTCCCTATCTATCTGCCATTTCCATTCACATACTGAGCACCTCAGCATTCCTTTGCCTCCTCCAAGAAGTAACAATAGCTTGAATTTTGTGTTTATAGCTTACTTACTTTTTAAATACTATCATTTTAAAATCACATATATTTGTGCATAAATAATGTTTTGCCTAGTTTTTTTCATTTTTGAACTTTGTGATAAGGATCTCATACTCAATGCTATCTTCTGGGACTTGCTTTTTTTTTATTTCACATCATGTTATAAGAGTCATCTGTGCTGTCTATATCTCTAGTTTATATGTCGTCATTGCCATATATTAAGCTGTTGTGAGAATATATAACAAGTTATTTATACAGTTTCTTGTTAGGGTCCATTATCAAGAGACATGTTGGTTGTTTATAGGGTTATTTGGGAAGGGGTGGTAGTAGGAGGTATAAGACATTGTTATTTTACTGCTGAAAAATTATTTTGCATGTCCTCTGATGGTGCCTATATGCAAGTGTTTCTCCCCGTGTTTGTGCATGTGAGTATGTGTAATTGCTAGGTCATTATGTATGTGCATATCCAACTTTATGAGATAATGCCACGTATTTCCCACAGGGTTACTTCATTTTACATTTCCACTAGCAATTTTAGAGATACCTCCTTGACCACATTGTCACCAGTACTTGGTTTTGTCAGATTTTTCAAAATTAGTTTCAGTTGGAAGGGTGTAAAGTGATGTTAAAAATTTGTATTTCTTATTACCAATTAGACTGAGCATATCTACTATATGTTGATTGACCAAATGTATTTTTTCTTCTCTAAAATGCCTATTGAGTTTTTTTAAAATCCATTTTTTATTGCGTGATTGGTGCTTTCCTATTTGCTTGGTGGAGTGGTTTACAAGATCTAAATACCAATCTTCTGTCACCTGTTTGTTTTACAAATATCACCTCACTCGTTTGAGTTTATCTTTTCAATTTGTAAAGTGTCTTTTAGAGAATAGAAGCTTTTAAATTAACAGAGTCCAACTTTTTAATCATTTCTTTTGTGTATACATTTTATAAATTATGTCAATGTCAAACACTTGCTATGTGTGTGGGTTATGCCAGGCTCTGGGGACACAAAAATGAAAACAAATACAGTCCTTTCTTTCAAGGAGCTCAAAGTCTAATGAGAAAGATGAAAAAGTAAATTATTATAAAATAGTTTGATACTTGTTGTAATAGGGAGGAAGGTAAATTTTACCACAAACAATTAGGATACTTCATAAAAATAGATGAAATCTTTGAGCTACTATTTAACAACTCTTGGAAATAAACTTTATTAGCTTATGCCAAGGCCCAGTGACTAGAACCCATGGTGATAATTGCAAGTAAAATCAAACCAGATGTGACAATTTCATAAGAGTGAAGAAAGGGATGCCTTAAAGGCTGCTCCTCCCCAGGGTCCCACACTGACAGGTGATGTGTCATGAAAGAACAGAAGTTTACAAAGGTAGGAACTTTTTTGTGTGTGCCTTATTCACTACTGTATCTCCAGGACTTTGAACCATTTTGATATATCGTGAACCCTTTCAACAGACATTTGTTGAACACCTGAACAAAAAAAGAAAAGAAGAAAGGAACCAATATCTACCAGTTTCCTTAGAGCTGCCATAAAAAGTACCACAAACCTGGTAGTTTAAAACACCAGAAGTTCATTATCTCACTTCTGGAGACCAGGAGTCTGAAGTCAAGGTGTTGGCAGGGCCATATTCTCTCCAACAACTCTGGAGGAGACTCTTCCCCTATCTCTTCCAGCTTCCGGTGGCTCCAGGTGGTCCTTGGCTTTGGGCAGTATTACTGCAGTCTCTTCCCGTTGCTGCTCCTGGCCTTCTCCCTTGTGCTTTCTTCACTTTATAAGGACTCTTGTCATTGAACTTAGGGCCCATTCTAGTAATCCAGGGTGATCCTATCTTGAGATTGTTCATTTAACTACATCTGCAAAAATCTGTTTTTCAAATAAGGTTAGGTTCAAACGAACCAGGAGTTAGGACTTGGGCTCACCTTTTGGGGGGCTACAGTTCAACCCACTTTAGAATATCACTTACATGCTTAACATCTTTCAATGACTGTAGTGTTTTAGAGTAAAATAAGAATTCTTTTAGATAAGTCTATAGGACTCTAAGAATCTGACCCTGATTTAACTCATTCCTTCCCTGGCTTCATTTACCATGCTTTAGCCACAAAGACCTTCTTGTAGAATTTCTCCCAGGCCATAACTTTGTGCTCCGGGTCTTTGTATGTTGGTGCCTGTGCTGTGAATGCCTTTACTCCCTGCTCTTTCCCCAAAGAACTCTGTCTGCTTCTCCGGGCTCAGGCTTCCTTCTCTGATCCTCAAATAAAAATTATCTTACTATTGTCCTACACATTTAAAAACCGTAAAGCTGCGCTAATCAGAATAGTGTGCTCAGAAAAAGAAGAGTAGGTAAATATAGTATATATACATTATGGAACTCTATACAGTTAAAAAACAATTAGGGCTGACTATATACTGACGTGAAAAGATCTTCAAAGCTGGTAAGTGACAAAAGCAAGTTGAAATCATATGTATAGCATGATCCCATTTATGTTAATAAAAAGAACAAAACCAGATATGGCTACTTAGCTTTATGTATATATGAAAACATATAAGGAAACTAGAATAATATCTAACTCCTGTTGACAATTGGGAGAAGGGCAAGGGGAATCATGAGGGAAAGAAAGAGTCTTCTGTACTCTTTGAACTATGTGCAAAAAAAATAGTATATGTTTCTTGTGTAAAAATAATAGTAATGACAGAAACAAAAAGAAGTAAATGCAGTATATTGATTCAGGCATGTAAAGACCAATAGGATAGAATAAAAAGGGTAGAAAGAGAGGAGATGACGTCAGAATAATGGTGTGGTAGGAAGCGATACCGACAAATCTCCCCCAAAACTCAACAAGATCTTCAACCAGAAACAGAAAAACCTATCCTTGGAGCCTCCAGATGTTCCACAATACACCCGAAGGTATGGTCGAGCGAAAAATTGGCTAAATATATAATCAAACCCCGAAGGAAATAGGGAGTAAGAAATGCTCCACCTTCCTCACTAACCTAAGTAGGGCTGCTTTCACTGGGAACTGAGAATATAGAAACTGAGGCAGGCAAAGGGGGTGAATAGATCCAGGCCGTAGTACAAACGGCCGAACCAGGCTGTGGCACGGAGATCCAAGCTGAGGAAAAACTGTGCCTGTGGCAACCCAGTCAATACAAGCTAACACTCTTGCCAAACCCAGACAAAGAAAGACAAGTGGGGCAGCCATTTTCCCCGATCTCCTGGTCGGCGCGCGCAGATAGTGGGCGAGAGATTCCTCCGAGTGCCTCAGCAGTGGGCACTCGTGTTACCCCACAGAGAGGCAGAGTCAGAGGCCTTTGTGTGGGCTGAAAGCGGAATCTCCAGGCCGCCCCAGCGCCCTGAAAAAGCCGCGCACAGGGCGGGAGCGAGAGCCAATTCCAATGCTGGAACTTTTCCATGCGGGGGGGTTTCACTCAGAGGGTGAGGCAGCTGGCCTGATAATCTGGTCTGCGCGCATGGAGAGTGGGCAAGAGATTCCAGCACCTCAGGAGTGGGTGCCCGTGTTATCCCACAGAGGGGCAGAGTCAGGGGCCTTTGTGTGGGCTGAAAGTGGAATCTCTGGCTGCCCCAACGCCCTGAGGGAGCAGCGCACGGGGAGGGAGCGAGAGCCAATTCCAACGCTGCAACTTTTCCGTGCAGGCGGGGGTTTCACTCAGAGGGTGAGGCGGCCGGCCTGATATCCTGGTCTGCACGCACAGATAGTGAGCGAGAGATTCCTCCGAGTGCCTCAGCAGTGCGCGCCCGTGTTATCAAACAGAGGGGCAGAGTCAGGGGCTTTTGTGTGGGCCAAAAGCAGAATCTCGAGCCGCCCCAGCGCCCTGAGGGAGTCGCGCACGGGAAGGGAGCGAGAGCCAATTCCAACGCTGGAACTTTTCCGTGTGGGCGGAGGTTTCACTCAGAGTGTGAGACTTCCGGCCTGATATCCTGGTCTGTGCACAGATAGTGAGTGAGAGTTTCCTCCAAATGCCTCAGGAGTGGGCGCCCACCCATGTTACCGGACAGAGTGGCAGAGCCAGAGGTCTTTGAGTGGGTGGAAGCCCCACCTGATTATGCTAGCAGCTCTGACTGACTGAGCCTTACCCAGAGCCCTGTGCTGAGTGGGAATAGAGTGGGGAGTTGCCAGCTCTTTGAGCCTCTTACTATCCAGGCAGAGGCAGCAGCAACCCCATAGCTGGATTATCAGGCTACTAATTGAGGAAGGAAAGACTAGGAGAGAGGCTTCAGGAACATGGACTCTCTCACTGTCGGAGTCTATAAATGCTAATGGGCCTCGACTGCCAACGAGACTGAAGCACAATACATGACATCGCCATAGAGACTTATCAACTGCAAACCTCTACCTGAGCGTGCCAAAGGGGCAGAACCCAGGGTACAGAGTCACCGACCAGGAAGAGGGAGAGAAAAGAAAAAGCAAGAAGATAACCTCTCAAAATCAAGAATAATCTGCAGACTTTATAACCTATCCCATTTTATTATATTTGTTCGTTTGTTTCTCTTATCTTCATTCTTGATTTTTTTTTTCCTCCTCCAATTTGGTCATTTAACTCTCTGCCAGTCTTACTCTCTCCTCTCCTTGAACTACACTACCCATAAGTGTTACATCTCCCATTATCTTTTCTTTCCTCTTCCTTTCTCTCTATGAGGGTTGCACGGTTGCACTCCAAAACCCTTAACTCTCTCTCTCTCTCTTGCCTCTTTTTTCTTCATTTAGTTGTTCTCTCTTTTTTTTCTCTTTCTTTTCTCCCTCTATATTAATTTCTTCCTTTCTTGTTTACGTCTCCTCTCATTCAAACCACAATAATGAACAAATTATCTTATCTGGGACTCAAACTTATGTTTGTGGCATTTTGGGGGTTTTTTACTTCACCTTTTTAACTCACTAGCAATGCTCCCATCCCTGGCTCTCCATTTTATCTAGTTCTTGTTTCACTAAATACAATAGTAATTTTTAAATTTGTCTCCCCATTTTCCTGTTTCCCTCTTATTCCTCTTATCATAACTCTTAGTCAACTAACACCTAAAAGCAAATCATTTTATTCTTGACCCAAATTTTTTCCTTATTTGCTTTTTGTGGGACCACACCCCCTTTTTTTTTATGTTTTTTTTTTTTTTTGTTGTTGTTGTTTTTTCCCCCCTTTGTTACTTCTCCCCAATTCAGACCCTCCATTACAGGCATTGTTTGTTCTATTTAGTACAATATAATTCATAGTTCACCACAAGATTTTCTCAAGAAAGAGGGGAGAGGAGAGGAGAGGAAAAAAGGAGGGGGGGGGAATAATTTCCTTTTTTAAAATTTTTATTTTATTTTGCTTAATTTAATTATTAATTTAAAAAAAAACCTCTTTTTTATTTTTTATATTTTTAACTATTTATTCTTTATTAAATCTCATTAATACTATCAACAAAACCACCCTCAGATGCCATTAAGGAAGAGAAAATCGAATATCATGGATACAAAAGAAAGAGAGGTAACACAGATAGATGAGGAAAAAGCTATGGAGAAAAATTTAATATATTGGAAACCTTGGAGTTAAACGACAGAGAATTTAAAATAGAAATCCTAAAAATATTCAGAGATATACAAGAAAACACAGAAAGGCAATTTAAGGAGCTCAGAAAACAACTCAATGAACACAAAGAATATATTTCCAAGGAAATTGAAACTATAAAAACAAATCAAACAGAGATGAAAAACTCAATTCATGAGCTGAAAAACAAGGTAACAAGCTTAGCTAATAGAACAGGCCAGATAGAAGGTAGGATTAGTGAAATAGAAGACAAGCAACTTGAGGCACAACAGAGAGAAGAAGAAAGAGACTCAAAAATTAAAAAAAAAATGAGATAGCCCTACAGGAATTATCTGACTCCATCAAAAAGAATAACATAAGAATAATAGGTATATCAGAGGGAGAAGAGAGAGAAAATGGAATGGAGAACATACTCAAACAAATAATAGATGAGAACTTCCCAAGCCTGTGGAAAGAACTAAAGCCTCAAATTCAAGAAGCAAACAGAACTCCGAGTTTTCTTAACCCCAACAAACCTACTCCAAGGCACATCAGAATGAAATTAGCACAAACCAACAGCAAAGAAAAAATTCTCAAGGCAGCCAGGGAAAAGAAGAATACAACATATAAAGGAAGGCCCATTAGATTATCATCCGATTTCTCAACAGAAATTCTACAAGCTAGAAGAGAGTGGACCCCAATATTTAAAGTCCTGAAAGAGAGGAACTTTCAGCCACGAATACTATACCCATCAAAGCTATCCTTCAAATATGAAGGAGAAATAAAAACATTCACAGATACAGAAAAGATGAGGGAATTTATCATCAGAAAACCCCCACTCCAGGAATTACTAAAGGGGGTTCTCCAATCAGATATAAAGAAAAAAAAAAAACAACAAAGCCACAAGTAAAAGCTCCAAGAAGAACACAATAAAACCAAATTTAAACTGTGACAACAACAAAAAGAAAGGGGGGGGGGGGAGAGGATGGAGATTAACAGTAGCAAAGGACGATGGAGGGCAAAAGTACTCACAAAATAGTGCACTACAATGAACAGGGTAGGAACCCTTATCATTACTTAAAGGTAACCACTATTGAAAAAACCACCACAGAAGCACATGAGATAAAAAAGATAGCAACAGAGGAAAGATGTATGGAATACAACCAAATAAAAACAAAAGATATAGAAATGAAAGAGAAGGATCAAACAAGACACAAAACTAACAGAAAGCAATCTATAAAATGGCAATAGGGAACTCACAAGTGTCAATAATTACACTAAATGTAAATGGATTAAACTCACCAATAAAAAGGCACAGAGTATCAGAATGGATTAAAAAGGAAAATCCAACTGTACGCTGCCTACAAGAAACTCATCTAAGTAACAAGGATAAACACAAATTCAAAGTGAAAGGCTGGAAAACAATACTCCAAGCAAATAACATCCAAAAAAAAGCAGGTGTGGCAATACTCATATCTGATCATGCTGACTACAAGACAGCAAAAGTACTCAGAGACAAAAATGGCCATTTCATAATGGCTAAGGGGACACTGAATCAAGAAGACATAACAATTCTTAATATACGCACTAAATCAAGGAGCAACAAAATATATAAGACAGCTACTTATTGACCTTAAAACAAAAACTGACAAAAATACAATCATACTTGGAGACCTCAATACAGCGCTGATGGCTCTAGATCGGTCATCCAAACAGAGAATCAACAAAGATATAGTGGCCTTAAACAAAAAACTAGGGCACCTGGATATGATAGACATCTATAGGACATTTCATCCCAAAGTGACAGAGTATACATTTTTCTCCAGTGTACAAGGATCATTCTCAAGAAATGACCATATGTTGGGCCACAAAAACAACATCAGCAAATTCAGAAAAATCGAAGTTGTACCAAGCATGTTTTCTGATCATAAAGCCTTGAAACTAGAATTCAACTGCAAAAAGGAGGAAAAAAATTCCACAAAAATGTGGAAACTAAACAACATGCTTTTAAAAAATGAATGGGTCAAAGAAGAAATAAGTGCAGAGATCAAAAGATATATACAGACAAATGAAAATGACAATACGACATATCAGAATCTTTTTTTTTTTTTTTTTTTTCATTTCTGAAGCTGGAAACGGGGAGAGACAGTCAGACAGACTCCCGCATGAGCCCGACCGGGATCCACCCGGCACGCCCACCAGGGGCGATGCTCTGCCCACCAGGGGGCGATGCTCTGCCCATCCTGGGCGTCGCCATATTGCGACCAGAGCCACTCTAGCGCCTGAGGCAGAGGCCAAGGAGCCATCCCCAGCGCCCGGGCCATCTTTGCTCCAATGGAGCCTTGGCTGCGGGAGGGGAAGAGAGAGACAGAGAGGAAAGTGCGGCGGAGGGGTGGAGAAGCAAATGGGCGCTTCTCCTGTGTGCCCTGGCCGGGAATCGAACCCGGGTCCTCCGCACGCTAGGCCGACGCTCTACCGCTGAGCCAACCAGCCAGGGCGACATATCAGAATCTATGGGATGTAGCAAAAGCAATGATAAGAGGGAAGTTCATATCACTTCAGGCATATATGAACAAACAAGAGAGAACCCAAGTGAACCATTTAACTTCACACCTAAAGGAATCAGAATAAGAAGAACAAAGACAACCCAAAACCAGCCAAAGAAAGGAGATAATAAAAATCAGAGCAGAAATAAATGAAATAGAGAACAGAAAACTATAGAAAAAATTAATAGAACAGGGAGCTGGTTTTTTGAAAAGATAACCAAAATTGAGAAACCCCTGGCAAGACTTCCAAAGAAAAAAAGAGAAAGAATTCATATAAACAAAATCCAAAATGAAAGAGGAGAAATCACTATGGACATCGCAGATATACAAAGAATTATTGTAGAATACTATGAAAAACTTTATGCCACTAAATTTAACAATCTAGAAGAAACGGATAAATTCCTAGAACAATACAACCTTCCTAGACTGAGTCAAGAAGAAGCAGAAAGTCTAAACAGACCGATTAGTAGAGAAGAAACAGAAAAAACTATTAAAAACCTCCCCAAAAATAAAAGTCCAGGCCCAGACAACTATACTAGTGAATTTTATCAAACATTCAAAGACTTGGTTTCTATTCTACTGAAAGTCTTCCAAAAAATTGAAGAAGAAGCAATGCTTCCAATACATTTTATGAGGCCAACATAACCATCATACCAAAACCAGGGAAGGATGGCACAAAAAAAGAAAACTACAGACCAATATTTCTAATGAATACAGATGCTAAAATATTAAACAAAATACTAGCAAATCGAATACAACAACATGTTAAAAAAATAATACATCATGATCAAATGGGATTCATCCCAAAATCTAAAGGATGGTTCAACATACGTAAAACGGTTAACGTAATACACCATGTCCACAAAACAAAGAACAAAAATCACTTTTTGCAGATGATATGATCCTATACATCGAAAACCCCAAAGAATCCACAAAAAGACTACTAGAAACAATAAGCCAATACAGTAAGGTCGCAGGATACAAAATTAACATACAGAAGTCAATAGCCTTTCTATATGCCAACAATGAAACATTTGAGAATGAACTGAAAAGAATAATCCCCTTCACGGTTCCAACAAAAAAATAAAACACCTAGGAATAAACATAACAAAGAATGTAAAGGACTTATATAATGAAAACTATAAACCATTGTTAAGGGAAATAGAAAAAGATATAATGAAATGGAAGAATATTCCTTGTTCTTGGTTAGTGTAAAGCCAGTATCTAAGGCCAGGTCAACTATCACAGCAGCCAGCTCATGTAAAAACACACACTGGGCTCCAAAACCCACTCACATTAAGTGCTCACAAAGCCACTGATTTATCCGAGTTTCCTAGAATCAAAGGTTTCTAGCTCACCAGCCTTATTCTCCTCAGTTCCCCATCTCCTTCCTTATCCCAGATACAAACTCTGCACAAACTGGCATCTCATTCAGCACTTCGCCATCTTGGCTGCTTCTCCCGGCCACATGGCCTTTCTCTGCTCTCTGCTCTGCTCCCTCTGCTCTCTCATGCTAATCATCCCAGGAACCAAGAGCGAGCAAACTCCTGTTCTGCCCCCATTTTATAGTGTAGAAATCCAAACCTTTAATCCAATATACAAAATAGAGAAGTCTCTAATACAAAATCACTTATCTGGGCATGATGGGATTATACCACCCCACATCAAAACGGGTGGGAAAGGCTTAATCCTAAAACCAAGCTCCAGGCAACAAGGATCCTGCCTGCCCACAGCCCACAGAGACACACATTAATATCACCTGGGCAACGGCCTCCATGTGGGCAGTGTCATCTTTAACAAAGTGAGCATAATACATTTTATCTGCCCAACAATCCACCCCTATGCTCACTTTACTACCTACAATCTATACCACCGGCATCCCTGTGCAAGGAAATTAGAACATTACACAAATTACAACAGCAAAAATCATACAGTTTCAACAATTACAAAGGTACATTTCACCGGTCTCTGAGCACTTAGCCCAAAACGCAAAATGTCCTCGGCCTTCTTTCTAGCCATGGGAAAAGCTTCCCGGGGCAGGGAGTGCTTCCAGCAAAGCCACCCCTCACCCCCATCAGGGTATTTCACATTGTCCAAAATCCATAATCCGTAAGTCCATCCAACAAAGGAGTCAGTGCCCCCTCTGGTCGTAGTCCAGGAAATCAGTCCACACACATGGGGCGTCAGCCACCTCCCTCATCCCTGCCATCCTGGCAGGTCTTACACTGTCTCAAAGAGGAGCACGTGGCAATGGCAGTCAGCATTTCTATCTTGGCTCTGGAGAGCATGATAACGTCCATCCTTTGTCCCCAAAATCGCAGACCCACCAGGAGCATAGTAAGAACTCCTTGCTTCTGGGCTCTCACCTTCTGGAGACTGCGGATCACAACTCCAGTCTGATTCTCCTCATCCTCCAAAGAGGAACTGAAAACACCAACCCCCGCTGCCAGGTTCAAGCCTCGGGCTGCTGCTGCCTTCTGCTCTGCAGACCTTGCAGCTCCGGACCCGGCCTCAGCTTCAGCCTCAGCCTCAGTCCCGGCCTCCTGCCGCTGCTGGCTCTCCACAACATCCAGGGCAATCTGCAACTCACGAACCTGAGAATCCTCCTCCAGCAGCTGCTCCATTTCCAGGCGAATGTTGCATACCTGGTCGGCCTCCTCCTCCAGCGCTTCCTCCAGCTCCAGGGTCAGCATCGGTTTCTCCTGCGTTTGCTCCAGCTCCTTCCACTGCTCGGTTTGCAGGTCCTGGGCAGCTTCTTCCACAGAGCTCTCAGTTTCCTCATGCATGGCTGTAAAAGTCAGCCAGCCTACAATCCCCAAAAGGACAGCCATGGGGAACCCTAACACTAGCCAGTCCTCTACTCCACCACTCAAAGGCTCCTTGCCAATCTGTATCGAATCCTGCCACAGACTACGCCAAATGTAAGGCCAGGAGCCGCCATCGTGGCCATTCACATGCAGGTTCGCATTGGATTCGGACAGTCAGTAAAGAAACAACGGAGCCAAGAACTGATGGGCCATTTTCTTTAATTCTAGCTTGTACCCGGCAGGCAAGTAAAAACACACACTGGGCTCCAAAACCCACTCACATTAAGTGCTCACAAAGCCACTGATTTATCCGAGTTTCCTAGAATCAAAGGTTTCTAGCTCACCAGCCTTATTCTCCTCAGTTCCCCATCTCCTTCCTTATCCCAGATACAAACTCTGCACAAACTGGCATCTCATTCAGCACTTCGCCATCTTGGCTGCTTCTCCCGGCCACATGGCCTTTCTCTGCTCTCTGCTCTGCTCCCTCTGCTCTCTCATGCTAATCATCCCAGGAACCAAGAGCGAGCAAACTCCTGTTCTGCCCCCATTTTATAGTGTAGAAATCCAAACCTTTAATCCAATATACAAAATAGAGAAGTCTCTAATACAAAATCACTTATCTGGGCATGATGGGATTGTACCACCCCACATCAAAATGGGTGGGAAAGGCTTAATCCTAAAACCAAGCTCCAGGCAACAAGGATCCTGCCTGCCCACAGCCCACAGAGACACACATTAATATCACCCGGGCAACGGCTTCTACGTGGGCAGCATCATCTTTAACAAAGTGAGCATAATACATTTTATCTGCCCAACAGTTAGGAAGAATAAATATAATCAAGATGGCCATATTACCCAAAGCAATATACAAATTTAATGCAATTCCCATCAAAATTCCAATGACATTTTTTAAAGAAATGGAGCAAAAAATCATCAGATTTATATGGAAGTATAAAAAACCCCGAATAGCCAAAGCATTCCTAAAGAAAAAGAATGAAGCTGGGGGCATTACAATACCTGACTTCAAATTATATTATAGGGCCACGACAATCAAAACAGCATGGTATTGGCAGAAAAATAGACACTCAGACCAATAGAACACAATAGAAAATCCAGAAATAAAACCACACATATATAGTCAAATAATTTTTGATAAAGGGGCCAACAGCACAAAATGGAGAAAAGAAAGCCTCTTCAATACATGGTGCTGGGAAAACTGGAAAGCCACATGCAAAAGAATGAAACTGAACTACCGTTTGTTCCCCTGTACTAAAATTAACTCAAAATGGATCAAAGATCTAAACATAAGACCTGAAACAATTAAGTACATAGAAGAAGACATAGGTACTAAACTCATGGACCTGGGTTTTAAAGAGCATTTTATGAATTTGACTCCACAGGCAAGAGAAGTGAAGGCAGAAATTAATGAATGGGACTACATCAGACTAAGAAGTTTTTGCTCAGCAAGAGAAACTGATAACAAAATAAACAGAAAGCCAACTAAATGGGAAATGATATTTTCAAACAACAGCTCAGATAAGGGCCTAATATCCAAAATATACAAAGAACTCATAAAACTCAACAACAAACAAACAAACAATTCAATAAAAAAATGGGAAGAGGACATGAACAGACACTTCTCCCAGGAAGAGATACAAATGGCCAACAGATATATGAAAAGATGCTCATCTTCTTTAGTTATTAGAGAAATGCAAATCAAAACTGCAATGAGATACCACCTCACACCTGTTAGATTAGCTATTATTAACAAGACAGGTAATAGCAAATGTTGGAGAGGCTGTGGAGAAAAAGGAACCCTCATACACTGTTGGTGGGAATGTAAAGTAGTACAACCATTATGGAAGAAAGTATGGTGGTTCCTCAAAAAACTGAAAACAGAACTACCTTATGACCCAGCAATCCCTCTACTGGGTATATACCCCAAAAACTCAGAAACATTGATACGTAAAGACACATGCAGCCCCATGTTCATTGCAGCATTGTTCACAGTGGCCAGGACATGGAAACAACCAAAAAGCCCATCAATAGATGACTGGATAATGAAGATGTGGCACATATACACTATGGAATACTACTCAGCCATAAGAAATGATGACATTGGATCATTTACAGCAAAATGGTGGGATCTTGATAACATTATACGAAGTGAAATATGTAAATCAGAAAAAACCAGGAACTGCATTATTCCATACGTAGGTGGGACATAAAAGTGAGACTAAGAGACATTGATAAGAGTGTGGTGGTTATGGGGGGAGGGGGGAGAGGGAGAGGGAAAGGGGAGGTGGAGGGGCACAAAGAAAACAAGATAGAAGGTGACAGAGGACAATCTGACTTTGGGTGATAGGTGTGCAACATAATTGAACGACAAGATAACCTGTACATGTTATCTTTGAATATATGTATCCTAATTTATTGATGTCACCCCATTAAAAAAATAAAATTATTAAAAAAAATTAAAAAAAATTTAAAAAAAGGGTAGAAAGAGATGCACACATATCAAAGACTTTGTAATTAGTAAAAGTGGCTTCTCAATCCAGCTGTGAACAAATAACTCCCTCAGTACTGATCTACAGAACTGATCAGTACTGAGACAAGAGGCTGGCAATCTGGTGGGAGGTCCAGGGTGAGGCAGATGATAGATTCTTGCTTCTAGCCTCTCACCAAACTCAGATGAAGAAAAGAGCTAAATTTAATTATTACAAATATAAGAATATACAAGATAACATTTTTTAACACAGTCATACACAACTTAATGATGGGAATATGTTCTGAGAAATATATTGTTAAGTGATCCTGTCATGGTGTGAACATCATAGCATGCACTTACACAAACCTAGATGGTATAGCCTACTACACACCTACACTATATGGTCTAACCTATTGCTCCTCTGTTGCAAAACTGTACAGCACATTACTGTACTGAATAATGTATTTAACTGTAATGCAATGGTAAGTCTTTGCATATCTAACCATAGAAAAGGTACAGCAATAATGTGTTATAAAAGCAGTGGTAGGATTCAGCCAGTTAGTACCGGTTTGGCAGAACTGATACCTAAATATTTGTTGAGATTGGTGAACCAGGTGTTAAAATGGCACTTGCAGTCAGGGCTCTCTCTAAGGTGGGCACCTCAGCAGCTGTCGAACGTGGAAATCATAAATTTATATTATTTATTCTTTTTGAACATTTATCTGTGCAAAAGTGTATTCTGAGGGCCTATAGTAATGTTCATTCCTTCCATAGGTGAAAAAAATTGCAAGTGAGGATGCCAATCAAAAAGCAATATGGGCCCAGGCTAGTTGGCTCAGTGGTAGAGTGTCGGCCCAGCTAGTGGAAGTCCCAGGTTTGAGTCCTGGTCAGGGCACACAGGAGAAGCACCCATCTGCTTCTCCACCCTTCCCCCTATCCTTCCTCTCTGTCTCTCCCTTCCCCTCCTGCAGCCAAGGTTCCATTGGAGCAAAGTTGGCCGTGGGCGCCGAGGATGGCTCCATGGCCTCTGCCTCAGGTGCTAGAAGGGCTCTGGCACCAACAGAGTAACACCCCAGATGGGCAGAGCACCACCCCCTGGTGGGCATGACAGGAGGATCCCAGTCAGGCACATGCAAGGTCTGTCTGCCTCCCCGTTTCTAACTTTAGAAAAATACAAAAGAAAAAAAAAGAAAAGAAAAAAAGAAGCAATATTGAAATATCTTAAATAAGTTTATTGTTTTTGTCAGGTATTATTTAATATTTTTCATTAATATTTTAAAACTCTTTCTTATAAAATAATATAGCACTGTGTACCTCTTTTATTATTCTTATTTAAGTATGAAATGCATAAGATAATAAATTCCTTTTGATATACCTTTTTTTTATAATTTAAACGGTCATTAGGGCAGAGAAGCAGTTATTAAATCATTTGAATCCCACCACTGTATGGGAGGTAAAAAATGATCCACCTGTAAAGGGTACTTACCATGAAACAGAGCTGCCGGACTGGAAGGTGTTCTGCGTGAGTCAGGGAATGGCAGAGCTAATAAAGGTGATAGCATGTAGGGGACAAGTCATAAAGGATATTTTAAGCCTGCAATACCCTCACAGTCAATGATAGTACAGATTCAGCGTTAATGGCATCAAATTTTTAGTCAAAATTCTTCTCCATATCAACATATAAAAACTCAGTTATAGAGAGTTTTCTAATTTCAGGAATTCATTAAAATAAAACTGTACTTTTGTCTTTGGCCAGGTGGAGAAGCTGGTTTCAGCGGGTGCATCTGAGGCCAAGATAACAGATGTGATTCTTTGGGAGGCTTGTTCTCGTCATTGTAATGCACATCCAGCTGTCTGGCAACCTTGCACTGGTGCTCACAATGGAAATGGGTGAGAGAGTGTTTCAGAGTTGACGCAGATCCACTAGAACAGCGGTTCTCAACCTGTGGGTCGCGACCCCCGCGGGGTCGAGCGACCAAAACACAGGGGTCGCCTAAAGCCATCGGAAAATACATATTTATTATACAATACATTTTAAAATAAAATATGTATTTCCGATACATATTTTAAGCCTGCAATACCCTGTGGGTCGCGACCCCGGCGGGGTCCGAACGACCAAAACACAGGGGTCGCCTAAAGCCATCGGAAAATACATATTAAGTATACAATACATTTTAAAATAAAATATGTATTTCCCATGGCTTTAGACGACCCCTGTGTTTTGGTGGTTCGACCCCCACTGGGGTCGCGACTCACAGGTTGAGAACCGCTGCACTAGAAAGAGCTAAAAATATTTAAATTTGGGTGTCACATCAACATCTTCATCTTCCTTAATAGAGGACTTTACAAATGGGAGACCTTCTCCTGCAATGCCCTCTCACCAGCAGAAACAACATCAAAGTGCAGTCTATGTAAGTTCTTGCGTTGTTGTTCCAGCTTGTGGTGCACATCTGTTTGTTTTCTTGATTTAAGTTGCACATTATAAATTCACTCTGTACATGGATGGAAAATATTAGTGGGAACATTGACTGCAGCGGTTCTTTTCATAGTCTGATATTGTTTGCAACTCAGCCTTGTAGCCTTTTTTCATGCTTTAACTAAAAATGAGTTCTTATGCCTGGTCACTAAGTATCAAAAAATCCCATTTTATCAGCAATCATAACTATGGACTTCAAGGGATTTTGGTTTTTATTTTTCTTATCCATCCCCTCCTACCTGGCCCTGCTGCCCTATTTCAATTCATTATAAAGCAATTTTTTGGGGAGGGACCAATTTTGTCCTTTCAGTATGTACACAAACACAGTCCAATAATATAAACTTGAAACAAATAATATTATTGGCCTGGTGGACTGAATTTTCTGGCTCCTGTTGTAAAACAATATTTTTTCCTTCTCTCATGCTAACTGCAGCTAATGAAAGAGTTCATAAAGTTAACCACATCTCTTGGTCATATGAAATATGGCATGGACTGATATGTGATGCAATTGAGGCTCAGTGTTACACCTATCTGCTACTCTCATGAAAGATTTACAGACTAGCTTGTTTCAGTTTTCTGCTTTGTTTCTTCCCATGTGTTCTGTACAGTACTCAAGCTAATCCAACCTACCCCTATCGTTCTATAAAGCTGGATATTTAACATAAGAGAACCTGACAAAATGCTTCTTGGGTTAAATATTGTATGAATCTCTTTTGTATAGGTTTTTTTTTATTTTAATTTATTGTGTTTACATAAATCCTAGTGTCACCCCAAATGCATCTCCCCTTCCCCGTGTTCCCCTCAACATCTCCTTTGCCCCCTTCCCAACATCTCCCCCCCCCCTTCCCTTCAGGTTTATCCCATCCTAACATCCCCTTTCCCTCTGTCCTCTTTTTCTCTGGTCCCTTTGATCCCTCCTTTGTCTCAGTTCCGTTCTTCACTTTACATTGTTTCTTGGATTCCTCAAATGAGTTAGGTCATATGATATTTTTTCTTTCTCTGCCTGGTTTATTTCATTTAACATAATAGTTTCCAGGTCCATTCATGTTGTTGCAAAAGGTAACATTTCCTTCTTTTTCATGGCCCCATAGTATTCCATTGTATATATGTACCACCGTTTTTTAATCCACTTGTCCACTGATGGACACTTGGGCATTTTCCAGATCTTCACTATTGGGAACAATGCTGCCATAAATATGGGGGTGCACTTCTTTTTTTGAGTCAGTGATATGGTGTTCTTGGGATATATTCCTAAAAGTGGGATGGCTACAGGCATATAGATCAATGGAACAGAACAGAGAACCCAGAAATAAACCCACAGTTCTATGGACAACTGATATTTGACAAAGGAGGTAAGAGCATACAATGAAGTAAAGACAGTTTCTTTAATAAATGGTGTTGGGAAAATTGGACGTCTACCTGCAAAAAAATGAAACTAGACCACTAACTTACACCATTCACAAAAATAAACTCAAAATGCATAAAAGACTTAAATGTAAGTCGTGAAACCATAAGCATCTTGGAAGAAAACATAGGAAGTAAGCTCACCAACATCTCTCATCATGTATTTGCTGATTTATCTCCATGGGCAAGTGAAATAAAGGACAGGATAAACAAATGGGACTATATTAAACTAAAAAGCTTTTGTACAGCTAAAGACAATATGAACAGAATAAAAAGACAAACCACACAATGGGAGAACATATTCGACAATACATCTGATAAGGGGTCAATACCAAAATTTATAAAGAACTTGTAAAATTCAACACCAGGAAGACAAACAATCCAATAAAAAAAATGGGCAAAAGAAATGAATAGACACTTCTCCAAAGAGGACATACAGATGGCCAATAGGCAGATGAAAAAATGCTCAACATCACTAATCATTAGAGGTATAGATTTTATTGTAATTAAACTGGAGTATTTCACTCTGCAAAATGTTTTAATGTATTTATTCCTAGTGACCTTCAGTTTCTTTCTTTCTTTCCTTCTTTCTTTCTTTCCTTTTTATTTTATTTATTTTCTATTGATTTTAATTTATTGTGTTTACATAGATCTAGTGTCGCCCCAAATGCATCTCCCCTCCCCCATATTCCCCTCAACATCTCCTTTTCCCCCCTCCCCATAGCACCCTCCCCGCTTCCCTTCATGTTTATCCCATCCTATCATCCCCTTTCCCTCTGTCCTCTTTTCCTCTGGTCCCTTTGATCCCTCTTTCTTTCTTTCTTTTATTTTTTGGTATGGGGTTTATGTCTCTATCTAATTGTGGCATTTTGTGTTTATTCCTTCTTCCAGAGTATTAACTACTTCTCAAAAGTAGACTGTGCTAGATACCTTGATAAACATAGATGTGCCCCCAAAATGCTGGTTGGTTCCATTCATTGTGTGCCATTACCTTAATAAGGACCTAGAAATATTGATCTCTCTTATGTTTGATGTAGTAGCTATGATTTTGAGCACATAGTTAATCATATTCTGTTTAGTCATGGTGATACAGATATGGCATTTATGTTACCTAAGAATGCGGTGAATTTACATCTTCTCTAGCATAATAGATACATCCATACTAATTCCAATTTGAATCTAGTTTGAATATTCATGAGTATTCATAAACCACTGCATTATTCTCAGATACATTTCTCCAGTGTAACATGCTATAACCATCCTTGTGTAGCCTTTGAAGAATAAATGGTAAAGGCTCAATAAATAACCTTTCTCATCAATTAGAGTCAGGTTTTATTCCCTAGGGAGATTCATATGGCATTCTCTTCTCCAATACCCACAACTATACAATTTGAAACTGCTTTCTGAATCAACTACTCTTTTGACAACAATAAGTTATGGACTATAACTTTGTTGTTGTTGATGGTTAAAGAATAAAGAACAGAGTCAAAAACACTGAGGTTATACACGGTATAACATTTTTGTTTCCTTTTTGAATGCTATTATAAATTCAGTGGGGTCTTAAATCTGTTTGGATTCCATCATCGCTATACCTGGGCATTTATGGCTTGAATGACTATGACAAGGGAGTAAAACAATAATAACTTTATCAACTAAAGTTAATTATTTAGTCATCATATTTTATGTGCTTGTGAAGAACTCCAACAGTGCTAGAAATGAAATAAATATTAGGGATCCCATGTTACTGTATGGCCACTGCAACAAAATATTTAATCAAAACCAAAAGTTTTGTTGTGCTACTCCTTTTGGTGCAAGGACTATAATGATGTTACATAGAATGTGTTACATAGAATGTGTCCCTAAAATTACCACAGAAGGAGCCCTATAACATTACTGATGGGGAAAGTATTTTAATAGTGCTGCACAGAAAATAACTCTGAAGGCTGTTCATGGGGCAGGGATATTTAATGGTGTTACACAGCAAGTACCTCTACATCAGGGATCCCCAAACTACGGCCCGCGGGCCGCATGCGACCCCCTGAGGCCATTTATCCGGCCCCCACCGCACTTCCAGAAGGGGCATCTCTTTCATTGGTGGTCAGTGAGAGGAGCACATTGACCATCTCATTAGCCAAAAGCAGGCCCATAGTTCCCATTGAAATACTGGTCAGTTTGTTGATTTAAATTTACTTGTTCTTTATTTTAAATATTGTATTTGTTCTCATTTTGTTTTTTTACTTTAAAATAAGATATGTGCAGTGTGCATAGGGATTTGTTCATAGATTTTTTTTATAGTCCGGCCCTCCAACAGTGTGAGGGACAGTGAACTGGCCCCCTGTGTAAAAAGTTTGAGGACCCCTGCTCTACATTGTTACTACGGAGACAATGTTAAAACACTTTATGATGGGGAATGTTTTCAACCTGGTGCCAGGCAAAAGATGACTCATATCTGCCAAAAAGAAGCTGCCAAAGTATGCTTAGAACACTACAAAATACTACAGAGAAAGTGTTGATTGTGCCAACAAAGAGTGGAGAGAGGAGGAAGCCCTCCTCCATCAGAGGAGTTGCAGGGCCAAGCTAATAGACCAAAGCCATTATTAGGCTAACAAGTAAAGCAGGCATCCAACATTCTGGTGAGCTGAACAAAAATCTCTGTAAAGGTTCACTGTGAAGTGAACTTTAAGCTTCTGCAAATAGGAAACCTAAGAACTCTTACTAAGGACCCAGAAATCAGAAACTCACATCCCAGGATGAAAGAAACACGGCAGGACATTTGCAGTAAACCAAAGAGGCTCCAAGAAACAGGACCGACAAAAGAAAAGAAAGTTCAGAGATCAGTCAGCATAAATACCATTCTTCTGTCATGAGAGTTGAGAGATTTTTTAAAAACAAATCCTTACTAAGAAGGGCATGAACATGAAAGTCTGAACACCACTGAGTGATATTTGCGGTTATTCAACAGCAAAGGTAGTCTCATGATAACTAAATAGTAAAACCAATTTAGTTCCCACTCCAAAAACTAGGGTTAATACCTCAACAAATACTTCCATAGTTTTTAAAAAGTCTTGATTTAAAATCTAAATTTGCAATTTCAAACATTTAATCACTTAATATTTTCTGACCCAGAATCCCTGCTCTAGTTGAAGGTTCTGGCTGTTTTTCTCACAGGTCTTGCGTGACTCTGTCCAAGTTTCCTTCCACCATGCTAAATTCTGCTCCTAAAATGGTTGCTCTCTTTCTCCTTACTGAATGCTTTCTTTGTGTTTCAGAGAAATGTCTCCTCCTAAGAAGTTTTCTATAATTAACCAACCCTGACAAGTCACACTGCCACTTTACCTTTCCTCAGGACTTCAGTATTAAGCAGCCTTACCTTTTTTTTTTTTAACAGAATTTTGTACAGATAGATTTAATTCTTAAACAGGCAGGACTGATCTATACACAGAAGGCACCTGTGTCCATCCCTAGCACTACAGTCTGGGTTTGGTAGAGGGGAATAGTACACAATTATAGCCATACCACTTTCCTCTCCTGTTCAGAGCATTGCAGACATACTCAGTAGCAGAGCTCAATGGATTCGCAGGTTGGAGGTGAAGGGGGTTGGCAGTGGCCTGACTTCAGGGCCAGGTGTCTGGAAACTGCAGTGGTCATGAATTAAACCGGTTTATATTCATCAATCTTAAAATTCTTGGACATAGTCAAGACAGGTTAAAGAAGAACCATGGGAAATATCCCTCTGCAAATAATTGGAGCTCAGGTGTCTGAAAAAGCTTAAGAGTTAAAAACATTTGCTATTTTATAGAATCCATCCAAACTCTTTTAAAATCTGCCACAGGTACTTAACCTTTTCAAGCACTTAAATACAAAGCTACTTTGTGGCTGTATATGGGGGTGGTTGTGGGGTTCAAGACGACAAAGCCCAGGCTAAACATAATTTTAGAACCTGAAAAGTGGAAGTGTTTTGTGGCTGCTCACCTCAAACGGGGCTCTCTAATCTTATCTAAACTGCTCTGTCTACTGTCTCCAGCCTTATCAGAACAACTTCATGGATTTGAAGTCTTTAAGAATCCTTCAGAATACACAGAGCACCTACTGTATGGTAGCTATAACTCAAGGCTCAGGGAATTTAATACCAGATAATTCCTTGGGGAGATTTTGAGTCTAATAGTGAAGACAGCCCTAGAATTAGATAATTTTTATGATGATGACATAGATTCAAAATGATAGTATGAACAAACAACAATGAGAAAACAAGAAGTTACCCTTAATCCACCCTTGCAGGTTTAAGACGAACTTTCCACAAAAAGTGACGTTCAAAGTCACTCTTTATGTTTAATCAGGAGTTCACCAAGTAAAGAAAGATAGAGAGTTGAGGGAAATGTGTTTATTTAATATATTATACTGTCGTTGTGAAGTTACAAAAAGAAGTAGGACAAAGTTCATCTCCACAAACATCTTACAGTGTTATTGTGGAGGTGAGGTAGATCTAGAAATAAATAGAGACAAGTTAAAATAGTACTGATAAAAACATTGGCAGTTCAAAGGCGGAAGTGGAGGACAGGGAGAGAAATTAAATAACAGCGTGTCACTAATGTGACATGTGAAGTAAGTCTTGAAATAAAGGCCAGATTGCAGTATGGAAGCACAGTTCGGATAGTCTAAGCCAGGACATGGAGTCCAGAAAGCTTAGGAAATGGATAGGACATGTGAATGCTAGTTAAATTGAAACAGAAGATGCCTGAAGAACAGTAATGGAGGACAGTTTCAAAAGGCAAGTTGGATCCAGCTTGTGGGTAATCATGACTGCCGTATAAAGTGATCAAACTTTGTCAGGTAGACCATGGAGAGCCACCGAAGGTTTTTGAATGGGACAGTAATATGATCATTAGATAGAAGACATACATCAAATACATTGGAGATAGGGAAAGATGGAATTGAAGAAGCTGCTTTCAAATTATTGTTTTCATCTAGGTGAGAAATAACAAAGAACTCAGCCAGTAAAATAGCAATGGTAAGAAAAGACTGAATTTAAGGAATGGTACAGTGAATGATTCAGAAGAATTGCAAACCACTTGCATTTGTCTTTAGGTATGGTTTTCATTTGTGGGGAGGGGACTCTCTTCTTATCCCTGTACTGTCTTACCTGGAAATGACACCTAGACCTAGTATATTGCAATCATTCTGTTAATAATAAAAGAACATCTAATTTATTCATACCTAAAGTTGTTTTCCAAGTTTATACTCAAAAACTTCAACTTATTTTACATAGATATACCAGAT
The DNA here is from genome assembly GCF_036850995.1 of Saccopteryx leptura. NCBI lineage: Eukaryota > Metazoa > Chordata > Mammalia > Chiroptera > Emballonuridae > Saccopteryx > Saccopteryx leptura. The sequence continues at coordinate 72,539,789 of NC_089508.1, forward strand.
ATCAGATACTCCCTACCCTGTAAAAGAGTTGTTTCAGTGAGAGAAGAATAAAGCGTGTAGTGTACAAAAGATAATTGATGCATACACATTTATTAGTATTATTAGCAGAGTTCTTGTGTGTCAGTGGCTGTGACATAAAAGGTCAATCTCAATTACTGAGACAGGGTTCTTAGCACTTAGCATCATGTCTGCACCTTACTCTAGTTGGCATACAGAAACAGGTTTGAGATGGGATGCTAAATGGGCAATTCAGGAGATTTCTACTCATTAAATGATGCTTGATTCTATACTGAGAATGGCACACCACATGGAAGGTTCCTGAAATGAAAGCTTTCCCCCTCAAGAGCTTTGAACCCACTTAGTCACAGAAAATTAATATATGCATAAAGTGACTTTTGACCAAGACCAATTAGGGCTGAAGAATGTGGTTCATACTTGAAGCACATAGAACAATGGAAAAGAAAGACTTAGGTGTTCAGAGTTTGCCATCTGCTATGGCTAACCCTTGTCAAACTCTCAGTAAGCCACCATCTTTCATGAGGTATGTTTGTGATTTCAGCTCACTTGCCTCTATCCCACACCATCCTAGCATGTTACCCTTGGCCCTCTGCTTTTCTGTTAAAGACTCCACGGTTGCTTCATAAAGATCTAATATTAGCCTGACTCTTCTGGTTCACATCACTGTTTCTTTATGATATTTGTGTGACTTAAAGATGAACCAGACAAACAGGAACTTTAAACTTTGTTATTGCCCTTCCTTGACACTTCCAAAAAGTTAATTGTCTGTTTGTCTCCCTGTAATTACTTTAATTACATGCCATTAGTGACCATTAATAAATGCATGTGTGTTTAATTTTCACAAATCTTACTTCTCTTACTCTTTGCAGAACTCCATCAAAGCTTTCCCATGTGGTCAAAATAGAAAGTGAGGCAACTAAACACATTCATATTTAACCTTTGGAGCTAAAGTGAAAAATAAAATATAATTCATGAATGGACTAATTGTTTTTGCTGCTTCTGACACTGGCCAACGTTCTCTTGGTAGTGGTTACATATATACGCAGCGTGTTCATTTATAAGACAGCAAAGTTAAAAGGGGTTGAGAAATAAAAGCTGCCTAATTGCTGCTATTATCTCAAACCAAGGAGAGAATTGCTGGGTGATATTATGAAGATCGAAAAATCACTGAAGATGGAACACTTTTGCCCTAACTTCAAGCCACAGAAAATGAAGGCCATAATTTCAGGTCTTTATGAGCACCTGATTGAGTATTTACATAGAAAGAGCTGAACTATGAGGAGACTGAGCCAATATTCTCTCTGCTACAGTTTACTAGATCACTTCATCAAATCTGATATAAAAACAAGTTATCTAGTAATGCCTTTTGGTCAGCTTTACCAGTGAAGTCAACTGCAAGCTTGAGAAAACAAATTGGGTAAAAAATAGTTAGTTAGATGCTCCTCACTGTATTGTTGCACCAGAAAAAAAAAATTTTTAATAAAAAATTATTGGTAAAAATGTTGAATTCTGAGGCTGTTTAAATATTTATAGAATAATTTTCTTGCTTATTAAAACATTAAATAGACTAAATTTATTTGTAATGATAGCAATATGCTCTTCTCCAAATACAAAGTAATGATGTTAATCTCTAATAACTGTAATTTGTGATTTGAGTTTTTCCTTGTGGTGAAATAGGTATTGTCAGATCATTCATGATCTTTTCCTGTTATAGATTAATGCTTTGAGTAATGAGTTTTTTGTTAACCCTTTGAGTGAGGACATACATGAACATTCATACTACTCAAAGGGTTAAATGCAAAACTTGAGAGAAAGCTGGCCAGGGCTGACCTCAGTAGCTATAGAAGGCAATTTAAATGTGTTACCCATCCAGGTAAGCCCAACAAGGTGGTGTCATTAGCACCCAGATGTTCCTCATTGCATATTCTACTCTATCCAGGTTATTAGGATGGGACTGATAACAATTTACATGCCATCTCGTACAGGAGTTTTTGCAGTGTTAGAAAATATTAATCTTTTTAGAGGAATAGAAACCTAAACACTGTAATTAATACCAAAGAAAGGACATATTTCCCTGAAATTTTGGAAATATCTTATTTGTTAATCTAGTTAATAAATTTTGATTAAATGAATTGATATTCTAGGGAAAATAAAATATATTCCACATTATAAAATGTCAAGTTCTCTGATTAATCTACACTGTTTCCACACTATAAACCTTTAACCATACAATATGACCTTTTTTATATAACTACTAAGTATTTCTGTTTCCTCCCTCTTCAAACGCCAACATATTTTTGGATGAAAGATAAATTTGTACTTAAAGATATCATTTATCCGCCTGACCAGGTGGTGGCGCAGTTGATAGAGCATCAGACTGGGATGCAGAGGACCCAGGTTCGAGACCCCGAGGTCGTCAGCTTGAGCGCGGGGCCATCTGGTATGAACAAAACTCACCAGCTTGGACCCAAGGTCGCTGGCTCGAGCAAGGGGTTACTCGGTCTGCTGAAAGCCCGTGGTCAAGGCACATATGAGAAAGCAATCAATGAACAACTAAGGTGTTGCAACAAAAAACTGATGATTGATGCTTCACATCTCTCTCAGTTCCTGTCTGTCTGTCCCTATCTACCCCTCTCTTTGACTCTCTCTCTGTCTCTGTAAAAAAAAAAAAAAAAAAAAAAAAAAAAGGATATCATTTATCCAAAGCCTCTTGATAAAGCAGGAAAGTTAAGAGTGTGTGTGGGGCAGCTGTGTTAGGCTTGCTCGCAGGGTTACCAGCTATAAGCATTTTGTCTGATTGGTACCTGAGTGCGTGACTGTGACACGTGTACAGTGGTACCTTGAGATACAAATAGACCAACATACAATTTTTTTTTTTTAAGATACGAGCTGTGACTCAGTCTGTATTTTTGTTTGAGATCCAAATGAAATTCCAAGATACGAGTTGTGATCCGGGAAGCCGCAGCTAGTTGGCGTGTTGGCGCACAGGTCCAGTATCGACTGTTTGATATACAAATTGACTGACTTATGAGCTCGGTTACAGAATGAATTAAATTTGTATCTCAAGGTACCACTGTATATGGCCTATATAAGGCCATGGATGCTTGCACTCAAGAGAGAAGATGGGGTATTGTGGATGGAGATTGCCTTCCACCACTGTAAGGGGCCATTCTTTCTGTTTGTGTGCCAAAGAAGAGGTTTTCCCTGCCTGTGTGTTTATTCACCATTGTGAGACTTTATTAAACAGAATGGCCCAATGCTTTTTGGCTCCGCAGTTTCTCTACTGTCTGCCTGAAACTAGTGTAAACCTTCCTGGCCTCGGCCACTGGCATTACATCTGGCATAGTTGGCAGGATTTGGAGCAGATAGGCACTGAGCCACAGCCACCCTTGAGGGGTGGGGTAGAGGACTGGTTGTTGTTATGGCTCCCCATGGCTGTCCTTTTGGAGATTGTGGCCTGGCTGGTTTTTACAGCCCTGCGAGAGGCCACCTGAGGTCAAGAGCTCCACAATGAGCTGCAAACCCAGCGGCAGAAATAGCTTGAACTGGAGCAAGAACTAGAGAAGGAGGCCGAATGGGTTCATGAGTTGCAGTTTGCTCTGGAAGTTGAACACGGTGGCAGTTGTTGAAGAAATAAGTGTAGGTTTGGCTTTAGGTTGAGAGCTGGCAGCCACAGGAGCAAAAACGGGTGCCAAAGATGGAGCTGTGCCAGTGGAGTGGCTCTGAGTCAGCAGGAGCAGTCATTTCCAGCTCCTCTTTTGAGGATGAGGAGGGTTGGGCTGAAGCTACTGTCTGCACACTCAGAGCTTGGGTAGGGGTCATCCAGAAGGTTAAAGCCCAGCAGCAAAGAGTACCTACTGAGCCCCTGGTAGGCTTGCTGCAATTGTGGGAAATAGGGGTGGATGGCATCATGCTCTTTGGAGCAGAAATGGAGAGGTTGGCCACTGTTGCCATTTGCTCCTCCTTGGGGCAGTGTCTTCAAAGCTGCCATGACTACAGGTATGAAGATGGAGGTCTGAGGCCCTATGTGAACCTAGTTGCTATAATAGACCTTTACTTTGATGTTTGCACAGACAGCTGGGCTGTCTATTGTGGACCAACTCTTGGACTACAACCAGAGGGGGCACCGGCTCTCCTGTTGGATGGAAATACTGCCTTTGGATGGTATGAGAGACACTGATGCGGGAGGGCAGCTCCAGTGGACATCCTCCTGCACCGGGAAGTGCTTTCATCCAGTTGGAGAGATGCACCATGGACACTTTAAGGTTTTCATGGACACAGCCCTGGAATATACAGGCCCTCCCACCTACCGTGGAGTAGGGGGCTAGAGAAAGGCTTCCAGTTTGCATCTTGGGCAAAGTGCTCAGGGATATATTGTAAAGGACCCCTTTGTAATTATTGTGTAACGTTTGCTGTTGCTGTAGTCTCTGTTTGATGTCATGTCTGTTTGATGTCAAGTGAGCAACCCTAAATGGGTGAAATGTGGGGCAGCTATGTTAGGTTTGCTTGCGGGGTTAACGGGGCACTTTGCCTGATTGGTGCATGGGTGGATGGCAATGCCATGTGTGTATGGCCTATATAAGGCTATGGGTGCTTGTGGTCAAGAGGGGTGGGGTTGTGGGTGGCGAATTGCCTGCCCACCACTGTGAGGGGATGTTCTTGCTGTTTGTGTCCTGAAGAAGAGGTTTTCCCTTGCCTGTGTGCTTGTCCACCATTGTGAGACTTTATTAAATGGAATGGCCCTAATGCTCTTTGTCTCCACAGTTTCTTTACTGTCTTCTCAAATCCAATGTGAACCTGCCTGGCCTTGGCCATCGGCCTTACAATGTGTTAAGAAAGTGAATGGATCACAGCCATGAAAAACATCTAAAAAGGAGTAGGAGCCATCTTTGGCTGGGGTGAATGGAATGTTTTCACGGTCAAGATTGAAAACAACTGACTGAGTTAAATCAGAGAGCATGTTTGTGACATGTCAGCTCTAGTCTTATATTCATGTTTCTCCACCCCCATTTTCAATGTTTGTTTCTAAAATGACTTTAGAATTTCTGTTTTGATTTGTTTTGGGTTGTTTTTGTTAGAAAAAGGAACATGGGAAAGGCTGTAGATTAGGCAATAAATAGGTGAAAGACATAGCACATACTTTTAAGTTGTTTCTAAGCTCCACCACTGATTTGTATTTAATTGAACCTGAAAATAATATATATATATTTCTCAGATTCTCCATACACATAAAATGAGTACAATAAAGTCCATCTCCTTTCATTACATTAAAGCTTACATTTTGATTATAAAAGTCATTTAAAGTTCTTAAATGAAACAAGATTAGGAAAGCACTTCCCAACTTGATCCTAAATAACTTTTGCAGTTCATTCCTCTACTAATTCTACCATAAAATTCAAGTTCAACTAATCAACAGTACCAAGAATAGAGCTAAATGAATGAATGAATGAAGCATCAACATCTCAAATATAGATCCCTTTTCAGTCTCCCTGCTTTTGCTTAAAATGCTCTATCTATTTCCTCTGCTTGGAACATGCCCGTGTCTCCCCTTCATGATCTAGGATAATATCACCTCCTATGTGGTACAAGCCTTACCCAACAATTATTTTTGTTCTAAACCATGCTATACACTATCTTTGCCTTAATACACTATTAATATATTGCTAAAATGTCCACACTCTTCAAAACAAGGTACAGATTAAATGCTATTTATATTAAATTACCAATATATACATTTAGGGAATACCACTCAGCCTTAAAAAATAAGAAAATCCAATTTGCAACAACATGAATAAAGCTGGAAGTCATTATTCTAAGTAAACTAAGCCAGTCAAGAAGAAAAAATACTCTCTAATTTCAATTATATGAGGTATCTAAATTAGTAAAACTTATAGAAGGAAATGGAATTGGGGGCAGGGGGAATAAGGAGTTGTTCATGATATAAGGTTACAGTTATACAAGATGACTAGTTCTAGAGATCTGTTATACAACATAATGCCTATTGTTAACACTACAATATTATGTACTTAAAAATTTAAGAGGATAAATCTCCTGTTGAGTGGTATTACCACACACCAAAGCAAAAACAAAACAAAGGAACACAAGAAAACTTTTGGAGGTGATGGATATGTTTACTGCCTTTATGGTGGTGATGGTATAATGAGTGTAGTCATGTCCAAACTCACCCAAGTTTCAGTTTTTGTCTATCAATTACATTTGATAAAACCGTAAAGAAATACTCTATTAAGCAGTGGGAAAACAAAAACAATTAAGACTTAGTGCCTTCTTGTAGATAGCATGTTGCATAGATATTAAGTAGTTTTAGTAAAGCCAGCACCTATTAGAGTGATGTTGCATACATAAGCTTTTCATTGAGGTCAAACAAGTCTCTTTAAGAAGAATCATATTTTAGGATGACTCTTTGGAGCCATGCAACATTTGCTGTAAAAAAAAAATGCATGCAGTAAGTTTTGGGATGCTTAGAAATAAAAGTGTTTTTAGTTTATGTTTATGATAATTTCATAGGAAAATAAAAAATATATATTGAGCAAACATTCCGCAATAATTAGGCCATTTACTCCTCAATCCATATTTCTCTAAACTCAAAGGGGAGAGGCTTCTGGCTCAGAGATTCTGACCTCACTGGCAACAGGAAGGGTCTGTCTCCCTCCAGGCTCAGCTAGGAAGCCTTTCTCAGGCAGCCCTCCGGCTTCTTCCAGACTCAGTTCAGTCCACAACCCTACAAAACAGGCGACAAACTGCCAGGAACTAAGCCAGGATTCTTGGCCTCCAATTCTGCTTTGTGAGCCAGAGGGAAAGGAGGCCGCCTTCCGAGGCCAGCCAGCTAGAATGAAGTCTCCTCCTCCTCCTTTACCCTGCCAGACAGCCTGTGCACAGCCCTCCTGGCTTCCGGCTGTCCTGGCCAGCTGGGAAAGGAATGGCCTTTCCAGACCACTGTGGGCTTGCCAAGAAGCTTCCCTCCTGCACTCAAGAGCCAGAATTGGGAGATTACAAAGCTACTGTCACAAAATGGTGACTAATAGAGGTCTTAGGCGACTACGAGGGAAAGAAAGAGTTTATGGGTAAAAAAAAAAAAAGTGGTGAATACTATTCATGGCTTTCCATAGTTTGCTGATAATCAGAGAAAACCGTTTCCTTTTAAAAGACTGCAGGTGGGCTGGAAGACATGTTTCTGAAATCTGTACAGAGCCACATTTCATTAGTTTTATTTTATGAGAAGCTTTCATTTTGAGTATTAACCCCAATTCTCTAATGGTTGAAAATTTCAAGTTAATACTTTATGAAGAGGTGTAAACATTGGTGCCAGATCTGTGGTCCATGCACAGACTTCCCGGGGACTCAGTGAGAAAGCAGTTAGAGACATTCACTCTTTCAGATCATATTTTCCAAGATTGGCTTTACTGTCTCTTGGCCCAGGAGCCGCACAGACCCAGCAATAGAGCTCTCTCAAGTGGTGCTGACTCTGATTAGTCCTGGTTTTCTCAAGGGTCCATGGGGCTCCACAAGGCACAAGTCTTCTCCAGGGCCAGTTTGGGACCGCCAGCAAAGCTGCTTCTGCAGCAGCTGAGGGGAAGGGCCCAGTGCATAGCAGGTACTGCAGAGCCGTGTTACCAGTGTGGGGCCACCATACCTTTCCATGGAGGACTGTCTGGATCCTCTTCACACCCTTGTTCCCATTCCCAAGACCACCAGCACTATTAGTAAAGTATTTTTTTCTCAGGCTGAATCCCTTTCAGCTTGTACTGTCTGGCCCCTTTTTTCCTAGGAATGTCCTGTTATCTAATTCCATTTGCTTACAGTTTCTAAAGCTAGCTCCAACAAGGCTAAAATGTATTCTTGATCTCTTCCTCCAGAAAAATGGATCTCTACATAATTATCAACAACCAGGCAAGTAGTTCTTGACAGAAAAGCACATTTAACCCTAAAAGTGAGTCAACCTTCCAACTTAGACTGCAGAATTCAGTACCAGTCATCAAGCCAATGTCTTCCAGCAATAACAATGTTAAGATCAAAGGCCTGGCCAATTTGCTCACTGGATAGAGCATTGGCCCAGCATGCGGATGTCCTGGTTTTGATCCTCAGTCTGGGAACACAAGAGTAGCAACCATCTGCTTCTCTTCCCTCCCTCTTCCCCTTCTCTTCCTCTTCTACTCTTGCAGCCAGTGGCTCGATTGGTTCCAGTGTTGGCCCTGGGCACTGAGGCTTTAGCCTTAGGCACTGAGGATAGCTCATTTGATTCTAGCATGGCCACAGGAGGTAGTTGCCAGGTGGATCCCAGTCAGGGTGCATGCGGGAATCTACCTCACTATCTCCCCTTCTCTCACTTAAAAAAAAAAGTTAAGATCCAGTCTTTAGCCAGCACTCTTTTACATATATATGTCTCATTTATTGTCAACACAACTTTACTATATCAATGTTATTCATATTTTTGAGATAAGGAAGCTGGAACTCAGGAGAACTTAATAACAAGATCAGTGACACACAGGTGTCTTTGGCCACAAAACTCCTTTGCTTCTACCATATCAAGGCATTTGCATTCTTCCAATATAGCCCTGGCACTATTTTTGGATGCACTGGAATAGCATGGCTGGGAAGCAGGTAAGAGTATAACATCTTATTATTTCTTCCAACTTAACCTGTTTTAGATATTGAGTTTTCATAAAAGATTTCCTTGAAGATAAGAAAAGTAGGAACACAAAACACTACACCATTTGTCCTCCTATTTCAGACTTTACTTAGGGAAAAATAAGAGCTAAGAAAGAAATAGATTGCTCACAAAAGTTAGGTGATCAGGGAACGTCCAGGCACTCAGTAATATCAACCTTTTGTATAGTGTACAGTATTTTCACCAATGAAATAAAAGTTGGTTTTGCATCTCATTTGCATAATCAAACAACTTTCTTTGACTTGTCATTTGCTTTTCTGATGTTCTTGTTTAATTTAAAAAAATCAAATGCTTCTTTTTTTTATTGCTTCATATTCATTTTGAAATATCCCCTAATTTTTGTGAACAGTATATATGACTGCTGAGGTAGGTATTGTCTAAGAATAAAATTTATGTGGGATTCTGTAGCACATTAATTGATTACCAAGTTAATTTACTAGTTGATGATCCCATAAACTCCTGTGTGGTCCAAATTTTGTCTTATAGGCCAAATTATTAATTAATGAAAATTAGAATGATTTAGTTTTAGACTCTTTTAATATCTTTTCTGTTTGGAAGAAAACAACAAATTTCGCCTGTTCTTATGTTTTAGAAAGGATAAGCTATTGATAATTAGGACTAATAAACTTAACAATGTCACTAATTAACTAAGTGACCTTGGGCAATACACGTTACCTTCTGGGCTAAAACATGGCAGTTTTTGAAAATGCCATCTATTTCTAACATTTTCTGATTTCTCAGTAAAATAGGGAACATTGAAAAAATACAGGATGTCAGAACCCATCCTAGTATCTATTTCATTGACACTTTGGTCCCTTTAAGAATGGATGATGTAATGACAAGATATGTGGTTTCAAAACTTAGTGGTCCTTAGTGGCTCCTCATTAGTCAAAATTTTCTTCTGGCTTCTTGTTGAACTCACTTAGCCTTGTTTTTCAAAGATAACATATAGGTGCCTCTTGTTCTTTTTTCTTCTTTCTTCTGTTTCCCTCCTTTCCCTTCCCTTCCCTTCCCTTCCCTTCCCTTCCCTTCCCTTCCCTTCCCTTCCCTTCCTTTCTTTTCTCTTCAATTCCTTTCCCTTCCCTTCCCTTCCCTTCCCTTCCCTTCCCTTCCCTTCCCTTCCCTTCCCTTCCCTTCTTTTCCTTTCCTATTTCTCCTTTTTCTTTTCCTTCTTTCCTTCATTTTACTCATTCTCTCTCTGTGACTTATGTGTGACCACCTGGTAGAACTCTGATATCCTGAGGTTGGTATACTTCAGGAATTACCTCCTTTCTCCTGATTTACCAACCTCAGATGTTACTATCAGGGACTTTCCTTAGCAGCTATACCTAGCTTCCTCTTCAGAAAGGTATTCCCAGATAAACAACAAAATCAAAAGCAGCTTACCTTGGTCATCTAGCTCCTTCTACTAGCTCAAAAATCAAGTATGTAATACAGGACTGTCTACCAGGCTCCACTGCCTCTCTACTGCCTCTATGTTATGGTGAACCGGTCTTTTTATATATATTTTTAGGAGAATTAACCTTGCAGCTGCTACAGACACAGATAAAGTAGACATAAATACAAAGGGTCCTGTTCACCAGGACAGCCGTCTTTATAACAGATTGCTTATGACTTGAAGGTTGAAAATAACTAGAGAATTACTGAATGAGTTATAGCTTAAGCAAGGAGTATATCAGCACTTGATTCAAGAAATAAGAAAAAGTGACTTAGGAGAAAGAGAAAGCCTGAATCATAAAGTCTCATCTTTTTTTCAGGGAAGCAGAAATTTTAAAAATACTAGAAACTTGGAGGAACATTTATAGTGACTAATAGTCTTAAAACTGCACTAAGAGTCAGTAATCATTTTAACACAATTACTATGACGGTCTACTGGTGCTCGCAGGGTCTTTCAAGATGGTCAGAGAGCGTGACATTCACTCAGTCACCTGATACCACTGTCACTACTCGAACAAAACTGTTTACCACCTTGACTCTTCTTCTTCAAGTATTCATGAGGCAAAATGGGCACATGTCCCAGTCAATTGACAGTCTTTCTTTGGTGTTTGGTTACCTCTACTCTTAATACTTGGTCAAAATCAGGAATATTTCCCTCTGTACACATCACAGAGCTTACCTTGCTTCATCAACTGCTTTCATGTCCATCATTTTGTATGGTTATTACAGTATATATATTTGGTTTCTGAAACAATACACTTCACATTGGTAAAATTTGGAGACATCTCCATAAGGCTTTTTTAGAGTATGGCAAGCAGGAAACTGACCTAGATTGTTACTCAAATGATATGCTTGAAGCAGTGCTTCTATTACTTACCATTATTCTCATCTTATTGTGTTTTTCTTACCTGTCAAAAAGGGTTTATAAATGATAATAAAACTTGAATTTTGATCTATACCAAATCAAGAATACAATCTGAAAAGTTAATCCAAGCTGACCACTTAGTTAAGCATGTCTAGTGCCAGCACAAAACAAAAATCCAGATTAGATGATGTATCATTCTTGAAGTAGAATGCATCTTCCAAGTTCAATTAAACAGAAGTATCTTTCCCTGTAGAAGAGACACTTTTGTGAAAGACCCATGCCTTACCGATAGGAGTCTTGGTCTTCTTTAGGATTCCAGGCTGTCAATCTGTAGTCAAGAAATCCAAGGTTCTGCATCCTACAGTAAACAGAAAAAAAAAAAAAAGAGATCAGGATAGCTATACAGGCAGTAAGAAAAAACACTGCCTACAAATTACTAAATAAAGCAAAAAATAAATTGGGATTAGATTCACAATCTCTATTTACCTAAGCATTCCAGGCCTTTGACAAAAAAGATTTCTCCACACAAAACCATGAGTGAGGCAACAGCACTTAGAACATCCCAAAGTGTGATTAGCAGACTGTGGAATCGCTTTCAAGAGGCTGGCACGGTATGAAGAAGACGAGGGCAGGGTCTCCCATTTGCCACAACAGCAAGAGATGACCGCTAGTCGACCTTATTGGCCAGAGGAACAGGTGCAGCAATGCAACAGAGCTGCAAGGACAGTTTCTTGATGCCATAGGATGACATATGTACCCAGACCATACAAAATCAACTCCATCCTGTTGAACTGTGTGCCTGGTGATCATTGGTATGAATTTCGTTATCTGCTTAACACCGTAGAACTCATAGAAAGTGGGCTGATGAGCACCGTCATTGGACTCATGATGAGTGGTCAACTGTCCTCTTCTCTGATGAGTGACAGTTCAGTCTGCAGCCTGACAATCATTGTGTCTTGATTTGGCGTGAACAAGGAACATGGGAGAATTTACGTTTCATGTGAGAAAGGGACTCCTTTAGTGGTGGTGGAATAATGGTGTGGGCTAGCATCAGCATTGGTGGTCATACCGACCTCCACGTCATCAGAAACGGATCACTGACTGCTGTCAGACATCAAGATGAGGTCCTGCACCCTATAGTGGTACCCTAAACTGGAGCAGTTGGAAACAATTTTTTTTCATGGACGATAATGCAAGGCCTGACCATGTGCATCTCATCAACATGCTTCAGGAGGTAGGAATTGAATGCATGGACTGGCCTTCACACTCTCCAGACCTGAATCCTGTTGAACATGCTTGGGATGCACTGGGAAGACAGTTGTAAACCGTCCAATGCCTCCCACAGCACTTAGAGCTGGAAGTTGCCCTGTAGCAAGAGTGGCAGAGGATCCCACAAGAACTGCTGGACAATCTGATCCAGTCCATGCCCCATCACTGTCAGTGTGGTTTGGCAGTCTTGGGTGACCATACACCCTACTGAACAGTCAATGTGTGTCACTCTCGTCCAGTCTGACATGCTTCTATTCATCCCTACCAATATGTTACTTGCTACTCAATTATTATAATTGAGTTTGCATCTCATTTGTATAATCAAACAACTTTCTTTGACTTGTTTGCTTTTCTGATGTTCTTGTTTAATAAAAAAAATCAAAAGTTTCTTTTTTTTATCACTTCATATTTATTTTGAAATATCCCCTAATTTTTGTGAGCAGTAACAAGGTAACAAGGCTGTGTTAGGCAAAACAAGGCACACAATGATGTTATTTTCTTCTCAATAATTTTAATGAATTTAAGGGAAAAGTCTTATATTGGTTAAAGTGTGTCTCTAATCCTTGCTAATGTTTTAACTAATTGAGGTCTTGGAAGACCAACCATAAGATTTAGCTACAATTTATTAATCAGGTATGTTTCCATTTATTTATACTTATATATCTTATATTTATCACAAGCTATAGGAGTTTTCATTTACCTACTTAGAAAGCAAGTATTCCCCTTTAAAATAGTTTTAACTTTAGAATGTGTCACTTTAAAGAAAGTCTTAAGTAAATGATGGTTCTTTTGATATACCAATGTAGAAAAATCATGAAGGTAATAATAGACTATATTTGTATAATTCTATTTATATAAATAAGAGAAGTAAGTATACATGGGAGTTTGGAAACTACATTAAGTCAGCCAAGTATTTTTACATGAACGTTATCGCCAATGTCTAGCACAATACTTGGTTTAACAGTACTTTATGAATACTTGTGAATGTATAACTGAAGGGGCTTAACTGTCTTAAGAAAATTTTTCAGGAAGAATAATAGCAGAACACTAAAGACCATTTTGATGTATCTACATCCTTTATTCTTGAAAAAAAAAACACACCTTACAGCAATAGTTTCCAAAGTCTCTGGGTACAGACAGTGGCATTGGAAGGCTGGGGATCTTCCTGAGGTTTAGACAGTAAGAGAGGCTTTGCTGTAGGGAATTTAAGAACAATTGTATATATGCTAAAAGTTGATCTTCTTTTTATCATCACCACATATAGATAATTCTCAACTTCGTCAATGATAAAATACACTCCACTAGGCAGATAGCTTCCACTGTCCTCAACCTGGTACGTCATGGGTTCCGAAAAGATGCACTAGCTACCTAAACTAAGTAAGAAGTTACACTGATAAGAACTTTGACAGTCATAGACTTTCTGTACCCAGAAATCTCAAGACTTCAAAAGTTAATGGAAAAGAAATTCTAGGGGAACTTGTCTACTGAGAACATTCTGAAGGATAACAGATGGGGTGGAGTAGGAGGGGTTTGTTCTGGGAATCATCCTGAAGAGATTTCCATTGTGCCAGTCACTGGATACACTGAAAATGAATAAAGCCCAGAGGCACGACTGCTTCCTCTGGCTGAGTGTCTACCAGCCATGGGATAATTTCATGTGTGCCATTGAAATCGTGGGTATTGGATATTGGTAACTGGTCTGTGCTTTCTTGATATCATTGCTTTAGAAGATAACCGAAGAAAAGTTTTGCTTTAATGCCTGCAGTCTATCAACTGAGAATAATAGAAAATAAGTGCTTGTGATCAGTATGTGGACTTAGGAAAAGTTTTGGAGCAGCTGCTCTTGATAAACTCCCTCTTTGCACTGAAAGTGTAGCTCATAACCCAGCTCACTTCGCATCTAGTGTAACCCCCTCCAGGGTCATCATCTTGGCTGACAGTAGATCTTGCTGACTTGCCTACTTTTAAGATACCAAAGATCATTCATTTAAACTATGACCTTGGATCTGAGGATTTTTGCTTCTCACAGCCCGTTTCCTGGCTGAAGTAGTACTCAGAGTTTGCGCCACTGTCTCCACACCATCTGATTCCCTGTTCAATCACAATAATTGAAGCAGTCTCTACACTAATGCTGACAACTCAAGCCAAATTTGCTGTCACGAGCGAACTCCAATAACACTGGAGAACAAATTTTTTTTCATTTTCTGTTGTATGAGGTTTTAGAACTGTTTCTATATATTTCTGCATCATTGATTCCAAATCTGAAATCCATTTTTTGGTGCATGCTCTAGTTTTTATGCAATTTTAATTTCTTTTTGTAACAGTTAATGGCATGCATTGGTTTTTAAATTGGAGTTAAAGGGCAAGGACTCTTGGATTGAACATAACAACAAGGCAATTAATGTTTTACAAGCATCACTTTTATATAATTGTAGTTGTTTTTAAATTATTATTAAAAAATTATTATCTGATAAAAAACACCCTTTTAGGCCCTGGGTGGTTGGCTCAGTGGTAGAGCGTCGGCCTGGCGTGCAGAAGTCCCGGGTTCAATTCCCGGCCAGGGCACACAGGAGAAGCACCCATCTGCTTCTCCACCCCTCCCCCTCTCCTTCCTCTCTGTCTCTCTCTTCCCCTCCCGCAGCCAAGGCTCCACTGGAGCAAAGATGGCCCGGGCGCTGGGGATGGCTCCTCGGCCTCTGCCCCAAGCGCTAGAGTGGCTCTGGTTGCAACGGAGCGAGGCCCCCGAGGGGCAGAGCATCGCCCCCTGGTGGGCAGAGAGTCGCCCCCTGGTGGGCGTGCCGGGTGGATCCCAGTCAGGCACATGTCTCTCCCCGTTTCCGGCTTCAGAAAAATACAGAAAACAAAAACAAAAACAAAAACAAAAAACCACCCTTTTATTTTGTTTTAAGATTGAATCATGGCTTCTTCGAGTAGGTGTAAATGTAAGAATAGTCCTGACACCTTCTGTTGTATACGTGGCTGTTACACACTTCAACATCAAAGGAGCAATATTTCATCATTTGTGACACGTGCATATATTGCTTATTTTCAAGTTCCCCTTGGCGATTAAGATAAGAACTGGGCTCCTAATATTATGTGTCATAATTGTGAGGAAATGCTTTGTGACTTGACAAAAGGAAAATGCAAAGGAATGCCTTTTGGTATTCCCATGGTTTGGCGTGAACCTAAGGACCACAGCAGTGACTGTTATTTCTGTCTGATCCATACAAAGGCCATCAGCAAGAAAAAAATGGCACATAATCGCATATCCTAATATTCCTTTAGCAATACAACATATCCCACACTCTGAGACGCTCCTGGTTCCAGTTTTCAATGGTTTTATTTCTTCTAAGAACGAAGAAAGTGAACATGGTGATTAAGTGTATTTTGATAAGATGCATGAAGAAATGGTTGTAGAATCTGAAGGGTCTTCTTCTGATGCCAAGCAGTCATTAACCCTCAGTAGTTTACCCAACCCAAATTGAATGACTTAGTAAGAGATTTGGGCCTATGAAAGAAAACAGCTGAGTTATTAGCCTCCAGGCTTCAAGAAAAGAATGTATCTTACCAGTCAGCTAAAGTATCCCATTTCAGGAAGTGTGAACAAATTTTTGTGGACTTTTTTTCCAAATACAAACACTTTGTTTACTATCATGATATCAGTAGTCTTCTCAGCCAGCTAGGTGTTGCCACTTACAGTCCAACCGAATGGTGGCTATTTCTTAACAATTCTAAACAGAGTCTAAAATGTGTTCGCCTACACAATGGTAATGTTTATGCAGCGGTTCCAATTGGTTATTCAACTCATCTGCGAGAAGATTATAATGCCATAAAAATTGTCCTCGACTTTCTGAAGTATGAGGAGCATAACTGGATCATTTGTGTGGATCTTAAAATGGTAAATTTCCTGCTAAGACAACAGAGAGGTTTCACGAAGTATCCTTGCTTTCTGTGTTTGTGGGACAGCTCAGATCAGGAGAAACACTGGACACAGAAGGAGTGGCCAAAATGTGAAGCTCTGGAAGTAGGGATGCAAAATATTATGAATGAACCTGTAGTTAATTGAGACAGGATCATTTCCCCCCATTTCACATCAAACTTGGCTTAATGAAGCAGTTTGTTCAGGCTTTAAATAGAGAAAGTGAATGCTTTCAACATATTATTTCTGCTTTTCCTGCCTTGTCTTTTAAGAAGATAAAAGCAGGTGTATTCATTTGATGGATCTCAAATTTGAACCCTCATACATGACGAAGAATTTGCCAGGAAGATGAATAAGGAGGAGAAAGTAGCATGCAATCTTTTGTGGCAGTTACAAAGAACTTCCTTGGCAACAAAAAAAGCATAAAACTATGAACTTATGGTTCAAAGAATGCTGTTGGCTTTCCACGACATTGAATGTAACATGAGCATTAAGATTCACTTCCTGAACAGTCACCTTGATAAGTTTCCCGAAAATCTTAGAGCTGTTAGTGATGAGTAGACTACTGCTGGAGCATCAAACGAGATTGTCCTCAACAAGTACACAAACACAAGAGCTAGGAACGCAATTTTTTGCCTGAATGGAATTTAAATAAATTTTGTGCAAATTTTATGATTAAAATAAGTGTTTTAATATGTTCTATTTCAAAATTGTAGACAAATTCTGATACAATCATATCTTTTAGTGTATTAGTGTATTTACTGCATTATATAAATTATTATATTTTCACAAAGATGATGCCCAAGAAGACATTCTACTTCATTATGTTAAACTAAATGTTGAAAATTTTACAATAAGATGAAAACCTAAAATCTTGAATTGCAGAAAAACTGTAGCTTATAGAGAAAAACTAATGTCAGATTTGAGATCAGCACACTCGAATTAGGTAAAAACAAGTGTTTTTGTGGATGCAACAAATATTTTGTTCCCCAGTGTAATGGACATCACTCGCGGTGCTGACTGATTTTTCAACCATAAATAAACATAGATATGAAAAAGAAAATGTATACGGGGTGGGCCTAAGTAAGTTTACAATTGATCTTATAAAAGTAATACAAATAAAAAAATGCAATCATAAATAAATAAACAGAATACAAGAATAAACTGTTTTGTGTATTCACAAATGTAAACCTACTTTTGCCCACCCCTGTATGTATACATTCATACACACGCACACATACAGGTATAGCTACATATATATACATATGCAGTACCACATATAATCTAAATTAGAAAGAAGGTTGAAGTCACTGATTTCCTTGACTGTACTCTATATACAACAAGAAGATATCAGGTCTAGCACAGTGACAAACAGTGGCCTGAGCCCATTATCTATATAACATGTAGGAGCCAAGCACTGTTACACAACTGTCTCACCTGAACCTTGGAACATCACTGTCAATGATACAACTGCCTGTAGAAGCAAACAAACTTTTTCCAGATCACATAGCTCATAGAGAAAGGGATTCAAACTCATCTTCTCTCTGCCTGCTGCTCTGCCAGGAACATCTATTAAGTGGCACCAGTGCTGCCAGGTTAGGCCCTACAGACACTCATAATGTTAAAGAATTACATAAGTTTGGTTTTTTTCTTAGTATGCTGTCAGGGAAAGAAAAGAGACGACATCCCGATCAAAATGCCATAATATGATGGAGATACAGAAACCATCCCAGTCTAATTTCCCAGATATCTAGATCAACTCTTACAAGTTTTTTTCCCCCTAATTCAATAGTCTTTTTAAAATTCTTCCATCCTTTCCTCTACTTCTAAATATATCATACTATACATATTTAGCTAACATTGTCAAGTTATTTTCCCCCCACAAAATTTTCTAGCCTTTTTGTATTTTCAGCCTTCAAATGTTTGATGAGAACACACTGGGTATAAGGCTTTATGTCAATCCCCCCTTCTCTAGGTTGCACTTCCTTGAAAGTATCAGCAGAAATACAATATGTTTATATCATCATTATTTTAATTCACTTGGTCCCAACCAGACTTGGAGTGTGTCAATCCAGAATAATTTCAGGGTTAAGAGATGATTATTAGTCCATGAAACACAAGTTACAATAAATGCTTCAAACTTGGCACACCACTGCTGAAATGATCCCAACTTTGAATCAGGGAGGGCACAAGGCTTTTATGTTGATGTGAAAATGTTACAATTTTCTAAGTCCTTAGGTTCTCATTTATAAAACAAGTATCAAAATTCTTATCTTTATTTTTTTTCTCTGTGCAAATATAAACATTTCCACATCTAAAAAGCATTTTAAAAAAGAATGTTAAAAAAAGCATGTTTTCCCCTGGAGAAAACCGCTAGGTAAATATTATTATAGAATTGGCAAGCTCCTTCCTTTGGTTTACAACATGAAGTCAGGGACCTTTCGCCTTCATAGGTTATGAAAGAGTTTAAGCACAACTGGAATGTTGCAAAGCAACTCTCTAGGAGATGAGAATTTTAAATGGCATGTGGACAATTATTTACGCATATGAATGTTCAAAGGCCTATGTTTAGGGGGTTATTATTAATAACCAGATAATTAACAGTGGTCAAGGTTGAAATTAGAAGCCAAGTTTAAGTGACTGTAATTTTATGAGAGACATTTCCATTTTTCTTGTATAATAAAAATCCAGATACTCACTCGTGAAAGCATTTTTACTAACTGGTTAATGTACGTAAAGCACTGTAGGTACAGAGAGAAGGAGGTCTTGTATTTATTGAGCACCTGCCATATTCTAGGTGCTGTGCAAGGTACTTTTACTGCATGCTTGTGAGTTGTGGTGGTGGGGTGCAGATGAGAAGAGAAATTTTAAGAGAAAGAGAGAAATGGAAAATTCTAGCTTGAGTCTCAGCTCTAGGTATCACTGAAATTCATACGTATTTGGCAAAATTGTGAACTTTCTATTTGCCCGAGAAACTTAAGAACCTCTTAAGAAAGTACCACTTCACATAAACCCACAGGGATCATGACAGAGCCTCATTTACCAGCAGGGTAGGGCACACTATGGAAATGTAATCTTGATTTATGTTCTGACCAAATTGTGCATGAACTCATATATTTGGTACTCTTCAACTAAAGAAGTATTTAAATTAAATAGGAGAGAGAGAGAAGGGAGGTGTTCTATTTTAGCAAGAGGGCAGGGTGGTTTGTGCACATGGAAGATTACAAAGAATACAACACAACATCAGCACCTTAAGAGCTTGAGTAAACCAGCCACGTCACAGTGATGGCAGCACACAGCCTACCGTGGCAGCATGCCAGCAGCTCCTCAGACCAATAAGCTCAGAGTAGAAAACACCAGACCTTGCTGTAGAATACCCTGCTGGCAGATCTGGGGGCATCAGGAAACTTGATCCTTCGCATGCACCTGGACGCTGTCATCGTGGTTTGGCAAGAAGCACAGAAGACAAGTGTCATCACCAAAGGCATATAATAAAGCAGAATATGGAGGGAAAGGCTGATGTCATATGCCGTTTGAATGAATTTCTTAATGAGTACATATGAGACATGTCTAGGGCCTGGATGCTTCAGGGGCTGAATTTATTATAAAAGCAGTGAGTGATCTATCCAGAGAAATACTTTTAACCATTTCTGTGACCCTAAAATCTTTGTTTTAAATGGAAAATATATATAACAGCCATGACAATGAAAGGTCATTGTCTTCATCTTACTGATGACGATCTATATCTCGAAAAATTGAAATCTCTTGTTAGGGTCACTGTATAGGTTGAACGGTGGCCCCTAAAATATACACTCATGCCCTGACCCCTGGAACCTGTGAATATTACTGTATAGCGTGAAAGCTGTGGTTAAGTTAAGGGTCTGGAAAGGAGGAGTTTATTCTGGATTATTCAGGTGGGCCCTATATGTACTCACATGTCTCCTTATAAGAGAGAGGTGAAGGGGTTTGGGACAGACACACAGATGAAAAGACATACAGAAGAGGAAGAGCAATGTGACCACAGAGCTCATGATTAGATTGATTTGGCTACAAGCCTGAAATCACCAGAAGCTGGAAGAAATGAGAGACAGATTCCCCCTGAAGCTTTCAGAGGAGTGAGGCTTTGCCCAAACCTTGTTTTCAGACTTTTGTGTGTGTGTGTGTGTGTGGCAGAGAGAGTCAGAGAGAGAGACAGATAGGGACAGACAGACAGGAAGGGAGAGATGAGAAACATTAATTCTTCGTTGTGGTTCCTTAGTTGTTTATTGATTGATTTCTCATATGTGCCTTGACCGTGGGCCTTCAGCAGACCGAGTAACCCCTTGCTCGAGCCAGCGACCTTGGGTCCAAGCTGGTGAGCCTTGCTCAAACCAGATGAGCCCGCACTCAAGCTGGCGACTTCGGGGTCTTGAACTGGGTCCTTTGTGTCCCAGTCCGATGCTCTATCCACTGCGCCACCACCACCTGGTCAGGCTGTTTTCAGACTTCTGTCTCTGACTATAAATTTCTGTTTTAAGCTTCCCAGTCCGTGATCATTTGTTTCAGCAGCCATCGGAAACTAACACAGTCACACGGTTCACTAGTGAGAGGAGAAGACATGTTTCAGATTTAAGTTTGTCTGACTTTAAAAACCTGTCTCTTTGAGCCCCTCTGGGATGGCTCTGGGATGCCATCAATACATGCTGTGGCCATACAGCTCTTGGGCTTTGAAAGATACCTACATTTTACTTTGGTTAACATCCCTTTCTATTTAAAAATGTACTAACAACTATTGGATTTGCTAAGATTTAAATAAGATGTACATGCAGTAAGGGCTTTAGGAGATGACTCAAGAGAACTTTTTCTGAGCAGAGATGGTTAGGAAGGAGTTTATAAAGAAGAAGATTTTGAATTGTGAGGGAAGAGATGCATGTAATTGGATAATTGTGAAGCACCAGGTATAACATTTTGAAACCTGGGAAGAACAGCTTGAGCAATATATCAAGGGGGAAATTACAAGCCCCATGCAGAGTACACTGTGTAACCCAGTTTGCAATGGAAAATCTCATACAAAAATGAAAAACTAATTAGATTTAGTTCCTGGTTGTTTCTGTTATTGCTATGGTGGGTTGTTACTATTTCTTCTGGAATCTGAGCTATTCTTATTTACTTACTGAAGATCCTTTTCTTAAAAAAAAAAAAAGTCCTCCCCACATCCAAATTTACTAATGAATTGGTCTTGTAGCTCCATCTCTTTGTGGTCAGGCATTTTCTTTCTGTCCACATGTCTCTTTCAATGCCACCCGTTTTGCTAAGGGATTATATGAATTACAAGCCAGATCAGCAACATACAAGGCCAAGTTCTTGAAGGACAGGTTTTAGCTTTACTTTTACCCTTTCCTCTCTCCACTAAAGGTGAATTAAGTAATCTTTATAAGAGATAAAATTACCTGCATTCTTGTCTAATTTTAGTAATATAAAAGAGAAGAGCTCTTATCTACTCATTGTGAATGAGTAATTGCAATTTGTTATGGATCACAGACACAGGATAAAAACAATCACAACAAGCTACCACAACCAATGTAGTTTTCATTTTATCTGAGGACCCAAAGAATTTGGTAGTCTTAATTCTAGTTCATTACAGCCAAGGATCTAATCTCCGATGGCAGAGAAGCAAGAAGTATATTTATGTCTAGGATAGCAACAGTGCAGCTCCAGATCAATACTCAGAGCCACTGTTGGAAGAGATTCAGTATTCACAAAATGTCTTTATATTCCCCACTTGAAAACAGTGGCTGAAGTGGGGCTAGGGGTGGTGATAGTGCAACATTCATCCTCTAGAATCACTGGTCAAGCAACCTCTGTATTGTTTTCTTGCTATGGAAGGCACAATGTTGGGGTCTGCAATGAATAAAAAAGGTTTAAAGTGTCATCTCTGCCTTAAAAATCTAATTGGAAGATGAGACATACTGTTTGAAACTTTAAACAATAGCCCCAAGTCATAAAAAAAAAAAAAAAAAAGAACCCCAAGTAAGAGTATAAGACAATGAAAATGGCACAAGACAAAACATTTAATTATCAATAATTGCAACAGAATGTCAGAGAAATGAAGAGAATACATCATATTGAACTGGTCTGGAAAAACTTCATGACAGTACCAAGATTTGAAATGAATCATGCTGGATGGATGTAAAAGACCAAAAAGGGAAAAAAAATCATTATCTAGGAATCACTAACTGGTGCCTTTCAATCCACTCTGGTACTGCACAAGGACTCTCTTGCTCCTATGGCAGGATCAAATTGGCGCATATAGACTTGAGCAAATAAACATCTATAACCTTTTTTTTCTAACATGACATAAATGTGAGCATGCAAACAGAAACACATACATCTCTCACATATTTTACAATTTTGTTCTGCCTGTGGAAGTTCTAATCTTATGGTTTTACCCTTTTGGGATTATTTTGTGTGACTAAGGCTGCAAGGACCTTACATTAACATGCAAGGACCAGATTTTCCATTCCAAATAGAATGACTCATCCAAGGACAGAAAGTAATTAAATTTCCAAGAAGCCTTTTGCTAACATTCTGTACATCTCACTCTATCAATGAAATTTACTTAGAGGAGTTACAATAATAATAATAATTATTATTATTGTTACTAGTATGCCATCCATAATATTGCCATATAATTATCAAATTTGACAGACAAACTCAGGTTCTTGTTCTACCATATTCAATTTAACCACACATTCAACAAATATTATAGAATGCCCGCTTTACACTAAGTGGTGTTTCAGGCACTGCAGATATACTGGCGAGGGGTGGGGAGGTACAAGGTCTGTGTGTTCAAAGAGTTTATATTTATGTGTGTGTATGTGCACATGTGTGTGCACGTTTGTGTGTGCAGGGAGAAACAGACAATAAACAAGTAGTCCAATGAATACGGGTAATTCAGATTGTGAGGTATCCGCTATGTGGAAATAATTATGGTGTGATGAGATGGTGAGTGACTACAGAGAGGAGTAATGGGAGTGCAGTAATTTGAGATGGTGTGGTCACCAGAGGCCTCTCTGAGATCATCACAGTCTAGCTAAGAATTGAATGAAGGCAGGGATGTGAAGACCAAGGGGAGAATGGTTCAGGCCGACAGAAGAGCAGTTACAAAAGCCCACGGATGAAAAGAAGTTTGTTCATTGTGTAGGAAGGCCAGTAGGGCTGGAGCAGAATGAGACAAGAGTGGCTGGAAAGAGGCAGGAAGAGAAAATAGACAGGATTTAGACCAGAGGGGGTCCTGTGGGCCATGGTAAAGACCAGCATGCTTTCTCAGGGCAAATATTAATAGTAATTTCATAAGATCAAGGCAAATTTGGTTGAATCAGTTTCTAGATCATTGTGTTTCCTACACTATGTTGAGATAATTATTGGTATCAATCATTTTAAAGAGTTATTTGCAACATTTACTAAAAACATAATTTTAACCTAAATTGGGATTTGCTTTGTACACAGTTTGGTAATCCTATTTCGGTTTAAATAAAAATTAAGGAAACGCTAAAATACATTGCAATGCTCCCCATTCCCGTTCACAATATTATTTACAAAAATGTTTGGAAAACAAAGGGAAAAAGAGCACACAATCACATAACA
The DNA here is from genome assembly GCF_036850995.1 of Saccopteryx leptura. NCBI lineage: Eukaryota > Metazoa > Chordata > Mammalia > Chiroptera > Emballonuridae > Saccopteryx > Saccopteryx leptura. Next base: position 72,563,609 of record NC_089508.1, read on the forward strand.
TTAACAAATTCCCTATTTTCAGTGTCTTTGCTCCTTCTTACATTCTGGTCTGAAGCATAGAAAACCATGATGTAGTTCTAATCATTGAAGATATACGATTTTCCTTCAGTGCTTTCAAAGCACATTAAGAGCAGGGTACTTATTATTTTCTAAGTCTTGGTCATTGGCAAGAATATTTCTCAGCGATTCTAAATAAGCCTGGCTAACTGGGCTTCATTGATCACTGCTTACAACAATTTTCCCCTCTCGTTGACTCAAATCTTCACTTCTTATCAAAATTGTCCTTTCAGGGTAAAAAAGGACTTGAGACAGAAGTAATTTCTGATAAGCAGTAATGAGTCTGGCTCCTTCCTACTAGGCTCCCTGGGTATAAAAATTAGATTCTAAGTAATTTCTAGATAATTTCTGAGAATTCTCAGGAGGAAAATTTCTCCTCTTCATTGAGTGGCATGTGGTTGCAAATGAGAAAGACACAGCTTTGGGGAAGCTTAATTAGAAGACTTTAACCTCACCGAACTATGTCTCACCAAACCTAGAAAACAGACATTTTCTTAGTCTCTGTAAAATTTTAAAACTCTCTGACTTGCGGATTTGAATAGGGATCGAGAGAGCTTAAAAGGTCAATAGAAGAGTTAGTGGAATTGATTTTTAGGTATGGATTTTATGTCATAAATTCATGTGTTATTTAGGAAATTGGAAGTAAAAGGACCAAATACAGTATATTCTTCACTACTGCACATTTTCCCTTAGCTAGTTATCTCTGGTATTGCCATGGAGATGAAATGCTTTTTAACAGAATTTAATATAGTTTTCACCAGAAATTGTTTTTATGATCTAGTATTGGTTTAAGTGGAAGGCTGTAGGGAAGAAAAGGAAGAAAATAAAATCTATCATTTGTTTAGCAGGTTTTTTTTTTACAAGTTTTAAAATTTAAGTATTTTTCCCCTGCAGCTATCACAGGTATCTTAAATTTAGTACAGTCAGTACAGAATTCTTGATCCTCATGCTCATTATCCCATCTGTTAATATGTGGTCTTTCCCAGTTTAGTAAATTACCATGTACTCTCTGTCAAATCAAGCTAGATACTTCTTGATTCTCCAGTCTCAGACCATCTTTCAACTGCATCTATATCCAATCCATCTCAACTCCTACTGACTCAATCTACCAAATATATCATAAGGCTGCAATCAAAGAGTTTTCCATCAAAGCTGTGTTTTCATCTGGAGCTTTAATTGGAAAGAATTTGATTCCAAGCTTATTTAGATTGTTGGTACAGTTCATTCCCCTGAAGGTGTTTGTCAGAAGGGCCTGGTTATTTGCTGGCTATAGGCTAAAGCAAGGGTTGGGAACCTATAGCTCGTGAGCCAGATGTGGCTCTTTTGATGGCTGCATCTGGCTCACAGACGAATCTTTAATAAAAAAATAATAACGTTGCCTGACCTGTGGTGGCACAGTGGATAAAGTGTTGACCTGGAAATGCTGAGGTCACCGGTTCAAATCCCTGGGCTTGCCTGGTCAAGGCACATATGGGAGTTGATGCTTCCAGCTCCTCCCCCCTTCTCTATGTCTCTCTCTCCTCTCTCTCCCTCTCTGTCTCTCTCTCTCCCTCTCTCCTCTCTAAAAATGAATAAATAAAATAAAATAAATTAAAAAAAAAAAGTTAAAAAAAAATAATAACGTTAAAAATATAAACATTAAAAATATAAACGTTAAAAACATTCTCATGTATTACAATCCATTCATTTCCTACCACTCATGTTCATGGTTGTGGGTGGCTGGAGCCAATCACAGCTGTCCTGGACAACACTAAATTTTTATTGGATAATGAGTAACGTACACAGGTCATTGTATGGCTGTCATGGAATTACATTTTAAAATATGTAGCGTTCATGGCTCTCTCAGCCAAAAAGGTTCTCGACCCATGGGCTAAAGGCTTAGGTCATAGTGGCTATCCACTCAGGTCATAGTGGCTATCCAAAATTCCTAGAAGTTATCTATATGTTCTTGGCATGTGGGCTTCTCCAACAAAGCTACTTACTCCATTGAGCCTATGACAAGAATTGAATTTCTGACTCAAGTTGGCCATAACTGAGTTTTGCATAAGGTACATAAGGATGGTATTTGCAGCCCATCAACTTTGCCATATAACATAACCTAATTACAGCAGTGACGTCCCGTCACCTTTACTATATTTTAAGTGGTTAGAAACAAGTGACAGGATCCATACACACTCAAAGGGAAGGGATTACACAAAAGTTTGAACACAAGAAGACGAGAATCACTGGGAGTTACTTCAGGGTCTGCCTGTCATATTTTAATGGATATTCTTCATTATAGTTTTTTTATTTTAAAATTGTTTTTGATTCATATCCTTATTATTTCCTTTCTTTTGCTTACGTTGGTTTAAATTGTTTTTTATCTCCCTTGGCTGCTTTGGGTAGAGGATTAGGCCATTAATTTGAGATCATTCTTAATCACTGTTACAGTAGCATTCTACACATTTTTATTTGTTATGTTTTTATTTTCATGTAGTTCAAAATACATCCTGAACTTCCTTTTGATTTTTTTTCTTTAACACATAAGTTAATGAGAAGTATGTTATTCAGTTTCCAAATAGTTGGGGATTTGCTAGATTTCTTTTTGTTATTGAGTTCTAACTTGATTCCATTGTGGGCAGAGAATATGCTTTTATGTTTAAAATCCTTTTTAGATTAAAGTCATGTTTTATGATCAAAATATTGTCTATTTTGGTAAATATTCCATGAGCACTTGAAAACAACATGCATCCTTTTATGATTGGGTAGAATTTTCCATAAATGTTAACTAGGTGAAATTGGTTGATAGTGTAGTCTTTTATACCCTTATTTAATGTATATATATTTTTATTTATTGAGAGAAGGTTGTTGAAATCTGCAACTACAATTGTGGTTTTCTCAAATTCTCCTTTTACGTATATCAAGTTTTGCTTTATGCATCTGGAGCTCTGTTTTTAAGTCCAGAAATGGTATTTAGGACTACATTCACTTGATGGATTGACCTCTTCGTCATTATAAAATGATACTCTTTTTTTCCTGGTCATATTCTTTTTTTCTGCTATCAACATAGCTACTCAGCTTTCTTTCAATTGGTGTTATCATGGCATAATTTTTTATGTCATGTTAGTTTTAATTAATTTATGTTTTTATATTTTAAGTAGGTTTCTTATAGGCAATATGTCTTAGGTATTGCTTTTTTATTAAGTTTGACAAACTATCATTTTTAATATGCCTTTTAAACTATTAAATTTCAGTGTAATTATTGATCATTATATTTAAATCTACCATGCTGTTCTATGTTTTATATATATCCCATGTCTTTTTCATTTACCCTTCTTCCTTTGTTATGGACTGAATGTGTTCAAATTCATATATTGAAGCCTTGACCTACAATGTTATGGCATTTTGAAATGGTGCCTTTGAGAAGTAACTAGAATTACATTAAGTCATGAGGATGAGGTCCTCGTGATGAAGTCTTGTAAGAAGAGGAAAAGAGAAAAATTTCCTTCCCTCTATCCACATGCACATACCAAAAAAAAAAGGCTTGTGAGGACATAGAAAGAATGTGATCATCCTTAAGACAGAAAGAGAGCTCTCAGCAGGAAATAAATGGGCTAGCACATTGATTTTGGAATTCCTGGCCTCGAAATTGTAAGAAATAAATTTTTATTGTTTTTTTCCTGCTTGGTTTTCGACTAACTGAATATATTATAAAATTATTCTATATTATATTCTTTATTGGCTTATTAGTTATACCTCTTTTTATAGTGGCTGCTTTGTATTTACAGTATATACATATTTAAAATGTTATGTAACTTCAAGGGTTATCATGCTACTTTCTATAGCAGGGGTCGGGATCCTTTTTGGCTGAGAGAGCCATGAACACCACATATTTTAAAATGTAATTCTGTGAGAGCCATATAATATGTTTAACAATAAATATAAGTAGCCCTGGCCGGTTGGCTCAGCGGTAGAGCATCGGCCTGGCATGTGGGGGACCTGGGTTCGATTCCCGGCCAGGGCACATAGGAGAAGCGCCCACTTGCTTCTCCACCCCCGCCCCCCTTCCTCTCTGTCTCTCTCTTCCCCTCCCACAGCCAAGGCTCCATTGGAGCAAAGATGGCCCGGGCGCTGGGGATGGCTCCTTGGCCTCTGCCCCAGGCGCTAGAGTGGCTCTGTTCGCGGCAGAGCGACGCCCCAGAGGGGCAGAGCATCGCCCCCTGGTGGGCAGAGCGTCGCCCCTGGTGGGCGAGCCGGGTGAATCCCGGTTGGGCGCATGCGGGAGTCTGTCTGACTGTCTCTCCCCGTTTCCAGCTTCAAGAAAGATTAAAAAAAATAATAAATAAATAAACAATAAATATAAGTAAATGTGTGCATTTTATGTAAGACCAACACTTTTAAAGTACAAGTCAATGAATTCTTTTTAATAATGTTGTTATGCTGTTGCTAACCAATGATAAATAAAATAATTCTTACCATTAATGCAGCTTCTGGTGCTGCATGGTTTTGCTGATGGCTTTGTAATCTGGTTGATACGTGGTGAGGTTAAGCTTCATGCAGGCGTTGAGAATTCCATCTGTTAAATGTGATCATAGGTTGGTCTTAATGTTCTTTAGATGTGAGAAAGACTGCTCACATGCATATGTAGAGCCAAACATTGTCAGTACAGCAATACTCACACACTGCAGTGTGTGCTATGTGACGGGAGGAGCGTTCTAAGTTTTGACAATCAGCTGATCCGTGGGTTGAAGTTTTTTTCATTTCTCCCCACTAGTGTTTGCTCGCCAACTCTGCTTGCTGTCGTGCAAGTCTTTCCAAATCTTCACTCAGTGACTTAAATTTATTGACTCACATGTCTGAGGCCTTCAGGTCAGCAGTTTGTAGCTCAAAATCTGACGGAGACACTGGGGATGTAACTCAGGTTGGCACTGTCCACTGCACATTGTGTGGATGGGTGATGAACTGAAAAAAAAGGTAAGTGTGCTCACGAAATTCTCCAAAGCATGCTTTGAATGATTGCAGGAGATTAGATGTGAAGCTTGCTAGCTGATGGCGATCAAGATGTTGAGCAGGGTCACTTGCTGTGCATGCATCTTTAAACTCTCCCAGTTTTTAAAAGTGACCTGTTTCAATGTCGGTGATGAAGAGTTCCAGCTTGTTTTCTAATGCAAACACTGCTTGTTAAAGGGAGAAGACTGTATTTCCAATGCCTTGCATTTTCACACTGAGCTGGTTCAGATGTTAGGTCATGCCCATGAGATAGAATTTCAGGAGCCACTCAGTGTTAGCTAACTCAGGATGCTCGACATTTTTCATTTCAAGAAAAGTCCAGATTTCGCTCAGACAAGCCGCAAAATGGCTGAGCACCTTCCCTCTTGGCAACCAATGCACATTGCTGTGCAGAAGCAGACCTGGATAATTATTCCCAACTTCATTCAGCAGTGTTTTAAACTGGCAACCATTTATAGCTCAGGCAACAATAAAGTTGACCACCTGAGTGACCAGCGACATCACCTCACCAAGCTGCTCGCCACACATCTGAGCACAAATTACCTCCTGATGTAGATGCAGTAAAAACTTAGAATGGGTCTCTTTTCATGTTCATAAAGAAGCGCTACGAATCCTCTGTTTTTCCCTGCTATGCACAGAGCACCATCAGTACACACCGAAATAAGTTTATCCATCGGTAGATGTTTTTTCTTTAGCGAACTCAGTGAAAGACTTGAATAAATCCTCCCCTCTGTTGTCTCTTTCATAGGCAAAACAGCAAGACTTTCCTCACATAGTGTGTCACTGACAGCATACTTTGCAATTATGCTGAACTGGGATAAATGGCTTATATCTGTTGACTCATCCAAAGCGAGAGAAAAGAGTGGTGCTGCATTTATGTCCTTCACTTGTGTGGCCTCAATTTGATTTGCCATCATGATGGTACGATCGTGAACAGTTCTTGTTGACAGAGGCATGTCTTTTATTCATTTGATTATCTTGTCTTTATCTGAAAAGTCATCAAAAAGTTCATTGGCAACATCAAGCATGAATGTTTTGGCATACTACCCATCTGTGAATGGCTTTCCATTTCTCACAATTGCTAAAGCACCAGCAAAGCTAGCCGAATTACAGTCACCTTGTTGTGTCCAAACATGAAGTTACTGCTGACTAGCTTGCACTCTGCACAGTAGCTCTTGACATGCTTTCTTCCTGCTGTCCCCTGCTGGATATTTTGATGCAAATGCACTATGGCGTGTGTCAACGTGCCACTTTATATTTGTCCGTTTCATCGATGCAATTTTATCATTGCATATTAGACACACTGCAGAATCTGCTCTCTCCACAAAGGCAAATTCCTCTGTCCATTCCTGCTGAAAAGTACGATATTCCTCATCTTTTTTTCTTTTAGTCATCTTCTTCGTCAAAAGGGTTTCTGCAATTCGCTAGCTGACTACTTGATTAAAAGGGGGGAAGTTTACTTCCTAACCTCACAACAATCCATTTATGTTATGCATTATCCAATAAAAATTTGGTGTTGTCCCAGAGGACAACTGTGATTGGCTCTAGCCACCTGCAACCATGAACATGAGCGGTAGTAAATGAATGGATTGTAATACATGAGAATGTTTTATATTTTTAATGTTATTATTTTTTTATTAAAGATTTATCTGTGAGCTAGATGCAGCCATCAGAAGTGCCACATCTGGCTCGGGAGCCATAGGTTCTGACTCCTGTTCTATAGTGTATAAGACAATTGCAATAGTATACATCTATTTCTCCTCTCCTAATCTTTTTCTGTTTTTGTCATGTATTTTAATAATACATATATGCTAAAACCCCTCAATATGTCAGTATTATTGCTTTAAATAATCAATTATATTTTAAAGAGATTTTCAAAATAAGAAAAAGTATTATAACAATATGCTTAATGTTTACCATTTCCAGTACTTTTCATTTCTTTGTGTAGACTTAGATTTCAGTTTCTGTCTGTATGAAAAAGTCTTTATTTTGTATTTTATTTTTGAGAAATAATACTGCTGGGTCTGATGCTAAGCTGAAAATTTTGCTCTTTCAGTATTTAAAGGTGTTGCTCCCTGTTTTCTGGTTTGCATTGTTTAAAATGAAAGTCTGCAGTCATTTTTATCTTTTCATCAGTATAGGCTGTGTTATTTTTTTTCTTTTGGCTACTTAAAAAATTTTTTTACTACTGGTTTTGAAAATTTTGTTTTGAGATGTACCATGATGTAGTTTTCTTTATGTTCTTTTGCCTGAAATTAATTTTTTTGATCTTTGGATTTATATTTTTAATCAAATTTGTAAATTTTTCATTCTTTATTTTTTCAAATATTTTTTCACACCTCTCTGTTTTTTAAGAACTATAATATCAAATACAATAGCTGCTTGAAAATTTTGCATACCTTACAGTTTAAATTTTTTTCAACTTTTACTTCTTCTGTATTTTTTTTGTGGTTATTTTTTACTACCATGTCTTCAAATGTACTAATCTTTTCTTCTGCAGTGTTCAAAATTTTGATAATTACATCTTATGTATTTTTAATATTAGATAGTTATTTTCTTTTTTTAAGGCATTGAATAGATATATTGAAATCTGTATAAACAAACATGCACATTTTAAATGTAGATTCAAGTGAACTCAAGTGCAGACAAAATTTTAAACTCTGTCATGAAGGAGGTTAGTTTACATTAGAAAAAAAGTAAAGGACAGAAACTCAAAGCAGCTTTTAAAATACCAGGATGAGGACCAGCTTTAATAACAAGTTTAACAAAGCCACGATCACCATAGGTCATTTATTTACCCTTTTCAAATGCACTAACACTTTTAAATGCTAACATACACAAATAATTTGGCAAAATGTACACTCACAGAATAAACTTTTATTTACAATATGCAATTTATAATCTATTGTATTTGATTAGTTCAAGTAAAGAATACTATACATTTTGCTTTAATAACGGTGAAACACAAAACAATCTCTTAGGTAGTCATATACTTATTTTTCATCTCTGTGTTTTATTTGGATTTTTCTAAATATTTTCCATGACTCTCCTTAATGTGCTCATTTTCCTTTTACATTTTTGAGTATTTGGAATGTATACATAAAATATTGTTTTAATATTCTTATATGATAATTCTTTCATCTACTTCACTTTTGAGCCTTTTATATTGATTGATATTTTCTCCTAATAATGAGTGTATTTTCCTGGTTATCTGCATGTATGAGTAAATTTTTATTGGATGATTAACATGAGTTTTACATTTTTAGATATTGAGTATTTTTATATCCTTTTAATTTAATATGTTTAAGTATTTTTCTTGAGATTCACATAAATTATTTGGTAAACTTTTCAAGGCTTGCAAATAATTTTTGTTATGGGAGACCGAAGCAGTCTTTAGTTTAGGGATAATTTTTCACTATTACTAAGACAATATAATTTTGAATACTCAACACAAAGCTGTATGTATTACCAGGTTGCTCCACTGTAACTGATGGCAACAAAAATTATTCCAAGCCCTGTGTGATCTCTTGGGACTATTTCACTTGATCTTTCATAGGTTCTTTCTCCAGATACGGTGATTTCATCACATCCTTGTGCTGTACAGAACATAGTAGAAGACTTAAGGAGAACACTTTGCAGCTCTCAACAGCTTATTTTCCATGAAGCTTTCTCTTCTCTGTGCAGCTTTCTCCTCTCCAGGACTCTGCTTTGCAAATTCTAGCCTCTTTGGCTTCCCTGAATTCTCAATTCCATCTCCAGAGTTTGGGGTATTTACTGGGACCTGTTTGAACTCCCCCTTCTAGGAAATTCTTGACACAGTAAGCTGAGACAATCATAGGGCTTACTTAATTTATTTTATTTTTTATTTTTTGCTTTTTGTAAGTATTATTGGCTTACATTGCTTACTGTTCAATATATTAAAACTATTGTTTTATGTCTGACCTATGGTGGTGCAGTGGATAAAGCATCAACCTGGAATGCTGAGGTCACCAGTTCAAAGCTCTGGGCTTGCCTGGTCAAGGTATATATGAGAAGCAACAGATTCTCGCTCCATTCTCCACCTTCTTTCTCTCTCTCTTTCTCTCTGCTCTCTAAAATCAATAAATAAAATAATTTTAAAAAATAATTGAGAGTTTCTTTGTATTAAAGCTATTGTTTTATATATTTTGTCAACTTTTTTCAGTTGTACACAGTGGGTGCATCAATGTAGTCTCTGGTCCCTCATCAGTAATAGAAGTGGAGTGTGCCAGGATCCTTAATCTTTTCATTCTGTGCCATTACCTCTATGGGCAGTTGGGTCAAATCTACGCACTCTTCTCAGAATATTCTTATTTAGTTCATATAACCAAAACATAGGGTAACAAAGTAGGCCAATCGTCCTGAAACATATTTATCAAGATATTTTAAAATAATTGCATTGCTATAATGAATGTTTCTTTATTAAAAAACTTAAAATTTCTAACAGCAGGTCTAATAATTATCAAAATCTAAAACAATGTTTAACATAAATAATGTTTCCAGATATCTGCCACAACTATAGGTGTTATGAAAACATTTGTAATTTCTATTGATGACAAAATCACAAGAACTGTGAACCCTACTGAGATTTGGATCCTGCACTCATAATTGAAAGGGTTTTAAATTTCAGTTAAAGGTTAGTGAAAATGAAGATATAGCATACAACTCTGCATGATCCATGAGCATCATGGAGCTATCTAGATGATGAGACATATTATTCTAAGAAAACTTCCTGATTTTTTTTTGGGGGGGGGTTATTAAATCATGTTAACAGAATTTGCTACTTCAAAAGTCTTAGTTTATCAGATTTGCTGATAGTCTTATATCTTTATTGTTAGTAAGGTCCTAAAGAAAAATAGGTTTACATGGGATCATAGTTAAAACACTTATCATTCATTGTGCATGGCACACAATAAGCCCACACAATAACCATAATGACATTAGTTGTCATCATTATTGTCAAGGAGTGGGGGACCACTTTTGGGAGATGTTGAGTGAGCTGAAGCTTATATAACATGAAATTTCTCTTTTAAAACTCAATAACATGTTTTCTATTTGTCAATTTTATGGAAACATATGACTGTAGGAACCCATTACCAGGGTCTCTGCCAGGGCCTTGAAGTCACTTGAACTAGTAACAATTCTTGAAACTTAAGCTTCATTAACTTCATACTAAATTTGCTTTCAATTGGCATTCTTCTCTTCTTCATCTTCATAATTCTTACCAGTTATTCATGATGCCAGAGCAACCTCTTCGTCTTTCTTAGGGTGGAGGTCACAATGCAGGGGTGGTGAAAATAGGACAGAACCACACTCAGGTCTGGCCTGGATCTCTGGAGCCCTACGCTGAGTGTTTGACTTTAGGAGGGATTTGTTTCTTATGTTGTCAACAGCAGGAATATTAGAGTGGATCTGTGACAGGGGACACTGAGAACAGAGAACCCTGCCTGTTACCCCCTACTCTCCTGCCATCACCTAGCAAAGTAAGAGGACATAGCGGACGCTCTCTGCAACTGTTACCAAAACAATGGATGAATATGGCTGTGTTTTCTAAGAATCTCTTAAAAATAAAGTAAAAAAGAATAATGAGAGATAATACCGAATCCAGCCAGATATTGCTACAAATTCTTAAATTTTAACTATTGAGCCAAAAACTTTTTAGAAAGATTCAGCAATCAAAAATATAAATAAAAAAGGGGTATATAGGTGGCTGAGGTGAATAAAGATCATATATATAATCCTCAGTGCGTCCTGTGTGTAGGTAATAGAATAAAAAACCTGTGTATTTGTGCATGCAGGGATGGTGAACACTGTCTATGAAGGCACCCTCAAAAATAGCTCATTACTTTGTTGCTGGGTAGTCTCCATGGACAGCAATCTGTCTATTGTCCCAGAAATATGCTTAGCAAAGGGTGTTTAATATACATTTGTGGAATAAAGAAATTTCTGGTACCAGAAATAAAATTAGAGAACATCAAAATGACAAGTTGTAAATTGCCTTAGAAATTAAGGTACATTCAGGAAAAAAATCCAAAAAACTGCTTCACTATTAGGATCACTAATGGGCAAGAACTCAGTTACCAAAACTAACCTATAAGTTTTTAAAGTGTATTCTAGAAGTCCAAGAAGGCAGGGATTCGCAGCCTTTGATTCATATTTGAATCTTACCAGCACAGATCCTAGGGTATAACCATCAGGCTCTCTCTAAATACTCACTGAGTGCATGAGAAAATATATAATATTTTAAAATATATATTCTCCACTGACTGCAGCACAAGTCTTGCATTACTTAGAGTACTAGTTCAGTAGCAGCATGCTTCTGCTCATTTGCTCAGTCCTGTGAAGCAATGGTTGCCACAGTCACTGGGATGTCAGATACTCCTGGTCAAAGAGCATTGCTTACTGGGCCTCATCTTAAGAGGGCTATTTCCAATACATGTTTATTTTCAATCACTCTACTTTGCTATTTCATCTGTAATACCTTCTAAGCTTGTGTATGTCATGCCAGAAATTCTGGCCACAGGATAGAAATCACATGAGCTTGATCCCCCTCCTATACTATTTTTTTAAAAAAGAGTTGTCAGAAGTAGTTCCTGTGATAAAGCAAGATGTTTTGAAATAGATCAAACCAGTATCATTTGATTCTGCCTCTTTGTGGAATTGGGCTTTTTGTTTTGGTTCATGAAATAGAACTGAAAACTTGTAGACATGCTGTTACTACTTAAAACTGGACTCCTCTGACATAAAATACAAATAGATCCTAAGTACCATTCCCATCTCTGGTCTCTCAGTAAGATACAAAGCATAATGAACTCAGACATTTTAATAGCTGATTTGTACCCTTCAAGCCTCTGTTATCATAACCTCTCCTGACTCACCACAGATTATTATGTGGGGCTTAGCATTGTTGGTTTACTTTTTCTATATCTGTTCCTAAAGTGACAGAAATTGTCACTTATTTTTATAACACATTTGTTGAAATGGTGTTTTTTTCCGAAAGGGCACTTAAGTCATTTTTATTTAAAAGTAATTAATTAAATTTATCATCTTCATTTGCCTTAGCATGACCTTTTGGGAACTTGGAAATTAAATTTGCTCCTAATATTTTACTTTGCAACTTGGCAAACATTTGACATTGTTTTACATTCTGAACCAAGTTGAAAAACCACAGATTTATTTTAAAAAATCACTTCAACTTTGAGGTAAGAAATGATAACAATTCTAGGTTCTTGCCTGACCAGGCGGTGGTGCAGTGGATAGAGCATCGAACTGGGATGCGGAGGACCCAGGTTCAAGACCCTAAGATCATCAGCTTGAGTGCGGGCTCATCTGGTTTGAGCAAAGAAAGCTCACCAGCTTGGGTCCAAGGTCGCTGGCTCGAGCAAGGGGTTACTTGGTATTCTGAAGGCCCACGGTCAAGGCACATATGAGAAAGCAATCAATGAACAACTAAGGTGTCGCAATGAAAAACTGATGATTGATGCTTCTCATCTCTCTGTTCCTGTCTGTCTGTCCCTATCTATCCCTTGCTCTGACTCACTCTCTGTCTCTGTAAAAACAACAACAACAAAACCTGAAAAATAATTCTGAATTCTTCTCAGCTCTAGTGTGAGCTTTACTTTAGTTTTTGAAATAAATTACAAAAGACAGAATAAAGAAGAATGTATTGATAGAAAACAATGAGATCGTAAAAATACCAACTAAAACAGACAAAAAACACCCAGGAGGGTAATTTCAATTGTAAGTAAACTTATTTAAAAATAAAAAAGCATTCACATTGCCATTTAGTAAATATTATTTGATGTTGATATACATAATAAAGGACTGAACAAAAATTTAAATATCTATTATTGAGCACACTGAATTAAAACTTCTACTACTGGTAATGACACTCCAAAATATGGCAAATATTTCCAAAATATGCCAAAATAAAGAAATAGATCAAGGAGAATTTGCAATTTATATCTTAAAATACTCTTCCATGTTTGATCACATAATCATACAATAAATAAAAGTATTTTAGGAATTTTAAGAAATAATTAAAAAATATTTAAAAACTTTTCCTGTTAAGGTTCAATAATGGAGATCCATTTTTGTTAAAATGTCAACCTTTTTTAAAATAAAAGAAGAAATATTGTTATTATAAGATAATTATGCCTTATAAAACAATAATTGTAGAATTTTATAATTTGCCTAGATCTCTTCATATATACATATATCTCCTAAAGAGGTACAGCCTCTGTGGAAAACAGTATGGAGATTCCTCAGAAAATTAAAAATCAAACTGTCTTTTGACCTAGCTAACCCACTTTTAGGAATATACCTCAAGAACACCATAGCACTGTTTCAAAAGGAGAAATGCACCCCCATGTTTATGGCAGCATTGTTCACAATAGCGAAGATCTGGAAACAGCTCAAGTGTCCATCAGTGGACGAGTGGATTAAAAAGCTTTGGTACATATATACTATGGAATACTACTCAACCATAAGAAATGATGACATCGATCATTTACAACAACATGGATGGACCTTGATAACATTATACTGAGCGAAATAAGTAAAACATAAAAACTAAGAACTATATTATGATTCCATACATAGGTGGGACATAAAAATGAGACTCAGAGACATGGACAAGAGTGTGGGGTTATGGGGTGGGGAGGAAGAAAGGGAGGGGGTTGGGGGCGGGGAGGGGCACAAAGAAAACCAGTTATAAGGTGACAGAAGACAATTGGACTTTGGGTGATGGGAATGCAGCATAATGAAATGTCAAAATAACCTAGAGATGTTTTCTCTGAACATATGTACCCTGATTTATCAATGTCACCCCCAAAATTAATTTTTTAAAAAAGAGGTACATAAGACAAGTATTCTTTTATCTACATTTAAAGATATAAAACAGAGCTCAGAGAAGTGAAGTCATTTGCCCAAATCACATAGATTGTGTCAAATCTGGGACTTGAGCACATGTCATCTGACTTTGAATCTAATTTTTGGATAATGAAGAACCATACCCTTCCTCAATGCCTTCCAAAGCAATAAAGACAGTCTCCTATGTGATTTAGCAATACTGCAGTGCTCCCTTCTTTCATTTGCCTCATCGTTGTTACTACCGATGGGTATTTCTTTAATGTAGTACTTGCTGCAAAGGAGAATTCAGAGAGGAAGGAGAAGAGCAAGTCTTGGGCCAGGCCTTCAACTGGGAGGCCAGCAGGAGAGCAAGCCAAGAAAAGAATGGACTGACATAAGGTGAATGCATGCACTAAGCAAGACTGCCCATTCTAAGGACCAGAGGCCTTCACAAAAAGAAGTGATCAGCTGGGAACTGGGATGAAGAAACCAACAATTCAATCTTTGGGTTTTTTCTTAAGTCAACTACATTGATGTACAATTTATATACAATAAAATGTGTCCATTTGCAGTGTGCTGTTCAATGATTACCACAATCAAGTCCAAGAGCATTTCTATTACCCCTAAAACTCTTCTCCAACTTTTCTGCTTTCAGTGCCTCCTCCTATCCTTGGCCTCATACAAATTCTTGTCTAGAGGTTTTTATAAACTTGGAGAGCGGAGCGCATAAGAGTAATAGAACAAAAGGACTTATATAAGATGGATTTTTTAATTGTTAGAATTGAGATTATGTCTAAATAAATTTTCCAGGCATGGTGGAACAGTAAGTTGGATTTGTGGGGAAGGGACAGCCACCTGTTCTCTCTTCCTGTTTCTTTCCCACATTCGTTTTCTGGTTTCTCACTCCCTACCTCATCACAACCTCAGTCCCATTCATTGCTTATATTGATAGGGTGAAAAAGACACTTGCAGAACCTTGCTGCATTGAGACTCTGCAACGTGGACCACACTGGTAGCTTCCAACACCATCCTAGATGTCTTTGTATCATAGTTAAGATTTGATTCAAGGAGTTCTTAAACTTCTGGAGATCACAGACTTCGCTGAGAAAGCCTTTGATTCTTTCTTTAGTAACTTGCCCCTCAACACATAATATTGCATTCATTTTCAGGTGGTCCACAGGGATCCTAAACCCTTTCCTGGTATCCATGGGATGCCCTTGGTACTTATTAATATTTTTGTTTTTTGAGATTTTTATTTATTCATTCTAGAGAGGGAAGAGAGAGAGAAAGAGAAGGGGGGAGGAGTAGGAAGCATCAACTCTCATATGTGCCTTGACCAGGCAAACCTGGGGTTTTGAACCTGCAACCTCAGTGTTCCAGGTTGACGCTTTATCCACTGCGGCACCACAGGTCAGGCAGTCCTTGGTATTTAGTATGAAACCTCTCACCTTGTGTTTTTCAGCCCCTGCTTGGGCATACTGGGGAGAGATATCTCATACTGTGCAAAGGGCTCACGAATGCCTCTGTGTCACTTCTTTTATGTCTTATATTAGCACTTTCTCTGTAAAGCATTTGTTTTGGCTTTTATAACACCTGATTGTCGTGTTTAAGGTGGAGACTCCTCACCTCTTTCACTGAAAATAACATTCGGAAGAGAGACTTGTGTAGTTAAGGAGTGATGTGTAGCTTGTCAAAAAATATTGCAGCCAAGTGTGGAGAGAACACAAGACCAGGTTCCTCCTAGTCCTGCCCCCACCCCCAGCTGTGGGTATGTTTAGAAAGTCACAGACTTGGCCGGGTATCCCCAGTATACTCATCTTTTAAATGAGAAGGGATTAAATTGGCAATGCCTGTTAGCTCAAAATTCTAGGATTGCGTACCCCCTTCTCTTAAGTCAAACTATTCTTTTCTGTTTTATAATTCAAATAGTTATGTTGGACACTTGAGGTCAACTTATAAAATATCCAGCACACATGTGTAAAATAATGCAGATATTTGAAAAGCCCCTAAAACTGAGAAGTGATCTGGAATGTCAAAGGGCGGCTGGCACCAGTTTCGGAGGCTCTCACACCTCCTTTAAGCCATTCCCTCACTGGTGCCCCCGTTCACAGGGGTGTAACAAAACAATGCTCTCCTTGAGGGACCAAATGACTAAGCACACCAACAAGGTGACACTGATGAGCCCGGTAATAACTGGGACCAGAATCCCGGGTGAGTGGTTGGGAGCTGAGCCAAAAAATAACTCCCTCTCCCCAAATAAGTAAGTCTTGAACAAATTCATGAAAAGAGGGAAATTCCATTACATTATCTGGGCACAAAAGAGACAACAGGGAATGAATGTGTTAAGTATTTTAGTTTATTTTAACGGGGAGTATCTTATTTATTAAACGTGCATTCAAGGGAGGCTTGACTTGTGAGGCTCTTTGCTTGTGCAATGGGCATTGGATTTGCTCATTCCAAATTTTGTTTTTAAAAGACAATTAAAATGGTGCTAAACACTTCCCCATGAACAAGAGGTCAGCCACTTCACAAAACAACTTTCTCTGGCTGTATAGTTGTGGGAACTGTGATATGTCTCTGGGAGTTTCCCTAATTCTTCGTAACATTTAAAAATAAGTACTCTGGGAGAGCTAAACATATAACTTGTCATCTAAACATGCATTTAGAAACTTCTAATACATATTATAAATATGTATTAAGGGATTTTCTTACAAGGAATAAAAAGCTTTATAATAACTCCTCTGGAAGGATTGTGTTCTATTGAATTATATGTGCTCAGTCTCCTAAAAAATTCATGATATTTTCCTGATAGACCAGGATGTCTGATAAGGAACAGTAATGTGACACTGCCAGTGAGGCACGGAGAATCTCAGATTCCACATATGATGCAAAGCCCCATTCTTCATAAAGACAAGGTATGCAGTGAGGAGCTAAGGATTTTTTTTTCTTATAAATAATGCAATAATACAATTGCTCACATGTCAGCCCACAAGTAGGCAAACACAGTCCACATGAACTGGGTCATCCAGGTTAAGGCAATCTGTGAGAAGAAGGCTTCACACCATTCTAGGTGGGAGATGCAGGTGGCTGAATGCAACAAGTTCCAACAGAGGTTTCCGCAGCCCCTTCCAATCTCACTCAGATCTCTGTGGTTCCAGGCATGTGCACCTTTACGAGTCTAGATTCTAGAGCAATGAACACCAGTGATTTTGATTAGCACTCCATTAGTAAAATATTTTTGTAAGTATATCTCCAGTATATATGAATATCATCAACAGGTAAGCTATTTCTGTTGAATAGTAAAGCTTAATTTGTTTTATTTTTAAATAAAACATAAATATAAATGACAATTATTTTTCTCCACACTTCAATAAATTACCAGGTTCCTGGTTTTGGAGAAATCAGACCAGATAGGGAAATATATATGTCTAGGACATTATTGTTTCATTACAGTCTCTTTAAAACATGCACAGAAGGGACTCAAGCCTGTGGCCACAGCAGCACACATCAGCAATTCTTTTTGACCACAAGAGAAGCTACGAATGGGGCAGAGGGTAAATTTTCATGTTCGCTTGCTAGAACAGAATTCTGGATAGACCAAGCACCCTGCCTCCCAGAAAAGTTGGTCAGAGTGGAAAGATGAAGTGGCTTGGCCACACCCTTTGCTTGAGGCACTGTCAGGAGCTGTCCCAAAACACAGGTGCCCACGCCAGTCTTTTCACTGGAGGAAAGTGTCAACCTCAGTGGCTTCTCTAGGCAAAACAGGTGCTTTTACAATGAGTATCTCTTGGTGAACAAGGCAAAACTCTCAAGCAGGACCTTCCTTCAGCTCTATTTGCTTCTTTCTGCAAACTTTTCCCATCTCTGGTCACCATATTCAGTCCCTACAATTCTCCCTTTGTTCTTGTCACAAAAAGGCTGTGCTACCAGGGAAACATTGGAGTAAACAGAGTCATCCTTCCTTTCATTTGACAAATGTTATTGAGTTCCAATAATATGCCAGTTTGAGAAACAAGTGATTGATCAGGAATTACTCCCCTGGGACAATTTGCTTAAAGAGTTTCCTCTATTGCTAATCGTTCAGATGTCAGTCACCAGACCTCTCACGCACTGCTGAGGCCACTCCGCAGACCACTGAAGCCTCCTATCACAGCCTTCACTGCAGTCTGGCTTATTAGCAGAGTCCAGATCACATTGCAATTATTTTTCTAGAAATTAGGTAGCTCTTCTCCATTTAGATGTCACACAGACATAAATATAGATCATGGCCTGGATTCATATCCACTGGCAATAATGCCTGGGTTGGAGTTATGGAGAACAAATGTGAAGAATGAGAGGAGTTGACAAGGACAACACAGAGGTATACAACAAGCCCAAATCAGCAAGGCAGCCTGCATGAAGCTCACGTTAGTGTGTCTTGGCATCTACAGCTTCTGGGACCCTCAGAAGTACATAGTAATTGGGTGAATTTCTTGGTTTCTCTTAGAGCAGTGTTTTTCAACCAGAAATTTCATTCCAGCCCATAAAAATGTTAACCACTCTGATGTTGTATGAAGGTTATAGACCCAATGATCTTAGTCAAATTTGCTTATGCTCAGGGTGATTTCTGCCTTAGCTGTCCCCAAAATAATTCTCCTATTTTCACTGGTCTCCAAGTTAAAAATGTTGAAAACCACTGTCTTAGAGTGTTTTAAGGTTTTATCCCCACCTTGTGAAGACAACATTGAGCACATTGTTTTAGAGAAGGAAATATTCCACATAGCTTGGAAAGGGTGGGTGTGGGGGCCATTCTACCTACGTGGACCTTGGTTTTAAGATCCAGCCAAATTGCCAGGTCATTAACTCATCAATCATTCATTAAAGGCTTCTATTGATATCGCGAACTATATCAGAAGCTGAAAGCAAAAAAGGTGATGGTTCTACTTGCAAGAAGCTTGCAGTAATTTAGGGGCAACTGATGTTGTTTAAATTCATAATAATAGAGAGAGCAGTGTGACAGCAGATGTATGTCTTGTTCAGTAGAGGCAATTTGGAAAAAGAGATCAATTACACTTGATGGGAAGGAGCCGAGAGGGTCTCACAGGATGGATTGCAGAGCCAGCCTGTTAAAGGGTGTGAGATATTCCACTGGAGGAAACAACATACCAAGTAGCGTGGCATAAACACGGAACTGCACATAGCAGTAGTTCAGTAACATGGGTGTTTGTGAGGAAATGACTGGGGAGAGGATAGGGCGTGTAGGCAAGGCTAAATCATGGAAGGTAGTGTGTGTGATGCTAAGATTTCTGGACTTTATTGGCATGCAAGTGGGAACTATTGCAGATTTTTAGTAAAGGAAATGTATTTTAGAATAGATTGGGGTTTCTGATCTGAAATCTCTGCCGCAGTTGCTCCCAAAGCTTGAGGCACTGGCTTGTGGCCAGCAGCCCCTGCCCTGACCAGGGCTGTGCTTGGAGTGCTTAGAGTGGTATTGGAGGAGAGACTGGACTGTATCACCCTAGCCTCCCGGTTCCTCATTACTCCCCTTGCTGTGAAAACAGTGGTGGTGGTAGACCCCCTTCATTAGGTCTCCAGGCTGCTCTCTCCTGTGAGAGGTGGGGGCAACCAGATACTAGACCCCCTTTTCTGTTGGAACGTGGGGGAGGACCTTGGAGGACCCCTGGCTGGCCATTGTTGGCACCATAAAGTTGCTAAGCCCCAGCAACAAGCCCCTTCTACCAACACGAGGACCCTACCTGCATCACTACAAAGGAGACAGCTCATCCTTAGCATAACACTCAAGAATCTCATAGAGGCAAATCTTGCAGTGCAGTGCCCCTTGCCAGAAAAAGAAATAATTATCTCTTATTGGGGTTATTAGCAATACCACCCGTAAATGCCATAAAAAAAGAAATCAAATATGGATATACAAGACAGAGACATAGCTCAGATAGATAATGAAAATTTTCCAGGAAAAAAATCTCAATTACATAAAAACTTTAGAGCTTAATGACAGAGAATTCAAAAATGAAGCTCTAAAAATACTCAATAGGATACAAGAAAACACTGAAAGGCAATATAGTGAGCTCAAAAAACAAATTAATGAACAAAAACAGTACTTCACCAAGGAAATTGAAACTATAAAAAAGAACCAAACAGAGATGAAATACTCAATACATGAACTGGAAAATGAGGTAACAAGCTTAGCCAATAGAACAAGCCAGATAGAGGAGAGATCAGTGACATTGAAGACAGGAAACTAAAGATACTACAGAGAGAAGAAGAGAGAGAGTCATGAATATAAAAAAAATGATAAAGTTCTACAAGAATTGTCTGACTTCATCAGTAAGAACAATATAAGAATAATGGGTATATTAGAAGAGGAAGAGAGGAAAAAATGAATGGAGAACATATAAAAACAAATAATCAATGAGAACTTCCCAAGGCTGTGAAATGAGTTAGAGCCTCGAATCTCAGAAGCAAACAGAATGCCGAGTTACCTCAACACAAACAGACCTACTCCAAGGCACATCATAATGAAATTATCACAAATCAATGACAAAGAAAGAATTCTCAAAGCAGCTAGGTAGAAGAAGGATATAACATATAAAGGAAGGCCCATTAGCCTATTATCAGATTACTCAGCAGAAAGTCTACAAGCCAGAAGAACGTGGACCCCAGCATTTAAAGTACTGAAAGAGAGGAACTACCAACCAAGAATGCTATATCCATAAAAGTTATCCTTCAAATATAAAAGGGAAATGAAAACATTTACAAACATACAGAAGCTGAGGAAATTTATCACCAAAAACCCTCCACTATAGGAAATACTATAGGGGGTTATCCAACCAGATACAAATAAAAAACCAAGACAAAATTACAAGTAAAAAATTTTAACAAAACCCCAATGAAAACAAGGATAATCTGTGACAACAATAACATAAAAGGGGAGAGGATAAAGATCAGCAGTAACAAAGGAGGATAGAGTACAGAAGCACTCATGAGATAAAGGACTCTAATAAATATGATAATTTTTCTTCTAATAACCTAATGGTAACCACCCCTGAAAATGCCACTACTGGAACACATAGCTTAAAAAAAAGAAGAAACAGGCCCTGGCCGGTTGGCTCAGTGGTACAGCGTCGGCCTGGCGTGCGGAAGTCCTGGCCAGGGCACACAGGAGAGGTGCCCTTTTGCTTCTCCACCCCTCCCCCTCTCCTTCCTCTCTGTCTCTCTCTTCCCCTCCCGCAGTCGAGGCTCCATTGGAGCAAAAGATGGCCTGGGCACTGGGGATGGCTCCTTGGCCTCTGCCTCAGGTGCTAGAGTGGCTCTGGTCGTGACAGAGCAACACCCAGGATGGGCAGAGCATTGCCCCCTGGTGGGCGTGCTGGATGGATCCCGGTTGGGCGCATGCGGGAATCTGTCTGACTGCCTCCCAGTTTCCAGCTTCAGAAAAATACAAAAAAAAAAAAAAAAAAAAAAGAAACAGAAGATAAAAGCATGGACTACCACCAAACAAAAACAAATGACAGAAAAACAAAAAAGATAAACCAAACAAGACACAAAGCTATCAGAAAGCAGTATATAAAATGACAGTAGGAAATCCTCAAGTGTCAATAATTACACTAAATATAAATGGATTGAATTCACCAATAAAGAGGCACAGAGTAGAAGATTGGATCAAGAAGCAAAACCCAACAGTATGTTGCCTTCAAGAGACACATCTAAGTTACAAGGATAAAAATAGATTCAAAGGGAAAGGTTGGAAAATGATTCTCCAAGCAAATAATATCCAAAGAAATGCAGGAGTAGCTATACTCATATCTGACAATGCTGACTACAAGATAACAAAGGTAACCAGAGACAAGGATGGACATTTCATAATGATAAAGGAGGTAGTGTATCAAGAAGACATATCACTCTTTAATATATATACACCAAACCAATGATCACCAAAATATATAAGACAACTACTAACTGTTCTAAAAGTGCAAACTGAAAAAAATATAACCATACTTGGAGACCTCAATACACCATTGATGGCTTTAGATTGTTCATCCAAACAGAAAATCAATAAAGAAATATTGGCCTTAAATGAAACACTAGAACAAATGAACATAATAGTCATCTCTAAGACATTTTATCCCCAAAATGTCAGAGTATACATTTTTCTCCAGTGTAAATGGAACATTCTCAAGAAAAGACCACATGCTGGGCCACAAAACTAACACCAACAAATTCAGAAAGACTGAAATTATACCAAGCATATTCTCTGATCATAAGGCTTTAAAACAAAAATTCAAATGCAAAAAGGAAGTAAATACACCCACAAAAATGTGGAAATTAAACAACATACTTCTAAAATATGAATAGGTCCAAGAATAAATAAAAGAAGAAATCAAAAGATATATACAGACAAACGAAAATGACAACACGATATATCAGAATCTCTGGGATGCAGAAAAAGCAGTAATAAGAGGGAAGTTCTTATCATTACTTGTTTATATGACAAAGAAAAAGAGAGTCCAAGTAAACAACCTAACATAACATCTTAAAGAACTAGAAAAAAAAGAACAAAGGCCAACCAAAACCAGCAGAAGGAAGAAAATAATAAAAATTAGAGCAGAAATAAATGAAATAGAGAAAAAAACTATAAAATAATTAATACCACAAACAGCTGGTTCTTTGAAAAAATCAGTAAAATTGAAAAACCCGTGGCAAGACTCACTAAGGAAAAAAGAAAAAGACTCATATAAACAAAATCCAAAATGAAAGCAGAGAAATTACCAGAGATATCACAGATATACAAAGGATTATCACAGAATACTATGAAAAATGATATGCCACCTAATTGAACAATCTAGAAGAAATGGATAAACTCCTAGAACATTACAATCTTCCTAGACTGAATCACAAAGATGTAGAAAGCCTAAATAGACCGATAAGCAGGGAGGAAATAGAAACAACTATCAAAAACCTCCCCGAAAATATAACCAGATGGCTATACTAGTGAATTCTATCAAACATTCAAAGAAGAATTGGTTCCTATCCTTCTCAAAGTCTTCCAAAAAATAGAAGAAGAAGCAATACTTCCAAACATTTTATGAGGTCAATATAGCCCTCATATCAAAACCTGGTAAGATCAAAAACAACAAAAAAGAAAAGTACAGACCAATATCTCTAATGAATACAGATGCAAAAATCCTAAACAAAATACTAGCAGAATACAACAACACATCAAAAAAATAATTCATCATGATCAAGTGGGATTTATTCCAGAAACACAAGGATGGTTCAACATACATAAACCAATTAACATAATATACCATATCAACAATACAAAGAACAAAAACCATATGATCCTATCAATAGATGCAGAAAAGGCATTCAATAAAATATATCTTTTTATGTTTAAAACAGTCAACAAAATGGGTATAGAAGAAAGTACCTCAACATAATAAAGGCCATTTATGACAAACAATCAGCTAACATCATGCTAAATGGTAAAAACTAAAAAATTTTCCTCTAAAATCAGCAACAAGACAGGGCTGCACACTCTCCCTACTCCTATTCAACGTAGTGCTGGAAGTTCTAGCCAGAGAAATCAGACAAGAGAAAGAAATAAAAGGCATTCATATTGGGAAAGAAGAAGTAAAGGTTTCACTTTTTGCAGATGACATGATCCTGTATATAAAAAATCCCAAAGACTCCACAGAAAAGCTATTAGAAACAATAAACCAAATACAGTAGGTCACAGAATACAAAATTAATATACAGAAGTCTATTGCTTTCTTATATACAAAAAATAAAACCTCAGAAAAAGAGATAATAATCCCTTTTACAGTAGAAACAAAAAAGAATTCCTAGGAATAAACATAACAAAGAATGTAAAGGACCTATATAGCTAAAAACTACAAAGCATTATTAAAGGAAATTGAAAATGACATAATGAAATGTAAAAATATGCCTTGTTTGTGGATAGGAAGAATAAGTATAGTTAAAATGGCCATATTACCCAAAGCAAGATACAAATTTAATGCAATTTCCATCAAAATTCCAATGTCATTTTTTAAAGAATGGAAGAAAATATTATCAGGTTTATATGGAAGCATAAAAATCCTTGAAAAACCAATGTAATCCTAAGGAAAAATAGTGAAGCTGGAGGCATTACAATACCTGACTTCAAACTATACTACAGAGCCATGATAATTGAAACATGGTACTGGCAGAAAAATAGACACACAGATCAATGGAACAAAATCAAGAGTCCAGAAATAAACCACATATATTGGTTAAATCATCTTTGATAAAAATGAAGAAAGCCTCTTCAATAAATGGTGCTGGGAAAATTGGAAAACCACATGCAAAAGAATGAAACTTGACTACAGTTTGTCTCCTTGAACAAAAATTAATTCAAAATGGATCAAAGACCTAAATATAAGATCTGAAACAATAAATTACATGGAAGAAAATATAGGTACTAAACTCATGAATCTTGGCCATAAAGAACATTTTATAAATTTGACTTCAAAGGCAAGGGAAGTGAAGGCAAAGATAAATGAATGGGGCCACATCAGACTAAGAAGTTTGTGCATAGCAAAAGAAACTGTCAACAAAACAAATAGGCAGCCAACTAAATGGGAGATGATATTTTCAAACAACAGCTCAGAAAAGCGGCTAATATCCAAAATATGTAAAGAACTCACAAAACCAGCAACCAACAAACAAATAATCCAATAAAAAAATGGGAAGAGGACATGAACAGACACTTCTCTGAAGAAGAAATACAAATGGCCAACTGATATATGAAAAAATGCTCATCATCACTAGCTATTTGAGAAATGCAAATCAAAACTACAATGAGATGCCTGTTAGATTAGCTATTATCAACAAGACAGATAATAACAAGTGCTGGAGAGGCTGTAGAGAAAAAGGAATCCTCATCCACTGTTGGTAGGAATGTAAAGTAGTACAACCATTATGGAAGAAAGTATGGTGGTTCCGCAAAAAATTAAGAATAGAACTACCATGTGACCCAGCAGTACCTCTACTGGGTATATACCCCAAAATTCAAAAACATGGGTATGAAAAGAAACATGCAGCCTCATATTCACTGCAGCATTGTTCACGGTGGCCAAGACATGGAAACAGCCAAAATGCCCTTCAATAGAAGATTGGATAAAGAAGATGTGGTACATATATATCATAGTATGGAATACTACTCAGCCATAAGAAATGATGACATTGGATCATTTACAACAACATGGATGGACCTTGATAACAGTATACTGAGTGAAATAAGTAAATCAGAAAAAAACTAAGAACTGTATGATTTTTACGTAAGTGGGACACAAAATTAAGACTCATGGACATAGACAAAAGCGCAGTGGTTACCAGGGGGAAGAGAAGGGTGGAGAGGGAGAGGGAGAAGGAGAGAGTGAGGGGTAGGGGGGGTGGTTTAAAGAGAAACAAAATATAGGGTAACAGAAGATGATTTGACTTTGGGTGTACAGCATAATTGATTGTCCAAATGATATGAAGATGTTTTCTCTAAATCTATGTATGTACTCTGGTTGACCGATATCACTCTGTCAAATTTAATTGTCTAAATAAACAAAACAAAACAAAACAAAACAAAATAATAGATTGGGCTTGTTGAACTCATTATCATTTTGCTGAATATTTCAAAATGGGGGTTCTCAAATTCACTACAATACACATGACATATGATATTCTGGCATGAAACACTATTGTAACTAAGGTAGTTGATGTTATGTTTAATTTCTAGCACACTAGCTGGAACTCCACTGCTTTCTCTTTTTATAAAAGAAGCCCCTCTGATACCAAGAAAATGAAGGTGGGTTTACTACAAAGATAATATTGCAACAGAAAGTAAACCATTTGTAAAGTTCATTACTGAATTACTACGAGTAATAACCACCTGCTCTACACTAACCTGCAACTTGCCAGTGGGTTATGATAATGAGTGATCACCACTGTTTTAAACACATATTGTGCACTGGAAGTTCGTATCTTATAAAGTCTACACAGCCAGTTTGTTGACTGAAGAACTTAAGTATATTCATAATATCTTTATGAATTTCTATAGTGTGTACATACAATTTAGCAATGCAATTATAGAATATAAGAACATGTGCTCCAAAACAAATATATTCATATGTACCCCTGGGACTGCAAAGAACAGAACAACCCATAAACACCCCAGTGGTGCAGGCTGGCATCCTCCAAGGCTAGTGCTCTTTCCCTTAGGTCACCCTCACAATGGCGAAGGAGTTGTCACTCCCTCTCTTGGAAGTGATCAGTGCCTCCCTGTTCTATCCAGCAGGGGGTTGGGAGAAAAGCTGTGAGAGAGAAACCAGCAAGGCTGATCACCCAGGGGCAGGTGAAGATATGAAGAACAATGGGTGGTTTAGCAGTGGAGGAAATTTACACGTAGAAAAGAAAACACTGTTTCTCTTATACAGATTACATTTCCCTTTAAGTGCTGGGAAGAGGATGTTGAGCACTGTGTATTCTTTGTGAATCCAAAGTACTTTTATGTTTCTCTCCTACTCCCCAAGTCTATGCAGTGTTGCCAGAAGCTTGATGTAACTTGTGTCAGAGGTTATATGTCACCCTTTGAATATAACCTTTGGGAACTGGTGATATGTGTCATGTATATAGAGACTGAATGGGGTACATTAACATATACTGAAGGGGAGGAGGGCATGCCTTGACTTCTAAAATGTCATCTTTTTTTCAAGTTGAAAAATTTGAACCAGATTAGTAAAAATTAAAAAGTAAAAAAAATTGACCCTTTTACTAAACTATAAACAATATAAACATCCTTCAAAAGTGAAATGTTTCAGTAATAGTAACACACAGAGAGAAGGAATATTAGGTAGATAGCTGCTGAATTAGAAATAAGGACATTAATACTAAGTAACTAAGTACTGTGTTAAATCAACAAGTGTAGAATACAAACTGCTTTAAACCATGATTACCAATATGTGAAACAGAAGTAGGTCTGGTTAAGCCCTGAGCAGAGACATGTTACAATGAAAAGAGTTGATATATTACTGTGGTGGGACAATGAGTGAGTTTTACTATTATTATTTTTTCTTTTTCCAATTGTCTACAAATTTTCTTAATGACAGTATCATAGCATAGTAATAATATCATGGTGATAACACAAAAAATTAATTATTGTAACAATCTGAGATACAAACAGGAATTTTGTGTAATGGGCAGTAATTTTGTACTTCTCCCAACAAAGTAATCTATATCATTCTGGATGCAACTGACAATTTGCCCCATTATCTGTGTGAGGATGTATATTTATTACACTTACTCAAAGGACTGAGGAAGAAGTAGCCTTCCATCTTTAAAAGCTTATCCTGGTATCATGGGAATAATCTTAGTCTAGGTAAAGGAAATCAGCTGACCCAACACTCCCAGCTGTTCTTCACCCACAAGCACCTTACTGAAGACTTCTTTATACATCCCATCCACTGACAAGCATGAATGTTCTTTTTTTTTTTTTTTTTTTTTTTTTTTTGTATTTTTCTGAAGCCAGAAACCGGGAGAGATAGTCAGACAGACTCCCGCATGCGCCCGACCGGGATCCACCTGGCACGCCCACCAGGGGGCGACGCTCTGCCCACCAGGGGGCGATGCTCTGCCCCTCCAGGGCGTCGCTCTGTCGCGACCAGAGCCACTCTAGCGCCTGGGGCAGAGGCCAAGGAGCCATCCCCAGCACCCGGGCCATCTTTGCTCCAATGGAGCCTCGGCTGCAGGAGGGGAAGAGAGAGACAGAGAGGAAGGAGAGGGGGAGAGGTGGAGAAGCAAATGGGCGCTTCTCCTGTGTGCCCTGGCCGGGAATCATGAATGTTCTTTTTGAATATCTGCAGCCTGTCATTACTACTTACCTGGGAGTCACAATCTACGTTGTATTGTTAGTAAGTCTGTGTGTGTGATTATAAAATTCCATATCTTTGTTATACTCCTCTAAATTGTTCCTCACGTGTCCTGAGTGTAATAAGTAGGCAAAGAGGAAAAGGTCCAAGATCTAGTTGTTGATGAGAGAGACAATAGTGTCCTCAGTCACATTTCAAGCCAGGTGCAGATCTCTTCCAGAACAAGAGTGTGGCTGACTCTAAAAAGGAAGTGAGCCTCTGATGGGGTTCTGGTTGGGGCCACATCCCAAAGATGCTGTGGCTGTTTTCTTGTTTTCTAGATCTATTTGTTTCTCATCCTTATTTAATCTCTTTGCATTTACTTTGGTCTAGAAATAGTGGGCTATTAGTAAAAAAGTAATGTTTTTAGATGTCTTGAGAAGTCAAATTTCCATAGTAGGTTGCCATAGTAATTAATTACCTAAAATTACCTGATATGTGAGTGTATCCATGTACTTTTCAAGTTGCTCAAATTGGTGACTATGTCTTCATAAAAAACCCTCTTTAAAAGGTTTCTTTAGGACTTATGATAATAGTTTTCAGTGTATTTTAGTTATTTATTACTATATAAAAATCACTCCGAAACTTAGAGGTTTCAGACAATAATTTTATTATTTCCCCTGGTTTCTGAGAGTCAGGGGTTCAGGAAGAGCTCAGCTGGGTGGTTCTGGCTGGGGTCTCTTGTGAGGCTGCAGTCAGAGAGTGACTGAGCTGGGATAGCAGTGCTGGAGCAAGAGAAGCAGGGGGGGGGGCTGTTCACGTGGTCTCCACATGGTCACTCCATGTGGACTAGTTTGGGCTTCCTCATGGCATGGTTGCTTTAGAGCAGTCAGACTGTTTAAATGGTATCCAAAGGCTTTAAAAACAGGTTTTTTTCACTTTGCTCATTTCCACTGAGAAAAGTAAAAGCTGCATTGTCTTTACAACCTCACCTCATAAGTCACTTTAACTGTTCTCTATTGGCCACCACAGTCAGAACAGCTTGCCCACTTTTGAGGAGAAGGGCACAGACTCTCCTTCCCAATGAGAGAACTGTTGGGGTTGGAGATATTGCTGTGGCCATCTTTAGAAACGCCATCTGCCACAAGGTGACATAGCTATCATTGCATCCCATGTAATTGGCCATAATTTTAATTTGCTTCATTGGAATGCAGTTTTATACCATCACTGGCAGAAGAAAGCTAATTTTCTAGTCAGTGCACTCTTTTGTCCCATCTGAGACTACTCCTGGTTTCTAGCAGGATTAGCCCTCCTGTTTTGGTTCTGGAGAATGCTGCTTGGTATGCACACCTCAGGCTTAGAGGAAAGAGACAAAGAATAACTCTAGTCCATTTGGAAATCTTAGAGATTTACAGCTTTTAGGGTTCTGTGGTGTGACAGAAGGATTTCCCTATTTTGCACCAAATTTCAAAGCTTTTTTTTTATACAGAGAATCAACACTGGGAAAGGGGACCCTGTTGTATTGCAGCTGAGGCACAAGGCAAATGCACTTCCAGTCTTGGCATTGCTAATTCAGCTAGTACTATTAAAATAGGCTTGTATAGCACTTCCCACCCAGAAAGGTGATTATTATTCCAAACAATGTCAAATAATAACGTTTAAAACTTTAAACTTTTGATAGCACTTACTAGAAATTGTACAATATGCAGGAGGTGTGATAAACTTGCTAGAAAGTGGTAATAACTCAAGAGTTGAAAACTTGGCCAATCATCTCATCCAGTTATGCTACTATCAATAGTAAACTAAGGGACTTGGGTTTGCAGGTGATCTCTCAGTGCAGAGAAGTGGCATTCTCCCTCCCATACTTCATCCCTTACTACAGAAGGAACCACATGGAAATTAGCCTTAGGCTGCAAATGCTTTCTTTGCTTCACTCCTTGGATTGTGAAGTTATTGACGGATATTCATAACATACCATGGTTTGAAAAATATTAAAATCTACCTTATTAAAAATAAATGTATAGCCTATGATTCCATAAAACATTTACATATATGGAAACTTCTAAGGCCAGTTTGTTTATTTTTTTTCAGTCAACTGAGATCTGCTGTTGCCAAAAATCATGTAGTGTCTCTGGTGAAAAAGACAGCTTGGCATTTTGAAACTCCTGTCCATAAACATTTAAAGGATAAATGGTATATCAATCTACTATATAAATGACATTGTGTCTACATCCCTTTACAGTAACAAACATATCACCTATCTTACGTGTAACATACACGTTCCATTTTATCTTTGCATTGGTCATTTCTCACTACATCTTGTTCCCTTTTCTCCATTTGCATTACAAATTTCTTTTTTTTTTTACCTTTTCTGACTTTTGTCTATTTTAGCTTCTTCCAAACATTTGTTCTGTACTTCCCTTTTCTGTTTAACCTGTCATTCACTTTCTAGATAGATATTTATTTTTCCACTACATGTCAATTACAAGGTGAAAATTTGTAAAAATAATAGTAATAATATGATAATATTTAGGGAGTTAGAAATGATTAGAAATAGAGACATTTTTCTTGAAGGGCAGGTGATCTACGTAGGTAACATAGGTCACAGATACTTAAGAAAGACAAAAAGAGACTAATAAATAAATACAAAATAGAATTATGTAAAGTGAGGCTCTTAAGGCAAAGAGGACAGACACTATGACTAAGCTCCCAGGGCTGCCCTGCACAGTGTCAAGAAGAGTGTTGGTTGGATGGTGGCATTTCAAATCAAAAGGAAGAAGAAATAAGTTGATGATAAATAAATGAGATTGGTTGTAGTTTTTGGTGTTTTCAAGGTCAAGAAAAGGACTATAAATATGAGTCTTAGTAATAAGTTCTCCAGAAGGTTCTGTAAAAAAATTGTCACAATTCTCACTTTCTTTTTCTATTATCCTTTTTATGAACTAAACTATCAGATTATGTATATTCTAAATTGCCTCACTGTCCTCATCACTAATATCTTTCTTCTGCAACAACCCGGTTGCATTTCTTTTTGATCAAGAAAATGTCTTCTGAGGTCACCAATGACCTGACCAATTTGTCTATCTTCCCTTCCTGAGCTCAGCCACTCTGATTTAGACATCATTCAATATCATCTTCCTTGCTTTATCTTTAGAAACATTGCACACTAGACTGCCTTTGTAATATGATGCCTGCCAAATTCATTTATAACAAGTGGTTCTCCCATCTCCCTTACATATAAATGGTGGTTCTGTTCCAAAGCTTAGTTGGGGGCCTTGTGCTTTTTCCTAGGTGCCTGTTTCTTTCCAGCCAACAGTTCTCACTCTCCCATCCAACACGTTGGCATCTGACTCTCTCAATGCTTTCTTCAACCCAAATATTTTCTACTGAATGTAGTTTGGTGTTGCACAGATGTCTTGCTAGTAACAAGTGAAAAATAATCACAGCCGAGTTTGTTATAAAATTCCTATTCACAGTTTATGGCAAACATCCACTTCCATGTCATTTTGGTTGGCTTCCTTGATGATGAAGGTCATCTCTTTCCTCCTTGTGTCCTTACTCATGGGAGGCTATCTTTAAGTCCTCTATTTCATTTCTTCATTCTGCCAAGTCCTTCTATTGCTTTCTTCTTTGTATGTCTTACAGATATTCCTGTCTCTGTTTCTAAAACCACTATCTTCATCTAATCTCTAGTTCATTCACAACTGTCTTAGCATATTTGCCAACCCGATTTCCATATCTACTTTTCTTCTCCCAAGTCTAACTTATACGTGTACAATGAGCTTTTATGTAACTCTCCAGACTCATCATAAAGTGTGTGCTATATAAAAGTTGGAGGTTGATATTTCCTGTCACTTGGGACTTTCTTGGATCCCTTGTATTTTTCCTTCCTTTTCCTTACTGCCTGGAATGCTTTTACAAATGAAACTACCATCCTCTTTGTATTCAAATTCCTCTTGGCAGTTATGATCTGAAAAATGTTTAGTAGTATCTTGGTGATGGATTTTTTTTTTTTTTTTGACATCAGGGTTTTATTTTTATTTAAAAATTTTTTTTTATTTATTCATTTTTAGAGAGGAGAGAGAGAGGGAGAGAGAGAGACAGAGAGGGAGAAAGAGGAGAGAGAGAGAGAGAAGGGGGGAGGAGCTGGAAGCATCAACTCCCATATGTGCCTTGACCAGGCAAGCCCAAGGTTTCGAACCGGCAACCTCAGCATTTCCAGGTTGACGCTTTATCCACTGTGCCACCACAGGTCAGGCGGTGATGGATTTTTAAAGATTTAAGTGAGTCTGTTTTTTTTGCAGACCTTATAATTACTTTTTATCTGTTTTATTTTCTTTGTTTGTTTTGTTTTGTTTTTACAGAGACAGAGAGAGAGTCAGAGAGAGGGACAGACAGGGATAGACAGACAGGAACGGAGAGAGATGAGAAGCATCAATCATCAATTTTTCATTTCGACACCTTAGTTGTTCATTGATTGCTTTCTTATATGTGCCTTGACCGCGGGCCTTCAGTAGACCGAGTAACCCCCTTGCTCGAGCCAGCGACCTTGGGTCCAAGCTGAGGAGCTTTTTGGTCAAGCCAGATGAGCCCATGCTTAAGCTAGCGACCTTGGGGTCTCGAAGCTGGGTCCTCTGCATCCCAGTCCGATGCTCCACTGCGCCACCGCCTGGTCAGGCTTTATCTGTTTTTTTGTTTGTTTGTTTGTTTTTATTGTCTTTTTAACTTGGCCTCCAAACCTATAGGGCAGAAATTAGAAAATATTCAGTCATGTGGCCTTGGCCAGGTTGCTCAGCTGGTTATAGCATTGTCTGGTATGACAAGGTTGCTGGTTTGATCCCCGGTCAGGACACATACAAAAATTAACCCATGAGTACATAAATATGTGGAACAACAACAACAACAAAAAATCAATGTTCATCTCTCTTCTTCTCTCTCTAAAATAATCAATAATTAAAAATTTTAAAAATGTATTCAGTAATGAGAACAGCATCAACACTACTTTTAGCTCTTTGTAAAGTGAATAAGAAATCCTTCAGGGAAGTGCCTGTAATGAAAAGATACACCATGAACAAGAGGGTCTTGTGCAGATTATAGCCTCACTTAGGTCACAGGATAAATGCCCTCTGCAAAGGAGAGTGTACACATCCAAAATTATAGCTCTGACACAGTTCAGGAAGAATTGTATCAGTTGTTTCTAGTAACTATAGAAACAGAAACAGAATCTTGAGCAGTTTATAATTAAAGACTTCTAGAGAATGATCTGCAGAAATATGGAGTCTGTAAGTATTGAGTGTATATGTAGGTTTTTAAAACAGAAGTGAATGACTCACAAGCATTATTAAATATGTACACCAACAACTTAGTTCTTAGTACACAGCTATTATTTGATTACAAAAATAAAACACTGCTAATGAAATAATTTCCAAAGTATATACTCAGATTAACAGGCACAATGCTTTAATTATAATATGCAAAGAATACAAGATGATTCCCTTGTTTCATTCATGGCATAGAAATCAGAAATTAAAAACTCATAAAAGTTCCAGACCAGATCACTTTCCAGCTTCTCTCTATCAATTGGTATATTCAAATGATTTTATTCTTTTTCCTTACACTTATTCCTAAATTGTCATCCCACCTTTCCAACTGCTTACCCACTGCTGGGAGAGATCATTATTTCAAATGCACTTATTCACTATTGATGCACACCTACTGTGTTACCAATACTATTCTAAGCATGGGATCCAGTTGTGAACCAAATCAACAAAAACCCTCTCCCACATGAAGTTTACATTCTACAGCAGAAAAATAAACAATAAATTAAATTAAAGAGCAAAGTAAGTGATAAGCAGATACCAGGGTGATGGCAAGAGCAAATAATGAGAATAAACCACTTTAAGAAGAGATTTGAGCAGACTGAAGGCAGAGAGAGAGTTATTTATCTGTGGAAAAATATACCTGGCAGAACAGTAAGTGTACAGGTCCTGGGGCAGAAGCATGTCAGGAGGGCTTCCACAATGGCAAGGAGACCAGTGTAACTGGAGCACAATGCACAGTGTGGGAAATTTTACCAGAAAGGAGGAGAGAAATAATTGAGTCAAATCTTATCGTACAGTATAGGCTGTTATCAGAATTTTGGCTTCTATGGTATATGAGAAGATAGTCTATTATGGGAATTTAGGTAGGGGAGTGACAGGATCTTATCTATATTTTAAAAGATCACTCTGGCTGCTTTGTTCAGGTAGGTTCTAATCTAGGGGATTGAGAGAGGAAGCAGAGAGAAAATTTGAGAAGGTTCCTATAGTCAGCACATGATGGCAGCCTGTACCAGAATGGGAGCAACAAAGGTGGTAGGAAGTGGAAAGATGATACATTTTGACTACAGAGTCAGTTAGATTTTCTGAAAGATGACACGTGAGATGTGAGATGACTCCAAGATATTTGGGTCTAGGCAACCGAGATGAGGAAGCTGTAGATTGAATACATGTGGAGGTGAAGATCAAAACTTCACTTTAGAATCTGTAAAGTCAAACAATTCATTTACACCAGAGATTTTCAACCTTTTTACACTTGGGGACTGGTAAAATTGGAGAATTATTTTGGGGACCAGTAAGGCAAAAATCACCCTGAGCATAAGTGAATTTGACGAAAACCATCAGGTCTATAATCTTCACACAACATCAGGTTGGTTAACTCTTTCGTGGACTGGCACCAGTCTGTGGACTGGTGGTTGAAAAACAGTGATTTACACTACCCAAATTTGTTAGCAGGTATAAATCAGAAGGCCCAGCAGTCTCATTACTCTTAATTCATCCCAGATTTTGTTAAAAGTTTAAGTCACAGCAAGGGCACAGAGTGAGGAAGAGTTCTACAGTAGACTTATGAATTAAAGATTATTTTACAGGGTTTTTGTTTTTTTGTTTTTTTGGTGCTTTCAAAGCAAAGAGTAGAGTGAAAACATATCTATCATTTAGAAGAAAAGCCCAAGGTTTTAATTTTGTCTTACTTCTCGAAAAATAAAATTTGTAATTATAACAAATTAGCTTAACCACCTGTATTACTCAGACAAATCAGGGCTATACGGTCTATTAAAGGAGATCCTCTTTTTTAGAGGAAATGAAAGTGATTAAGAGCCAGGCAAAGACTTTTGTACGCAAGGTCAGAGATCACTTCTTTTTACTCTCAAATTAACTAAATACTGCTTAATTCCTTTGTTAATTTCAGAGTGTTGAAGTTGGGGAATAAGTTTGGATAAAATTGAGTTAATATTGTGTACTCAAAAGTGGTGAGGAAAATCTATACGATTTATTTTCCATTAGATTAGAACTGAGTATATAAAACTTTTCTGACATGCTTGCAGATGCCAAATAATTTTAACACATCGATTCAGTCAACAGTAAACATTTATTATTGCTTATTTTGGATTATGGATTGTATTAGTGGTGTAGGTAAAAGACATAGGAAGATATGACCCTTGTTACTGAAAATCAATGTGGGCTTCCAAGCCTCTAAGAAGGGTAACTATTTCTTCCAATAATCTGAATGGGCACATAACAGTGTGGAATGGCCACAGAGAGCAATTGGCTAACAAGGTGTTTGATTGAAGGAACCCCTGGGTATCTTTGTTTTAGGATGAGGAAAGGAATCTGTTTTGTCAGTGAGAAACAGACAACCCCCAAATCCATTTTTTAATGTTGGAACCAACAAATCACTTTCAAATAGCATTTTTTGTTTCTTTTCTTTTCTTTTTTTTTTTTTTTACATCACAGTATTGAAAAGACTAAATTTCTACTTCAACCTAGAATGCTGAGATCACTGGTTCAAAACCCTGGGTGTGCCTGGTCAAGGAACATATGGGAGTTGATGCTTCTTGCTCCTTTCCCCTTCTTTCTCTCTCTCCTCTCTAAAATAAATAAATAAAAATCTTAAATAAAATAAAACAGATAAAAAATTTTCCACTTTAGATATTTACAAGTATATTAATAATTTAGTTTATTAAAGCATCATAATTTGTATTTATTAGTTCGGCCAGGCTAACAATAATGTGGTTACAAACAACACCCAAATCTCAGTGCTTCAACACAAGATGCCCAATTTTTATTTAGCCTAGATATCTAATATGTTAGGGGGCTCTCCTCTTTAGAATTACTCAGAGACAAACTGCTAGGAGACTCTGCCTCCTCAGGGGATAAGAGGCTCGTTCATTGAGCATGGGTTTCTTACTGCCTCAGCCTGAAAGTGACTCATGTCATTTCTCTCCACGGCCCAGAGGCCAGAACTAATCATATCACCCCTAGTAAATGACAAGGACAATGGAAAATATAAGAAATATTTGGTGAATCCTTTTATTTTCCATACTATCTTCTTTTATTTTATTTTATTTATTTATTTTTTAGTGAGAGGAGGCAGACAGACTCCCTCACTCGGCTTGACTGGGATACATCTGGCAAGCCCACTAGGGGGCAATGTGCTGTCCATCTGGGGCCATTGTTTCATTGCTCAGCAGTGGAGCCATATTTTTAGGGCCTGAGGCAGAGGCCACAGAGCCATCTTCAGTGCCCAAGGCCAACTCGCTTGAACCAAGCCATGGCTGCAAGAGGGGGAAAGAGAGAGAGAGAGAGAGAGAGAGCGAGAGAGAGAGAGAGAAGCAAGAGGGGGAGGGGTGGAGAAGCAGATGGTTGCTTCTCCTGTGTGCTCTGACTGGGACTCGAACCTGGGACATCCAAATGCCAGGCTGATGCTCTACCACTGAGCCAAAGTGTTACTCTTCTTTAAAACATGTACAGAAGTTAGTGGAATACTATTAAAAAAACTTTCTAAATTCTTAATAAAAGTCAAAGAAAAGGATCAAATTATTGCAGTCAATAGTGCTTTTATGCAGAGAGAGCCCAGTATGAATCTTGCCTCTCTCAGGAGCCAGATCAGAACAGGCGAAACCGAGCCAGAGTGTTCTGACATCTGGCAGCCTCAGCACGAACCTTAGCTAATGTGCTCAGAGGGAAATGCATCCAGCCCAACTGGGCAGGAGCCACACACTCTCAGACTTGCCACATGCAGTTCATTGTTTGTCATCAGGGCCTTTGAGAGTACAGATTTCAGGACACAAGGTATATCTGGAAAAACAGAGTTTCTATCATTTTAGGAAGCCAAAATTTTTTTTAAGGAAGATGGAGACGGAGTGAAGACAGAACATACACTACATTACTAATAGTTTGAAGGATTATGGAATGAAAGATGACTTATAAACCAGGCTGCTTCTAATGTAGCGACCTCACAGAAATTTCAGACTGTTGTTTAGAATATTTCCCTCTTCATTCAAGAGAACGGTCTTTTAAAGTTTGACCTTCCAAGAAAAGCCCAGCTTCCCACCCACCCACTGCTAACCACAACATCTATGAAGAGTAAGGCAAAGTATGAAAAGGGGCTGAAACTTGGACACAGCATTTCCAACATGGTTAAATTCAAAATGTGGTCATTCCCTACTACTTTGCAATCCAATGATTTATTTTTAGCATTTATTATCTTCCTTTGGGATCAAGATAAAGCTTTCAAAGAATTGTGGTCTCTCCCTTTGTGTGTGTGTGCGTGTGTGTGTGTGTGTGTGTGTGTGTGTGTGTGTGTGTTTGTGTTGATTCTGATGACCAGCTGTGTTTAGTCCCTTGTAAAGGTCAAAGGCAGGCCCCTTTTCCTTCCCATCTGGCATATTTCTTACAAAGAACACACTGATATAAACACACATATTCCTCTTGTGCACTAGATCTTGCCCTTGGATTGATTCTGGCTAAGTCAATGGGCCTTCACATATGATTCAGAGGGAACTGTGCCACATGGGACCACACAGTATCCATTTGTAGAATAAATTCTATATACTAGACACTCTTTATGTGTTGTATAGGATACAAAGTTGGATCAAACACAGATTTGACTCATGAAGTAGCACAGTCCAATAGTCTAGTTCTGCCTTTAATCAATCATTCTTAAGACTGGGGAGGGGGTTGTTATATTTATATATCACTGCTCATGGGGGCAATCAAAATGAGGTAAACAACAGAAAATTGTCAGGATAGTATAGATCAAGAAGAGAGATGAGGGATGGGAGATGGAAGAAGGAAAACATATCTTCTTTGTTTCAGAGTTTATTCCTTTAGAGCCTGAACCCTTCTCCCTTTGATTTAGTTCCATATCACTGCAAGCCTGCTGAATATTTCAATCTGCATGGTCCAGAATGCACTCCTGTTCCTCTAACCTTGCCTCTCCTGTCAATCTATTCAATATTCATCAGCAGGCTTCAAACTCTAGTTATCTTGTTCCCCTCTTCTTTTTCAGCCCCCAAACCTAATTACTGTGCCCAATTTTATCACACATCATCTCTCCTTTTCTATTAACAATGCCACCATTTTAACTGAGACCTCATCATTTCATCTCTAGAGTGCTGTCATTGTTTTATACTTGGCTTTCTCCCTTTCATTCTGCCACCTCCATACCATCATTTATGCTTTTACTTGACTTTGATGGGAAGCTAGAATTTATTGAGATGAACATTTAGTTTACGTCCTTGTTAATACTCTTACCATGGAGAATTTTGATGCATTTACTGAATTTCTACCTTGTAGTTTGCCTTTTCAAAAGCATAAAGAATCTTTGGACAGAATATGATTCTCACAGTACTAATAATTTCTATTCCTTAGTCTTTTCCACATCTTTAAATTGAATTGATTTTTATATCTAAGTCATGTAATTTGTTTGCCCCATTATGCTTTGGAACAAGAGGCGAAGAGTCATCCAGGGATTCCGAGGTTGTGATGGTATGCTTCCAGTTCTCTTCATAAGGCATCTCCCATACTCCACAGCTTTAGTGAATTCTTCCTCTAATTAATCATTAACCTCAACCCAGAATGTGTGATCAACAACACATTGATTGATTCGCAAAGTTTGACTGAAAAAGATTATGGTAAAATAAAGCAAAAGATACACGAAATGCAGAAATCATACACATACGTATACAATGGGTCTATTTTTATCAACATATAAATCCTGGTATTCTGAGGCAAAATTATTATTTATTTTAGCTGGTAAAGTTGGCTGGGTAATGAAAAACCAAGAAAATCTCCATTGTTGCATTTATTCCTTTGTTCCTGTTATTCTGCATGACAAGCTGTTATTTAAAGACACATTATATAATAAGATACTTAGTTACATGTCTAAGAATCTAGACATGAATCTGTAAAATATTTTATGAATATTCCAGTAATGCAAATGACTCAAGGGCCTGATACAAACTTACATTTGTACTGTCAGTGCAAAAAACTTAGCAAAAGAAATTAAGAGTATAATTAAAAAGCCTGAACTGTGGTGGCGCAGAGGATAAAGCGTTGACCTGGAAATGCTGAGGTCGCCGGTTCGAAACCCTGGGCTTGCCTGGTCAAGGCACATATGGGAGTTGATGCTTCCTGTTCCTCCCCCCTTCTCTCTCTCTGTCTCTCTCTCCTCTCTCTCTCTCTCTCTCTCCCTCCCTCTCTCCTTTCTAAAATGAATAAATAAAATAAAGATTTTTAAAAAAGTATAATTAAAAAGAAAGTGATAATATCTAAAATACTAAAGAAACAATAGCATGATGACAATTGTTAATTATAGGTTACAGTTTATTTATAGCTTATAAGAGTGATTTACCACTGCATCACAGCACTCAGCCCAGTGTCTGGTACAAAGGCTTAGAAAATTTTTGAGAAAAGAGTCCATTTTTTTTTAGTTCTTTACAAACATTGGAAGAATCCATTCACAAATAAAAGGTGAATTATGTTGCTCGTTTTTTGTTTTTTTTTAATTGCTCATTTACTTTTTGGCAAATCACTGACATCCTAGTTTTAAAAATAATTTTCACATCTTAAAAATTCCCATTTCTCACCAAAGCAAAAGGGACTTACATTTGATCATTTGGATTTTTAGTTCTTCTAAACTGAATTGCTTTAATTTGGAAAACACAGTTCTCCCAAGAGATGACCAGAGCAACTCAGAGCTTAAAGTGATGAGTTTTATCTTTTTAAAATTTTTATTTTGTCTTTTCTTACTTAGGATATTAAATTTAACAGGGTGACATTATTAATGAGAGTACATAGGTTTAAGGTAAACATCTCTATAGCATTTAAACTGTTGATTGTGTGGGGTACCTCTTACCCAAAGTGAAATCACTCCACCACCATATACTTGTCCCTTTTTACTCCTCTCCACCCCAACTCCCCTACAACCCTCTTCCCTTGGTAACTATTTCACTTTATCTTTGTCCTTGAGTCTCAGTTTTATATCTCACCTACATGTGAAATCATACAGTTCTTAGCTTTTTCTGATTTACTTATTTCACTAAGTATAATATTCTCAAGTTTCATCCATGTTGTAAATAACAATATGTCATCATTTCTTATGGCTGAGTAGTATTCCACTGTATATATGTACCACATCTTCTTTATTCAGTCCTCTATCGAAGAACACTTGGGTTGTCTCCATGTCTTGGCTACTTTGAATAATGCTGCGATGAACATGGAGGTGCTTGTATCTTTACATACATACCAATGTTTTTGAATTTGGGGGGGGGGTAGATACCCAGAAAAGGGATTTCTGGATCATAGGCAGTTCTATTCTTAGTTTTTGAGGAACCACCATAGTTTCTTTTATAATGGTTGTACTAATTTGTATTCCTACCAGCAGTGAATGAGGGTTTCTTTTTCTCCACAACCTTTCCAACACTTGTTATTACCTGTCTTGTTGATAATAGACAATCTAACAGGTGTGAGGTGGTATCTCATTATAGTTTTGATTTGCATTTCTCAAATAACTAGTGAACATGAGCATTTATATATATATATGCTATTTGTACGTCTTCTTGACAGAAGTATCTATCTGTTCATGTCCTCTCCCCATTTTTAATTAAATTGTTTTCTTGTTTGTTGTTGAGCTTTCTGAGTTCTTTATATATATATTTTTATATTAACCCTTTATCAAAGCTGTCGTTTGCAAATATCATCTCCCATTTGGTTGGCTTCCTTTTCATTTTGTTGTCAGTTTCTTTTGCCGTGCAGAAGCCTTTTAGTTTGATATAATCCCATTCATTTATTTTTATCTTTATTTTCCTTGCCTTTGGGGTCAAATTCATAAATTGTTCTCTGCAGCCAAGGTCCATAAGTCTAGTACTTATGGTTTTGTCAATGTACTTTATTGTTTCAAATCTTATATTTAGGTCTTTGATTCATTTTGCATTAACTTTTGTGCAGGTGGTCAAACTATAGTCAAGTTTCATTCTTTTGCACATAACTTTCCAATTTTCCCAGCACCATTTATTGAAGAGGCTTTTTTTCCTCCATTGTATGTTTTTGGCTCCTTTGTCCAAGATGATTTATCCATAAATATGTGGGTTTTTTTGTGGGCTCTTGATTCCATTCCATTGGTCTGTATATCTTTTCTTCTTCCAATACCATGCTGTTTTGATTATCATGGCTCTATAGTATAATTTGAAGTCAGGTAGTGTGATACCTATGGCTTTATTCTTTTTTCTCAGGATTGCTTTGGCTTTTTGGGTTTTTTTTATGATTCTATATAAACATGGTTATATTTTTATTCTATTTCTTTAAAAATGATATTGGGATTTTAATGAGGATTGCATTAAATTTGTAATTGCTTTGGGTAAATGACCATTTTATTTTATTTTTTAAGATTTTATTTACTTCTTTTAGAGAGGATGGGGAAGAGGATGAAGCATCAACTCCCATATGTGGCTTGACCAAGCAAGCCTGGGGTTCTAAACCTGCAATATCAGCATTCCAGGTTGATGCTTTATCCATTGTATCACTGCAGGTCAGGATGGTAACATGACCATTTTAACTGTTGATTCTTCCAATCCCTCAACATAAAATATATATTTTTTCTATTTCATTTTGTCTTTTTCAATTTCTTTCAATAATGCTTTGTAGTTTTCAGTATATAGATCCTTCACATTCTTTGCTGTTTATTCCTAGGTATTTTATTGTTTTGTTGCAATTGTACAAGGAATTGGGGTATTTTAGTTCATTTTCTGAAGTTTCATCATTGGTGTATAGGAAAGCAATAGATTTTTCTACATTCACCGTGTATCCTGTGACATTGCTGTTTTGGTTTATTGTTTCTAATAGTTTTTCAGTGGAGCCTTTGAGGTCTTCTATATACAGGATCATGTCATCTGCAAAAAGTAATACCTTTACTTCTTCTTTCCTGATACAGATGCATTTTATTTCTCTCTTTTGCCGGATTGCTCTAGCTAAAACATCCAGAACTATGTTGAATAAAAGTGGAGACAGTGGGCACCCTTATCTTGTTCCTGATTTTAGAGGAAAAGTCTTCATTTTTTTTTCTCACCATTTTAGTATGATAGTAGCTAATGGTTAGTCATATATGGGGTTTATTATGTTGAGGTACTTTCATTTTATTGAGTGTTTTAAACATAAACTGATGTGTCTTATCAATTTTTGTTCTTTGTTTTGATGTGATGTATTATGTTGATTAATTTACATATGTTGAACCATCCCTGTGCTCCTGAAATAAATCCCATTTGATTATGATGTAATGTATTATTTTTTTCAATGTATTGTTTTTTAATAAATAAATTTTTATTAATTTTAATGGGGTGACATCAATAAATCAGGGTACATATATTCAAAGAAAACATGTCCAGGTTATCCTGTCATTCAATTATGCTGCATACCCATCACCCAAAGTCAGACTGTCCTCCGTCACCTTCCATCTAGTTCTCCCCGTGCCCCTCCCCCTCCCCCTCCGTGTATTGTATTCAGTTTGCTAGTGTTTAGTTTAGGATTTTTGCATCTGTATTCATTAGAGATATTGGGCTGTAGTTTTAAAAGTGGTTTGTTTTAGAGTTGCTTTTTCATCTCAAGTATAGTCACATGATTTTTTCAGCACATTACCCTGTTATGCATTTTTCACAGACAAAGCCAAGTCACTCCGCCATTTTTGGGGGGTGGGAGCTGCTCCTTAACTCTGTGTGTGTATGCATACATATATATATACACATATGTTTTATATTTGTGTTTTATACATAAAATAAAAATGGGGGAAGACAGACTGAATCAGAAAACTATCAGCTTTTAATAAAACTTCCCCTGTTCTAAAATTCACCCGTCTAAACATATTGCTCTTTATTTATTTTTACTGATTCGTATTTATTAGTCAAATTTATTAAGGGAAGTATATTTTGTCTTTTCTCTCTCTGCTTATCTCTATGTTGTAAAAATAGAGGATGTAAGAATCAAATATATATACTTTTAGAGAGTGGACATCAGCTATTTTTCCAGTTCTGGTCAATGAGGACACTAACTGATCTGAAACTGGTCTTGGATCTTTTGGATTCATTAATGATTTTGTGAATACACAGCTGTCCTCTTAAAAGAGAAAACATTTTTTAATGCTCAGTAGTCTCATGCATTGCTCAAGTCACTGGAGCATCACCCCAGTTGAGCCATGTATCATTGCTGGTGTCTGGAGTGAATATTTAAAAGAATAAAAAGAAGCCATTGATATTTTTAACACATTTCAAGATTGTCTCAATGAATGCAGTGTTTTGTGCTCTACACAGAAAATTTATGAAATAAATTATAAGCTTATTTATAATTATTATCCTTGTTCAACAGAAACACTGAGATATCTTTTAGTCACAAAGACATGTCTTGATGTCAGAGGCATTTTAAACTGTTCGTTTCTTTTGTGCATGAGAATCAACAGAGGGCATTGAAAACAGATCACACAAGAAGTATTTTTGTGAGTGGCCTTGAAATGGGGGCCAGCATGATTCACTCACAGCCTCATGTTGGCCCTTACGGGGCAATGACAAAACTGTCCCTATTGTCCACAGTGCCAATGTTGTCAGCCAATTCGATGTCCAGCCCACATTTCCATCCATTCAACCAGAAAGATGTGGTTAGTGGGCAATCTGGGACCACTATGGGAGGACGTATGTTTGCTGAGCAGTGGGAAGAGGAACAGAGAGAAAATTATGTTCGAAATGAGGATACAATAAAGGGCAGACATTTGGCTTTGGAACCATTTAGGTTTTAAGCAATGTTAGAGGGGGTGGCAGATTGTGTTTCAATTGGTGTTATGCTCAAATTGTGCTTTGAAATGTCAATTTGAAGGGTATCCTTCTAAATAAAATTTATTTATTTATTTATTTAATTAAATTTAATTAAATATAATAAGTAATAGTATCAAACTATATGGTAAAACCTCAGAATTCAGATTTTAAAGAGGATATTTAAGACTCATATAACAAAATGTCTCATACATAAATAGCCATTCATCCTCAAAATAAAAGAGGGGCCTAGAATGAGGTAGTGGAAATAGCAATGCCTGAGCCTCCTAGGCATGGGTATCTCTTCAAACTAGCAAGTTGCTGTTGCCAGGTATTCACATCATAGGAACCTCCCACTTTCAGATACAGCTCTATGGGCTCCATGCCAACATACAAGATACTTTGATTGTGTTATAACATTTAAAGGTGCAAAAAAGTAAGAGTAACTTTTCTGCAAGTTGCATCTGTGTCCTTCAAAAAATAAGTTAAGGCCCTGGCCGGTTGGCTCAGCGGTAGAGCGTCAGCCTGGCGTGCGGGAGACCCGGGTTCGACTCCGGGCCAGGGCACATAGGAGAAGCGCCCATTTGCTTCTCCACCTCCCCCCCCTCCTTGCTCTCTGTCTCTCTCTTCCCCTCCCGTAGCCAAGGCTCCATTGGAGCAAAGATGGCCCGGGCGCTGGGGATGGCTCCTTGGCCTCTGCCCCAGGCGCTAGAGTGACTCTGGTCACGGCAGAGCGACGCCCTGGAGGGGTAGAGCATCGCCCCCTGGTGGGCAGAGCGTCGCCCCTGGTGGGCGTGCTGGGTGGATCCCAGCCGCGCGCATGCGGGAGTCTATCTGACTGTCTCTCCCCGTTTCCAGCTTCAGAAAAATACAAAAAAAAAAAGTTAAAATTTAGTTCAACCACCATAGGGAAAAATCATATTTTGAGCCCCTAAAAATGTTTAATCCATTGAGAGGTCATTGGTTTTATAAGA
Source organism: Saccopteryx leptura (assembly GCF_036850995.1). Taxonomy (NCBI): domain Eukaryota; kingdom Metazoa; phylum Chordata; class Mammalia; order Chiroptera; family Emballonuridae; genus Saccopteryx; species Saccopteryx leptura. Next base: position 72,608,482 of record NC_089508.1, read on the forward strand.
GCTATAGGAATGACCACTGTCTGTAATCCAGAGAGTGGGTCACTGTGACTGGTTCACAAGAAGACTCAGTGGCTGTGGCTTCCTAGGCAAGACTGCTTTCTCCTGTAATTCAGTATCCCTACCCCTATCCCATCCAAGAGTACTTGCTGAAATGGAGGGGAATGGTAAAGAGTGAGAAAGGGCGGTAGAGTCTGACAGTTCTGGTAGTTCTCCTAGAGCTGTCATTCACTACTTTTTTATGCTTTCCTTTGTATCTTAAAATTTTGCAATTTTATAGACAGCAAACAACTAGAACATGCACATATGTTTCAAAAAGTATGTAGCTGTCGTCACATCTTATTAATGTTCATCTGGATTTTGAGACATTACCTTGGGCTTATGGCGGTTGGGGTAAGAAAAGAGACAAGATTATGACTTTGAGAGGAAATGTACGTTCTTTCTTTTCTGGCATTTTCCAAGCCCCTTCCACCACCCCCATCTCTGTGTTCTTCCTTAGCATTTCCAAGCACAGACACTGAATAATCTGGCCCACTACATGGATGGAAGACCCAGCTCACTGGGTCTCTGTCTCAGTCTCTCTGCTTTTCCATCTGCCTCATTAAAATCCATGCATATTTGATACTGAAGAAGGCACAATTAACTGGTTTTTCCCAGCAGAGCCCCTAACCTGATGAGATGCCAAAGAAAGAAAAATACTTCCTGGATGGTCACAGACACTGGAAAACAAGCACATCCTAAGGAAGTGATAGCTTGTGGTCCCTGTGTAAATGAAAACAGACCCCCCAAAAAGTGTGAGTTCCCCCTCCTCCTTTGCTATAGGGTTCTGTGCTAGCAAAGAGGATTTCTCTCTATTGCAGGGAAAATGGTGTGGCCTACCAAGGAAGAGATTTCATGTTGAATGGGGTAAGGTGGGAGAGAAATAAGAATGAAGATTTAATGTTAAAATCAAAGAGTGGCTGGCACACTGCATTTTTATTACTTTTCTTCACTCTGATAAAAGTCTGGCACCTGAGGGTACTTACCAGAATAGTTGCTAAATCAGGTTGGAAAGCACATTAGCTTCCCATAGGAGCCTCTTGCCTTCAGATATAGCTGTATGAGGCCCTTATACTAATGGGCTCCAAGCCAACATACAAGATGCTTTGGCAATGTGAAATCATCTGTAGGTACAGAAAAGTAAAAAAAAAAAAAAAAAAAAATTCCAAGGATGCTCATTCAGTTACCATTATACCCCAGACTGTAGTTTTCTCATCATCAGGAAGGTCACCTGTTTGGTCACAAAACCAGTGAGAGCTTTCAAACTCCCATGGACAAGAATAGATAGCTTTAAAGAAATTATCTTAAAAACACCCTTGACCCATTTTAGTTATTGATGGACTTTGACAAGACAGAGGATAATGGCCTTGACCTCTCAATAGGAGAAATGTTGATTCAGAAGAGTGCCATCTAGCCTATTGTATTCCTTCCCAGGCAGTGTTGCCTGTAGAGCCAAGTGCTTATAGTAAATGCACAATTTATTAGTGTTCTATTGTCTTCCCAAGAAATACACCTCCTCAGAGAGGGTTGGGAAGAAAGTTTAGGAAATCAGAAAGGGCTCCAGTCGCACACAGAAAAATTTCTTTATTACTTCTGAGGCACAGCCCTTAGAGTTGATGATGATGATGATGATGACAATGGCAATAATAACAATGCCAAAAATGAGAGTACTTCATAGTCTAATAACAGCATAAAGGAGAGCACTACCTCTTTTAGAATCTAGATCCAATAGTCCCCTATAAATTAGAGATGGTAAACATTATTCCCATTTCACAGCAGGCTTAAATGGTATCTCCAAGGTCATATTATTTAACAACGAGCAGGCAGGAATATAATATTGCTTTTCTAATGTCATATCCAGCATCTTTTCTCAATTGTATATTTCTCCTGTTTTTAGATAAATTCATCTATGCTATATGAAGGATAATACCACTGAGACTAATGTTTTCCACAGAATCATAATTCTAGAGGACTGTTATAAAATGTTGCAGAAAGGAAAGGAATCCAATAAGTTTGGGAAAGGCTAAGGTTAAAAAATGTCAAGCAGCAATATTTCTTGGAGCGTCAAACCTGCCCTTGTGTGTTGTGCATTGTGACTGTACATAAGTGTGCAGCACCTCCCAGACTCACTAGGCTGTGGAGGACGCAGTACACAGCCAGTGTACATATAAGTAGTGTTTTCAAACTTATATGACCAAGGGATCATTATGTGTCCCAGGTCACTCTGGGCAATACTGATCTCGATCACTGCCTCCTTCCTCCCTACTGACATATTTCATATTGTAGATACCTGCAGTGTCACATCTTTAAATGAAAGGGAATGATGCTATCACTAAAAATGGATCTTACTTCAATGAGATCATGAAAGAAAATGCAAATATCTTATTATACTCTACTGGCATTTGAAATTACATTTGGTACCTAACTTACTAATTTCTTTTTACAATAGCTTAACCTGTCGAAAGAAGCAAGTAATTTCTACCATTTCAACCCTATCAGTAAAATTATCATTATGCCTTTTTAACAGAAAATAATCCTTTCAGATTTATGACTTGCATCTGGCAGAGAAAAACGATGTAATTTATGTAGTTTGTTAACAGAATCACAGCAGTCCTTAGGATATTACAAAACAAATTGGAAACATCCTTGCATGTGTTGGGCTCCACTTGGCAAAAAAAATATTTTGTATTATGTATGTGTGTGAGAGAAAGAACCTGAGTTTCTTTACCCTGTAGGAAGTATACATCTGGGATGTGCTTTTATATGTTTAAAAAATAATAAAAGACCAAAATCTATCTTCAAATATTTTTGTCTGTGTTTTCATGCCTTTTAATTAGAAACCCTTGCGAGGTAGATTTTACTAACAATGGTCCTAAGACTCTATCTTTCTCTATATAAAAATCACATTTTTATGTGTCCCACAGGATAGGATCAGAAAAGAATTGGTCCAAATACTTCGACCCAGGGTACTGATTATTAAGACTGAATCCACTGTGTTTGCCTCTGCATCAGAAGCTATGCAAGTTTGTGTGTAAAATGGGGCACAAGAAATATCAAATGAAACAGAAAAAATTAACAATTAAGAAATAAGCTAGCTTAGGTCCTAGGTAATATTAAATTAGTATGCTTATTTTTCTGGAAATTGGGGAACTAGCAAAAATTACAGACAGGCTTTCAAGGGATAAAACATGCAGAAAAGTAGCATTCATTAGTACATAATAACACTAATAAGGAGTCTCTAATAGGTTATTTCCCCCAATTATTATGGAACAACTGCCCATAGCCAATATCACACAAAAATCTCCAGCAGAGAATGACTAAAAGTAATTAGAACAGGTGTTTATTGGACAGGAAAATTACAAGGCAGACTTTAGATTACGCAGTGAAGAAAAGCCCCCAAAGGGTTTTTGGATTCTGTGAAAACTTAGAAGTGGAAGCAAAAGGTCTCTTTAGTATTTAAGTCCAGCAAAATGAATTCCTGTTGCATTCAAGAAGAAAGTGAGTAATATCAGACCACACCAGTAATATTCCAAGGAGTAAAAAGCCTAAAGCACAGTACAAAGAATTAGCGTTCATTTTAAGGGATGACTCCACTAACCCTTATAGGCCAACATAAAGATTAAAGATACTATTCGTACACCTTATTTCAATTTACTTTACCTACATCTGGTAGCATCAGTACCAAATTCCCAAATTATGAAAAGGTTTAACATTGACCAATGTTGTTGCAGGGTATCTCTCATGTTCAAACAATTTTTAAAAACCGGTTCCTGTATCTAAAAAGTCAATTTACAGTAATCTTTTTACTTAGAAAATTGGTCTAAGTAAGAATAGAGGACTAATATTTCATCTTGACCTGTTCAATAAGATTTATTTATGCCTGACCAGGTGGTGGCGCAGTGGATAGAGCATCAGACTGGGACGCAGAGGACCCAGGTTTGAGACCCCGAGGTCGCCAGCTTGAGTGCGGGCTCATCTGGTTTGAGCAAGGCTCACCAGTTTGAGCCCAAGGTCGCTGGCTCAAGCAAGGGGTCACTTAGTCTGCTGTAGCTTCCCCCTCCCCCCATCAAGGCATATGTGAGAAATCAATCAATGAACAACTAAGAAACTGCAATGAAGAATTGATGTTTCTCATCTCTCTCCCTTCCTGTCTGACTGTCTCTGCCCCCCCCCCCCAAAAAAAAAGATTTATTTACTCCTGTATAACTGCTTATGGGCTCCTCTCTTAACTATTCAAAGAAAAGCTCCTTGTCAGTAGATCCAGCTCTGATTTTCATTTCAGATTTTTCAAGCTCCACCACGTGCCTTGCCCCAGGTAGTATTCAGTACATGATCAGTGAATAAATGGTTGAATAAGTAATTTAAAAGAAATAGAGGTTATAATGTCTTAGACATTTACTCTGAACATATTTTCCAAGTAATTATAAACTGATCGGTTCTAATTTAACCAAGACTTATAGTAAATATAATTTTATTTCATTAAAATTTGTTTTATTTCATAATAAATTATCTATAGGATCAATTGAAAGCACAATGCAGTTTTTCCAAAGGTAATTTCATTTCTTTTTGATTACTTAAAAATGCATGCTCTATTTTAAAGTTGCATATATATTCTAAATTCTTCTGTTTCTGTTTCCATGGTAGATATCTATTTTAAATTCCCAAGAAGAATAAAAGGTATTGGGAAATAATTACTAAGTTCTCTTCTATCTAGACATGGAATGTTTCTAGTATACTTTCCTAGTTAGTATTATAGTTACTCTATAAACAAATACACTGAGTAACATCACAATTTAATAACACTCTACGTGTTGGGAGTCATTTTCTGTTTCAGATGTTGTTTCCCTGTGTAAGCCTTCATGATTTTCTATTTAAAATTTAGTTAAGTTGAAAATTTCTGTAAATCACGGAATTATTTTATGAGCTTGTTTTGTATAATAAAAACCAGTAGAGACTGGGAGTCCCTTGTTTTTCAATTATGGACAAACTACTTTTGCCTGGTTGCAGTAGCTGGTATATTTTAAAATTATTTTAGTCTTATTTCGTACTCAAAGCAACAAGAGCACATAGAAACAGTAATGTCAAACACTGGCCATTTTTACACAACTCCTATCCTGAAATCACACTCAATTGTCCTGGCAAAACAAGGCAGTGAAAGAATAGAGTTAGAGCTGACTTGCTGGATCCTGTAAGTTTGGGGGAAAATCCATGGTCTATTTGTTTACTGCAGCAGTGATTATTTCAAATACTTCAAGACACACACAGTATATCAAAAACATGAGGTATGCTTTTTTACTTGAGGAAAAAATTGATTCCTTCATCCTGTGGATTTGTAGTTGCTGTTTCCCTTTAGTATGTCATCTAAGGGTTTAGTTGTAGTACTATATGCTATTTTGATGAAAACTAGGAGTTTCATTAGAGAAGGTCCCAGGTGAGCTATTAAGTATGTTATTATATGTGCCCTGACAAAGAAAGCAAGATCAAATCCAGAACGATTGTAAGCATTCAAATAATTCTTGTAACAAGAAAGGCTAATTATGAATAACCTTTTTTTGTTGTTTTAAGAATGCCTGAGAGGGGGTAATGGCAAAGGAAGTTTGTCAATGGAGCAAATCTGAGTTCTAGGCCCCAAGGTAGCTATACATCTCTTAAATACACAAACACTCTTATGAGAACCTCTATCTTTGGTCTCCTACAAAGTAGGGGCTGCTTGAGTGATTCACTTTTTTTTTTTTTTTTTTTGTATTTTTCTGAAGCTAGAAACGGGGAGAGACAGTCAGACAGACTCCTGCATGCGCCTGACTGGGATCCACCCGGCACGCCCACCAGGGGGCGACGCTCTGCCCACCAGGGGGCGTCGCTCTGCCTCCACCAGAGCCACTCTAGCGCCTGGGGCAGAGGCCAAGGAGCCATCCCCAGTGCCCGGGCCAATTTTGCTCCAATGGAGCCTTGGCTGCGGGAGGGGAAGAGAGAGACAGAGAGGAAGGAGAGGGGGAGGGGTGGAGAAGCAGATGGGTGCTTCTCTTGTGTGCCCTGGCCAGGAATGGAACCCGGGACTTCACGCCAGGCCGACGCTCTACCACTGAGCCAACCGGCCAGGGCCGAGTGATTCACTTTTAATGAGCATTCTATCTGAAAGCCAGATTTAAATGCTTCCCAAGCATAAAATGTATGGCCCATCATTCTATAAAATATGTGGTACAACACACACATTACAGTGACTCAGAGTCAATCAGAAGGAACAGGAATTCTACCTACAGCTCTTATTTTAACAAAAAGCCAATCCTTACTTTTCATTCCTGTCTTTGTTAAAGGCTCTTTCAGGCTCAAGGGTCTTTTCTTTTCACTCTTAACCAATTTCCTTTGGGGGCTGGCCTTCTGCTTCAACTGAGTTATTTTGATGATAATGTTTTCTTTAAGATGATTATTTGTTTAAAGTTCAAGCTAAATAAAGTAACTTATCCCAGGGAACTGAACAATATTTTAGGATGTTAATTGCTCATGTTACCAGTCATCCATGAAACATATGCTAAAAACACTCAGAAAGGTTCTACAATGTCTCCTGCAGCTATAAATCTTTTACAGGTACAATTATGTGGGAAAAGAAATAAGAACAAGTGCATCCAACATCTGGAGTCAGATGGTTTACTGAAGTAAAATTACAAAGTTAAATTTAAATAAACTTAGTTAAAAAGGGGAGGGGGACCCAATTTAATATGGACATTTATCATGTCCTTATTGAAGTTTCTCTTGGCAGAAAATACAATAAAGTCTGAAAACAGAAGTTGGATAAAGTCAATGTGAAACGATGACCAAACATATGCAGTCAGGAAGAGTATATTCTCTTTTCTCCCTGCTATTTTAACAGCATGGGACGCCCAATTGTTTTGAGAAGAGAGTATCCATCAAGAAATCGAGTTTGGAAACTACTTCGATCATCTTCTCCATTTAGAGTTTCATCACACATTATTTCATCACTTAAGGATGATTATTACTAGGTTTGGTTTTTAATTCAATGATATATGATTTAAAAAATCACCTGTTTTTGTTTTTCATTCTCAAAAAAAAAAAAAAAATCAAATATTGACCCCTTTCTGAGTTCTTGCTGCTCATTTGTCAATTTTTGTCTTCCTAGTTCTGTAACATTCTTAAACAGTCTTCTTAGATCTGTGCTATGTGCTGAAGAAGACATGTTAGGAAATAAAATACATGTCACAAAATTATATAACCATAATTATATAAAAAGAAAATATTTTATTTTATTAAGTTGATCGATTAACAGATTCTAGAGAAGAGAGTCAATGTTCTTTGGTGAGTTTTTGCCCCTTAGTAGTTTTATATACCATGGACATTACTAGAAATTTGTTTTATGAAAATTCTGTACCATCAGCTGACACTCCGATGCCCATGATGTCATTTTTACCTTCTTTTGCATAAATATTTGGTTTTGTCGTACATGTCATTGGCATCTTTGTTTCAGATCCTTTTTATCTAACAAAGAGACTCCTAACATCTCCCCTTCCCAGCTAAAAAAGCTAATCTAAAGGCCCCACATTCACAGGTCAAGTGAAGTGCAAAGGCAAAAACACTTAAGCAGAAAAAAGGAGTAAACAATTGAGGAGGCCAGAGAAGCATAAAACGGGAAAACTAACCAAGCACTTGAGGCTAGAACCAAGGCACAGATGATAAAGAGAGCACAATCAATGCACATTTATTGAGCACCTACTATTTATAAATCATAGTGTGCGGAGCACTTACCAATATCTTAGAGAAGTTACCACTGCAACCCTGTGATAAGGAAACAGAGGGTCATAGCACTTACATAATTTTCTCAACATTCGGTAAGTAGCAAAACCAGAATTTAAATACTAGCCCTTTGATGCCATATCCCAACTTAATCCTTCTATCAGAGTACCTCAGACAGAACAGGTGGTGGAGAGAGTTATGGAGATTGAAGAATATAACAAGAAGATTGAATCTTACATAGGAGTTTGAAAACAGAAATAGCAAGTGGTATGGTAGAGAATGAACAATGGATAATTTTAACTGGCAAGGAAAGTCTATTCATCTAAATCACACATTCTTCACTGACTCATAACATTTGCTTCCCATAAAAAATACAAAATTATTATACTTCAAAATCCTTGCAGTATCTCTACATTGTAGGAAAAATGAGAAATTAGCAATTTTTAACTCATAATAACCCCAATGGTACTGACGGTATATGTCTGCAATTGTGATCCCATTCTATTCGAATTTCATGTGTGTATGTTTTATTTTTTCAGAGAACTGAATAACTGCTTTTAAGTTCCAAACAGAAAGCAGCTTTACTTTTCACAGGTATTGGACCTGAGTATCTAGATTAAATTACAATTTTCATTTTAGTCCCAGAGAGTGACTGACCATCTATTTATTGTACCTCCCAAAACTGTATGATATTACCATCCCTCCTAGGACAATGTTGGTTTTACAAGGGTGATGAAAATAAAAGCTAAGAGTCATTTATGATTCAGCTGTAGTTCTCAAGTCAGTTCTGCAGAGTCTGAAGGTCAAGACAAAGGAGAGGGCCACAAGAACCTACTAGAACAAGCAAAGCACACACCTTACCTCAATCCAGAATGTATGACATCTAAGAGAAGCAAAGCTGTGTGGGAAACAGTATTTCAGGGAATGTACAGAATGAAAGAATACTGTACTTCTCAAAAAGTGGAAGACAGAGTATTGTGGACATATACTCATTTACCCACAGCATCAAGAAATGGAACAGGATGAGGGAGAGAAACAGGGAAAGGACTAAGGGTTTATAAGTAGGTTGGTGGGAAAGAGTTAGAGCAAAGATTACAGAGGAAGGCTATCAAAAAACAACAATGACTTCCACAGCTGAGTATGTATCTCTGCATCTGATGTACCAATTAGTACAATGTTCTGCTAAAACAGGAACTTAAGGGGGGGCAAGGTCTTCTGATTAGAGATGAACCATTGGGTTCTAAAATGATGAGTTAAGAGGGAGCCAGGCTATTCAATATAAGACCACATTGCTGAAGATCACTGTTTGGTTCAAGTCAGGAGAGTATCTGTGTTCTGAGTCATACCAATCTTCTGAAGGATAGCTGTCACCTCATCTTTTAAGTGGGAACCTCAGAACTCCTCCTGTACTTGGAAAGATCTCCCTCACCACCCTTGAGTCTTGCACTAAACACTCTACATATCTTCAACACTCACACCCTCACACCACCATCTGCAGGACTAGCAGGACAGCTATCACTAGCTTCTCTCTGTATGTCACTGTCATCTCTTGTCACTTCTTCCCTAACCCCTTAACCCCCATAAAACTTTGTTCACTACTTGTTCTGATCCAGACCTCATACCCTCTGAAAACATTTCTCTCACTTCTCTGAAACTTGATCAATCACCATCAAGTTTGCTCATTCACAACTTCCTTTGGAAACGTCCCTTCACTTTTTGCACTACTAGAAAGCTGTCTCTCCATGATAACAGGTTCCACAGAAGACTTTCTAAGACATAGCTTTCCTCTCATAGATCCCTATCACCGAGGAGCCTGAAACTGTACGAGGTATCCTTCTTGCTCCTTATTTCAGTCCTTTTTCCCTTCTTCCTCTACAAAATCCCAGCTTTAACTTCCATGTCATCAGGCTATACCACTCTCTACCCCTGTTAGTGCTTCCACCATTCTCCAGTCCATCACCCATCCATGAATTGGAGATGTTGGTGCCTAGCTCATGAGCACTCTCTTGAACAAGACACCTACTTGCTTTTTGGTTATTTCCATATCCAATGGGATGAACCTTTGAATACCTTGGTCTCTTAGTTTCTGGACTTCCTCTCTTCCAAACATTTCATCAGTCACTGTTCATGAGCCACTCTCTTCCACAGTTGCTTTCTTGATCGTCTTATTATCAATAACTGCAGCACCTGAAAAATCTCAATTCCATATTCTTTTCTTCAGTCATGACTTCTTATCTTTCTTGTTCACTTCCTCTAACCCCAAATCCTACAATTATACAAGCTCATCAGGATCTAAAATCCACTCTCTCAATGTCCCTAAAAATCTCACCCATGATACACTCTCGTCTCATTTCCATCTTAAGTTCCATAGAAAATCATTAAAATAATATCTTAGCTCTTGTTTTCCTTTAGTGAATTTTCCTTGTGAAATCATAACCCTCGTCAAAGTCAATCAAGAAGCCACTCAATACTCTATACTTATGTAGCCTGATATATCTGTTATTCATAGGTCACACTGGGGAACAAAATTTTTGTTGCATCCACAAAAACACTTGTTCCTACCTAATTCAAGTGTGCTGATCTCAAATCTGACATTAGTTTTTCTCTGCAAGCTACAGTGTTTTTCCAATTCAAGATTTTAGGTTTTCATCTTATTGTAAAATTTTCAACATTTTGTTTAGCATCATGAAGTAGAATGTCTTCTTGGACATCATCTTTGTAAAAATATAATAATTTATATAATGCAGTAAATACACTAATACACTAAAAGATAAAGTTGCATCAGAATTTGGCTACAATTTAAAAATAGAACATATTAAAACACTTATTTTAATCATAAAATTTGTGCAAAACATTTAAATTCTATTCAGGAAAAATTTGCGTTTGTAGCTCTTGTGTTTGTGTACTTGTTGAGGACAATCTAGTTTGATGCTCCAGCAGTAGTCTTCTCATCACTAATAGCTCCAAAATTTTCGGGAAACTTATCAAGGTGACTGTTCAGGAAGTGAATCTTAACGCTCATGTTACATCCAATGTCACGAAAAGCCAACAGCATCCTTTGAACCAGAAGTTCATAGTTTTCTGCTTTTTCGTTGCCAAGGGAGTTCTTTGTAACTGCCACAAAAGACTGCCATGCTGCTTTCTCCGCCTTATTCATCTTCCCGGCAAATTCTTCATCACATATGAAGGTTCGAATTTGAGGTCCATTAAATGAATACACCTGCTTTTATCTTCTTGAAAGACAAGGCAGGAAAAGCAGAAATAATATGTTGAAAGCATTCACTTTCTCTATTCAAAGTCTGAACAAACTGCTTCATTTAAGCCAAGTTTGATGTGAAGTGGGGGGAAAATAATCTTGTCTCGATTAACTACAGGTTCATTCATAATATTTTGCATCCCTACTTTCAGAGCTTCAGGTTCTGGCCACTCCTTCTGTGTCCAGTGTTTCTCCTGAGCTCGGCTGTCCCACAAACACAGAAAGCAAGGATACTTTGTGAAACCTCTCTGTTGTCCTAACAGGAAATTTACCATTTTAAGATCCACACAAATGATCCAGTTATGCTCCTCATACTTCGGAAAGTTGAGGTCAATTTTTATGTCATTATAATCTTCTCGCAGATGAGTTGAATAACCAATTGGAACCGCTGCATAAACATTACCATTGTATAGGAGAAAAATTTCAGACTCCATTTAGAGCTGTCAAGAAATAGCCACCATTCTGTTGGACTGTAAGTGGTAACACCTAGCTGGCTGAGAGGACTACTGATATTATGACAGTAAACAAAGTATTTGTCTTTGGAATAAAAGTCCACAAATATTTGTTCATGCTTCCTGAAATGGAACACTTTAGCTGACTGGTGAAGTACATTCTTTTCTTGAAGCCTGGATGCTAATAACTCAACTGCTTTTTTGATAGGCCCATATCTCTTACTAAGTCATTTAATTCGGGTTGGCTAAACTGCTGAGGGGTTAATGACTGCTTGGCATCAGAAGAAGACCCTTCAGATTCTACAGCCACTTTCTCATGCATCTTATAAAAATACACTTGATCACCATGTTCATTTTCTTTGTCCTTAGAAGAAATAAAACCATTGAAAACTGGAACTGGGAGTGTCTCAGAGTGTGGGATAGGTCATATTGCTGAAGAAATATTAGGATATGCGATCATATGCTGTTTTTTCTTGCCGATGCCCTTTGTATGGATCAGACAAAAATAACAGTCACTGCTGTGGTCCTTAGGTTCACGTCATATCATGGGAATACCAAAAGGCATTCCTTTGTGTTTTCCTTTTGTCCAGTCACGAAGCATTTCCTCACAATTATGACACACAATATGAGGAGCCCAATTCTTATCTTAATCACCAAGGGAAACTTGAAAATAGGCAATATATGCACATGTCACAAATGATGAAATATTGTGCTTTGATGTTGAAGTGTGTAACAGCAACATGTATAACAGAAGGTTCAGGACTATTCTTACATTTACGCCTACTCGAAGAGGCCATGATTCAATCTTAAAACAAAATAAGAGGGTGTTTTTATCAGATAATAATTTTTTACATTTCAAAACAACTACAATTATGTAAAAATGATGTTTATAAAACATTAATTGTCTTGTGGTTATGTTCAATCCAAAAGTTGTTGCCCTTTAACTCCAATTTAAAAACAAATGCATGCCATTAACTGTAATAAAAAGAAACTAAAGTTGCATAAAAACTAGAGCATGCACCAAAAAACAGATTTCAGATTTAGAATCAGCAATGCAGAGATATATAGAAATAGTTCTAAAACCTCATTCAACAGAAAATGAAAAAAATTGTTTCCCAGTGATAATCAAAAGAGAACTTTAATATGGTTTCACTATCATATCTTCCCAAATATATAAATCTCCACTGTTACTATGGATAAATTCTCTGTGCTCAGAGTCAAGATCAGTTTCTTTATTTACACAGAAGACTTTATCTTCTCCTCTCTTCCTGGAATTATTGCAGCATGCTCCTGAGGGGTCTCTTCACTTATGCTTTTCTTTGCCCCTCCACTTGCCACCTCCTAGAGTCCACTCTCAACATGGCAGCCACAGCAATACTTATAAAAATGTAAGTCACATCAGTGATGCCACTTCTCTAGTCAAAACCCTCCAAAGGTTTCCTATCTCACTGAGTAAGAGCCAAACTTCCTATGGCATCAGGGTTCTACATGACCTGGCTCCACATTGCCTCTCTGACCTCATGTCCTACTACCTTTCCTACTGTTCCCAATGCCTAAAAATCTCTTCCCTCAGGTATATTTGCATGACTTGCTGTCTCATGTTCTTCAAGTCTTTTTTCAAAAGTTCTCAACAAAGAAGAACTTTACTAGGCCACTATCTAAAAATCAACCCTGAGACCCTGTGACATTTCATATCTCTTTATTATTTTTCTCCTTAGCACTCTTCTATATATAAAGTACACATGGGTACATAAGGTATATGAACACTACATACATATTTTAGATTTATGTCTTGCTCATAACTCATCTCCTCCACTAGAACATAATCCATGAAGGCAAGAATTTTTGTGTGCTGGACTTCAGTATCCCCAATACACAACATAATGTCTAGTAGGTGATCAATAAACATTGTTCAATAAATGAGTCAACAAATAAATGGGTATATGAATGACTAGGGATGGAGAAAACAGAAAGTTATATTTGTCACATGAAAAAATATTTAGAGATGTCTGTTCTGTTTTTACTATGAGTGCTCCTGTTTATAAAATCAGGGTTTCAGAGGGATCCCAATATACAATCATTATTCAATGCCATGACAACAGGACAATATAGCTCAATGAGCAACACCAACACATCAAAAATTAAAGCAAATCCTTGAACAATTCTAAAATAAACATATTTAATCTTAGCAATAATTGCCACTCCTTGAAGAAAAAGGTATTTAATTGATCGTGCTTTTTTAGGTAACTTGTAAAAGTTTCATTTTTGACGATGGTTACTTCTTACTTTCTCAGACATTTATCCCCCTCCCCTCCGCAAACTCATACATCATATAAGCAGGTAGAGTCTAAAAGCTGACATACATGACAAAGGAATGAGCTGTCAGAGCATGTCTTCTTGCCTTACATTAGGATGAAACCACAGTATGTTCACACAACTTATGTTTCTTATCTTTCCTTGCCTTCTACATTCCCAGACAAAATTTATATTTTTAAGCTTTTAAAATATTTTCCAGGACATTTGTGCCTTTACAATGTATTTTTAATAACATATATTTACATAGTTAATTAAAGTTTTTTGCAGATGGTAGATAAGACACCAAAGAACACATTATTAAAAACTCTTTCTACCCTCCCCTCTCAATTCAGTAAAATAGTTCAGTGGTATAGAGATTGCTTTTTATCAGAGGCTTTCAATCTATCCCAATTTCCCATAAGTCACTGTGTTCTAATGACATTTTGCTAGATGCAAAACTTGAAAATAACAGATGAAAATTCACTTTTGACTTTATTACACCAAAAATGTCTGAGTGATAGATGGGACCACTGCTGATACTGTGGTTCTCAGGTTTCTATGATTAGTCATAGGTTATTTTGATCAGCTGCAAAGTGATAGTGAGTGAGTGGAATACAAAACACCTGCAGTTTTCTCAGCTTTAGTGAAATGATACAGCAAGTAGCTGCATTTAGAGACCCTGCCTGAGTTTCTACCAATGTCCATCATTACATGATCCCACCACTGGGAAGACGCCTAAGGAGACCTGTATGCTGATTATGTCTCATCTCAGTTTTGACTTTGAGAGAAGCAGAGGCCAATGATTAAAAAGAGAAATGACCTTCTGAGTTGGAAAACCTGGAAAAAAACACAGAGGTATCCAGATCATCCAGAGCCCAAGAAAACTGGCTCATTGAGTTGTTACTAGTATATCTGCTATGATGATTAAAAACTACAATTTTAAAGCTAATTGAGTCAGTTACAAACACATGGAAATCGGGATAGAGTATCTTGGGATATTTTCTATATTTAACTTTATTCCTATCTTAATTTTCTTAGGTTACATTCCCAGATAAATCTCAGAATATTGTGACCCAAAGAAGGTTTCAGAGATGACATCAGAGTAATGGCGCGGTAAGAAGTGATACCGATAAATCTTCCCCAAAACTCAACAAGATCTTCAACCAGAAACAGAAAAACCTATCCTTAGAGCCTCCAGATGTTTCGCAATACACCCAAAGGTATGGTTGAGCGAAAAATTGGCTAAATATATAATCAAACCCCAAAGGAAATAGGAAGTAAGAAATGCTCTGCCTTCCTCACTAACCTAAATAGGGCTGCTTTCACTGGGAACTTAGAATATAGAAACTAAGGCGGGCAAAGGGGGTGAATAGATCCAGACCACGGCACAAACGGCCGAACCAGTCTGTGGCACGGAGATCCAAGCCGAGGAAAAACTGTGCCTGTGGCAACTTAGGCAATACAAGCTAACACTCACGCCAAACCCAGACAACGAAAGACAAGCGGGGCAGACATTTTCCCGATCTCCTGGTCGGCGCGTGCAGATAGTGGGCGAGAGATTCCTTCGAAAGCCCTCGGAGTGGGCGCCCATGTTATCCCACAGAAAAGCAGAGTCAGAGGCCTTTGTGTGGGCCGAAAGCGGATCTCCGGGCCACCCCAGCGCCCTGAAAAAGCCGCACACGGGGAGGGAGCAAAAGCCAATTCCAATGCTGGAACTTTTCCGGGTGGGCGGGGGTTTCACTCAGAGGGTGAGGCAGCTGGCCTGATATTCTGATCTGCGCACGCAGATAGTGAGTTAGAGATTACTCTGAGTGCCTCGGCAGTGCGTGCCCGTGTTATCCCACAGAGGGGCAGAGTCAGGAGCCTTTGTGTGGGCCAAAAGCGGAACCTCCAGGCCGCCCCAGCACCCTGAAAAAGCCGCGCATGGGGAGGGAGTGAGAGCCAATTCTAATGCTGGAAGTTTTCCGTGAGGGTGGGGGTTTCACTCAGAGTGTGAGACTGCCGACCTGATATCCTGGTCTACGCGCGCAGATAGTGAGTGAGAGTTTCCTCCAAGCGCCCCGGGTGTGGGCGCATGCCCGTGTTACTGGACAGAGTGGCAGAGCCAGAGGTCTTTGAGTGGGTGGAAGCCCCACCTGATTATGCTAGCAGCTCTGACTGATTGAGCCTTAGCCAGAGTCCTGTGCTGAGTGGGAATAGAGTGGGGAGTTGCCAGCTCTTTGAGCCTTTTACTATCCAGGCAGAGTCAGCAGCAACCCCATAGCTGGATTATCAGGCTACTAATTGAGGAAGGAAAGACTAGGAGAGAGGCTTCAGGAACATGGACTCTCTCACTGTCAGAGCCTATAAATGCTAATGAGCCTTGACTTCCAAAGAGACTGAAGCACAATACATGACATCGCCATAGAGACTTATCAACTGCAAAGATCTACCTGAGCGTGCCAAAGGGGCAGAACCCGGGGTACAGAGTCACCGACCAGGAAGAGGGAGAGAAAAGAAAAAGCAAGAAGATAACCTCTCAAAATCAAGAATAATCCGCAGACTTTATAACCTATCCTATTTTATTATATTTGTTCGTTTGTTTCTCTTATCTTCATTCTTGATTTTTTTTTTCCTCCTCCAATTTGGTCGTTTAACTCTCTGCTGGTCTTACTCTCTCCTCTCCTTGAACTACACTACCCATAAGTGTTACATCTCCCATTATCTTTTCTTTCCACTTCCTTTCTCTCTATGAGGGTTGCACTCCAAAACCCTTAACTCTCTCTCTCCTCTTTTTTCTTTTTTCTTCTTTTAGTGGTTCCCTCTTTTTTTTCTCTCTCTCTCTCTCTCTTTTCTCCCTCTATACTAGTTTCTTCCTTTTTCCTTTACGTCTCCTCTCATTCAAACCTCAATAAAAACAAAATATCTTATCTGGGACTCAAACTTATGTTTGCGACATTTTGGGATATTTTTACTTCACCTTTTTAACTCACTAGCAGTGCTCCCATCCCTGGCTCTCCATTTTATCTAGTTCTTGTTCCACTAAATACAATAGTAATTTTTTAATTTGTCCCCCCATTTTCCTGTTTCGTCTTATTCCGCTCATCATAACTCTTAGTCAACCAACACCTAAAAGCAAATCATTTTATTCTTGACCAAAATTTTTTCCTTATTTGCTTTTTGTGGGTCCAAACCCCCCTTTTTTTCTTTTTTTCCCCTTTATTACTTCTCCCCAATTCAGGCCCTCCATTACAGGCATTGTTTGTTCTATTTAGTACAATATAATTCACAGTTTACCACAAGATTTTCTCAAGAAGGAGAGGAGAGGAAAAAAGGAGGGGGGAAATAATTTCCTTTTTTTAATTTTAATTTTATTTTTCTTTCTAAATTATTAATTTAAAAAAACCTCTTTTTGATTTTTTTAACTTTTTATTCTTTATTAAATCTCATAAATACTATCAACAAAACCACCCTAAGATGCCATTAAGAAAGAGAAAATTGAATATCATGAATACAAAAGAAAGAGAGGTAACACAGATAGATGAGGAAAAATCTACGGAGAAAAAATTTAATATATTGGAAACCTTGGAGTTAAACGACAGAGAATTTAAAATAGAAATCCTAAAAATACTCAGAGATATACAAGGAAACACAGAAAGGCAATTTAGGGAGCCAGGAAAACAACTCAATGAACACAAAGAATATATATTTCCAAGGAAATTGAAACTATAAAAACAAATCAAACAGAGATGAAAAACTCAATTCATGAGCTGAAAAACATGGTAACAAGCTTAGGTAATAGAACAGGCTGGAGAGAAGGTAGGATTAGTGAAACAGAAGACAAGCAACTAGAGGCACAACAGAGAGAAGAGGAAAGAGACTCAAAAATTAAAAAAAATGATATAGTCCTACAGGAATTATCTGACTCCATCAAAAAGAATAACATAAGAATAATAGGTATATCAGAGGGAGAAGAGAGAGAAAATGGAATGGAGAACATACTCAAACAAATAATAGATGAGAACTTCCCAAGCCTGTGGAAAGAACTAAAGCCTCAAATTCAAGAAGCAAACAGAACTCCGAGTTTTCTTAACCCCAACAAACCTATTCCAAGGCACATCATAATGAAATTGGCACAAACCAACGGCAAAGAAAAAATTCTCAAGACAGCCAGGGAAAAGAAGAATACAATATATAAAGGAAGGCCCATTAGATTATCATCCGATTTCAGAAACTCTACAAGCTAGAAGAGAGTAGATCCCAATATTTAACGTCCTGAAAGAGAGGAACTTTCAGTCACGAATACTATACCCATCAAAGCTATCCTTCAAATATGAAGGAGAAATAAAAACATTCACAGATACAGAAAAGATGAGGGAATTTATCATCAGAAAACCCCCACTCCAGGAATTACTAACAGGGGGTTCTCCAATCAGATACAAAGAAAGAAAAAAACAAAGCCACAAGTAAAAGCTCCAGGTAGAACACAATAAAACCAAATTTAAACTGTGTCAACAACAAAAAGAAAGGGGGGTAGAGGATGGAGATTAACAGTAACAAAGGACGATGGAGTGCAAAAGTACTCACAAAATAGTGCACTACAATGAACAGGGTAGGGACCCTTTTCATTACTTAAAGGTAACCACCATTGAAAAAACCACCACAGAAGTACAAGATTTAAAAAAGATAGCAACAGAGGAAAGATGTATGGAATACAACCAAATAAAAACAAAAGATAGAAAAACGAAAGAGAAGGATCAAACAAGACACAAAACTAACAGAAAGCAAGATATAAAATGGCAATAGGGAACTCACAAGTGTCAATAATTACACTAAATGTAAACGGATTAAACTCACCAATAAAAAGGCACAGAGTAGCAGAATGGATTAAAAAAGAAAATCCAACTGTATGCTGCCTAAAAGAAACTCATCTAAGTAACAAGGATAAACACAAATTCAAAGTGAAAGGCTGGAAAACAATACTCCAAGCAAATAACATCCAAAAAAAAGCAGGCATAGCAATACTCATATCTGATCATGCTGACTACAAGACAGCAAAAGTACTCAGAGACAAAAATGGCCATTTCATAATGGCTAAGGGGACACTGAATCAAGAAGACATAACAATTCTTAATATATATGCACCAAACCAAGGAGCACCAAAATATATAAGACAGCTACTTATTGATCTTAAAACAAAAACTGACAAAAATACAATCATACTTGGAGACCTCAATACACCGCTGATGGCTCTAGATCGGTCATCCAAACAAAGAATCAACAAAGACATAGTGGCCTTAAACAAAACACTAGAGCACCTGGATATGATAGACATCTACAGGACATTTCATCCCAAAGTGACTGAGTATACATTTTTCTCCAGTGTACATGGATCATTCTCAAGAATTGACCATATGTTGGGCCACAAAAACAACATCAGCAAATTCAGAAAAATCGAAGTTGTACCAAGCATATTTTCTGATCATAAAGCCTTGAAACTAGAGTTCAACTGCAAAAAAGAGGGAAAAAATCCCACAAAAATGTGGAAACTAAACAACATACTTTTAAAAAATGAATGGGTCAAAGAAGAAATAAGTGCAGAGATCAAAAGATATATACAGACAAATGAAAATGACAATAAAACATATCAGAATTTATGGGATGCAGCAAAAGCAGTGATAAGGGGGAAGTTCATATCACTTCAGGCATATATGAACAAACAAGAGGGAGCCCAAGTGAACCACTTAACTTCACACCTAAAGGAACTAGAAAAAGAAGAACAAAGACAACCCAAAACCAGCCGAAGAAAGGAGATAATAAAAATCAGAGCAGAAATAAATGAAATACAGAACAGAAAAACTATAGATAAAATTAATAGAACAAGGAGCTGGTTCTTTGAAAAGATCAACAAAATTGACAAACCCTTGGCAAGACTTACCAAGGAAAAAAGAAAAAGAACTCATATAAACAAAATCCAAAATGAAAGAGGAGAAATCACCACGGACACCATAGATATACAAAGAATTATTGTAGAATACCATGAAAAACTTTATGCCACTAAATTCAACAACCTAGAAGAAATGGATAAATTCCTAGAACAATACAACCTTCCTAGACTGAGTCAAGAAGAAGCAGAAAGCCTAAACAGACCTATTAGTAGAGAAGAAATAGAAAAAAACATTAAAAACCTCCCCAAAAATAAAAGTCCAGGCCCAGACGGCTATACCAGTGAATTTTATCAAACATTCAAAGAAGACTTGGTTCCTATTCTACTGAAAGTCTTCCAAAAAATTGAAGAAGAAGCAATACTTCCAAACACATTTTATGAGGCAAACATAACCATCATACCAAAACCAGGCAAGGATGGCACAAAAAAAGAAAACTACAAACCAATATCTCTAATGAATATGATGCTAAAATAGTAAACAAAATACTAGCAAATCAAATACAACAACATATTAAAAAAATAATACATCATGATCAAGTGGGATTCATCCCAGAATCTCAAGGATGGTTCAACATACGTAAAACGGTTAACGTAATACACCATATCAGCAAAACAAAACACAAAAACCACATGATCTTATCAATAGACGCAGAAAAGGCTTTCGATAAAATAACAACAAATAACAACACAATTTTATGTTTAAGACTCTCAACAAAATGGGTATAGAAGGAAAAAATCTCTCAACATGATAAAGGCCATATATGATAAACCATCAGCTAACATCATATTAAATGGCACAAAACTGAAGGCTTTCCCCCTTAAATCAGAAACAAGACAGGGTTGTACACTCTCTCCACTCTTATTTAATGTGGTACTAGAGGTTCTAGCCAGAGCAATCAGACAAGACAAAGAAATAAAAGGCATCCATATCGGAAAAGAAGAAGTAAAGGTAAGTTATCACTTTTTGCAGATGATATCATCCTATACATTGAAAACCCCAAAGAATCCACAAAAAGACTACTAGAAGTAATAAGCCAATACAGTAAGTTCACAGGATACAAAATTAACATACAGAAGTCAATAGCCTTTCTATATGTCAACAATAAAACATTTGAGAACAAACTCAAAAGAATAATCCCCTTCACGATTGCAACAGCAACAAAAAAATACCTAGGAATAAACATAACAAAGAACGTAAAGGTCTTATATAATGAAAACTATAAACCATTGTTAAGGGAAATCAAAAAAGATATAATGAGATGGAAGAATATTCCTTGTTCTTGGTTAGGAAGAATAAATATAATCAAGATGGCCATATTACCCAAAGCAATATACAAATTTAATGCAATTCCCATCAAAATTCCAATGACATTTTTTAAAGAAATGGAGCAAAAAATTATCAGATTTATATGGAACTATAAAAAACCTTGAATAGCCAAAGCAATCCTAAAGAAAAAGAATGAAGCTGGGGGCATTACAATACCTGACTTCAAACTATATTATAGAGCCACGACAATCAAAACAACATGGTATTAGCAGAAAAATAGACACTCAGACCAATGGAACAGAATAGAAACCCCAGAAATAAAACCACATATATTTAGTCAAATAATTTTTGATAAAGAGGCCAACAACACACAATGGAGAAAAGAAAGCCTCTTCAACAAATGGTGCTGGGAAAACTGGAAAGCCACATGCAAAAGAATGAAACTGGACTACAGTTTGTCCCCCTGTACTAAAATTAACTCAAAATGGATCAAAGATCTAAATATAAGACCTGAAACAATAAAGTACATAGAAGAAGACATAGGTACTCAACTCATGGACCTGGGTTTTAAAGAGCATTTTATGAATTTGACTCCAAAGGCAAGAGAAGTGAAGGAAAAAATTAATGAATGGGACTACATCAGATTAAGAAGTTTTTGCTCAGCAAGAGAAACTGATAATGAAATAGACAGCCAACTAAATGGGAAATGATATTTTCAAACAACAGCTCAGATAAGGGCCTAATATCCAAAATATACAAAGAACTCATAAAACTCAACAACAAACAAACAATCCAATAAAAAAATGGGAAGAGGACATGAGCAGACACTTCTCCCAGGAAGAAATACAAATGGCCAACAGATATATGAAAAAATGCTCTTCTTTAGTTATTAGAGAAATGCAAATCAAAACTGCAATGAGATATCACCTCACACCTGTTAGATTAGCTATTATTAACTAGACAGGTAATAGCAAATGTTGGAGAGGCTGTGGATAAAAAGGAACCCTCATACACTGTTTGTGGGAATGTAAAGTAGTACAACCATTATGGAAGAAAGTATGGTGGTTCCTCAAAAAACTGAAAATAAAACTACCTTATGACCCAGCAATCCCTCTACTGGGTATATACCCCAAAAACTCAGAAACATTGATATGTAAAGACACATGCAGCCCCATGTTTATTGCAGCATTGTTCACAGTGGCCAGGACATGGAAACAACCAAAAAGCCCATCAATAGATGACTTGATAAAGAAGATGTGGCACATATACACTATGGAATACTACTCAGCCATAAGAAATGATGACATTGGATCATTTACAGCAAAATGGTGGGATCTTGATAACATTATACGAAGTGAAATAAGTAAATCAGAAAAAAATAGGAACTGCATTATTCCATACGTAGGTGGGACATAAAAGTGAGACTAAGAGACATTGATAAGAGTGTGGTGGTTATGGGGGGAAGGGGGAGAGGGAGAGGGAATGGGGGAGGATGAGGGGCACAAAGAAACCTAGATAGAAGGTGACAGAGGACAATCTGACTTTGGGTAATGGGTATGCAACATAATTGAACGACAAGATAACCTGTACATGTTATCTTTGAATATATGTATCCTGATTTATTGATGTCGCCCCATTAAAAGAATAAAAGTATTCAAAAAAAAAAAAAAAAGAATGTTTCAGCTAGCTTCTAACTTGAGGACTAAATGAACCATACTCAGTCTTGAAGAGACCATTAGGTACTTTTGTTCTTTTGCGAGAAAAAATTGATAGAAATGAGGGTGGGTTTTATTAGTCAGAAAAGGTACAAATGAGGCTTCCATGTAGTTGGGGATCTTGGGAGCAGGGAAGAGAATAGTGCACACAGGTAAGCATCTCCACAATGGTGAACTTTGGATGGTGTTCAGATTTCATCCCCCCCAAACCCTTCACATGATAATACTTTTGGATGGTATTTCATATGTCAGCCAATTTCTCTGACCCATATCCATTATGTTAACGTTCTTCCCTAACACTCTGAATAAAAAATTGGACCACTCTGTTTAACTCCATCCATTATTCATAGTCCTTGATTGCTTCTGACATTAGTACGTGAACTAAGGGCTCTGGAAGATTTTCTATAACATGCATAATTGTTGGAATTTCCTGTTTATTATCTAGGTAATATTTTCCAACAATTATGGATTTAGTCTTAAAGCAAATGTGATCCACGGTTCTTTGCAGAGACAAGGACCATGGTGTATTCAGGGAAATTGTGAGGTTTTTTGACCCAAGACATCCTACCCTCTTTCAAATTCATATTGACTGCCTACAACATTTATAATGTAACAGAGTCAGAGATTAAACTCAGGGCTACGGGGAGGGGTGTATTTGTCTTAGAGATCAAACACTTAAAGCAGGATTTATGGAAGCTGAGGCTGTGGATCAATAGCTAAAAAAATGGAGTGTAAGCAAGTAAAGGACTGTCTGAGGTGTGAATGAGAGGGAAAAGCAGACGGCAAGGGGTGGAGAGGAAGATAAGCAGAGAATCTGGTTGAGTGAAAAGCATATGTTTGAAAAGAATGAGAGGGAGGCCTGAAAAAGGCTGATTCCTCCAAAGGATCAACCCCAGAGACACTGTCTTTCCCATCTTGCTGACAGGAGGTGTAATTGTCAACATTTCTTCCATTCTGTCCCCTGCTCTCCTTTCAGAGTAATTCCAGGACACTGAGATTTGGGATCAATGCAGCACAAACACCAGAGACAGGCTCAGTCAGATACAAGCCGGAGACAGTGATCACAATTAACTTTGATGCTATCATAATTTAACAGGAAAGACAAAGTATATTAGAGCTGAGAGCACGGTAGCTTTTTTTTTTCTTTTCAGTGTGAAGACATCTATGAAGACCTATAAAGATGCTTTTTTGATATAACTTTCAAATCAAGCAAGTGCTAGTGATAAGAAATCAACTTTCTAGCAGTACTAAATTCTATGTAGTGATTTTAAATTCCTCAAAGCATTTTCCATTTATTACTTTACCTTTGGATAAGAGGAGTATAGTGAATATTAACTTCATTTTACAGATTGAAAACTAAGATCCAACTGTTAACTACTTAAAGTCTCAGTGGTTAAAAAAAAGGAAAAAGGAAAAAAAAACTTGCCTAGCTAAAACAGTTTTGGTGTTAGGATTAGGATTTAGATGCGCTAACTCCACATCATTGCTCTTTCCATTATGCCACTCTGTATCAATGTATTTTTCTCAAACAAGCGTATCTGGTCAGCAGAGAGTTCACGTATTGCAGATGGAGCCAAGGATTCTATGTCATCTGATTCTCCACAGAGATTAGGAGCTCCAAACTAGTTTTAAGAAAATCTTTTTCTATTTCAAACGACACAAATCAGTTTAGCATATATCTATTTTATTTCTTTGAAAGAGTTTCACTCTTGATAACAAAAAGCATAATTTAATATACAGAGCTCAGAACTTAGATGACTTCTGTGATCCAGAAGTGAGTTATCAGATTGACCATTTCCACAGAGATTTGTGGTTTATTAAGGCCCAGCCCATGCATGTTCCTCTTATTATTTTTTTCACCTCAAATTGCTCAGCCTGGGAGATTTTAAGAAGCTCTGTTCCATTTAACTTTGGGCCTTCTGATATCTGAGATTTAATGATTCTCTAATTAAAATGCTATCTTGAATTTTATGCATATATGAAAAACCACGACTTACCTATGGGAAGTAGGGTTTAGTGGTAGTTCCAAGAAGCGCATCTAAATCATGAAATAATACGCAAGTTCAACATAATTTGATTTTTTAAGAGGAATGTGGTATTCAGATAAAAAGAAAACATAATGGTTCATTCATCTATGTGTGTAAAAGTGTGAAGATGCCTTGTCAGTTCCAGGCATCAGTTTATGTAATGCATCTTCCAGACTATTTCACAATCATTCTCCCATTGTTCCATAAATAGATTATGTGACTACAAGCTGCTAAATTAAAAGTTACCACAATAATATAACTGAATAAAGCAGCAGGATGATTTGAGAGGAATATACCCAGAAGACTAAATATGAATGCTGAGTTGCCAAAGCACATCCTTAGAAAATTCACAGATATAAAGCCATGTCTGATATACAAAAACGGAAAAATATTGTTGGGCAAATGAGTTTGTAAAATTTGTATTTTTTGAGTTTTCTCATTTTTATTATTAAAAAGTGGCACTGGACAGCCATATGTGTGCCCTCAGACGAGGGCAGTTGATTGCAAATTGCAGATTGCATTCCTTGGGAGGGGCCGTTGTTTTGCTAATGTTTGCTGGAGAAGGGGCTTTGTGACCCCAGTCAGTTTTGTAGGGAGAGAAGAAGGTGTGCAGATGGGGAACCAGAGCTGAGGGGCTTTGTGAGCTCCACTAAGACTGGTGGGGCCTTTGATTCTAGAAAGAACCGGAGAAGATTCTCCTGGTTGTGGAACCAGAGAATGCATCAGGGCTTTGGGAGCCCTGAATGAAAAGGGAAGTGTTTTCCCTGCCTGTTTGCTCATGGGCCAGTGTGAGACTTTAATAAAGGAATGGATCACCATTTTTTGGCTCCACTGTTTCTTTCTTTCTTTCTTTTCTTTTTCTTTTTTTTGTATTTTTCTGAAGTTGGAAACGGAGACAGTCAGACAGACTCCCGCATGTGTCCGACCGGGATCTACCCGGCACGCCCACCAGGGGGCGATGCTCTGCCCATCTGGAGCGTCGTTCTGTTGCAACCAGAGCCATTCTAGCGCCTGAGGCAGAGGCCACAGAGCCATCCTCAGTGCTCGGGCCAACTTTGCTCCAGTGGAGCCTTGGCTGCGGGAGGGGAAGAGAGAGACAGAGAGGAAGGAGAGGGGGAGGGGTGGAGAAGCAGATGGGCGCTTCTCCTGTGTGTCCTGTCCGGGAATCGAACCCGGGACTCCTGCATGCCAGGCCGACGCTCTACTACTGAGCCAACCGGCCAGGGCGGCTCCACTGTTTCTTTACTGTCTGCCCAAATTCAATGAGAACCTGCGTGGCCATGATGGTGGTGGCCACTGGCCATACAAATATGTTGGCTAAAAGTTACATTTTGTTCAATGTATCATGAATCTGTACAATGGGGACCAAAACAGTTATAGAAAACGTACTAAAATGGTAGGTCTCAGAGAATTGAATATGCTGAATATAGTCTTACCCTGTGAAGATCTGGTTCAACTTGAAGTTGGAAATGAAATAGATCTTATTACTGAATTTAATCTATTAAGCTTAATAAATCAGGGTCCCCCAAAAACCTACCTAAAGCCTATGTGCTCTTGTTTGACTCCAGTTAACCACAACATGGTTCATTCTCTATTTCATATTGGAAATGTCCAAAGACTGTTCTCTTCCACAAAAAGTAAGATAAAAATTGTTACTTTATTCAATAATAGATCTTGAGTTCAGATGTAAGTATGTGTGTGCATGCATACAGGATGGGGCAAAATAGGTTTATACTTGTTTGTATGGAAAATAATAAAACAATAAATAACAATACAAGATTAAACTCTGTGTTTTGTGTACTCACAACCATAAACTTATTTTTGCCCTACCCTGTATATGTAAATACACACACAGAGTGGAAAACTTTTCTTTGAATGTGGTACATGTATACAATGGAATACTACTCAGCCATAAGAAATGATGACATAGTATCATTTATGTCAACATGGATGAACCTTGAGAACATTATACTGAGTGAAATAAGTAAATAAGAAAAAGCTAAGAACTGTATGATTTCACACATAGGTGGGATATAAAACTGAGACTTATGGATATAGATAAAAGTGAAGCAGTTACCAGGAGGAAGGGGATGTGGGGGAGGAGTTGGGAGAAGGGTTTAAAGAGAGACAAATATAAGGTGACAGAAAATGATTTGACTTTGGGTGATGGGTATACAATATAAACAACAGTTCAAATGCTATAGTCTTATTGATCAATGTTACCTTGTTAAATTTAATTTTCTAAATAAAATTAAAATAACAAGAAAACAATCTTATAGAAAATTATTTAACTTTAGGTGATGGGCACACAACACAATCAATAGTTTAACTACTATAGAAATGTTTGCCTGGAACCTATGTATTCTTATTGTCAATGTCACCCCGTAACATTTAATTTTCTAAATAAAAATTTTTTGAAAGTAGAAAAAAGAAAACAATTTTCCAATAATACAATTTGCTAGCCATCTACTAACAGCTTCACCGTTATGACTCTCTTTTTAAGAAATAGAATGCATTGTGCCTCTGATGGCAATAAGCGTCCAGTGCAGCACTGTTTCCTAAGCAGCTGATATTCTTCATTTTTATGCAATCATTGACTACAGATTTGGTTCTTTTAGAAACCCAATCTCTGGACCCCAATTAAGAGCATGACCACCACTTAAGATACTGAAAACAGAATCACTTCCCCTTTTTCTCCCCATTGATCTTACATGTTGGGTCCCTTTGTGTTCTAATAATCATTTCTCTTCTGAATGGAAGCACTTTCATTGTTCAAAATGGAAACTGTCTTCTACCCTTTGATCCAATAGAGTAGAAATATAGAAATCTTGGTATCATTTTGTTTCCCTATTTTCATGGACCCCAACAATACTAAATTCAATGTTTATGGATTATAGATTTTTTGTGCTTGTTGTGGTTTTGTGAAGTAACTGAATAAAGACCAGTATGGGTCAAAAAATATTACACCTAATATTTTCAGTTTCATATCTAATGCAAAAAACCAAAACCCAGTAATATTTAATGTCCTTCATTATTATATCTTTAAATCTTACCGCTGCAAGCAGATGTGAAAAACCTTAAATTGCTGGCCTCAGTGTTCCCATGTCAACTGGCATATGTTCAGGTTGGAGATCCTGCCAAAAATCAAAAGAAAACACTTATGAGACAGAGCCTGATGGACGATTATTTTAATCCTGCATGTCCAGCACTGCCGGCAAGCTCGGTTTATGAATGCCTGCTGCTGCTTTAATGATAAGACCTCTTAAACACAGCTGAATGCAGGGCACCAATGGATTTTTTTCCCTACCCTAACCAAGAGACTGATTATTGATCTCCACCTGAATGCTCCTATTGAAAACAGGCCATTCATGAATATAAAGCTGGCAGAATAATGGTGCACTGCATGGGAAGTTTTAATAAACTGCAATAGGGACACAGTCTCCGTGGAAAAAAGTAGAATAAATTTAATCTTAATGAGGCATGTGCTTACATGACTGAAGTCTTGAGCATTCTATAGGCCAAGCATCATACAGTCCCGGGCACCTGGACTTTGATTGAGTGCCATGTCAGAGTTAGTATAGGACCCCAAGAACACCCTATACTCTTACTAAAGGGAAACTTTCCAGTTTTCTCTATTGCTCTTGGGATGGAGCTTTGAGTCAGGAATGAACTGATCTTGCTACTGGAATAGAGGCATCTGAGCCGAGAACCATTTGTGTAGACAAACAAGGGATGTGAGCCACTGAGGAACTTGAAATTTCAAAACCCAAAGACAGGAAGGTGAAAAGAAGCTGCATGGTAATCCCCCGGATCTTCCTGAGGCTGCCTGGAAAACAGCTAGTGAAACCTTAGATCAGGAACAGACAGTCCATTAAGCTTAAGCTGGACCTGCAACACTCAGTCGACTCACACCATTCAGACACACTCTAGGGTTCTAGGCCATTCAGAGATAGGAGGGTGCCCAAGACATCTACTTTAAAGTGCATCTGAGTACCTCAGCAGCTTGGTCCAAGTTACAGATACCCATTCACATGTTCGTTTACTTATTTATTTCATTTCATTTCTAAGGTGCTTTAAAGTTAGAAAATGTCAGATTTAGTAATTATTACATGGGTTCTTGCTCTACAAGTAAATGAGTATTTGTTAACTTTTTTGATGCTAAAGAGGAGATATGTTTTACATTCACCATTTGCCAAAGTCCTTTGTAGAATAATACACTTGGTATTTTTATATTTAAATAAACAAAGCAGAACCATGAGGATAATTCTTCAGTGGCAAGAATACATGCAATTGTAAATATAAAAACAGGAATATTTACTAAGGACACTCTTTAAAACAAAGGCCACAGAGGAGGAGTCTGTATACCGTACACCGTGCCTATCATGGCACTGGCCTTGCCACAGCCACTCGACTCCTCGTAGCTCAAATGACGGAAAAAATATCATGGTTGAAAAATAAAAGACTGAAACCTTTAGCATATTCCAGTTATGTTTCTTAGACATGCTTTCTGAATTATGCATTACCTTAACATTTCAAAGGCCAAAAAATCATTTAGGGTAGAATTATTATTATATCAGTATTATTAAAGACTAAAATATTTGGGCATATATTGAGGGAAGAAATTCTCAAATGTGATTGCACATAAGAAACACTTGGAGAGTTTGTAAAAACAAAACAGGTTTTTTTGGCCCTACTTCCTAAAGATTCTAAAGTAATAGATCTGGGATGGGGTCCAGGATTGTATATTTTCAAGGAGAGCAGAGCACTCTAATGTACCTAGCCCCAAGATTCAAGTCGAGAACTGATTAGCAGAGGCCATGTTCAGACTCCGTTAATGAGAAATCATTTTCTGTTCTGTCCAGTCCCTGCCTGTGTTATCTGGTTTACAGCTGACATAAATCAAGCACTGAATTTAACAAAAGTACATGTTAGAGGAACAACAGCTGTAAAATTTAAAGGGGGAACTTGCTTTTTAAAAATCAAAAAACGTCCATCAACAAAGCAGGTGAGTAAGACTTATTTGGAGGAACAGATATAAATCCAAACTTGTTCCGGTTCTGTTGAGATGCTTTCTATACAAATGAAGTTATAAAGCCAAAATAAGTTTGTAATTTGGGGGGCACATATTGTATCACATAAAAAAATGTTTATTTTTATCATCTAAGGATTCTTCTAGTTCTAAAATCCTAGGATATGCCAATAAACTGGTGGCATTGAGTTAAAAGGTATCTTGCCACATCCATTGGCTTCATCTCCTTGTTTATGGGGCAGAATGTGAACCCAGAGAGCTTATGATGAGAGATCGAACATTGAACACAGGATTTCTGACTCATACATTAATTCACTCTTCATTGTAACACACACAAAAAAGTTTATAAAGCTCCATTCTCAGCCTACAGCTTTACTCATTGACTGAGGGAGTTTTTTCAGACAAAGTTTTCCTTTTTTGGCTGGGAGAGGGGTACAGCGTGTCCTTTGGGGTTCTCTCCCAGATTTTCTCAGGGAGAGAACATATGCTCAGGTCCCTAGAGAAATGTGCTCCCACACTCACAGCTGTATGACAAGCAAGAAAAAGCTGTCTACAAGTTTGAAGAAAAAAAATCAGCATTTGCAAAAGTGCTCTGGGGCATCTTGGGGAAGTGTTCCAAGAGAATCGCTATTATAAAAAGATCACTAGGTTCTTTGCTCCCGGACCCTACTCCACACTCAGACATTATTATTGTAGGTGCATTAGTAAAATTCACTTATGTATCCGAAGTTGAACATTTGGCAAGTACGCTTGGCAACAGTGGGCGGTGACCTTGCTCTCGTGCAGACCACTGTCGAGTAGGGAACTAGAGCCTCCTGGAGAGTCTGCTGCATCCCTGCCTATGCGAACTGACAGCACTGTGCCCTGGGTCCACCACCTCCCTAAGACAGGGGGTCATGCTTCCTTTGAGCTGCCCTCTTTCCAGTTTACAAACACAGCTCATGAAAGAATGTCTATTATCTTAGTATGAATAATTTTATCCAAACAACTTTCATTAAACCTAATAAAGCAATAGATTCTGTATGTCTTTCCTCATCTATGAATGCCTATTTGCTTATCAATAGCCTACTATGTAATAATACCCAGACCCAGATTAAATTCTCTCTTCTCAATCTTCCTGTATGACTTCTTTGCACCTACCTAAGAATGCACAGAGCAACCTATTTATTCCTGTCTTATACACCCAAAGTGTCGGAATTCTAGACCTACAGGAATTATAAATCACTGAGTTAAAACTTTACATTTTAGACAAGAGCGGTGTGGAAAGATGAAGTCACAGTAATTGTTAATGAATTATTACACATCAAAGAGAAAGAACAGGGAATACATTTTTGTTTAGCATTTTCTCTGTGCCATGTTCTTTGTAAGGTATTTTAAATACATTATTCATCTAATTCTCAGAAAAATCTTGGTCAGTAGATATAGTATTATCTCCACTTACAGATGCACTAAGCATACCTCCGAGGATATAAATAATTTAGACCAGGTCAAACAGCTGCACAGGGTAGTTGGTCGGGGTAGAGTTCAAATCCAGTTCTGTCTGAGGATGCCAGACTGTGCTAACAGCAGTCCTTATCCACTAGACCTCTTCACTTCCACGTGGGGTCACAGAGACGAGAAAAGTGTTGAAATTTACTGGGAAATGATACTCTGGCAACCACAATGATAAAGTGTATGTCCCTGATAAACTTTCAAGGGCTAATCTATTGCCTACTACTGAGACCCATGACCCCTCCCCTCCTAAGGGGTAGAGAGGATGCAGACAAGTCTGAGACTGACAGCTTTGAGGAAGAGAAAGCAATAAAAAAAAATGACACAACCAGCAAGAATCTGAGTTTCTGGTTGGTTATCAATTGGATGGCTTTTGGTAAACATGTTAAATTTTTAAGCTCCAAGAGTAAGAGCTCAGTAGTTGTAAAATGTAAATACTGCAGCTTTTCACCGTGTATATGCCACTGTTAAAGAGAAGAGAGGACCTCCCAACCTTTATTTCCAAATACTATCCACCTTATATACATATGAGCCACTTTGAAGCGTTTCAGGACAGGAATTGGGCTCAATGGGAGAATGCATCTGCTCTCCTTGGCAGAGAGAATACAGTCTGTACCTATTTTATGTGGATTTTCCCCAAATACTCTTGTAAGTATGACAGCCTAAGTGCCTCCAAAATAATGATAATAATAACCACACTTTCAGGCTATTTGCAATTTTTACTTTACAAAATTTCTTTCCATGCACTGTTATTTCATGTCCATAAAAACTACAGAAAGTGAACAAAACAGCTATTAGTAGTCCAATTTTAGAAATAAGGAAAATGAAGTTAAATGAAGTGTCCAAGATGGTGTGTAACAATGTAAAAACAATAAAGGTTGTACTTATTGAGGGCTTGCAATGGGTCACATATCACTGCTGAAGTTATATGTCTTTTTCACTTGATTCTTGTAACTACTCCATGAAGTAGATATCATCTTCACACAAATATAGAATCTGAGTTATTAAGAAGGGTAAAATGGCTACCATAAAGTCATTCAACAAGTTAGTACCTGAGCCAAGATTCAAATCCAGGTTTATTAAAAGTCAAAGCCCAGATTATCAATCAAATCTGACCTTAAACCTATATAATAGAATTCCCAGAGGTGTCCCCATTGCCTGAGCTTCCAGATGCCCTAGCCTGCCGTGTCTTGCCTTTCTTTGGCACTCTTTGGCCTCTGTATCACACTTTGAAATACAGAAAAATTCAAGATATTAGAAATTCCTGGTGAAAATTCCTTACTAGTAACTCTCCATAATGGCAATTGTTCAGGCAAAATGACTCCTGTCAGAGTATTCAAGCTCTCGGACTTTGTTTCCCCTTTTGTGTTCAAGTAAGTGGAGCATTGTTGCTTTTCTCACTTTCTCCTGACACTAGTAGTGGTTACCTGCTTACATATGTGCAAAGCTGTATATAACACATAATAGGAACACTCAGACAAACTGTTCCTTATTCCTTATTCCTTCCATGGGTTCATGAAAAGAAAACTGAAGAATTGTAAAGAGAAAAGGTTAAAGCACGTTTCCTCTCAAAGAGTAGTTCTCCCGGTCACCTTGCGATGCCTGTGTGAGTACGATGTCGCGTGTGCTTGGGAAACACTGCAGGGCACGTGTCTCTGCTTACATATGCATAATGTCCTTGTCATACTTCGTTGTTACCAGATGCCTGGTTCTGCTTGAAAAGGCTTTGGTAACCCACTTGAAATCATAAGGATTTATAACTCCTTCACACAAGGCACAGAACTGCTCTAGATGACATTTGCTCTACAGATAGATGGAGAGAAAGCTGTAGTAGAGTCAAAGATGGCAATGAAATATCAGCAGTATTGCAGAGGCCCCAGAGAGATGGGGAAATCATGCAAGTCAGGAGAAGAGCCATCAGGCAACAGAAGGAGCAAGACAAAGGGAGCAAGAACCTATCAGGTGTCAAGGACTCATTTTGTTGCTCTGGGGAAAGTCCTGGGTGTCAAGGACTCATTTTGTTGCCCTGGGGAAAGTCCTGAGTTCTTGATTCATTAACAGGTAGGTGTGCAGACCTCACCCTGGAACTCTCCAGGCTAGCGAGTGCTGGGCAGAACTACTCCTTCACCTACACTTGACCTCAAAAATTACTTAACCCTCTGAGGGTTGTGTGTATTAGGGGGTGGTGTGGAAAAGGGGATAGTTAGAATGGACTCAGGCTCTGCCCCCAGAAATAGAACTTTCAGATCTGATCCTGTTCTCCAGTCCCATCCTCTTCCAATTACATTTTTTCCCATTTGGCGCTCAATTGTTTTCCCCTTGAAACACCAAGCTCATGCTACTTCCCTCTAATTCCTTACATATTCCTCTCCCCAACAGCACCACCAACATCCCACTCAGGGGATGAGACTCCCTGAGTCTCAACCTTTATACAAAGTCCTTTATAATCCTCTCAGCCCTTTCATCTCTTGTCACGGGGAACTTTTTGCATCCCTAAAACATTTTCAGTTCACTGCACTTTGCCTTGTTGTCCCCTCCTCCTGGAATGCCCTTATCAATTTTCCACAGGGTAAATATCCCAATCATTCTTTAAGAACTAGCTGCCACATGACTAACTAGGTGAAGACTTTGTCCAACTCTGGAAAGGAGATAAGTCATTCTGTTTGCTGTACTTTCTGGGTTTGTGACAATAAAGGATACATTCCATCTGCTTCTACCTCTTTCTATTGTTGAAACTCAGTCTGTTAGGAGCATCAGCTAAATTTGACACTTAAAGCAAAACCCAGGGCAAGACTCTTGTATAGCTCCAAATAGGTTTGCTGTCCTTGTGTCACAGTGCTGATTTTCTCCCAGTTGAAGTTTCGTTAAGATGACCTAGGTTTTTTCAAGGTTCCTCTTCATGTTCAATTCACTATTTGAATTAAATATATAGACCACTAGGAAGAGTGTGAAGTTAAAGTAAAAGAGTGTGAAGTTAAAGAACAAGAGGGAACCAAGTGTTGACTGGTTTAATTAGAAATTAGGAAGATGAGAACTGAGAAAAGGGAGTCAGAAAAGCAACAGCTAGTCAGGTGAGGGAAATAAGAGAGCACCATGCTTCAAAAGTCACGGCCAATAATGTTGTAATAACGATGTACAGTACCAGATGGGTACTAGACTTACCGGGGGATCACTTTGTAAGTTATTTAATGTCTAACCACTAAACTGTACACCTAAAACTAAGAAAATATTAAATGTCTGCTGTAATCAAATTTTTAAAAAAATTTTTAAGAAGTCAAGCCAAGGTGTGAGGTATAGCAAAGGGAAATGATCAGTGGTGTAAAAAGCTGCTGAAGGGTTAAACAGTGTTTGTCAGTGAGTGGTGGAGATTGAGCTTTGTTTTTTAATTCTGCCTTCCTGATAGCAGTCAGGAAAGTTGTTGGCTGGGATGGGGAGGGCAGGTCAGGGGAGCAGACAGGAGAGAGGAAAAGGATATCAGGGAGCTGCTTGGGTGATGAAAATATAATACTTTATGTCTTGATTAGGGTGTGGGTCACACAAGTGTGACTACTTCAAAACTCATCAAACTATACACTCAATATCTGTGCATTTCATTGCATGCAAAGTAAACTTTGATAATAAAAAATAAACTCTATTTTTTACATGATAAATGTGTGGCTATTGGAGGGGGGGATGGCCATGCACATAGGCACACATCTCTCTACTTGATCACTTAGCACCCTCCATTAGAATTTTATTTTACATGTTTTAACCTGCACCAAGCTATAGATTTTTGGAGGGTAGAAGCAATGCCTCTGAGTATACCTTTTTTATCCTTTATACTTAGCAATGTGCTTGACACATATTAGCCTCATAAATATGTATAGGTTGGGAAAAAAATTACTGAACGGCTCCCTTAGTTTCCTCCCACATACTTTGAGCATATTAGCATATGATCTTTCATCATTCTTTGACACACTCTAGTGATGATATTGGAGGAAAAAAGGTTGCTCTAGAAGGCAACAGATCAGCGTTCTGGCTAGACATCTTTGTCCTGAAACCCATTCCTTTTGGCAATTTCTTCTTTACTATAAATACACCCTTCTGTTATGATGCTAGGGTTTTTCTCAGGTCACAGCACTAAAGCTTCCAGAGAGAGGCAGTGTTGTGTACTCTAAAGAACTCTAGATTTTCAATCAAATGGTCCTTGGTTCAAATCCAGGGATGGCCCCCAGTAGTAGTGGGAGCTAGAGCGCAGCTTGGACTCTAGCTGGACTTCAGGCCCCTCCTCGGTGAAATAAGGATGCCAATACCTACCCTGTAGCACTGCTCTATGAAGGTCAAATTAAATCATGGCTGCCAAAAACATGGCTCATTGTAGGTTCTCAATAAATGGTAACCTTTATTTTTCACATGTTCGGCCTCAATCTCTCCCACTTATTGACTCTCACAAAATTCTGCTCTTCTTTAGAATAGGGATAATCCTTGGTGGGGTGATTAGCATGT
Source organism: Saccopteryx leptura (assembly GCF_036850995.1). Taxonomy (NCBI): domain Eukaryota; kingdom Metazoa; phylum Chordata; class Mammalia; order Chiroptera; family Emballonuridae; genus Saccopteryx; species Saccopteryx leptura. Next base: position 72,644,207 of record NC_089508.1, read on the forward strand.
AGTTTGTGAATCAGAATCATCTGGAGTGATTTTCCAAATTACACTTCCCATTCCTTTCTCAAAACACTTCTGTGGTGTACTGCACATCACTATTACTGATGGAAGTATGTTTTATTTCTCAGGAATTACCAGGGAGAGAAGAAGTTGAGAATCACTTTTCTAGCACATACCTTGGAAAGTCTTGCTCTTTATTTTTATAACTATAATTCTAACTGGGACCCTAAACCTCTTACCCTAAAATTGTTATAACAACTTCCTAGCTGACCTTCCTCTTTAGAGGTTTTCTTCTTGTCAATCCATCCAACATATAACAGCAAGAATCATCTCTCAAACTCCAGAAAGGCAGAGAAATCTTCTGATGAAATAAACACCTCAGCAGTCCGCCACTGGTAGACCCAGTCACATCTCCCCCAGCACCCCCTACAGGCTTTATCACACAATTCTGTCTGCCTGTGTTCTTGGAAGGCCCTTCTCTTCTCTTCCTAGTTTCAAGCCCTCTTCAACCCATAGAGCTACAGAATTTCTACATATTATTCATGACAGACAAAAGTAATGCTCACTGTCTCCTCCCTTGTGTTGTCACTAGACCTAGCTAACTCTATCATTGCATTTATCATACTCTGTTACACGTTATTAATCTAAATTTTTTACTGCTATACTAAGTTGTGAAGTCTTTACAGGAAGAAACCGTGTCTTAATTATCCATGTATCTCCTCATAAAGTAGATACTCACTAAATTTTTATTGAACTTAATTCAACTGAATAGAGATGAATCCTTGTTCATGCTCCATTTAAGCATTTAACTTGCTACTGCTGTCTCCTAGGATGTGTATATGTGTGCATTTACAGTATGCATTTCTGGGGGTTTTCTCATCACTTTCACATTTTTCCCCAGACCTTTCTTTTTCAGACAAAGATTGTGCAAGAATAGAGTTGCACATCTACTGGTCAAGTTCATTTCAGAACCCAGGGGGATTGGGCAAGTTCTCCAGCCAGCACAGAGATTATGAAAAAAAAAGCCTTTTGTTAGAACAACTTGTTGCTTCCTATTCACTAAATCCAAATTCCCTCAGGTGGACCACAAGATGATACTGCCAACTCTACTGAAACTCCACTCAATCTAACTGCCTGGACTAGCCTTGAATGCATAATTGCTTTCCTTTGTAATTGTCTTACAAAAAGGACAGAACTCTGTTCCTACGTGTCTCCCACTCTAGTGGGTGACAGTACCGCAGGCTAGTATCCCTCTGGTTTATTCATTCTCCTATGATGGATGTTTGGCTCTCTTGGAGTCCCAGGAGTTGCTGGCTTATTCCTTGATTCAGTGTTCATTCATTCATTCATCAAACATTCATTGACCCTCTTTCTCATGTCAAGTGCTATGATAAGTCCTAAAGAAATAAAGATGCATAGGGGAAAAGTGTCTGGCTTTCAATGAAGTCACCTAGGATCGGAAGAAAACAGAACATGAACAAATTAAAATGGTACAACAAGACAAATGGAAAACAGATATATGAGCATAATGCCAGAGGGGCCCAGTGAGAGTAGATGAAGAGAGGCTGATGTCTTTTCCGACTTTTTAGCTCTGTAGAGAGCCTGATATCTTACTCAGTCCCCAAATGTCTCCCATAAACCCGAAGACTATGGAGAAGACTGCTCACCCTGTTACAAAAATCACAGTGTAGTTACCTAGATGGTTTAAGAGCCTACATTTCCTCTTTGAAGAGTCATTATCCCATCAGCAGAGGGAAGTTGTGTATACCAAGATAATAATGTTGCTGTCTCATTGCAGCATCTTAAAATCTCTGTTCTCCAACACATGTAACTTCCTGACTTTGAACAAGTATAAGGTGCAGTTTATTACTGAGGAATACAGATAAGGCATACTTGAGAAGGACCTTCAATAATATCTTGTCCCAGCTCTAACTCTACAACTGTGCTATGAACCACTAGCTACATGCAGTTATTTAAATTAGATTACTTAAAATTAAATTTAAATACAGTTCTGCAATTGCATCAGTCATACATACTTCCTGGTTTCAACGGGAACATGTGACTGGTGGCTGCCATGTTACACTCACATTTCCACTGTTACAAATGTTCTATTGGTCAGTGCTGCTCTAGAAAATAATCTGAATTTTGAATTCATTAATTCATTTAGTTTATAATTTTATCACTTCCTTACTTTGCAAAAGACTCAATTCTGGGTTGTGGGGGAAGCAAAGAGTAAAAGTAAAAGATCTATTTTTGAAAGGCTGACAGTCTGGTGGGGAAGACAAATGTCATTTTGTTGGTTCTTTTTGTCTTTTTTTTAAAGGAAAAGAATTTGGACCTTGTGCAATGGGTGATATGAGTGCAGGCAGACAAAACAGCCTAATCTTGCATTAAAACGTAAGGGGAGACCTCAAAGAAGAGGTGACATGGTGTGATTTTGAAGAAGGAGCATCTACTCTCCAAATTTACAGAGCAGATTGGGCACTGGATAGGTGAGAATAGTATATGCAGTCACGGGGCGTAGCTTAGAATATTGCAAGGCATTTAGTATTCTGGGAATGGAGCGTAAACTTTTAGAAGCTGGATGAGAACAGGCTGGTCAACTAGATGCTGTAATAACTAAAGGATATTGGTGAACAGGTGGTGGGAAGAAGAAAGGTTACAAATTACAACACAGTGACTAAAAGCACTAAAGTGATACAAAAAAACTGGGTATATACTCAAAATATGCCACTTCTATCTTTATTACCTTTGACATGTTTTAAGTTTCCTTTGAATCCCATTTTTCTCATCTGCAAAGTGGTGTTAATGATACTGCCAACCTCCTATGACTGATGTATGGAGAAAATAAGGCCATGTGTCTGTCACAGTGCATGGTTTAAGTTAAATACCCAAAGATGGAAATTACTGTAATTTATTCTATATGGAATATATAATTATAAAAAGAATTGAAGAATAAAATGATTGTATTGTATAAAGAAATAAGACACATGACAATTATCTATGTCAATAATAATAATAACAATGGCCAATATTTAGGGTATTTACTACAAATCAGGCATGATTCCAAGTATTTAAATAAATAATTCACTTAATCCTTTCAACAACCTTACAAGCTAGGCTACCATTATTATCTTCCTTTTACAGGCAAGAAAACAAAGGTATCAAGAAATTAAATGATTTGTCAAACTACTAATAAGTAACAAAATGGAATTCAAACCCAGATATCTGGCTCTTGAATCTATACTCTTAACTGCCAGGCTGTTCTGCCATTGTTAGAAATCTCTTGACAAAAGTCTGCTTAATTTTATATTAAATTATTTCCCACCACAGCATCACTTCAAAATAATTTTATTTAAGTACAGATCTTCAAAACAACATTCTCACACCATAAAAAGGCAGTATGTGTGCTCTGGAATTATTACATGGAAGTTCATCTGAATAGAAAAGGGTAAGTGCTGAATAAATTGTGGATCTTTAGAAAGGTAGGTTCAAAATCTCCTTGGATAATCAAGACATGACTATAATTCCAGAGCATCTAACACTGAGTCTCTAACACTTCTCATAAAAATCTGCTTCTTATGGAGATGAGGCTAATGAGTGCCTCAGAAGTTATAAAGAAATATTAAAAAAGAGAGTGTACAGAAAGGATTTTGCACTGTGTGGAACACTGAAGGTGTTTATTGAGAAGAACCTTTTACTAGTACAATGTTTTGTTCTTTTAATTAAAGCTTTATCTTCCAATCCAGAATTTTCTGAGTCCTGTAAAGCCTTTCCTAAGATTCATGTGAACTCATAAACATCTTAGGGATGGAAAGTTGAGTATCATAGTTGAAATTCTTTGAAACAAACTCCAGCTCTTCTTCTTTTTTGCTTTTAAGTGAGAGGAGGGGATATAGAGAGACAGACTCCAGCATATGCCCTAACTGGGATCCACCCGGCAACCCTGGTCTGGAGTCAGGGCTAAAATCAACTGAACTATCCTCAGCACCTATGGCTGATGCTCAGACCACCAGAGATATTTTCAGCACCTGGGACCAATACTTGAACCAGTCGAGCCACTGGCTGCAAGAGGAGAAGAGAGAGAAAAGGGGGAGAGGGAGGGGAAGAGAAGCAGATGGTTGCTTCTCACATGTGTGCTGACTGGGAATCAAATCCTGGACATCTGCATGCCAGGCCAATGATCTAGCCACTGAGCCAACTGGCCAGGGCCCCAACTCTTCTTTAAAACTTTCTCTGACTCCATTTCAATAATAGTTTCGAGTATGTTCCTGTGTTTAACCATATCTGAGCTCAGGTGTACTAACACATTTGTGTTATCATTGATTGACCTCACTGAAGGCCTGGCATGCCTTCAGCTTTTAGGAAGGTTCTTCCAAATGTCTTTTCTTCTGATAATCTGTCCTTTAGTGTGATGTTCATTCTCATATAATTCCACTTTAATGAGTGAGGTAATGTAATTATCCTTCAAATTTGTTCCACTCCTTCAGAGCGCAGCCTCTCCCCAAGGGGCCTTCGCTAGCATCACCATGCTTTCCCCTGGGTGTCAGCCCTGGTCAAACGGCCATGTCCTTCCCTGTTGATAATGGCAAGGAACACCTTTGGAAGCACATATCCTCAAACCACCAAAACAAAATCTTTTTTATCCCAAATTTATTTTTATTTTGCATACCTAGGAAACATGACCCTATCAAAGTAAAACAAAAAGAGAAATGAGCTAAATGTTGCCGAAGAAAAACATGGACAAATCTAGTCCAAGTTTACATCTGACCACTGACTCTGTGGGACTCCACGCAGCGGGAGCTGGACTCTAACAGGTGGGCACAATCCACCGACAGTACAGAGGAGATGGGAATGGCTGGGATGTGTCACCACAAGTGAAATAAAGCAGACCATTTTTTTTTTTTTTTTTTTTGCTGGCTTTACTAATTTGGTAAAATCAGAAAGTAGATCTAGGGTATCAGCTAGGAAGCCAGGATTTGGGAAGAGATGATGGTCAGATGGCTGATGCATAGTTGCCAAGCCCTGAGTCTAGTGAAATTCTTTGCGATTCAGCATGATGGTATCTGGTGGCAGAATCAGGAAGTTGAAGGTTGCTTTGGCACTTGATTAAAAGCAGATTGTTGGGAGCTGGGTTGTCATAGGAATCTCACTGAGCCAGAAATCTCACTGTGGGTTTGTGGCCTAGAATTAACAGCTTTGTGACCTTGAGCAAATCACTTAACCTCTTTTATTTTCATTGTGTTTTTTTTTATCACTGAAATGCAGATAATTGGAAATAATAAAAACTATAAAGAGGTTTTTTTGTTTAACTGAAAAAAATATAGTAATTTATATTTTTTAAGTGTCTTTGAATTTACAAACTATTCTTGTGTAGAAAATTTATGTGCAAGTGCTTGGCTAGATTAGTGGCTCCAAAATGTCGACGAGAGCATATTCACCCCAATCTTTAGTGATGTATATCAATGGCCATTTTTAAAGCACGAGGAGGTTAAGATTCTTAGCCAAGGTTATGTTGCTAAGTTTAACTTGGCAGTGCAGCTCCTGAGCCTGTGCTCCTAATCACTGGAGAGAGGATCCTAGATGAGGGCCCTTACAATCACTGCGGCTTATCTGAGTTTCAAAGGCAAAGGTCTGACTGGTTCCTGAGAGGTTGATGACAGCTACACAGAGTCATCAATCACCTCATTCTAGGATCTCTGTAGCAATGGCCATGGCATGATCCAATACCATTGCCTTGCTCTCACTTCTGAGTCTTTATATATGCTCTTCCCTGTGTCTAAAATTATGATGTCTTTCTTTTTCCATGCCAAGCCATATATAATATTTTCATTCCTTCAAAACTCTTTGCCCGAAGCCTCAGGGGCCTGGGAAGTAGGAAATGGAATGTTTTTCATTAGCATTTCAGGATATTAAAAACAACAACAACAACAACTCTCCATTTTATTGGTCTAGATGCAGACTCTAGGACCTGCAGAGAAGTCCTACTCGGAAGCTTCTCCAAGACAAGCAGGAGTTAGGGATTTATATTATCAACAGTGAGGCATGACTTTAGATGGCTTTAAAAGGTATTTTATTTGATGGCGGCCAATAAAGCAAAAGACAGTGCCAGATCAGATAAGGAGAACATCTCCGGCCAGAATTAAAAAGGCTATTTTGGGATATGTCAAAAGGAGCAAAGCTAGATTGGAAATGACTGCTAAGATGATTAAATAGGTGAGAACAAAGAGAACACTTCCTGAGTTCTAAGAAGGAAAAAAGTTCTTAATCATCTCTTAATTGTACTTCATAATTAGCCAAGTTACAAATGCCATGGCTTGAATTAAAAGATTTTTCAGAAGGCAGAAACTGACATGGACTTTTGCTTGGGTTGTAGGATAGAGTGAATGCTAAAGCCCTTTCAATTTGTGTAACAATTGGAGAGACCAGATATTATAAACATATTTGTTCATAAAGCACATTTTGAAAAATACCGTTGTTCTGTTTTCTGTTTTTACACTTTTTTCACTTTGTAAAGGAATTGAAAACAGCGATGGCAATTTTTTCAGAGGAACAAAATTTAACGGTAAAGCAAAGAGCCACTGGAAATTGCTTATGACCCTCCTAGAGGTAATTGATATACGATATAGTTATGTTACCACACCTTCAATGACAGTTGTAAAGAATAACAAAATGCTGAAGTTACATCTAAGTGAGTTATTCCACACTAAATGTTCTTAATTAGTATCACAGAAGACATGAAAAACAGGTTGATTACTTACAGAAATAAAACAATAAAATCACCTCTAATAAGCATGTGTGTAACAATATATCAATGTATAATTTCTCCTGGAAAAGTAAACCCTCTTCAAATTAGAGGAAGTTAAGTAAAGGTCTGTCAGGAAAAACAACAATATGTTTGAATAACTTGTTGCTTACCTCTTTATTCATTCTCTGAACATTTCTCTAACACTTATTATGTGGAAAACTCTGCTCATTGCTTGAATCGCAAAAACAAATCAAAACACATGATCCGTCCCTGTGAAGCTTGCAATCTAGGGAGAAAAACAAACACGTCTTCCTCATTTATATTCTGTTTTCTCTCCAGGTCTGTGTGATTTCATTTGGTTTACAGCTTCGAATAAGCTCTACATGCAGACTAATCTCCGAATGAGATCTCTAGCCCTGCTGCTACTATGAGCATGGGACACACGTACCCAACTAGGCCTAAGTAGGCCCTTTGGTTGTCTACACAGCGGTCTAAGGGTCTGTCTAAACAGATGTAGCTGAATCACAACCGGCCATTTCTCCCATTCCTTCACTAACCTCTACTGGTTGTTCAAGGCCATTAGCAGAAAAAACCGACATGGGAGATAAATAGACATGACATAGGAACAGACCCAGAAGGGCCCCATGTTCTCCTGTCACTGCCTTGAAATTCTTAATAATTTTTTCTTTGAACTTGTGTTTTGTGTGAGCAGTCCAATGAGGAACTTATGCATGTAAATGAGAAGATACACCACTGAAAAGAAAACCCTGCTAGTTTAGTACCTTTAGTGGTACATTTCCCCCTGCTCTTTGAACAAGAGATCTGGAGTTCCATTTTGTACTGGAGCCTATAAATTGAGTCGCCAATCCTGGGTATGAACATCGTCACCCAAATTCAATTCAGGGAGTGTGGTCCTTCAGCCACGTTTGCACTCTAGCCTAGGTGTGCCAACCTGCCCCATTCCCTCCCCCTGGCTTCCTGCTGTATGTTTTAAATTAATCTCAGCGTTGGCATCTGGCCTTTCTGTTCCGTGACCTCTGGGGTATCTCGCTGGGCAGGACTTAGAGGCTCCCACTGCATGGAGGCATTTCCTCACATGCTGGCACTCCCCTTCTAGACGGGCCTTTCCCAGCCAGCGCGCCTTCTCCAGGAGTCGGTGGTGATATCCAGATGGTTCCTTCTTCTTTCAAAAACATGCTTTCTTTTTATACCATGTGACAGTTAACGGAGCATCTTCCTGACAATTCACGGAAAGACTGAAACAGAAAATGATGCACAGTGCACCTCTTCGCAGCCCTCTGGTTTGGAAACCCGGGCTCACGTGGTAGGATTTGACTTCTCCTTTTGATTTCTGCATTGTCAAAGCCAATAAAGATTTTGCCTCTTAAATTTCACACCTCTCTAGTGATATTTAAAAACTCTCACTCCCCCAAAGCAGAAATGTTTCTGAAATCCCAATAGCACTCTTTGGAGAAAAGCTCTTCCCCCTCACCACTGTGCTTAGTGCAACAATGTCATATAATATATTTTCCAAAGTCCAACTAATTGCAGCACTTTGTCTTTCTCCATTTCCTACATTTTAAAATATCTATTATATAATTTATAAATCAGGTATAATGTAATACTTTATTTTTTATTTGAAAATTTCATCACTTTTTAGTTTTTAAAAAATGCCACAGAAAGCTATACATTTGGAGTTATGGCATCTCAGGAAAATGTATCTGGAAGACCACAACAGCCTTAATGGGGTTTGCTCTGGTATAAGATGGCAATAGGAAAGAAGTAAAGGATTACACTTTCCTTCACTTAAAAAAAAAAAGAGGTGTCATAGGTTGCCACTTCACATTAATGTCTTAATATTCTCTCATTTAATTATGTAAATCGTCAAGGAAGGCTGCTGTTTATGGTAATTTGCATGTGCGGAGATCTGCTTCCAAGGTGAGCTAATTTAAATCAAATTATAACTAAGGGAGATTTACCACTTGTTGATTTCTACAATCATTTATAACTACACCAAACCACTACTGAAGACTGCAGGATTTCAAAAGTGACGGAAAACAGTAGTGATCCTGCAGTGAAAGGAATCAGCTGACATGCTGTGGAAGGATTTAGTATCCCCATTGATGTGAACAAGGAGGGAAGGCAGCTTCCTTTGTGAGGGAAGTGATTAGTGAATACCATTGACCTTCACTACCTCCACATTGAAGCCTTCCTTTGCACATGAAGTTAGAGGCTGCTCTCCCCAACTAATCCACCGCTCTCTTTTGATATTGATCCAGCACTCTTCAAAATCTGCCTTCATTCTAGTCGCATACTTGTACCAAGTGCTGTATGTAACCGACAAAAGACCATTGTAAACCACCGAAGTGTTCATGGGTCCCCAGCTCCCTTTTTTTTTTTCTTTCCTTTCATTTTTTTTTAGATACTCCATTTGAGTTTGAGAAACTAAGCAGGCATAAACTCACCCTGTGTTTTACAGGTTCACTTTTTACAGAGAGAATGCCCCTCTTGGCTAATGAAGTGGTCATATGGGTCTCTAATAGACCGAGAAAGATGCACAGATCCTCCTGGATGCAGACACAGGTGTTCGTGACAATGGCCACGACTTGAGATTGGCAACAGGAAGGATGCAAGTATAGCAAGCTGAGGAAGTCATTTTCTCAACTTCTCTGAATATCAGTGTTCTTATGAAAAGACAGCATTAATTATACCTTCCTTATAAGGCTCATACGATGACTGAACAAGCCAGTGCATATAAAGTACAAATCTTTATGGAAATGTTCGTCTTCAAAAATAGCAGCTGTGAACAATGACAATAATGATGATGATAATGCAGTACTATACACGGAAAACAAACCGTTTCCAACACATCTGTGGGTAAAGAGTTAACAAAGCCTTTTCCATTCTGCATGAGAATTTGACTTGCCTTTAACTTTCAAGCATGGTTAACCAGTTAAGGGTAGTATGTCAGCTACGTCACTAACCTGTGTTGTTTATGGTAAGTTGTAGCCCATGATTAATAAATTACATCTGAATTGGGAGGCACATACATGAACTATAAAATGCATGATAGGAGGTAAAATTTGGGGCTTGCTTAAATGTGAATTTGTCACTGACTTGTCCCATGAGGAGATCCTGAAAATTATGTCTATATTATTTTTTTAACAAGAGATATTGGCTTTTGGTGGCAAAAGGCTTTGGAGCAAACTGCCTAACAGAGACCCTGTCTTTCTGCAGAGGGCCCGTGCTGCACAGAGTTCTGTGAAGATGAGAAACACCTGGGGCTGTCTTACAAGCATGCTAGGTTTCTGTTCAGGTCCTTCTAAGTGAATATGATGTTGAATATCTTTGAGGTAATCTTGTGGGTCAAAATGTTTAGCTGAGTCCAAAAAGACACCCTGCAGATATTGCAGAATATATAAATTTAGTGTCTTGGACACCAAGGCATGTGCTTGAAGTCTCTAGGATTATGATGACATTAGGATAATACAGATTCTATATCAACTGTGAATACTTACAAAATAACAGAATTCTTCCTTGCCTATATGTTTTTCCATTTCCTTGAATGGGACTTTTTTTCCATTGACAGTTCTTAGGAACTTGTGAAGACATTTGTGGAGGCCAAAAATTTATTTCATTACAATCAGTTAATAAACACGGTCTTCTCAATATGCCCCACGAAATGGCCAAATAGAATTAAAACACAGACTTGCTAGAAAAAAGTTCCTCTTCAGAGACATATTCAGTGGCCATCTGAATAGCATTGGCAGCAAGAGATGCCCCTCATTATCATTATAAGCCTTTGCTTATCCTGATGGCCAGCGGGGTTTCCTGAAGAGAATTAAGCTCTAATATCCTAAATCATCTATATTAGTTGCTTGTTGTTGCTGGAACAAATTACTACAAAATTAGTGGCTTAAAACAACACAAATGTATTATCTTACAGTCCTAGAAGTCAGAAGTTTGGAATGGGTCTCACTGGGCTAAAATCATGGTGTCAGCAGGGCTGTGTTCCTTTTGGAGGATCCAGGGTGGAATTCATCTCTTTGTCTTCCCCATCATCTACTACAGGATGCCTGCATTTCTTGGCTCATGGTCCCTTCTTCTATCTCCAAAGCCAACAGCATAACATCTTTACATCTATCTCTTACTCTGACCCTTCTGCCACCTTCTTTGATTTATAGGGACCCTTGTGATTACTGGCTCACCCAGGTAATCTAGGATAATCTCCCCATCTCAAGATCCCTAGTTTATGCATACCTGCAGATTTCCTTTTACCGTGTACAGTAACAGGTTCCAGAGATTAGGAAGTGGACATCTTTGGGCAGAGACCATTACCATGGCATTCTTGTTTGTAATAGATTAATTTCCTTCTTGTGCAGCTAGAATGGTAGTAATTATGTAGCACTCTTAGAAGAATTGAGAAAACTGTCACTCGAAACATTTTCTGTGCCCTGTAATTCAGATGAGGCATTTCAGTTGTGAAGGAGTGCTTTGTGGGAACACTGCCTTAAGTGAGTAGGGATAGGCATTAAAAATTTGTGTGAGCCCAGAAAGTGTAGAGAGGGATACTGGGGCAACAGGAGTGGGAAAGAGTGTGAATATGAATAGTCTGTGCCCCCAAAATTCTATATTTGCTAAAAATGTGCTATCAAAGTTGTCTTTCTTTCTTTTTTTAAAAAAATCTAGTTTTTATTCTAATGACCCTTACATACTTCAGTGGATACTCCCACAAGAAATATTTAGCAAAAATGCATGTGCATAGAAACCATACAATAGCTAATTTCACTCTTCTTACAAAGAAAAAAAAAATCAATAGTTGTTTTTGTCCACAAATTTCATCTTAGGCCTCTTTGTGAAATGTGCAGTTCAATTTAGTGTTCATAGGTCATTCCAGTCAGTGTGAATTTATATACAATTCAGTCAACTGGAAACCAAAGCACTCCAGTTAGACTCATCTCTCCCCAGTCTGCTTGACATTGTCTTTTAACAAGTAATAGGAGCCATTGGCTGATGGATTGATTCGTACAACCATCACATAATGTCCAGTGAGAAGCCTGGAAAACTCATTATCAGTACTATACTTATTTAGAGCTGAGTGAAGTCTTTGGTATAAACTCTGGGTTTCCTAATCTAGCATCTGGAATGTTTTCCATCATCTGAAGAGGTCTGCAGTGGCTGACGGCAGACATGGCTGTGTGCTTGTGGCTCTGCCAGTGTTCCGTGCGTATGCGACTGGAGAGCAGGTCAGAAAGCAGAGGAGAGCCAGTTGGCTGAGTGGAGTTACCTACGGCTTATTTGTGGGAAGCATTTATGGGGAGAAGCAGGAGCTGCTATCTAGTTGAAGACTTAGAGTATCTCACAACTTAAGAAGAAATACATAAAGAAGAGGAAACAGAGCAAAAGGGGTTAATTTAGGGGTTAATTTGTCAGACTGTGTTCCACTGAAGAAGCCAGGGCCTCATGCAGGACAGAAGCTCATACCACAGTCCAGAGCCCTTTTGAGAATGACCGAATAAGAACAGAATTGGGCTACAGTAAAATTGGAGCTGCATGTGCACCTTTGGAAGTCCTGTGCTCTGCTTCTGAATCATATTCCCATTCTCCACCTCTTGGTTACTAATTACAAAGAAAAGCTAACATTTCAGACAATGCATAAAACAGAGTAAAAAAATCAGTCTAGTAGGGAGGACAGCTATCAAAGCTGGTGGAAAAGAAAACAGATAAACTGATATGAGTACTGTGAAGGAAGGATACTTCAGAGAATCACAGGTTACCTCCTACTTAAGTCTCCAGAAAAGATCTTCCTGAGGAATTGATATTAAGCTAAAATTAGAAACAACGGCCCTGTGAAGACTTAGAAAATGAGAGAATTACATTGGAAAATGTCTTGAGGCAGGGAAGAGCTAATCTTGTCTGAAGAACTGAGGAAAAAACAATGAGGCTAGTTTCAGGTGAGTAACTGAAGTGAGGTTGGAAAGGCATATGTGGTAGATTACTCTTAGGTAATTACTCACTTCTTCCCTGCTACTCACTTTATGGATAAATGTGCTCGCCCATTTCACTGTTGTTGGACTTGGCCATGAGGCTTGCTTTGCCTTCATGGTGGCTGAGTGTATCTTGCTCAGCCTTAATTTTGCCATAAGTGTATCATTTCTCTGGTTAAGGTCTGGGATGTTCACAGATATGATGTAAAAAGAGGCTTAAAATCTGCTTGCACAGTTGGGCTCACTTTATTAAACTGCTGTCACTGCGTTGAAAGCACACATCTTGAATAGCTCACTGGTAACAGAAGGATGAGAGACACGTGTAGCAGACATGGATCCACATGCAGCTTGGAGTCAAGGCCAGCTGAGCCCGACCTGGGTCAGCCAACCTCCAGCTGATCTTCAGATGCCTGAGTATGGTTAATCATCATTGTTTAAGCCACCGAGTTTTAGGGTACTGTTGTTATGGAAATAGCTGACAGATAATAGTACTGTATATAAGAATCATTCTTACAAGAACCTTTTTGGGAAATAATTGAAGAGTTTTAAGTAAGGCGTGATATGATATGAATTATGTTTATTGAAGCTCACTCTGGCTGCTGGGAGAGGCCAGCAAGGGAAAGCAGTTGGAAGAGTCGGGAGATAACAGTAGCAGTGGAGTGGAAGGGAAATAGATCTATTTGGAATAAATCTTGGCGGCAGAACCAATAACACATGCTAACAACTCATACACAGAGAGAAAGGAAGGTGAGAAACTAAAGAGTGACTCACAGGTTCCCAGCTTCAACAGCTGGCTAGAGAGTAAAACGCTTTTGATTTTTAATGTTCTTACTTTTATTCACAATGACGGTTGAAATGGCTGTACAGTAAGTATAGCATAACTTTCTGTTAGATGTTGGTTTGTTTCCAGTTTTATTTTTTTACCCCAAAACTCAATAGTTAAACTCTAAGTACATTTAATTTTCCTATATTTTAGATTGGGGGGGATAGATTCTGAGAAATGATATAACTGGGTCAAAGAATTTCAGTGACATTTTTTTTTCTCCAGAAAGCCCATTCCTTCCCATAATCAGGAAGCAAAGTGTAGAATGTGGAGGAAGTGCACATTCACAAAGAACAATGCATTTTTGCTTTGAAGAAATGTTACAGCCTCCTTGAAGCTCCTAATGATGGCAAAAGCAATAGCAAGCCTTTATAAAATGTTCTGTAGGTGCCAGGCACTGCTCTAGATACTTTATGTATACATTAACTGATATAATCCTCACAACAACTGTATGAAGGAGGCAATAATATTATTCCCATTATACAGATAAGACATTTGAGGCAGAGATGCTAAATAATTTGCCTCTGAGAACATGGAAATATAACTGGGTGGAATTCACTATTTGTGATGAGGAGGATACTGAAAGACTTGTAAGTTCACCACAGGTACCTTATTTGGACTTGAAGAAATTGCTTCTCACTTTTGTATCAAATAATCCCTGTATTTATCCTAAGGAAATAGATTATTTCACCTGATGAGTTTTGTACCAAATAATTGTGTCTTTCTCCTAAACCAACGGCAGATTTTCATTGGACTTTGGAACTTATTAGATTCTACCTTAAAAAAGTCAGGAGTCAAATGTTTACCCACTTGCAGCAAGTATCTAGATCTTTAATCTTTGTGTGTTTATCCTCATTTTTGGGTCCCCATTATGCTTCTACTTTTTCTCATTTATTTCTAATTTTAATCTATACTGTAAATCAATTTTATGCTATCTTGTAAGCTTCCTTAAATCCTTTTGAGATAAATGGCAAGTAAACGGACTCAGAAAGCCTAAAAAATATCAACATGAAAACAAAGAATAGCCAAAAGCTCCACAGTATAAACTTCACTGGTACCTTCTGTTGGGAATACAGCTGTGTTAGGCTTGCTTGCTTGTACTGTGCCTGATTAGTGTGCAAGCATATGGCCGTGCTACGTGTGTGTAATCTATGTAAGGCTGTGGCTGCTTGCCCTCATGGGGGATTGCGGATTGCCTGCCCAGCTCTGTGAGGGGCTGTCTTGTTTGTTCACCAGCTGACGTGAGAAGAGGCTTTCCCTGCCTGTTTGCTTGTCTGCCATCGCAAGACTAAAGTAAACGGGAACGGCCCAAGGCTTTCTGGGTCTGCAGTGTCTCTACTGTCTTCCCGAATCCAATGCAGACCTGCCTGGCCTCAGCCACTGGCATTATACATATTTACTTATTGTTTGTTTGCTTTTCCATTTTTTTGTATTTTTTGTATTTTTTTTTTCCTGAAGCTGGAAACGGGGAGAGACAGTCAGACAGATTCCCGCATGCTCCCGACCGGGATCCACCCGGCACGCCCACCAGGGGGCGATGCTCTGCCCCTCCAGGGCATCGCTCTGTTGCGACCAGAGCCACTCTAGTGCCTGGGGCAGAGGCCAAGGAGCCATCCCCAGCGCCCGGGCCATCTTTGCTCCAATGGAGCCTCGCTCTCGGCTGTGGGAGGGGAAGAGAGAGACAGAGAGGAAGGAGAGGGAGAGGGGTAGAGAAGCAAATGGGCGCCTCTCCTGTGTGCCCTGGCCAGGAATCGAACCCGGGACTTCTGCACGCCAGGCCAACGCTCTACCACTGAGCCAACCGGCCAGGGCCACTTTTCCATTTTTTTTAAGTGGTGTAGTCAATAGACTTGATCAGAATATGGTACCTAAGAGTTTTCCCTTTCCAATCCTCTTTTTTGCTTTGTTTCCAGAAAGCCCCAGTGCTACCACAGAATAATAACAATCTTTAAAAGAGTAATACATAAGTTTAAATAACAATATTTATCAACTGCTTACTACTGTTCTAAGTAGCAGAACTTAGGCACTGTTCTTAGCACTTTATAACAAAGTATCTTACTCCTTACAACAACTCCAAGAGGGTCTTACTGTCATTCTGTACATATTACAGCTGAAGAAACAGGTTTCAGAAGGTTACGTTTCTTGCCTGCAATGCTGGTGGTCGAGGCCAGGCAGATTCCTATTGAATTCGGGCAGATAGTAGAGAAACTGCAGAACCAGAAAATGTCAGGCCATACCTGTTTACTGGAGGCTCACAAAGACAGGCAAGTGAATAAACAACAAAAAGGGAAAGAACTAATAAAGGAAAATCTGCTCTTCGCAGTAAGGGCAAGAGAGCAAGGAAAACTGCACCTCACGGCGGCAGGAGAGCGATCTGGGAGAACTGCCACCCAGGGAAAGCACCGGCAGCCTTCCACAGAGCACACACACACACGTGGTGCTGGCACCCACACACCAATCAGGCAGAGAGCTTGCAGCCCGTAAACCCGCGAGCAAGCCTAACAGCCGTTTCCCCCATACTGCCCAGCGCTGCAGTTACCATTTGCTGAAGTCTGTTCCTGCCTCCGTGCCCAAGCCTACGTGCCCTGTAGGAGAGTTTAATTCTTGATGAAACAACTCAGGGTTTCAAGTCTCTGTGCCATTGCCAATGAAGTAGCCATAAGACCAAGGCCCTCAGCTGCCGCCTCTGACATTGCCCAGTGGTCAGGCCTGGTTACTGCCAGTCAATGACTGAGCAGGCGGGGCTGTGGAGGCAGGTCCCAGTCAGAGCCACAGACTCCTGTAACGGCCAGCTTTAGATGCAGGACTCCCCAATGGCCCTGCTGAGCCTTCGTGAGACTACACAAGAGGCCAGATCTTCCTCCCCCCTCCCCTTCCCTGGGGCCAGTCTTGGATCAAAGTTTGACATTTTACCCAGTCTCCCTCTCATCTCTTCATTCTCACTCACAGGCGTTTTCCATAATAAAATCTAGGTTCAATCTCATATTGGACAGTGCTTCTTGAAGGGCCTGGACAAACACAGTTCATAATGTTTTTTGCTGCTTAGCTTTCTCTTAATTCCATCTTCCAGACCCTTCCCATACAGTGTGTAATGGCAGCGGCCGAGGCCAGGCAGTTCCACATTGGCTTCCAGCGGATGGTGGAAAAACTGCGGAGCTGGAAAGGGTTGGACCATTTCGTTTTAATAAAGTCTCACAATGGCAGATGGGCACACAGGCAGGGGAAAGCCTCTTCTCCAGCACACGAACAGCAAGAATGGCCCCTTACAGTGGCGAGCAGGCAACCCACCATCCCCAATCCCTTATTTCTCTCAAGCGCAAGCACCCATAGCCTTATATAGGACACACACACACACACACACACACACACACACACACACACACACGATGCTGCTACACACCCATGCACCAATCAGGCCAAGTGCTTGCAGCTGGTAACCCCACAAGCAAGCTTAACACAGCTGCCTCACAAAACAATAACTGGTTCCTCCAAACCCTTTTTCCCAGTTGGAAGCTTTTCCTGTTGCCTTTTATCTTCACTGCTTAGGATACATAAGTTATTTTACCATAAATTAGGGTTATCTGTGTAAGTATTTTATCTCCTCCACAGGATGTTGAATCCCTTAAACATAACAGCATTAACACTTATTGATACATTATATCAGTCTATGCTAGGCATTGTACAATGGGCTTTACATATGTAACATATCTGTTTAATTCTTATCAACCCTTTTCAGGTCTACATTATCACATCTGCTTTCCAGAGATGAAAACTGAAGCTAAGAGAAATGAATCGCCCAATTCCACACAACTAGTTAGTAGCAGATCTTATTTTGAATTTGGGCTTGTGGATTAAATCCTGTTCTCCAATGATTATTCAATCCCAGCCAACAACCCTTGCTAATATAACAAGTGCTACATAGCTCTTCCTAGTTCTTAAATCCTAGGAAGCAGAGGGCTAAATTTTATGTCCCATTGCAGCACATGTCCTAGCCTCCACCTCAACTGTACAGTTCTCCTTTAAAAAAATGTTGCTGTAGTTCTAATATATATGAATCTTTTCCTTTGGAGGAGTGGGGCAGGCATAAAAAGCAAGCAAGAACCTCTGGGTCTCTGTGCTTTGACTTCAGAGGCACAGGAACACAGATGCATTTCTCTGACAAAGCCCAAGGTGGCTATAAAAAAGGACCTCAGAGTAAGTAGAGGCCAGGCGGTGCTTTTCTCTGCTAAAAGGAAATTAATTTTTACAAATTCACATAGCTACTTGGTTAGGAAAATTAGAATGGAATTCAGTATTCCCAGTTCCCAGAGCAAAAACCACATTTGTTGCCTTTACAGCAGAAAGAAACAGCATAATATCTACTGTGCTTATATCAAAATGTCTATTCACGCGCCTTGGAGACAAGGTAGTATAAACGGAAACCAGGTCTATGGAGCCCCTTACTTGACTTAATGGCACTCATTCGCTCTTGAATTCTTCATTACAATGTTCTGTTTGTAGTGAAAATTGCATATTAAGTATTGATGAAAATTCCTAAAAATACCTCTTTATCTATCTAAAAGTTGGATGCAATATTTGCATGAGTTATGAAAACTGTTGTATATAATGAGTCGGAACACTGCCTCATGAATTCTGCAGTAAAAAAATTACAGCCCAGCTCCATGAATGTAATTATTCAGGCACCCAGTCTGATTTATCATCTTGATGAGAAACTAAGCCATGAAATATCTCTGCTAGAAATAAGTGTTCGCTCATTTTGCAAATACACCCGAGAGGAGCAGGAGGGGTGAGAAAAACAACAAATGATCTGCCAGGACTAGAGGAAACATATTTCTTCTTCTTTACTTTAAACAAAACAAAACAAAAAAAACAACAACAAACAAAACAAAACAAAAACTTTAGTAATCAAATATCAATATTAATTTTGAAATGGATAAATGGGAAAATAACTGGACACTCCTGTGTGTGTTTTTGGCAAGTGAAGCTGACTCAGAGCTAGAGGTGTTCTCCCATGCACCATTATTCAAGATCAAAACTGGGGTAGAAGACTCAGAGGGAGGAGCTCCGAGGCGCCAGGCTCAACGGCATGCAGCATGCGGAGCGCTCTGCGCAGACATCCCCCGCATGTGCCACAGTTGGTAGCTGATTAGTCCTTTGCAGGCAACAGTTGTTTCTGCCGGCCTCTGCTCACAGCTCATTGCACAAATTAGTGAAAATGAGACACAGCGTGTGCAAGCAAGTGAGGCTGATGAAATCTGCAGGTCAGCTTGCTGAGAAATCATTTCAATGAAAGACACAAACTTCCGGCAGATGGCAGAGTGGAAAGCTGATCAAGATGTTTCAGGAAGAAAGGAAAGGTGAAGTGGGAAAAAACAAAAAAATAAACCGAGCTTCCCAGCTCGGAACCAGGGAACACTTAATGACTAAGCACTAGAAAGGCAGAAAATATTTTGAATTTACCCCCCCCCCTTTTATTTCAAATCTGTTTAAAGTCACCTTTTACACACTGCTATACATGCATGTAGTGTTTTGGCTTCTCTATTCTTTTGATAGACTGCTGTCACTTGCTGGGGGTGGGGGGATCTCATGTGGAAGCTGGCAGTGCCTCTTTGATTTGTGGGAAAACACATCCTGCTACTGGAATTTTTTAACATTTAAAAAGCATTTAAAGTCCCAGCCAAAAACAACATTAGTTAGAAGAAATAATTAAGCCTATTACAAGTGCGACCATAGATAGATACTTCATGTTTGAGCGTGAGTGTGTGTATTTGTGTATGTGTGACTCATGGGAGTAGAAGATTGAACTTGCATCATGAGATACATAGAGAGGCTTCTGAGAACATAGCTAAATGCTTTAAAGAATGGAGTGTATATTAACATTTCTTGGTACACCAGAGGTTATTTAGTATAGCTTGGTGGTTAAGAGTCAGACAGAGCAGAGTTTGAATACCAGACTTACCTCTAGATCTATTAACTTGACTGGTGGTTAACCTCTTTGTGCCTCTATTTTTATTATCTTATAAGATGGATATAACTATAATATTTAACTCATGGTGTTCTTGTGAAGCAAAGCAAGTAAACCATTTAGCTCATTGACACAAGGGAAGCACTCAAAAAGTTATTACTACAATGCTGTGAGTTCGAGTCTCTGCCAGTGCCAGATGTGAAAATAATGAGAACTTGATCTTAACGAGGAAGCTTACACCCCCTTGAGAAATGTCAGTGCTGCCAGTTTAAAAAATCAACCGATAGCTAATGGCTAGGAGGAGTCAGAGACCAATTATGGCCCTGATGCCCATTCACCTCTGCAAGGGAGACACTATAATCTGACACCCTCCCATATTTTCCATCTGAGCTAATGGATCACCAAAGCGAATCAGAAACTCTGCTTGCTGGAAGTCTTTGCACACAAGTCTTCCCTGAGGCACAAAAGAAGAGACTAGGACCTTGCCTCTTTGACCTTAGAGAGTCATGATACTCCATGTCATTGGAAATAGGAGATCAGTCAGGCCCACTCAGAGCTGAGGAATTGCAGGGCGCTGAGAAAAGTTCTCTGTCCTCCTCAGAACAGGCACAAAGGCAGTTCCCGGGATTATTGTGAGAGAGGAAACTTAGAACCATGTGTATGTCATCTGTCGTACACTACAAATAGTACTACACAATGAACAAGCAAGCATTAAGTACAGTCAGAGAGCTGTCCTGGTCTCATTCTTTTCTCTTGTCCCACCTAGCAGGCTGTGGGCTCTCTGAAGACAGAAGTCATGCCTTAGCCATGTCTGTATTATACCTGAGCACTTGAGCAGCACTAGAAGGGAGTCTCATAACAGCTCTATAAAAGTCCATTGACTTGGTTTGAACTTTAAAAACAAAAATCTCCATTAGCACAAAAATGACCCAGTGATCCCATTAAAAGGCCCGACTCATCATGTAACTATTCATTTGTAAAAGAGTTTATATAATAATGCTATTCCTATGTCTCTTTTGCTTTGTTAATCTAGTAATGGGCTACTTAAAGCAGGAGCAGTGATTTGATAACTCTTCTCACTTTACTTCATCAACTTTTTTCTCACCAAAGAAAGCACACTACAGAATGAAATATTCTCAGAACATTTGCAGGGTGTAGTTCACCTTTGTCTTCTCTAAACCCAATCACAGTCTCTGTCTCAGAGCAAACATTCAACATCTCTTCAATGCATGAATGAACAGAGATGGGGCAGGTTGGACAAAAATCATTTATAGCCATGCATAAGAGGAATTGGCCCATATGTTCCCCAATGACTCATTAAGTCCCCCCTCAGATGGTGTGTTTATGGTGGGTACAAATTTATAATAAAATGTTTAGGTTTATAACTCATTCCCCTCCCAATTTTGTATTAGTATCATATTACTTTAGATGAGCATACAATCATATACTTTATATTCTTAAGTGTAATCACAACCATTATTTTGTCTTTCCTCTTCTAAATAATATTATCATTTATAATCAACTCCATGACAACCTCTTTGATAAACCACATGAAATCTTCTGGAAAACTTCCAAGTCACCTCTATCAGAGAAGCATTATCTTCCCAATGAATTTTATTGAAGCATCCCCAAGGCCACTGGTGTGGTTAGCATGCTCCTGAGTCTAAAGTGTGGATTAGATTGGTTTTAGGAACTAGTCTATTGGGTCTGAGTAAGAATGGCCCCACAGAATGAGGCCTTTGGTCATGGTGATCTGTGGATGGGCTTTTTATCAAAACTGACATTGCTCTTTTTGGCTGTTTTCAGTAATGAACTAAAGCTATGAATATGATACCATTTCTTTGATTATTCAAGTTTTTGGTGAAACCTGGGGATTTGCTACAAAATGATATATTCTGAAAATTGTAAATCCACCATAATCCATTGTGATTTTTAGCATGTAACATAATTAAAGTTCTATGTTGCAGTAATGTGGAACCAGATGTTCAATGTATAAAATCTACTAAAAAGAATGTTTGGCCCTGAGCCCAGCAAGCTGGTAGCTTTAACTTGGCTTAATTCATAATTTTACCTTTCTGTTATGTGTCCAGGCCACAGAGATATTTAACTTTTTTTTTTATTGTAACTGTTTTAACTTTCTCTTTTTAGCATTTTACTTAATCATCGCTAGGGATTAGAGTTGTGAGTGATATGTGATGACCTCCAGTTATTTTGACTGTAGATTCTAGAGTCACTTCCAATTGACTCCTAAATTGAAGCTCATCTTTAAGTCTTCCTTCATAGTTTTTATTACAGTAGCCATTTCAATTAGAATATCTCTCTACTAACTGATTTTTACTTCACTGACAACATATCATTCATCTGTACACTATATGTAATGAGGTCCTCTACACACTGAATTCTCTCATTCAGCAGGTTAACATCAATAAGCCCATATACTTCCACTCCCATAAAATGAGTTGACTGTTTTCCAATAGTCACTAATATAGTTGTTACTACAACATTTATCTAATTGATTTAAATTAAATTAGCCAATTAAATATGAATATGAAAATGAAGAGATTGGGTTTTAATTTATTTTATTTTTAGGGAAATTATATTGCTATTTTGAAAAGATATTTTTGAATCCGTGCTCAAAAAACTCACCTCTTAATTTTTGTGCAGATGGGATCATTAGAAACATTTTCAGGGGAAATGAGCACCACAACAGGAGACTGTACTTAGATTACCTAGGGAATGTCTCAGCATTCCCATCTTGCTTCTAAGAAAACGAATTTGGAAACGGAGGATAATGCACACATGGGTGTGGTTAATGCAGGGGAGTCGGTAGAAAGAAGGAAGAATCAACAGAATCCAACTCCAAGAAAACATTGTGGTTATATTGAAAAAATCTGACTGAGAGTACAGTTAGAGGATTTATGGTAAAATGTGTAAGGGGTATAAGTTTCGTATTTGCTGCTTCCCTTCTGTACTGTTCTTTTTTGATTAACACGCCAATATCTGCCAGAAGAGCTTCACTGTGTGTCTACATGTGGTGTTTATGCAGGCTAAGAAAATCTTGTTTTCTGCTCCAAATTTTTATTTCACGTCTGTAGTTGTGAAGGGTATTTATCTCATTTAAAATTTCCGTTCATCTTTTGTCAAAATCCTACTCAAAATTCACCTCTTCCATGAAGGCTTCTCTGATTAATTTCACCTGTTTAATTACCTTTATTTTATATCTCTTTTATCATACATGGGCTCACTCTATCCCATTTCAATCGCTTCTTCATTTTATACTGCCAAATATTAAATGCTTTTCTTATATGTTAGGCTGTTTTCCCTAAGTAGATTATAAATTTTTCCAAGGCAGAGACTGCTTCTTCTCTGTTTTTATATTTCCTTCAGAGACTTTGACAGTACTCTCTACAGAGTGGGTTACTTGATATATCTCAACTGACCTATCATTTTAAACATTTAATTGAATGGATTAAATAAATGCTTTTCTATACAGAGATATTTTCTATCTTGTGAATCCCACTTTTCAGCAAGGCCTAAGAAATTCCTTCAAGCACGTTATTGTATCCTAAAAGCTGTGGAAATTCAATCAGAAAAATGTAAAAGATTTAGGTAATTTATTAGCAATATAATATGAAAGAAGTCTTAATCACTGCCAACAGTGTCAGTGAAGGCTTTATAAATTCAGAGGTTCATAGCTGTATTGTAAATTATATTCTAGGCTATAGCAGTTATAAAGCCAAGAAGAATTTCCCAATATAATCCCACCTTTTCTGTTTTATTATTTATTTATGTATTTTTTTTTTACTTTTTATTGAATTCATTGGAATAATAAGGGTCACAAAACCATACATTCAGGTCTCAAATATGTAACTCAATAGAATATTGTCTGCACGCAGCAAAATGTGCCCATAGCTCCGGCTCATTGCCCCAAGCAAGGTAAAACAAAGTTCTGATCATAGAAGGAGGTAAAGAAAATTCCATTAGAGAATTCAATGTCTGTCTTCTGATAGACACCTTTCAAAAAAATGTAAGCTGCTTACCTTCACTGTCAGAGTTAATGTGGCTTCCACAATGTTCATTTTATGTCCAGAATCTAGATATTCTGGAATTTTTCCAATGAGTAACATTAAATTTTGTGATGTCAGAACACAGCATAATACTAATAGACCTTTCTGTCACTTCTAGTAATCCCATTTTACAGATCATGGATCTGGTTAAGTCAGGTCTGTATTCATTTACCAGATTCTTAATTTCCCAAGCCATAGGACATTATGGAGTAGATGGCAAACATCTAGTGGAAAACAATGTTTTTAGGCCAGTTTTTGCGATACATTGTCCTAACTGGATTAAGCAAGGCAGTAAGAAGTCTGTCTTAGAAGTGGACACAAGTTTGAGATATATAGGCTATTCATGGAATTATTACATTATCATAAAAATTCTTAGATTGAGAAGAAAGACTGGATTCACCTAAATTTTAAAACATATACATATCACACTTCCCAATAATAATACACCAAGCAGTTGGCCAAACATTTGCTCATGAAGAACCTTTGACCTTTAGCATTGGGAAAATGGGTCTGATTTTAATAAGGAGGGAAGAGGAAAACATTTATCTTGAACACAGTTCTTCCGGTAGCCAACCTTGCTAGAAATGTGCTGCTTCTAGAAAGGAGAAAACTGTGCTTCCATTATCACCCTATGAAGATGTTTTAAAACTCTTTTTAAGGCCCAAGTACATGTTTTTAACATTTATTCCATTAGGGACATTTCCAGTCAATATATTCAATTGAAAGTACCCAGGAGATACAAACTTTCAATGAAACTTTCTTATAAACACGCAGGAGACTAGCAAGCAGGTAGGATTCCCAAACATCAGTCTGTAAGGACAACACCATCCTGACAAAAAAAAGAATTAAAGTAGTAGCTTTGAGACTCACCTTTACTCCTCACACCAGCCATAAACACATTAACCGTTCCCTCAGACACTTAAGGAAAGGGTTAGAGGTCACCTGTAAGATTGTACTTTCTAGACTCCAGATAGCTTTTATAGTTTCATTCCCAGGCACCCACCTGCTTCAGACAGCCACTCCTTCACTGCCTCACTTTGGGATCCACACCATACTAGCTAGGATGGAAGAACATCTTCTGACAACTTCTGATCCTCTCACTTATTAAGTGCTTTGCACTGTGGGAGGCCTTACTTTCCATATACCCTTTGCTACTTCCCTGCAAGGACACATAGATTCTTAGGTCTTCATGAAACAGCTTTTTATTTATTTATTTTTCTCTAAGCACTGCCTTCCATTTTTCTTCCTTGTAGCCCAGAAGGAAATCAGCAGCAGTGACAGACATAAGTTACCATTTCCATCTGATTGCATTGTAAGGAATTACTGAATTTCCCTAGGATGCCACCGTACCTATTTCCTGATGGTTTCAAAAGTGACAGCCTGTCCCCTGACATAATTTCATGTTATTAAGACATACATTTATTATCACTGAATAAATTATACATCTGATTCAAAACTTAGGCTAAATGGAAAAAATTGGATTATTGCATATCATCCTGCACAGATTTTATTATTAATTTGTTCCTTTAAAATTTAATAATTCTAGGCTGGTCAAATAAATTATTTAAACTTGTATTCTACCTTCAGATACAAATCTAACATATCTTCAGGCATTCAATTACTCATTACACATAGCTTCTTTATAAGTCAAGATGTTGTCTGGCAAATAAATAATAGAGGAAAATAGGGACACTAACCATTAGCTATCAGGCACCAATTACTGATAATTTTAAGCCAAATTGGTTGTTTAGATCATGATTAAAACATAAGAACAATAGATGACAATATCCAAATTATGCTACTCATGTGATCATGGGAAAAATGAAGGGCTGATCAATTTCTCAGTAACAAATCCATAGAAAGTCAACTCAGAGATCTGTGGAGACTGCTGATACTTAACATATTTTACCCCACAAGAAGGTAACCGCGTTTAAAACACACATATCTGCCATCCCCACAGTAATATGTAACCGAATAAAGAGCCACTGTTCCCCAGCTACCCATCGTCTGGATAGAGTTGTTTATCTTTCTACAAAAAGAAAAGCAGTTTTCTAAGACTCAGATGAACAGTCTGGGCTTACAAAATAGCATTTTGGTTTTCTCACAGTAGCAATTTTAGGCGACACTAGGGCTTGGCTAGAAAGCTGAACACAAGTTATAAACAACCATTCACATAACCACCGGGTGGACATTAGGATGGAGCCAACTTTTGTGTTCAACATCTCCATTGTGAAACCAGTCTGGTATTTGGTTTTGTTAAAGAAGAAGGCAGTTTGTGCAGGGGGTGCTGGTGTGTATTTCTTGCTATGCTCAGCATTGAGCAGCAGGCATAATTAGTTATGTTTAGATGCAGGTTGTGATGAAGAAAAGATGTTAAAAGCACTACCCCTCAAAAGACAGATTTGTCAGAGGAAGGGCCAGTGGAGATCAGAACAGAAGAATTTGAGCAAAGGGAGCATGAACCAGCCAGGGCAGCACTCATTCCTTCCACTCTCACCTAGAGGTCCTGTCCCTGAGAAGAACTGAACAGGTGTTCGAGAAATGTTGGCTCCTGAGAAAGACTCACAAAACTTTCAAGTTCATTTTAATATGATGTGCAGTCTTTGAAGACAGAGTGCTAGCTTCTTTTTAAACAATTGCCTTCTTTACGTGGGTTACCTCCTGAAATTACACAAACAGCATAGTACTGCAGGCTGGGAATGGGCGATGTGAGTAAATTCAAACTCATTCTAGAAATGCATGCAGTTTTTCTTTCTTTTTTTTCTATATATAAAACACTAGCCTTTGACTTTTACCCATTTTCTTCTATTAATACAATAGAACATAAATGTATATATAATGTCTATAGTCCTTTAAAGTACTTTTAATGCATTTTAAATCCTATTTTACCCAACGTATTAGTGGAATAAAATGATATTTTCTATGTACTGCAGTCATTTAATTTTTAACATACTTCTGTAAATTTGTTCATCCATATCCTTCTCTTTGTCTTGTAAGAAATGGAACGGCAACTGGGTCAAAAGACCAATTTTTTGCTGAAATATTGGGAAACTGAATTTCACTTTTTAAAAAAATTTCTCTGGCCTGGTATGAAGTTATATTGTCTGCTCACTAGCATGTTAAAGTAACTAAGATATACACCGATATTATAATTCAGTGGGCATGTGGTGGTAAAAAAATTAAAACAAGTAATTTCTCTGAAAAAATAAGAATAAATAGGGTATATTCAAGAGGAGAAGATGGAGACTTTGAGATAATACAAAGATGGAGGGGCAGAGAGCGAGGGAGGAAGGGAAGAGTTGCAAGACGGAAAAGGAAAGAAACAGAAAAGGAAGAAGGGAAAGTTAGACGAGATCGGGCGCGTTCAGAGTGGTATGGCCGTAGACAAGAAGGGAAAGTTAGAGTTGGATTCCACAGGTGACAAAGGGGCAGCTGAAAACTTTGTTCTCAAGACTTCAGAGAGCCTGACCAGGAGGTGGCTCAGTGGATAGAGCATCGAACTGGGATGCGGAGAACCCAGGTTCAAGACCCCGAGGTCGCCAGCTTGAGCGCAGGCTCATCTGGTTTGAGCAAAAGCTCACCAGCTTGGACCCAAGGTCGCTGGCTTGAATAAGGGGTTACTTGGTCTTCTGTAGCCCCACGGTCAAGGCACATAAGAGAAAGTAATCAATGAACTACTAAGGTGTTGCAACGAAAAACTAATGATTGATGCTTCTCATCTCTCTCCGTTCCTGTCTGTCTGTTCCTATCTATTCCCTTCTCTGACTCTCTCTCTCTATCTCAGTAAAAAAAAAAAGACTTTAGAGATGTTCTGCACCAAATCATTCCTTCATTTTCCAGTTCCTATGGTTCATACTCATGCTGTGGCCAGGCTCCTCCTGACCCATCTCTTTGGGGCCAAATAGATTTTGCAGCATCTACCTTATTTGGAGACTTCTAGTCTCCCAAATGTTAGCCCCTTGATACGGTTAGTTAGCTTTTTCAGACATCTCACAAGTAGCATTACAGATAAGATGTAGTTAAGTAGAATAGCACAGAGCACAAATAACAGGTAAGCTTAGAGGTGAAAAGTTGTGAAGTACCCTATGGAGAATAGGAGAGTATCATAAGTAGCTGCTGGTAACTACCCACTTGGGCCTCTGTGACTGGTGTACAACAGAGCTGGAGAAACCAGCCTTGTTCTGAACAGGAGGAGGAAAGACATGATCGCAGTCTTTACCTACCTTTTCCACTAAGTTTCCGGTGCCCGGATCTGTTTGAAGTCCCATGCCCAGGTTCCTGGAGCATTGAGACTGTAGGATAATTGAGGCTTTGAGCACAAAGATGGAGATATTGTGTTCTGCCTCTGCTGCTCTGCCTCCTCATTTCTTCAGAATAACCCTGGACCTAGGACAGGTGCTAAAAGGTCTCACCAATCACCTAGGAAACACTTCTACTTGATAAAGTGTGCATCGTATGCAGGAGAAGCAGCCAAATCAAGCTTTATCCTCTACTGATACTTGACCTTTGGAGGGGCCTCCTAGACAAAAGAGAAAAGGGCAGAGCTGCCTTGGGAAGCCACTAGGAGGGAAGACAGTGTGAGCCCAGTAGAGTTAAGGAGGCAGGGATCTCGCCAGCTTGTACTTGGTTTGCACACAGAATACAGACCCATTGCCATTCTTTTTTTTTTTTTTTTTAATTTTCTGAAGCTGGAAACGGGGAGAGACAGTCAGACAGACTCCCACATGCGCCCGACCGGGATCCACCCGGCACGCCCACCAGGGGCGACGCTCTGCCCACCAGGGGGCGTCGCTCTGCCGCGACCAGAGCTACTCTAGCGCCTGGGGCAGAGGCCAAGGAGCCATCCCCAGCGCCCGGGCCATCTTTGCTCCAATGGAGCCTTGGCTGCGGGAGGGGAAGAGAGAGACAGAGAGGAAGGAGGGGGTGGGGGTGGAGAAGCAAATGGGTGCTTCTCCTGTGTGCCCTGGCCGGGAATTGAACCCGGGTCCCCCGCATGCCAGGCCAACGCTCTACCGCTGAGCCAACCGGCCAGGGCCCCATTGCCATTCTTGCTGACTAAAAAGCTTCTCCAGTAGAAGGGAGAAGATTCAGCTCTCAACCCAAGAATGAGCACAGTCATCATTTTTTGCTTGGTTCATTTCTGTCTCACAGTTCTGAGGAGGGGTGAGCAGAGATTAGAGGACTTTTTACCACCTCCACCCTCACTCTTTCAATGAGATTTCTTTCATTAGCCAATTTCCTAATTCTGATCCTATTTGTTTTCTTCCAAATGGATGTTCCAATTCTTTGCATTAATATCCTTTCTATTTATTCTGGATAATATAGGAAGGTGGTTATATGTCTTTAACACTAGAAGATAGTGAACTCTGTAGCTACAATGAATGTGTTTCTTTTTACTTGCTAGTATTCAGCATACTTTGCCCTAACATGTGTGCAGAATAAGATTGGTTTCTGCTGCTAATCTTCGTATCTGTTATGGTATAGTCTGTAGACATTATTTACCACTGAATAAATTTGTGCCCTGCCCCTGCTCATGGTCATGGCTAAGAATTCCAATAAATTGGAGAAATCAATTATATGCCTTTATCCAACTGAAAGGTTAGGTCTCCCATTTACATATTTTATTAAAAAGTCTGGGAACCTTTTATAGTAAAGAAAACACAGGTTTGGGTAAAAATGACACACACAATTGTATGAAACAGAGCCTGGAACTGAACAGAAAGCATCATGAATGATAATAGTTCAATAACTAAGTGATAAATTAAGTAGTAATATTTGGTCCCAAGGTTAGGAAATACCTAATTTGTTCATCATATATGTAGAAATCTTATAGCGTTCTTAACACCTGTACTAAGTGCACTTTAATTTGCATGTGAACAGGTCTCTCAGAGAAGTGAGGTAGCAGAACACTGTTTTATCCCTTCCTCAGTTTCTCATCTTCAGGAAGGAACCTTTCTTCTCACAACAGGTCTTCACTATTTAAAGCCATCAGGTTCTCTCTTCCTTTTTAAAAAAAGAACTCTCGGCCCTGGCTGGTTGGCTCAGTGGTCGGCCTGGCATGCAGAAGTCCTGGGTTCGATTCCCAGCCAGGGCACACAGGAGAAGCGCCCATCTGCTTCTCCACCCTTCCCCCTCTCCTTCCTCTCTGTCTCTCTCTTCCCCTCCCGCAGCCAAGGCTCCATTGGAGCAAAGATGGCCCGGGCGCTGGGGATGGCTCCTTGGCCTCTGCCCCAGGCGCTAGAGTGGCTCTGGTCGGGGCAGAGCGAAGCCCCGGAGGGGCAGAGCATCGCCCCCTGGTGGGCAGAGCGTCGCCCCTAGTTGGTGTGCCGGGTGGATCCCGGTCGGGCGCATGCGGGAGTCTGTCTAACTGTCTCTCCCCATTTCCAGCTTCAGAAAAAGAAAAAAAAAAAAAAAAAAAAGAACTCTCTGAAAGGACCCTAATCATAGTTATGTGTGAGAATTAATGTATGTCATTGTGTTGTTTCAAATATAGGGTATATTTTCACTTTAAGGTATCTATAATTTTGTCCATGTTTCTTTTTAAAACACATAAGTATTAGGAAACAGGTGAGGAAGAGCTGAGAGAGAAGACTTCCTGGCCTGTGACTATCTCACTGTCCATGTGATAACTTGCTACAAACACAAGTGGGCAGCTGTATCAACAGCACCTGCAATGACATTTCAGAGCCACTTGGATCTGATGGGCACTGTGAAGTTATGTACAGCTGGGTCATTCACCCCTGATTCCTGTCAATGTTCCAGACAGTGCAATGCACAAAGCTAGTGCTTGACACTGCGGTTAGAGGCGGCGATGGAGCCCTTTGAGGGCTAGGCAGGAAAATAGAAGCTGAGATATATTTCATGCCTGTGTGTTCTTGGTAGAATTACTGTGCTGTGATCTAAGTTTGGCATTCTGTGACCTTGTCATCAAGGAGCTGGAAGTTAGGAATTAAAGTTTTGTTTCTGGTGACACACAATCTGGATTCTATTTCTTTCCTTGAGCCTGAAAATGACCCTGACCGGTCCTATGATTATCGACTAGAATTAGCAGCAGAGGACGTTCTTGTGAAAACATAGCTTGGTGGCAGGAGAATAACATTTATGAATATCCTGGAGGAAGTTGCTGGAGTTTTCGGGGCAAAGTGTAATGTGGCTGTTTCTTTTTCTTTTGGAACCTGAAGCCACAAAGTAAACAATATTGTGGTTTTATTAAAACACTAAATACATGGTGATTTTCCCACTGACATTTACCTAATCATGGGAAAGAGTGTACCAAAGGGGCTCGGAGGCCCCTGCAGATTTGTACTTTGTAAGCTGTAGCATCAGCAAACATTTGTCCCCAAAGCAGGGAGGCATGCTAAATAGGGAGCTCTCAGGTCATGTGTCTTTTGAGGCTAACTAAATATGAAGTCAGTTTTTGCTTTCCACCTATTTCTTTCAGTCCAGCTCTACTTTTGCAAATAAAGAGAATGAAGTAATTTCTATGTTATTCCATCTGTCAGTTCAAGCCTAGGAAATTTTAGAATTTCTTGTTGGTGGGTCTATCCTAGGCCAGGTATGTCTAGTCTCTTCCTTGCCTGAAGAACAGAGGAGACCTAGAAATGGTGCCAACCAGATGTCTTGGAGTGCCAGGCCTGCGTTCGATCAGGTAGGACAGTTACAAAGCCAGATCCTGGGTGCTCACAGAGCAAGAGTTCTAAAGTACAAAATCTCTGAAGCCATAGCTTGAACCAAATACAATGTGTGAGGAGACTAGAACTGGAGTTGGGCACAAAAAACATGGAATTGCCCCAGGTAGATCAAGTATAATACTGTGGTTGCCAGTTTGGTGATAGGGAAGCTGTGGGCTTACCTATTGACTCTAACACTGTACAGTTGTGTGGCCTTGAACATGTTACTGGATCTTGCTAAGCTTCTATCTCTTCAACTATAAATGAGAAAGCATTCCTGCACACCTCCTAGGACTGTCATCATTATTGAGAAACTGTGAAGCACTCCACACAGTGCCTAATAAGCAACTGAGTACTCAATAAATATTATCTATAATGATTATCATCAAACACAAAATACAAGAAGCAACAAAAGCCTGACCAGGAGGTGGTGCAGTGGATAGAGCGTCGAACTGGGATCCGGAGGACCCAGGTTCAAGACCCCAAGGTCACCAGTTTGAGAGTGGGCTCATCGGGCTTGAGCAAAAAAGCTCACCAGCTTTGACCCAAGGTTGCTGGCTTGAGCAAGGGGTTACTTGGTCTGCTGAAGGCCCACGGTCAAGGCACATATGAGAAAGCAATCAATGAACAACTGAGGTGTTGCAATGAAAAACTGATGATTGATGCTTCTCATCTCTCTCCATTCCTGTCTGTCTGTCCCTATCTATCCTTCTCTCTGACTCTCTCTCAGTCCTTGTAAAAAAAAAAAAAGAAGCAACAAAAATGAACTTGAAGTGGTAGGGGCTCAAACTTGACCCGCCAAATGCATAGTATATCCATACATGAATTTTATTGTAACTAATTGCCAGTCACATGATGATTAGTTTATCTAAAAACAATGGCACGCAAGACTCAACAGGCTGCTTGCACTACAGGAGCAGGAAGAGAAACATTGCCTCTGCGGGAGGGCAGAGCAACACCAAAGGCTCCTATAGATGAAAAGTGTCCTCCTACTCTTCCTGAAGTTTCTGGTATTTGCATCACTTTTGTGTGTGTGTGTGTGTGTGTGTGTGTGTGTGTGTGTGTGTGTGTGTGAGAGAGAGAGAGAGAGAGAGAGACAGAGAGACAGAGAGAGTCAAAGAGAGAGACAGATAGGAACGGACAGGAAGGGAGAGAGATGAGAAACATCAATTCTTCGTGCGGTTCCTTAGTTGTCCATTGATTGATTTCCCATATGTGCCTTGACTAGGGGGCTACAGCAGACCGAGTGATCCCTTGCTGGAGCCAGTGACCTTGGGCTCAAGCTGGTGAGCTTTTCTCAAACCCGATGAGCCCGTGCTCAAGCTGGCGACCTTGGGGTCTCGAACCTGGGTACCCCGCGTCCCAGTCCGACTCTCTATCCACTGTGCCACTGCCTGGTCAGGCTATTTGCATCACTTTTAAAAGGATATTTTTAAGAAGTACGTGATTCCATTGATTTGAGTGGGACCCTAATTGAGAGAAGAGAGTGGCAAACACATGCAAGATTTCTCAATCATGATGGATAGCAGATGCATTGGCTTGATTCGTTTGTTTGATTAATCTATCACACAATACTTTATTTCATTCAACAGACTTTTCTGCCCATACACAAGACATGGAGACAAGAGCTCAGTATCAACACCAACTGGTAGAAGGCTGGATTTGGGGGGCACTTTTGTGATGAATGAGCATTACAGTGGAGAGGAAAAGGTCGCTAGCATGTCATCCTAGGCTAAGAACTTGATTTAACAAAACACTGCATACTGTTTTTTCATGAACTGTGTGGCCCTAAAGGAAAAACAAAAACAAAACAAAACTGAAAGACCATATTGATTAAGGGAACCCTGGGCTGACTGCAATATTTGGCCATCCACTGTTTAATTTGGCATTGGACCCAGTGAACAGATCCTGCCAGCGAGCACTAACTGGCAGCATGTTGCATCCCAAGTCCCACCTGCTGTGTCAGAGTCCTTTACAAAACTACCCTAAGTTACACCATTCCCTTTCCTGCCTCCTGCATTATCTCCCATTCTTTCTTATTCACCTAATGAACTTAATACTCTTTATATAATTGTCATGGCCCTTTAATTTATGACCTATCTCCCCACTTTTCTTACCTCAAGATTGTCAAGCCCTATTATTCCATTTAAACTATTCCTGAAACACCAACAGACTTTTTCTAGGCATCAGAAAGTGAGGGAGTGAAGCGTGAGAATGACTCACTTGCCCTTTGCCAGAAGACAGAAACCAAACTTAGTAGGTTCATGTTCTAGCTCTATCTCTTACTAGCTGTGTAATCTTAAGTAAGTCACATAGCATTTGTGCCTTAGTTTCCTCATCTGTAAAATAGAGTTAATAAGAGACCTCATTCACCTGACCAGACGGTGGTGCAGTGGATAGAGCGTCAGACTGGGATGCGGAGGACCCAAGTTTGAGACCCTGAGGTTGCCAGCTTGAGCGCGGGCTCATCTGGTTTGAGCAAAGCTCACCAGCTTGGACCCAAGGTCACTGACTCGAGCAAGGGGTTACTCAGTCTGCTGTAGCCCCACGGTCAAGGTACATATGAGAAAGCAATCAATGAACAACTAAAGCAGGGGTAGTCAACCTTTTTATACCTACCGTCCACTTCTGTATCTCTGTTAGTTGTAAAATTTTCTAACCGCCCACCAGTTCCACAGTAATGGTGATTTATAAAATAGGGAAGTAACTTATAAAGCAGAGTTACAGCAAGTTAAAGCATATAATAATAATTACTTACCAAGTACTTTATGTTGGATTTTTGCTAAGTTTGGCAGAATAAATCTTTATAAAACAACTTACTATAATTAAATCTATCTTTTAATTTATACTTTGGTTGCTCTGCTACCACCCACCATGAAAGCTGGAACGCCCACTAGTGGGTGGTAGGGACCAGGTTGACTACCACTGAACTAAAGTATCGCAATGAAAAACTAATGATTGATGCTTCTCATCTCTCCGCGTTCCTGTCTGTCTGTCCCTATATATCCCTCTCTCTGACTCTCGCTCTGTCTCTGAAGAAAAAAAATAAGAGACCTCTTTCAAAGGGTTAATAAATGAGTTGACCCAATGCAATTTGCTTAACACAGTGTCTGGTATATTATAAGCATTCAGTCAGTGCAGGCTATTTTCACACTTATTCTAGTTATGCCTCCAGAAAGGATGTAAATTCTTACTGCCTTGTTTGTAGGTTTTCTAGTCAGACTCCTGTGTCTTACTCTTTGAAAATGTTTCTTTTGGGTAAGAATTTCCTTTATTCTTATGGCAATAGCATACTTTATCAGCAGCTGGTAATCCAACACAATTTATATGTACAGTACTAACCTTTTATGTGTATGGTAAAATACATCAGTGATTACTATAATGATCAGTAAGGTTAAAAAACCAACCACTATCATCATAATCTGTATCATATACTAGAAAGAAAAAAGGAGAATTGTTTCTTTAAGATTTCAATGGGAGGACTTAAAACCATGATAACAGATTGGGATTCAAAATTTCACACTAAGGCCAACACAATAGATGAAACATCGGCAATAAGGGAGAGATATGGAGGGCAATTTTCTAAGATGTTTTTTCTTTTATGAACTATTATATTGCCTTTTTTCTACCTCTGAAAATTTCAATACATTGTAAAGGGGTCAGATAATTCAAAAAGTTGTTTCAAAACCCTTTGAGCTCCAAGCCTGATGCAACTTTTAAAAAATATTTTTATTGGATTAGAACATACATACAGGAAGGTGAACATATCATAAGTATATGGTTTAATTAATTTTCATCAACTGAGCAACCCAGTGTCACCAGTTCCAGATCATAAATAGAACATGACCTTTGGGCCCTTTTCATTTTCCTACTGTCAGAAAATAACGACTACCTTGATTTTTGACACCATCAATTCTTTCTACCTCGTTTTGGACTTTCATAAATGAAACCAGAGAGTAGTCATCTGGCTTCTTTGGGTTCACATGATTTATAACAATCACTTGTATTGCATGGCTCCCAAGTTACCTACACATTAAAGCAATGGCATAATTCTCCTGTCAAAAATTCACTGATCATTTGGTTGTTCAGTGTGATCCCTGAAAGTCTAAAGTGACTAAAACACATCTTTCAGGGAGACTACCTCTCTCTCCAGAGGCAATTTAAAGAAATGTTAAATGCTGAAATGTAGACTCAAGGATTTTTGTCTGATTGCCAGCTGACCAGTTTCTCCATCTCCTTCCCCTAGCTTCCTCCCCGAATCAATGTATGGCCAACTGTTTGGGGATGGCAGAGAAGGGGAGACTGGTATACCTAGTTGGTTTGTCAGATCTTAGAGGCAACTCTTGAAATGGTTTTAGGATTAGGGATACTAGTATCTAAATAGAAGATAAAATGCTAAGTACACCTTTGGAAAGAGATCTTAAAGCCTGGTGAAAGGCTTGTCCTTCTACCATTTTATGCTGGGTCCAAACATAATGTTCTAGTAACACACCAAATGCTCTTATGAATAAAAAAGGAGCACTAAGCTATAGAGGGCACCTGGTCTCTCAGAAGTGTCTTCATCTTGTCAAAGTGAAACTGGGATTTTTTGAGCATAAGCCAAGGCTTGTCATCAGAAAAGCAGAAAGGCTTGGTCCAACATCATTTCATTAACATGTTAGAGGGATGCCTATATTGTCACTTTAAATACAGGGATTATGATATTGCTAAGGAAAATAACCAACTGTATTCATCTCTCCTCTCTCTCACTCTCCCCCTTTCCCCTTCTCTCCAAGGTGAAGGGGAGAATAATGGTGAAATTACAGATTGAGGTATCCTCAGAAATTTCTTTTAAAATAGCTCAGACTGCCATTTGCTATAGTTTATAATAAAATAAGATGATGGTGAAGCAATGAACAGTGAACAGTTCATCTGCCTCACACTTGAGTATGCCAGAAGGCAGTAGAGCTTTGTAAAAACGTGTTATTTGATATGAGAAAGCAAAATACTTAGGATTTTTCTAGTGTTTCATCTGTTTTCAGTGATGCTAATGCCAAGCAGATATTCAGATGAACTGAGGTTTACTGTCTACTCAAACTAGACCAGTTATTCATAATCTAGTCAGAGAAGAATTAGGAAGAAAATATGAACCATGGACTCTGTGAATTTATGATGATGATAATAATGATGGTCATCATAATAGTAATAATTAGACGAGGAGGAGGAGGGGAGGACAAAGACAGGAAGAGAAGCATCAGCAGTATAAAAAGATCAACCAATAGTTATTGTGAAATTACAAAATACCAGATACTGTGGCAAATGAATCACATCATAGACTATCTCGCATAAAACTCACACCAACTCTATGAGGCAGATACTATTATGAATTCCCTTTAAGAGCTAATGAAACTGAAGTATACATAAGTTAAATAATTATGAGAAATGACACATCAATTTCCAGTCCAGAGCCCATGCTCTTATTACTTTAGTGCCACCATAGGCAAGACAGAGCTTTATTGGCTGTCATTTTTCTGCTTGGAGCTTAGCTGGCTAAGCAGTCGGTTTTGAATCCATTTATTAATAAAATTTTATCTCAGATGTCCAAACAGTTGAACGAAGGTCCTTGATGATCTAGCCCTACTCCAGCTTCTATCTGTACCTTTCGTTACACTCCTTTATGCCTGTACCCACTATCTGCATTGTTTTCTAGCACTTGCCTTTACAAGTTGTGCTCTTTATTATCTTCTGTCTTTTCATACAGGAATTCCTTTGCCTGAAATTCTTCATTCACTTTATGTAATATATACTCATCCCTCAAGACCAAGGTCTAATGCCATCTCCTCTGTAAAGTCTCCCTTGATTCCTTCAAGCAGAGTTAATAATGCTCTTCTCTGTTTCCCAACAGCCCTCTATGCATACCACAAATATAGTGTTAGGACAGTCAATGCAATTTTTCTGTCTTTACAGATTTGCTTTTGTCACACTTCTTTCTGATAGGCAGAGACAGCATGTCACCTCTGTATTCTTACTCTGTGTTACTGAATAGATTACAGCTTTTGTCCCTGTAGGAGAACAGACATAACCAGAGCTGTCACATATGACCATACAGATTTTAAACTGCACAACTCTAGAGGGCGTCATCCATAAAAATTACAAATGTGAATTGGTCCTCTGGTTTCATGCTGTGTTTTGCCTGCACAACTAAACACAACAGCTTGGCATCAACAATAAGATATTTAAAAATGTGAATGCATATGGTACAAATGGACTAAGAGCTATTGCACATGGCATCTATATAAATAGCAGATCAGAGTGACAGGATTTTGGCTTTCAGTCCAAACTTTTTTTGTCATTTATGATCAGTTATATCCCAGTTTGAATAAAACAGTGGTACTATAAAGAGTGTAGTCAGGCCTGATAGTTCAGTTCGTGAGAGCGTCATCCTGAGACTCAAAGGTTGCGGGTTCGATCCCTGGTAAGGGCACATTCAGGAACAGATCAGTCCTTCTGCCTCTCTCTCACCCCCTTCCTTTTGTTCTAAAATCAATAAATAAAATTAAAAAAATAAAGAGTGTAGTCAGCTCATAGCTTACCCAGGTCATAATTTAAACACCTCCTAAACAAAAAATATACTCCAAAAAAATCTTGGTGGATTCTGTTTCGAATATGATGCCTAAATTCTTTTAAGCACATCAGAAATATATAGACATTTGACCCAGTTAAGAGAGTACATGCTGATGTTAGAAACAATCACTATTAGAAGAAGACATGTGCACAGCTGTTATATTGCCACAGTGGAGCTCTTTGGGATTCAGTGGGGTTATCCATCTGCAGGAGTTCCTAGGCACAGGGGTACATACAGAAAGATGAAGATTATCCACCCTCCACCAAGCAAAACATCAAACCTCAAGAAGAGGCAAGAGTACAGATACTAAGCAAGAGAGAGAATAATGCAAACAGTGTGCAGTGTATAAATAAAATTGGCTTTCCGGCTTTAACTTTGCTTAGCCAGGCTGTCATCTTAAGGCCTGGTGATCAGCAAGCAGATTGTCTGTTTGCTCGAGTCCATTCCTAATGAAGGATCTATCTGCGGGATACCTTCCCAGAGCCTTTTAAGGCCCTACTGGGCCAGTTGAAGGGCTAATGACTAGAGGCTGCTTTTAATTTCCTCTCTGTTTCCCTTTTGTTATCTTACTGCTTGCCATCTCTCAGATGCTTGTACTTGATGGATTCTGCGGAGATAAAGATAAGGACAATTTCTTGCCTGTGATGCTTTTCTTTTGATCTTTTGTGGTTTTATTTTTGCACTTTGTATTGTGGCACTCCTGCTGTGTAGCCAGATGTGCCCTGATCCTATTGAGATGCAGCCCAGAACACGCAGACCTAGCAAGACCCACTCTGCCATGGCTAGAATCATTTGTGTCCTGGGTGCAGAATAAAATGGCCCGAGAGGGATGGAGGGGGACAGGAAACAGGTGTAAGGCTTAAGGCAGAGAAGACATTGGGGGAAGGGCAATGGAGGGAGGCCCTGGAGTGGAGAGATGGCTGGCTGCCCGTTCTATTCTCTGTGTTAAGCAACATATTTCAGGGGTCTGGAAAGCATTCTATGTTGGTCACATAGAAAATAAATTACAGCTACTGTATAAAATTCCACCTTTTCAGTGCAGGGCTATAAATAATGGTAATTAAGCTCCTCTTTCCCCAGCATCTTGCATGTTGACCCTGGGCAGGTCCCTGGAGCTAGTTCATTTGAACTAAAAATATATTCTTTAGAATTTTTTTCACTGGTCCTTCACATCTTTTGAATGACTGATTATGAGACAAACTGTTGTGTGGGCCATGGTCATTTGTAGCCCTGATAATAGAACAGCGCTGGCCTCCTGCTGCCCACAGTATCAGCCACAGCCAGTTTTGACATGTGGCTCCAAAAGTATTGTAGTCGTTCCACACCTGCCCTGCCAAGACTCCTTCAGAAATTTCTGTTTCATGTAGCTTGAGTGGCAGGTTAACACAACACACACATGCTCTCCTGCTCGCTCTGTTGACCCTACTCCTGCCTGGAAAAGAATGCCTTAATTGTGGGACTTTCCTTTCCAGCGTCTGTGGTTGTGCCCTCCACTTCCTGGTTGCACACTGTCTTTCTCACAGATTTTACCTTTCCCTTGACACCTTCACAATGATTAAATCACTTCCTTTTCAACACTTTTATCACACTTTCTTTTTACAAATATTCCACCATACTTAGTACTCTGGGTCATGTTTTGTTTTTTTTTTGTTTTTCTGGGTGATAGGGGCAGGGCCAGCATCCTGTACCATTCTTTAGAAGAACCCTGAGCTTGGTTTGAGGCAGTGTGGCTTAATGTCATCATCTGGAAATTCTTTGTAATTATTAAAAAAGGAACCCCACAAATTGTTTACCCATTCCTGAACTGGGGCATGCATTACTCCACCCTACCCCACCTCAGAAGGTAAACTTAGATTCATAGTCCCCCTGCCCAAATAAGGCTTACTTTGCACTAGGCCCACAATAGGTATTTCACGAGTGTTCTTTTGTGGGGAATGTTCTTAATATAGTAGCAAAGAGTCCAGACTCTGAAACCAAATACTCAGGTTCAAATTCTAGAATCTACCACTTTCTAGTTCTGAGACCTTGAACAGGTCACCTTTTTGTGCCTTTGCTTCTTTATTTGTAAAACAGAACAATAGCAGTACCAACCTCATAGGATTTTTGTAAGAATAAAATGAGTTAACATGAATAAAGTTGGCACATTTTCTGGCCTGTAGTAAATACACGCTATATATTAGCTACTTTTACTCTTCTTGTTGTTATTGTTATTTGGAGATCTTTTCTTTCTAATTGAATTTGACCCAGATGTGGAAGGGGAGCAGTGTTCAGAAGGCGTCCTAAAGAAGTCAGGCTGTTTCAACAGGCACTGAAGGATTCGCTCGTTGGTCAGAGAGAGCCTTCATTTTTCCGCAAGAGCAGATGAGCAGCATGAGGTCATCACCTCTGGAAGTTCCCACTGGCTGTAATTCAAGAAACTGAGCTTCTTCTCTTGGCCAGTCCTCCAGGAACAAGGGGCTCCTCCCAGAGGACAAAAACTGAATGTGCACTGACAGCAGTAACTCAAAGGCTTGCAGCTGCCTCTTCTCCCACCCTTCCCCCGCCCCCAACCACCCCGGTGGGGGCCTCATCATGGTTGGCCACAGCCGCTGCTCTCCTTTCCAAACTGGTGGTTAGGAGGCTCCAGTGAGGGCCACTCTGTTTTCTCCATGGTCATTACTATGATCTCCAGGGAGCTCCGAGTCTAAAGCAGATTGTTTGAGGGCTGGTAAACTCACACAAGAGCCCTGTGAGGAGTAGGGACAGCAGGCATCACTGATTGTGAGACTGGGAAACTGAGAGCCTAGAGGTCAAAGTCATCCTGGGAATGTGCAAAACTGGGAGGGTTCTGTGTTAGGTCAAGTTGTGTGTCATAAACAAAGATTTTGTTCCCTGGGAAACAAGAATTCCCATTCTTGCTGTGGAAGCACAAGGTTCCTTATTTATATCATACCCCCCAGCATCCCATTTGCTCACTCCACGCTCAGATTTATTATCATTTTGTTATAGCCTCAGTACTCTAACAGAGCTTCACCGAGGCGGAAGTGTGTCTCTTTCCCCATGATGGTTTCCCGTTGACACCGCAGCCGGCTCTGTTCCCCACTCCTCTCTCTTTTTTCCTCATCCCCACACACCCACTCCCTGGTTTTCATCGTAGTTGCTTAATGACATTTCTCCTGGCCAATTAAGGCAAGCCACTCAGATTTCAATAATTTAGAGAAGGTGACCACAGAGATCAATGCTTTCTAATAAAGGGGACCACATTTATGAAGCCTAATTTACTCTAACAGGCTCATTTTTGTTTGAATGTTTTTAAATCTCAGTAATTTGATTAAATTGGAAGTCTTCTGGAGAGTGTTACAAGGCTAATTACACAGTACAGTTTGTTTCCCAGCCCCAGCTTTATGGAAAATCAGAAATAATGGTGTAATGCAGCAGAGCTTCTGGGACTTTCTAACAAGAAAAGAGACAGCAGCAGTAATATCAGTAATAGCAGGTGAAAGAAGCTAGATGGAGTGAGGATAGTGGGCGATCGAGGGACTGGGTCCAGCAGAACAGCGCATACAAGGCAAGCAGGTTGTTTCCACTTATTCATTCATCCCACAAATATGCACTGGGCAGCTACTAAGTAGCTGGCACAGTGCTGGGCCTTGGGAGCTCTGGTGGGAGCAGGCAGCCCCAGTCCTTGTCCTCATAGAAGTGCCAGTCTAGTGGACAGGCAAGTAGTACTTCTTACTGAAGTTTGAAAGGAAAGATGAAATAAAAGACTTTCTAGTCTAATCTTTCCATTGTATAAATGAGAAATACCATGAGGTGCAATATTTGCAGAAATCACTGACTTACCCCCAGATCCCTTCATTTCTGCTTTAATGATGTTTTACCCCTTTTGATGTGTCTAAAGAATACTGAAATGTTACCCAACATTTCTCCATCAGTGGCCTGCCATGGGACAAGAGGTTCCCACTGCTGCTGTTCCTTCCCAAGGGGATACGCAGAAGTTCGGTAAGGAGAGAAGAGCCTATCTTTCCAGCACAGCTAGACCCGGAAACACAGCAGGGCCAGCACAGAAGTGCTGAGCTCCAGGCTCCAGGGTGCAAGGGAGGGAGAGGGCAATGAAAACCCTGAGGTGAGAGTGAGGGAAGAGAGAGGAATTGGGAAAGGGCCTCATAGTTATCAAACACCTAGCGTACTCATATGTTTCTCCAAAGAACTCCCAAGATGATGATCCTGTGGGATAAGCCTTGCCTTTTTTTTTTTTTTTTTTTTTGCTCAAGGGGCCACTAATGGTCAAGTGGCAAAGTTAAGACCTTGATCCAGGTTAGTGCTTTCAAATATAAAATATATAAATATGTTTTCAAATATTCATTCCACCACCCTGATGAAATTTTCCAGCTGCATGATTTCCTACAACCTAGAGTTTCATTATAGCCTTAGATTTAATAGAACTTTATTTTGTAGTTATTTTACTTAACTTTAAATTTTAAAAAGTTTCGATTCACGTTGACATTCAACATTACATTCGTGTCAGGTGAATAGCTTAGTGGTAAGACATTTATATAACATAATGAAGTGATCTTCTGATCAGTCTAGTATTCATCTAGGACCATACACATTTATTATAATATTATTGGCTATATTCCTTATGTTGTACTTTACATCCCTGGGATTATTTTGTAACTACCAATTATTACTTTTGGTAGA
The DNA here is from genome assembly GCF_036850995.1 of Saccopteryx leptura. Lineage (NCBI taxonomy): Eukaryota > Metazoa > Chordata > Mammalia > Chiroptera > Emballonuridae > Saccopteryx > Saccopteryx leptura. Next base: position 72,686,745 of record NC_089508.1, read on the forward strand.
ATTGCAAACTGGTGCAGCCATTATGGAAAACGATATGGTGGTTCCTCAAAAATTTTAAGAGAACTACTACATAATCCAGCAATTCTACTTCTGGGTATTCATCTGAAGAAATCCAAAACACTAATTTGAAAGAATATATGCACCTCTAAGTTTTTGCAGCACTGTTTACAATAGTCAATATATGGAAGCAACCTATGTGTCCAAGGATAGATGATTGTATAAAGATGTGATACATATACACAGTGGATTATAACTTAGCCACAAAAAAGAATGAAATTTTACCATTTGTGACAACATGGATTGGCCTGGAGGATGAAATAAGTCAGACAGAGAAGGAAAAAACATCATATGATTTCATGTATACGTGGAATCTAAAAAACAAAATAAATGAATAAACAAAACAGAAACAAACTCATAGATAGAGAAAATGAACTGATGATTGCCAGATGGAAGGTAGGTTGGGGGCCTGGATGACAAAGGGAAAGAGATTAAAAAGTATACATTTTTTTAGTTTTGATTTCTCTTGAAATATAATTAAAGACCCATAAACACTTAAAAATCAGAGGAGGTGGTTGAATAGAACCTGTTCTGAATTGCTGTATGAGGAGAATGAACTTTTCCTACATTATTTGTTTTGTAACCCTGCATTTTCACAAGCTGTTTTATTTTAAATAGAGACAAGTGTGTCTTTCTATTAGCAACTGGCAAATTATCTTGCCTTACACAAATGGTCTAATACAGCACCATATAGAGGAGTGACATCAGAGAAATGGCAGAGTGAGAGATACTCCCAATCTTTCCCCTTGAAGTTTCAACAAATTCAACAACTAAACATAGAGAAAAAAAACTCTTAGGAGCAACCAAAATTTATACACACCAGATAAAGGTATGATTGGGTGAAAAAGTGGCTGAATATATAAGACGGAGGACAGGGGATTTCGCTTTCTGTGCTGATCTAAGGTAGGGGCACTTTCGTTTGGAGCAGGGCGAAGAGGAGAGATTGAACTAGTGGGGATGGAGCTGAGTTATGGTGGGCGCCCAAAGGAAAGAATACACCAGCTCTGCCTGAGATCGTGGACACTGGGTACGCACATGGGTGGTGGGATCCACCTAAAATTACCAGCACAGGGTGCCCAAGTGGGCCAGCACCAGCATCTTTTTGCATTCCCAGCTCCATGATCACTGGCATAGCACCAGCAGCTCCACCTAGTTATCACCAGCACAGGGAGCAAGCGGGTGTGGTTGTGGGCCAAGGTCTCTAGCCCGAGATAATCAATGTTGAGCACCTGCATGAGAATCAGCATCTTTGGGCACTCACGGCTCCACAATACCCAGCATGGGGCACACACAGGGGCCAGGGTGCTTAGCCCTAGCTTGTCGGTGCTGGACACCTGTGGGGGCACCAGCGTCTTTGGGCATTCCCGTCTCCATGATCTCCAGTGCCAGGCACACAATGGGCCAACACTGAGTGCCTGAATGGCAGCTGCAACCATTGCTGGAATTGTGGGAGCTAGACACACACATGGCTTGTCGCGGGCTACCAAGCAGTGCAAGTGGGAAAAGCCCGTAAGAGATTAAAACCACAGCACAATGAGCCATGCCAGATATGCCCACCGGCCCACAGAATTTTGCCTGTGTGTAGTAGAAACAAATTTGGCCCTTGGTCTGTGCCCTGCTTTGCCTGCTCACGCTGGTGACTTTGGTTCCCACTGACTTCCCCAGAACTGTGCTCTGAGTGGCGCTGGAGGGGGGACCTGACAATGCATAGATTCCCTTGCTTAGCAAACCCCACAGCTAAGTCTCCACACTGCTAGCTCCAGTGGGAGAGATATGTGGAGAGGAACCTAGAAACCTGAGACTGCCATTACTAAAGCCATGTAATTGCAAAGCCCTAACAAGCCTCGCCTGCCAACAGGACTGAGGTAGCCACAGAGATACACCAGCAGACCTCTGCCCAAGAGCCCCACAGAGGCAAAATTCGTAGTACAGCGCCACCTGCCAAAAAAAGTTAGAAGCTACTTCTCAAAACCAGAAAAAAATTACATTTTTTAAAGGTTTTTTTGTCATTTTTACTTCTTTCCTTTCTCTATTTTTTCTTTTTTTACTACTTTCCTTTTGAACTACATTATCCATAGTTGTTACATTTGTTATTCTGTTTTTAGAGAGGGTTTCATTTCAAAAACCTTTACTTCTGTTTTTTTCCTTTTTCTTTTTCTCTTTGTTTTGTATTTTGTTTTTTGTCTTCTTTCTCTTTATTATCCTTTCTCATTTCTTCTTTATCTCTTTATTTCTTCTTCTTTTTTATTTTGCTTTCATCCGATTGTCATTTATCAATTTATTATATTTTGGACTTATATTTTCCTTTGTGGCATTTTGCTTGATTTTGATTTCATTTTTTATCTGTTTTGTCATTTCTCCTCAGTTTCTGTTCCTTGTTCTCTGTAGTTTTTGCTCCACTTATCACTATAGAATTTTTATTTTTTTCACTTTATTTTTTCAACTTTTATTTTACTTTCCTAATTATCTCTTATTAGTGTTATTGACAATACCACTCTCAACTGCCATTAAAGAAAAATAAATCAAATATCATGGATACAAAAGACAGAGATGTAACTCAGATAGATAATAAATAATCTCTAGAAAATAATTTCAATTATGTGAAAACCTTGGAGTAAAATGACAGGGAATTCAAAATTGAAGCCCTAAAAATACTCAGTGAAATACAAGAAAGTTCTAAAAGGCAATTTAGTGACTTAAAAATACAATTTAATGAACAAAAAGAATGCTTCATCAAGAAAATTGAAACTATAAAAAGGAACCAAACAGAGATGAAAAATTCAGTACATGAACTGAAAAATGAGGTGACAAGGTTAGTTAATAGAACAGGCCAGATAGAAGAGAGAATTAGTGACATAGAAGACAGGCGACTAAAGATACTACAGAGAGAAGAAGAGAGAGATGCACGAATTTAAAATAATGAGAAAGCTCTACAAGAATCGTCTGACTCCATTAGGAAGAGCAATATAAGAATAATGGGCATATTAAAGGATGGAGAGAGGGAAAAAAGAATGGAGAACATATTGAAACAAATAATCGATGAGAACATCCCAAGCCTGTGGAATGAGTTAGAGCCTCGAATTCAAGAAGCAAACAGAATGCCGAGTTACCTCAACCCAAACAGACCTACTTCAAGGCACATCATAATGAAATTATCACAAATCAATGACAAAGAAAAAATGTTCAAGGCAGCCAGGGAATAGAAGACTACAACATATAAAGGAAGGCCCATTAAGTTAGCATCAGATTTCTCAGCAGAAACTCTGTAAGCCAGAAGAGAGTGGACTGCAATATTTAAAGTACTGAAAAAGAGGAACTTCCAGCCAAGAATACTATATCCATCAAAGCTTTCCTTCAACTATGAAAGGGAAATAAAAACATTCACAGATATAGAGAAGATAAGGGAATTTATCACCAGAAAACACCCACTTCAGGAAATACTAAAGGGGGTTATCTGACTAGATACAAAGAACAAAACAAAAACAAAATTACAAGTAAAAGCTCCAACAAGAGCACAATAAAAACAAGAATAATCAGTGACAACAAAAACAAAAAAGGGGAGAAGGTAAAAATTAGCAGGAACAAAGGAGGACAGAGTACAGAAGCACTCGTGAGATAATAGGCCACAATGAACATGATATATATTCTTTTAATTACCTGATGGTAACCACCCCTGAAAATACCACTACTGAAACACATGGCTTAAAAAAAGAAGAAACAGAGAAAAGAAGTATGGAATACAACCAAACAAAAACAAATCACAGAAATACAAAAGAAAAGAACCAAACAAGAAATATAGCTTTTAGAAAGCATTATATAAAATGGCAATGGAAACCCTCAAGTGTTAAAAATTACATTAAACGTAAATGGACTGAACTCACCAATAAAAAGACACAGAGTGACAGAGTGGATCAAAAAAGAAAATTCAACTGTATGCTGCCTTCAAGAAATACATCTAAGCTATAAGGATAAAAACAGACTCAAAGTGAAAGGCTGGAAAATGATTCTCCAAGCAAATAATGTCCAAAAAAATGCAAGTGTAGCCATACTCATATCTACCAATGCTGACTATAAGACAACAAAGGTAATCAGAGACAAAGATGGTCATTTGATAATGATAAAGGAGACATTGAAGACATACACTTCTTAATATATATGCACCAAACCGAGCAGCACAAAAGTATATAAGACATCTACTAACTGATCTAAAAATAAAAACCGACAAAAATACAGTCATACTTGGATACCTCAATACACCACTGACGGCTCTAGATTGTCATCCAAACAGAAAACTAATAAAGAAATATTGGCCTTAAATGAAACACTAGAATAATTGAATGTGATAGACATCTATAGGACATTTCATCCCCAAACATCAGAATATATATTTTTCTCCAGTGTACATGGTACATTTTCAAGAATTGATCATATGTTAGGACACAAAACTAACATCAACAATTCAGAAAGATTTAAATTATACCCAGCATATTCTCTTATCATAAAGCTTTGAAGATAGAATTCAACTTCAAAAAAGAAGTCAACAACCCACAAAAATGTGAAAATTAAAAAACATACTTCTAAGAAATGACTGGGTAAAGGAAGAAATAAAAGCAGAGATCAAAAGATACATACAGACAAATGAAAAGATAACATACATATCAGAATCTCTGGGATGCAGCAAAAGCAGGAATAAGAGGAAAGTTATAAAAACAATAAATAAAACAAGGAGTTGATCCTTTGAAAAGATCAACAAAATTGGCCCTGGCAGGTTGGCTCAGCAGTAGAGTGTCAGCCTGGCGTGTGGGGGACCCGAGTTCGATTCCCAGCCAGGGCACATAGGAGAAGCGTCCATTTGCTTCTCCACCCCCCCCTTCCTCTCTGTCTCTCTCTTCCCCTCCCGCAGCCAAGGCTCCATTGGAGCAAAGATGGTCCGGGCGCTGGGGACGGTTCCTTAGCCTCTGCCCCAGGTGCTAGAGTGGCTCTGGTCGCGGCAAAGCGATGCCCCAGAGGAGCAGAGCATCGCCCCTGGTGGGCGTGCCGGGTGGATCCTGGTCGGGCGCATGCGGGAGTAGTCTGACTGTCTCTCCCCGTTTCCAGGTTCAGAAAAACACACACACACACAAAAGAAAAGATCAACAAAATTGACAAACCCTTGGCAAGACTCACTAAGGAAGAAAGAGCACTCATATAAGCAAAATCCAAAATCAAAGAGAAATTACCACAGATATCATAGATATGCAAAAGATTATTGTAGAATACTATGAAAAACTATATGCCACCAAATTTAACAAACTAGAAGAAATGGATAAAATTTCTAGAACAATATAATCTTCCTAGACTGAATCATGAAGAGGTAGAAAGCCTAAACAGATCCATAAGCAGGGAGGAAATAGAAACAACTATGAAAAACCTCCTATAAAATAAAAGTCTGGGGCCAGACAGCTATACTAGGAATTCTATCAAACATTCAAGGAAGAATTGGTTCTTATCCTTCTCAAAGTCTTCCAAAAAATTGAAGAAGAAACAATACTTCCAAATACATTTCATGAAGCCAACATAACCCTCATACCAAGAGCTGGTAAGGACAACACACAAAAAAGAAAACTACAGAGCAATATCTCTAATGAATATAGATGCAAAAATCCTAAACAAAATACTAGCAAACTGAATACAGTACAACAACACGTTAAAAAAGTAATTCACCATGATCAAGTGGGATTTATTCCAGAATCACAAGGATGGTTCAATATTTGTAAAACAATTAACATAATACACCATATCAACAAAACAAAGAATAAAAACCATACAATCCTATCAATAGATGCAAAAAAAGCTTTCAATAAAATACATCATTTTATGTTTTTAATACTCAACAAAATGGGTATAGAAAGAAAATATCTCAACATAATAATGATTATTTATGACAAACCATCAGTTAACATTATATTAAATGGCAAAAAACTGAAAACTTTTCCTCTAAAATCAGGAACAAGACAAGGTTTTCCACTCTCTCCACTCCTATTCAACGTAGTGCTGGAAGTTCTAGTCAGAGCAATCAGACAAGAAAAAGAAATAAAAGGCATGTGCAGATGACATGATCCTGTATATAGAAAACATCAAAGACTCCACAGAAAGACTATTAGAAACAATAAACCAATACAGTAAGGTCGCAGAATACAAAATTAACATACAGAAGTCTATTGCTTTCTTATATACCAACAATGAAACTTCAGAAAATGAACTAAAAAAATAATCCCTTTTACGGTTGCAACACAACAAAAAAATAGAACACCTGGGAATAAACATAACAAAGAATGTAAAGGACCTATATGATGAAAACTACAAAGCATTGTTAAAGGAAATTGAAAAAGAAACAATAAAATGGAAAAATATTCCTTGTTTTTGGACAGGAAGAATATAGTTAAAATAACCATATTACCCAAAGCAATATCCAAATTTAATGCAATTCCAATAAAAATTCTAATGTCATTTTTTAAAGAAATGGAATAAAAAAATCATCAGGTTTATCTGGAATCATAAAAAACCCCAAATAGCCAAAGTAATCTTAAGGAAAAATAATGAAGCTGAGGGCATTACATTTCCTGACTTCAAATAATACTACAGAACCACGATAATCAAAACAGCATGGTATTGGCAGAAAAATAGACACTCAGACCAATAGAACAGAATAGAGAGCCCAGAAATAAAACCACATGTATATGGTCAGATCATTTTTGATAAAGGAGCCAGAAACACACAATGGAGAATAGAAAGCCTCTTCAAAAAATAGTGCTGGGAAAATTGGAAAACCATGTGCAAAAGAATAAAATGTGACTTCAGTTTATCTTCTTGAACAAAAATTAATTCAAAATGGATCAAAGGCCTAAATATAAGATCAGAAACAATAAATTACATAAAAGAAAACATACGTACTAAACTCATGGACCTTGGGCATAAAGAACATTTAATGAATTTGACTCCAAAGTCAAGGGAAGTAAAGGCAAAGAAAAATGAATGGAACTACATCAGACTAAGAGCTTTTACACAGCAAAAGAAACTGGAAACCAACTAAATGGGAGATATTTTTGAACAACAGCTCAGATAAGGGGCTAATATCCAAAATATATAAAGAACTCACAAAACTCTACAACAAACAAGCAATCAAACCAATAAAAAAAATGGGAAGAGGACATGAACAGACACTTCTCCCAAGAAATATAATGGCCAATAGATATATGAAAAGATGCTTATCTTCACTAGCTGTTAGAAATGCAAATCAAAACTACAATACCTCCTCACACCTGGTAGATTAGCTATTATCAACAAGAGGGGTAACAAGTGTTGGAGAGACTGTAGAGAAAAAGCAACCCTCATTCACTGTTGGTGGGGAATGTAAAGTAATACAACCATTATGGAAGAAGGTAAGGTGGTTTCTCAAAAAATTAAGAATAGAACAACCATATGACCCAGCAATCCCTCTACTGGGTATATACCCCCAAAACTCAAAATCATTGGTACGTAAAGACACATGCAGCCCATGTTCATTGCAGCATTGTTCACGGTGGCCAAGACATGAAAACAACCAAAAAGCCCTTCAATAGATGATTGGATAAAGAAGATGTACATATATACTATGGAATACTACTCAGCCATAAGAAATGATGGCATAGGATCATTTACAACAACATGGATAGACTTTGATAACATTATAATGAGTGAAATAAGTAAATCAGAAAAAACTAATAACTGTATGATCCCATACATAGGTAGGCACAAAATTGAGACTCATGAGCATAGATAAGCATGCAGTGGTTACCAGGGTGAGTGGAAGAGAGGTGAGGGAAGGGAGAAGCATAAAGAAAACCAAACGAAGGGTGACGGAGGACGATTTGACTTTGTGTGATGGGTATACAACATAATCGAATGTCAAAATGATCTGGAGATGTTTTCTCTAGATTTATGTGCTCTAGTTGACCAATGTCACCCCATTTAAATTATTTGTCTAAATAATACAGCACCATCTAATAAAACTTTGTGCAATAATGGATATGTTTAAAATTTGTGCTGTCTAATATGGTTCACACTAAACACGTGTGACTCTTCAGCACTTGAAAGGTGGCTAGAATGATAGAGGAAGTGATTTTAAATTTTGCTTAATTTTATATGGCCATATCTTGGCTAATAGTTAACATCGAATGGCACAGGTCTAAAATGTTCTGTAAATGTAAATTCCTCACTCAGACCTATGCTTATGTGTTAATCTAGCTCAGTGTGTCCCAGGAGACACCGAAGAATGCTGGCACTGTGTTATGAAGACACAAATGTCAGAAGCAATCTAGGGGAATAGCTTCAGTAACATCCAGATATCATTAGTGGACTTAAGGATTCATTAGGTTTCAGAATCCCTTCACTGATGAGCAGGATGCACTTGTCTGATATGGCTAGCTGTGTCACATTATTTTATAGGCAGAATGAACATTCTGGAAAATTTATGTCCTTGTTTAGAAGGCTAGGAAGAAAAAAATTAAAAAGCCTCTTAGCTTGAAGGACCATGTCAAACACCGAGCACTTCTGAAATCTCCTTTGGACCCAAATCACACGAAATATTGCTGTGGAACAGAACACAGTCCAGCTTTGCACTGTGTCTTTCAGCCCAACCGCATCAGAGTCTGCATTAGAGCTTTTGTTTTCCCCTCCCCCAGCTGTTTGATCCTGTCAAAACTATGATACAATTCACAGTATTCCTAGCAAACTTGTTACAAGACTGAAGCAAATTTTGTAAAAGAATCTCTGAATAAAGAATACTATAACGTAACTAAAAATGTGATTATCATTTACTCATTTTCTCTTTTATATTATAATTATATCAAGTGGGTACTCATCCCTAACAGAATTTTTTAGTTGGAATAAAATAATTATTTTAATTTTTATTATAAATTTCAGTGATTGAAATATGTAATCAATATGTTTTGTATCTGCATAACATCTTTTGGAAGCTTAATTCTTCATACTCATTCTACTTCATTCCTAGAGCCCAGAAGAGGAATTCCTCCTCCCTTCTCCCTCCCACACTTTCTGTGTTCCAGGGAAATAACAATTTCCCACCATGTACCAGGCATTTCTTTAAGCATTGTACATGAATTAGCTAATATAATCTTCATAACATCCTTTATAAAATCACTATTATAGCTGAAGAAACTGAGGCACAGAGGCTAAAAAAGCTTGATTATTCAATAAATAGCAATCAGGTGCCATAAATACACATACTTAACACTGTACTAGGAGTCATAGCATACATGGCTCTCACCTTCAAAAATTTTTTAGTCCAGAAAGAGAAGCAGATGTGTAACATGCTAAAATTTAAAGAGATGATATGATAAATTCTGTAGAAGATATCATGGGAGGCCAAGTATGATAAAAAGTGCAACTGTCCTTAATACAAGAGTGAACAATCTCTTCTTTCCATCTTCTGTATGGGTCAGAGTTACGGTTCTTCCCCCCAGAAATGAACACCCTATACTTATGTTTAAAACATGAAAACAATCTCATAAATTACTTTGCTGTTCTTATGCATAAAACAGCTGTAGCCATGATGCTTAGTCAGGGCCCTGCCTCATGGAGTACACCCGGTGCTTTCCTCTTAGACTGATGAATTCCAGATCTCTACCCATGTGGGTGTTGAAAGAATCTCATTTACACATTACCACTCCTGCCCCAGGAAATAAATTATAGACAGTGGTCTCCTAACCATTTCAGAAACCAGGAAAGTGAAACATATAAAGAAAGCTTTTCAAGAGTAAGGGAAGAGAAACCATATTTTTTATTATCCAAGTCCATTATTTTCTCTTCTTCCCAAGAGACCATGATAAATTCCTACATCTATATGGGAATCATCCCTAGGAAGCAATTAACAGTAAAAGGCTAAATCTATACTTTGTCATTTTATTATTACTTTAAAAAATATTTCCCTATAAATAAACTGGAGAGGTCAAACAGACAAAAGTTACTATGTAGAGAAGGACAGATTTTGAACAGCAAAAGAAGTCAAGAAATAAATGGTGATGTTAAAGGCATCTACAGCTGGCTTTCCATGGGTCATGGTGATCATTCTCCATAGGAAAGTAACTACTAATCATCCAAGGTCATTACAAACGCTAAGACATGAGAGGCTCCCTTTCACATGCAGTGGTCACACAACCTTTGGACAGACAAATCAAGAGTTTGGAGAATAACATCCTCTGTCCACAGGGAAAACTCAGAGGCCTGGCCTAGAATAAATTATGAGACTCTGGGGAAATAGTTTTCTAAAAATTCCCAAAGTCTATAGAAATATAGACCTTTAAAAAAAAAAAAGAGTTTAAATATGTTAAGTCAGTTTGCAATATATAAAACTTTGTTGTATGCTTTCTTGTTAAGGAAGATATATTTGTGGAGAGGACTCCCCACCAAAATCACCTTCTGTGTTGGATCAACTGATGACATTGCTAATAGTTCCATAGGGTGGAAAGGTGTCAATATATGATATTACTATTCATGCACAACAGATAGCTAGCTATGCACGTATTTCAGCATTTGTCATGTTCCTCTGGTCTTCACACTCGGTGGCTCCCTTGATGTTTTGGGCTTTTTTGGGGGGAGGGGTTTACTAAAATATCATGCAAAACCCCATTTTATGTAAGCTTGAAAATCTGTTCCCATCCAAACAGAAAGAATTTGAAGTTTACCTGCCTTTTTGATATAATCAACATTTCTATTCCCCTACATAACTGTAAACAATTGAGGTTTAACCTTATTCTCATTCATGAGCACAATGAAATAAAATGGTTTGGGGTATTATTATAAGTGCACTGTAAACAGAGAGGGGCTCTCCTAACAAACTCTTGAGCTTTTGGATGGAAGGAAAAGTGGGTGGGTGGATGGATAGGAAGTGGGTGGGTAAATGGATGTGTGTATACACCTGACAAACCGATGAGTTTTATGAACAATGAATGCAATACCTACATAACTGCACTTGCTCAGTTTTTCTTTACCTTCTGTGAAACAAGAAGAATGCAACTGTGGTCCAGCTCTCATATCCTATGATCACACTTTCATAAAGATTTTTTTGTCCCCTTCTTTCTCTCTCCTCACCTTCTGACAGCATGTACTCTGGTGATCAGATCTATCAAATCTAGGCTCAAAATATCCTGACCTCCCCAGCATTACTTATTGTAGGGCCAGTGGCCACTGTTGTCATGACCATGCAGGTTCTCATTGATTTCAGACAGATGGTAAAGAAACAGTGGAGTCAAAAAATAGTGGGCCATTCCTTATTAAAGTCTTGCACCGGCCCATGAGCAAACAGGCAGGGAAAACACTTCCCTTTCATTCAGGGCTCCCAAAGCCTTGATGTATTCTCTGGTCCCACAACCAGGAGAATTTTCTCTGGTTCCTCTTAGAATCAAAGGCCCCACCATTCTCAGCAGAGCTCGCAAAGCCCCTCAGCTCTGGTTCCTGATCTGCACACCTTCTCTTCTCTCTGCAAAACCAGCTTCTTCTTCAGCACTCTGAATTCTCTTTGCTCTCCCTACAAAACTGTCTGGGTCCACAAAGACCCCTTCTCCAGCAAACATTAATAAAACAATGGCCTCTCCCAAGCAGGAATGCAATCTGCAATTTGCAATCAACTGCCCTGCTCTGAGGGCAAGCACACACATGGCTGCCCAGTGCCATTTTTCAACAATAAAGTGAGCAAACTTAAAAAATACAAATTTTACAAACTCATTTGCCCAATACTTATGTTCTCAAATGTGTTCCTATGTGACTTCTGAGGCACTCAGCGTATTTTAAAATGTTCAATGGATAATTATATAGTTTTCTAGATTCTGAAGTTCTTTTGCTCTTCTTTGGGAAGGGCTTTGTCTAACTTATCTAGAACTGAGTAGAAACCTAGGAGGTACTTAATGATATATGTTGAAATCAAGTTTCCTTCTATTTGAAGGATTTAGGTTTATTTTCTTTCATCCACTTTTTACCCTTCTCTCCCTGTCTCTCTCAAATGAATAATAAAAGGGTGAGGAGAAAATGAAGAGAGAGAGAGAGCGAGCAAAAAAGAACTCAGTACAAGAGGAATAACCAAATAACCAAGGATCAAGGAAGCAGCAAGCTCTCACTGTTTTTCAGAATTTCCCCCTGGATTAGACTGTCCCCATTTGGAGATCTAAAATTCTAAGGCTTTTCTTCCTCCAAAGTCCTGTCCAGAGTAAAATGTCTTGTTTAACTAGAAACAATGTAAACACAGAAACTTGGAAGAGCAATTTAAAGCAGCAAAATGTTGCCCCTGAAACTGCTTTTGTAATTATAATCTTTGCATTGGGAAAACATGACCTTCTATTTTACACGCCCTCCTAGAGCGAAGGTCTGATCCATTATGATCTGCAATGTAAATCAGGAAGAAACGCCACTGCTAGATATAAGAGCAGTTCTCTCACTCGGTGGTCAAGTGTATAGAGTGTGTTTATTTTTCCTTCTTGGAGCTGGTTTAAAAGCTATTTAAGCAGGCAAGCATAGTTCTGAGAGGAAAAGCAAATGGAAAGTAGGGTTATAGGGTATAGCAAAACTATGGTGCCAGAGCAGGTATCTTACCTGTCTCCAAAGAGACTACAGTCAATGGTAAATACATTTTTGAAACTGTCTCTTTCACACACATATACGTACTTGCAGCCTTTACTCTGACAGTTCTCTACTCTGAATAATTTTCCACCTCTGATAATGTTTAATTCCTGAATACCTTTCTTAGGCAATATCAGTTGCAAACAAAACATAAAACTTTTCATTTTTATTTAGAAAGAAAAAGAAACACAGCAGCCACAATGGGAAAGTTTTGAGGAGATAAAGTTATCTGCATCTGCTATTTTCTTTTTCATACAATTTTTAACGCTTAAGTATCATAATAGTCTTATTGAGATTTGATTTTTGCAATCATTCTTGCAATCTACAATTTGCATTCTACAACCACATTCAACTTCCCTACTGCTTCTACTTCCCTCTTTAGCCCCGTGAACATCTTCTTCCTCCCCTTACTTGAACATCAAGTTAGAGCTGTGAGGGGAATAAAATCTAAAAACATGCAATTTTGGTACACAAGGTTACAGTTTGATGCCCTAGATGGAAAACCCCAAACTTTTCCCATCTTTAATCACATGAATTCAAATAGACCTTCCTGGTCTCTTAAACCTTTTCTTAAGTTGGTTTCAAATAATATGCAAAAAAAAAAAAAAAAATGAATTCGATTGGAAATATTTTAGAAATTATTGAATGATTTGTGTCCTTTAGGGCTGGACACACAATTTTAGGCAGCTTAAAGCTGTTAAATACACCGACTTTGTCACTTCTTTTTCTTCCTGTACTTATGCTGCCAGCAATCAATGTGGACTGTAAAGCCTTTTGCTGACCACACAAGTCTCCTCTGTGCGGAATGGCAAGCAGCCACTTCCAACCATAACTATTATGTGCCCGTGTCATTGCTGGCACATCCCACTGACTCACCCCTGCCCCCTCTTCCCTGGAAGGGTGATCTGCTAACTGAAAAGTTGCAGGGAATGGATTTAGTCTGGTTCAATAGGAAATCCCATATTGCGTTTCCTCTGCCAAATAACAGTAAGCTCGTAAACTTAAATTTCAACCTCAGAAGATCAGGAAGAAACAAGGGGCTAGATAGAATCAGCTAGCCAGAAACATATAATTAGTTGTGATTTTTAAAAATTAAACACAAAATATAAAATTGAAAACAAGGAAGAAAATGTCAACCAATTAACTCATGTGAAAAAACAAAACAAAACAAAACCATTTTTCCAATCTAATTTCTTCATGTGAAGGACTTTAGGAACTGAGAATGCTTATCTTGGGAAAGAAAATTATAGGAAGGTTTGGGCGTGGGGACAAGGAAACCTCAGTTTTCTTTGAATAGTTAAAATACTGTAGCTGAAAAGAAGAAACAGGTTCAATGCATGTGGCCCCAAGGAGAAGAATCAGGTGCAATGATTGGAAGACACAGGAAACTAGATTTTGAGAATGTTAAGAATATTAGATGAAAGTTCATTATAGTTAGATTTACTCAATGATGGAAATCCCAGTGAAAGATAAGGTAGAATATAAAGCCTCTAAGTGTGTTCCGGAAAAGGCTGAAAGAACACCAAGGAATTCAATTACTGAAGCTGATTCTTCCTTATATGAATCTAATGTTATGATGAAGGGAACATGGAACCAGGAGTCAGAAGTCTTTGTTTTGTCACTTAATGGCAAAAATGATATTGAGAAAATCAATTAATACATAGGGACTTTAATCTTCTCATCTACAAAATTAGAGTACCAGCAAACTAAAGAACATAAAATGATGTAAGACATCCAAAGTTAACTGGAAAATGAAAAAAATAAGAGAAAGAGAAAGAGAGAGAGCAGGAGAGAGAGAGAGAGAGAGAGAGAGAGAGAGAGAGAGAGAGAGATTTTACTAATGAAAATGATTTAAGAATCCCATCCTCAAAAAGAACTAAATAGTATTTTAAATTCTGGTTCCTTATGAAACATATTTTTCAAAATCTTGATAATCTTTCCAACCACTTATCTTAAGATAGATCCTTTATAATTGTCAGCAGATACCTTGTCTCTATGTTAATGGCCTCAATTTAAAAAAAAAAAGAAGATTTTTGCAACAATCTTGAGAATCTTACCCAATATTTTACACAAATGGTTCCAAATTGACAATATTGTCCTTAAATAGGACAATTTAATTGTTCTTTTCTGACATATTTTTATTCTCTTCCTTTTTTCGGTATTTTCCTAAAAGCTGTGGTCGACTCAAAGATAAGATTAACATGTTCCTCAACCTCAAGTGATTTATTCTCAAACTGGAAATATCTGATGTGTAATAACAGTTAAAATAATATAATAAAGGAAGTATAATTTTAGAGGTTGGAGAGATCAATTCTTCTGGACAAAATCATATAACATTTCGTGGAGAAGGGAATATGTGATCTGAGTGTGACACATCCCCAATGAGAACAGCATATGGCAGGCACCAAAGACCAAGGCAGACAGCACTGGAGTGCTTCCTTTTCAGAAGCATAAGGTACAGAGAGAAGTAGAAGAAAAATCATAATCTAGTATTTATGCCAGGAAAAGGAATTTGATATTTACTTGGTTGGCTCTAGGAAACCCTTGAACTTGCTCATTTTGGTTAAGGGACTCATAAACAGAATGTAGGTCTAAAAAAATCTAAGGCCTCTATTATAAAGACAGAGCACAGAATTCTGTAGGAAGTAGCAGAGTAATTTGCCATCATTAAACCCAACATCTTTTGTGAGGCCCTTGAGGTGGTTGCCTGAAAAGGTTAATCACAAAGATTCTTTATGAACAAAAATGGACTGAAAGTAGTGTGTGTGTGTGTGTGTGTGTGTGTGTATTTTATAGCACAATATATCCAATATTGGGAATATACTTAATGTTCAGGAAGTTTTGCAGGACAGACTATTTAATTAGACTCTTGAAAGTATTATCCAAAACTGTCAATCAACTAAGCTTTCATCCCTATCTCTCTTTTTACCTCATGAACAGGAGATAGCTGAGGAAGGTCTAACCAACTCTCAGCATTCAATGTACAATTGGGTATGGAGTTAAGGTGATGGAGATAAAGGATCCATACCTGCAGGTTCTTCAACTTTAGAGGGTGAGCTCCTCACAGGTCTACCTACTACCTCATAAGCCTGAACTACATTCCATCCTTCTGATAGGACATTTCATCTCTGAATCAGTCTCAGGTGATGATGATGGAAATAACAGTGTTTATTGAAGGCTGCTACTCTCTTGAGATTCTTAGGCAGAGAAGTAAAGATAAGATAGCTTGCTAAAGACAGAAAGGTTATTAGTCCTCAGATAAGCTATCTTATCTTCAGCACCTTCTCCTAATTCAATATTGAGGCTCTGTCAATTCAATGACAAACAACTTGATAAAAATCAGCCAATTATTCATCTGCATGATACAAACATAAATAAATAGAAAATATTATTATTTATTCCTATTTATTAAAATGTCATTAATATTAGCCATTGTTTTATTAATTTGTTTTTATTTTAGTCAAGCATGACCTTTTCTGTTTCAGTGGGAAATAGATTTCTAGTTTCCACATTTATGTATATTATATGCTGACTGTGAGTTTAAAAACATTTATATATATTATATGCTGACTGTGAGTTTAAAAACGTTTTACTCCTTCAATCAGGGGACTACCATTTGTTTTCAGATTGACTGGATAATGGATTTCAAAACCCTGTTTTAATTTTATCCTTTTGGAACATGTCATTTCCTTTGGTCAAAGCTGTATTTTCCATTTTATTTTGATGACAGTTAAACATAGTACTTTCCTTTCTTGAGAAATCTCGCCATGTCAGAGCTATACAAGAATATATGAAAGGTCCTGAATTTTTCAGTTGTTGATCAAATAGCTTTGGAGCATCCTTACTTCTGTGTGAGACTCTATGATGAGCCATGTTTAAAAGACTGGGTAGAATCAAATATAAATTTAGCCTTCAAGGAACAACTATAGTAATTCAGTCACAGGTAATTATACCAGAAAGGAGAAATTTCGGATACAGAACAAGTAAAGGGAGGTATCAGCTGTGAGGGGCAGTCTTGCCTATTGGTTAAGACAAAGTTTATAAATTAGACATCCAGATTTAAAGCCACCCACTTGACCTTAGATAATTGTGGGCCCTCTCCAACAATTAATTCTTGGGTGAATTAAGAATAATAATAGGCCCTGGCTGGTTGGCTCAGCGGTAGAGCATTGGCCAGGCATGTGGAAGTCCTGGGTTCGATTCCCGCTTAGGGCACACAGGAGAAGTGCCCATCTGCTTCTCCACCCTTCCTCCTCTCTTTTATCTCTATCTTTCTCTTGCCCTCCTGCAGCCAAGGCTTCACTGGAGCAAGGTTGACCTGAGCACTGAGGATGGCTTCGTGGCCTCTGCCTCAGGTACTAGAATGGCTCTGGCTGGAATGGAGCAACTCCCCAGATGGGCAGAACATCACCCCATGTTGGGCATGCCGGGTAGATCCCGGTTGGGGGCATGTGGGAGTCTGTTTGACTGCCTCCCTGCTTCTAACTTTGGAAAAATACAAAAAAAAAAAAACAACCCAGAAAAACAAACAAAAAAGAATAATAATAGCATCTGCATTATAAGGTTGTTTTGCAGACTAAATGAGATCATATACATACATAACTTTTATATTATAGACAGCATTCAGTGTGAATCATTGTTGTTATTGGTGAAGTAGAAAAAAAGCATCACAAAATAAGATTTAAATAATGAGAGATTTTATAAATAAGAGTGTGGGGGGGGGGATGATAAGTCATGTCCAACTTACAAATCAGGAAATTCTTCAAAGGATTTTGACATTAGAGTTGGATACTCCAGGGTGGAAGGTCCCCTAGCTTATTTATCGTTAATCTTAAATATTTTGCTGAAAGATACCTTTTTCCTTAATAACTATCAGCCCTCACCCTCAAATCCCCAATTTAGCCCTACCTATTAGAGAACCGGGGGCTGCTCTCTCTTATGAGACAGCCCGGCAGGTTTCCTTTCATTAAAGCCTGTTACACTGATCTTTTGGACTCCGATTGATTCTATCATTTGGTGCCGAAACCCCGGACAGGGCTCCAGTTGCCTGGACGATCCCCCAGCTCTCACCCAATCTTACTACCAGGGAAGCAGCGGACAGCAGCAGCTCGTTCAGGGCTTATTCCCTTATTCTGCTTGGTTCTGGGAGCTGGGGTAGATTGGCCAGCTCCGTGACCCTGTTCTGAACCCCTGCTGGACCAGTATTAGGGATCCTTATTCACCTTCTCTTCTTCCAGTAGGCGCTCTTCCAAATTTTTCACCTGAAAGATCTGGGGAGGTAGACCTTGGGGTTTCTTGTCTATTTGGACTACGTTTTTGGAAGCCCAGGCGCTTGGCTAAGAAACCTCCTACTGACTGGGACTAAATTCTCGTGGATGATGACCCTGACAATTCTTCCCCTTCCTTTCTATGGTTGGAAGAGGAAGAAGAGGGATGCTCCTCCTTCCTTTCCAACTCCTGTCTGCCTCCTTTACCTACCATGGGGACCTACCACGTGGCCCCAATATAAACTACTTTTGATTATAATACACTCAAAGATCTCAATAATTTTTGCCATAGGACAGGGAAGGCCTCAGAAATTCTCTATGTACAGGCTTTCTTCTTTCTCTGATCTCAATCCTCCCTCTGTTCCTCTTGCTTAACCTACCAAGTACTTTTAGCAAGAACTCCTTTTCCCCCTTCCTCCTCCAACTCTCTTCTAAGCTCTGATCTTTTTGACCCCTCTGACCACGTGGCACCACCACCAGCACCTCAACCTCCTCCTGCAGATTCTGACCCTCCTTATTTTCATCCAGCTGATCGCACTGTCCGTCCGTCTGCTTTCTCTCTTCCTCCTCTGTAGGCTGACAACTCCCTGCTATCTAGAGATCATACGAGTCAAGAGTCAGACACTGATGATCCCCAAAACCTCCTCCTCCCCCTCCAGGAGGTAGCAGGTGCCGAGGGAATTGTGAGAATCCATTGTCCCATTCTCCCCTGCAGACCTGTCCCAAACAGAAAAGAGACTACGCTCCTTCTCCATGGATCCAGACACTTACATAAGGAAATTCAGATATCTAACGCAGGCATACAATCTGACCTGGCAGAGGGTTGCCTGTTTAATAGTGGACTCCAAAAGGTTGCTCACAAGGCAGTTAATTATGAAAAACTCTGAGAAATTTCACAACATGCAGACAAAAATCCAGCTCAATTCCTGTCCTGCCTACCAGAGGCACGCCAAAAATATACTAAAATTAACCCAAATTCAGTCGAGGGACCCATAGTTCTTAACACTCATTTCATCTCCCAATCAGCTCCAATATATGGAAATAGCTTAAAAAGGCAGTGGAGGACCCTCACACCCCTCACCGAGATCTCCTGAGCACAGCTTTTAAGGTCTATAATAACCGAGAAGAACAGGAGAAGGCAGACAGAGCCCAAAGAGATCAGGCAAAATACCAGCTCTTGGTGGCTGCCCTTAAAGGTTCCAACACCCCTAAGGGGCCTCGTCAGACTCCATTGGGGCCCTGATTCAAGTATGGAAAAGAAGGTCACTGGGCAAAAATCCTGTCTGGCTCCTTGGCCCCTGCCAGGGCCTTGCTCTCCCTGTGGGAAAAAAGGACACTGGAAAGTAGACTGCCCCCTCGCTCCTCCAAGGGAGGGTTCCGTCTCTTCCACCCCTACTAACCGCCTCCAACCTAACTTTGCCCAGTCTACTGGGACTTGCCACTGAAGACTGCAGGTGCCCAGGGCCGTTGACCCATCTCACATCACCATCAAAAAGCCTAGGGTAGCCATCCAAGTAGCAGGTAAGGTGATTTCATTTCTTATAGACATGGGGGTCGCTTACTCTGCCTTACCCGAATATTTGGGTCCTGCTCATCCCTTGAAGATCTCTGTTGTGGGTGTTGATGGTCTTATTTCCTCCCATCTGCCACGGATCCAATGCCTTGTCTAATACATGGTGTCTCATTTGCACACTCTTTTCTCCTCCTACCTCAATGCCCTATGCCTATTATAGGCCAGGACCTACTCTCCAAACTGAGAGCCTCTCTCTCCTTTCACCTCCCATCCTCGGAGTCAGCCCTGTTACTGCTTCTCAGCCAACCAGATTTGCCCAATTCTGTTATAAATTTACCTCTACCACCCAGCATAGTGAATCCCAAGGTTCTCTTCACCACCCTCATGGCTGCAAAACTCCAGGAAAAGGCCCCCTGGTTTCATCTCTCCAAATTAATTCTGTCTCCACATATGCCAACAGACGGCTCTTCCAGTCTACCTGAATCACCGCCCAGATACGCCTGCTCCCCCTTAGGGCCCACCAAGATCAGTCTGATTAAAATCCCAGAAGAAGAAGAACAGCCTGAGCCGTGAGTAACTATGATTACCCCCTGACAACAGACAGGACGGTGATTCCAGCTTGCTCTATTTTTTCTTATCCCCTTACCCTTAAAGGCACACTCTGCCCCCATACCCTCCCTCTTAGAATCCCTCACATCTAGAAGCTCTCTTAATCTTATTTATAAATCTTGTAATGAAGACTAACTCCTCTTATGCAGCCGATTGCTGGATATGTCTGTCCATGTCATCTTTAGCTTACTCAGCTCTCCCTATTCCTCTTAATAATACTCATCTCCTTCACACCACTCTTATGTACAAGATTCAGAAAGGGGCCACCTGCTGTGAGAGAGCCGGCACTCTCATAGGAGATTACCCACCTCAGCTGCAAACCGAGCAAACAAGCTATACCAAACCTACTATTCTTAGCTTGAAAAATTAAAACTCCAAACCGCTCCTGCTCAAGGACCAGTCGCTTTAAATACCCCTCTCCTTTCCCCTGCTCCCCTATGCTTCAAGGCTCAGGGTGATATCCCAGTTTGTCACCTCCCCTCTAACCTCTGCAATACCACAATAACTATTCAATTTTCCAAAGACCATCAGAACCATAGACTTAAAGAAGCGAACGAACTATTTTCTAACCCTGTTCGATTTGCAGGACCCCCTACTCTTACAGCTTCACAACATAAATGCTCCTATCCCATCACACGACTCTATCCCTGCCTCACTACCCCTTCCACATGGTTGCAATGTTCAAAGAAGGCCTCTGACCATGTCTCCCCCCTGGTTGGGGCTGTACTTTCCTCCACCTTGACCGTCTGCAGTTCAGAGACAGATGGACGAAACCAATCCCTCTCCATCTATTCTCTATTCACCTCTCAGCCTGCCTCACCCAATCACCCAATCAGACGCTTTCTATATGTGTGGGACCAGCACCTGTATGTGCCTTCCAACTAATTGGACGGGAACCTGTACCCTAGTTTATCTCACCCCGAATATCAACATAATCTGGTCTTGAGATCAGTGGATCTGCACAAGCTGGGTGTCCTGGCTACTACCATTTCTTGGTTCATTCACTCTCATATTTGTCATTTTAGCTTTTGGGCCCTGTCTCCTACACCTATTCTCTAGTTTCTTACAGAACTTCATGCAGGCCTTCACCAACCAGAAAATTGGAGAAATCTACCTAGCTCTACACACCAACTCTGAAACTTACACTGGCCGGGCAGAAAAATCCAAGCCCCTATGACTACGCCCCTAAACAGCAGGAAGAAGTTACAGAGGAGAGACTACTGCCCTTATAACCCTACCTGCCTTCTGCCTTCTTAGCATGTGGTCTGTCTTCTGTGCCTTTTCTCTAATTTCCTCCAGAACCGCCTAAAACCCTTCACTAACTGGACTGTCCATGAACTCCTGTTACTCCAAGCCACCTTCCAGAAGGTCCCTACTTTGCCACAGCAACCCGAGGTCAGCCATCCCTTCCCCTGACTCGCCGACCCCTTACCAGCCGGAAGTAGCCATAGAAAAATGATCATCATCCTTCAACCATATAACAAAAGGCTGGAATGATAGGGTTGCATGTGGAGGCCATGACCCCCTCCTCCCTTAAGTGGACAAAGGGACATTGACAAACTAGATGTTCCAGATCACCTTCCCCTAGGCATCTGGGTGACTAACCCGGGTATGGAAGGCCCCCTAGCTATTTACAGTTAATCTTACATAAAGCACTAAGGATACATTTTTCCTTAATGACTACCAGCCCCCACCCTCAAATCCCCTATATAACCCTACCTGTTAGAGAACTGGGGGCTGTTTTCCCTTACGAGACAGCCCTGCAGGTTTCCTTTCATTAAAGCCTGTTACACTGGGCTTTGGGACTTCGATTGATTCTATCACAAGGAAGATAAGATATAAACACATGGAAAATGAGTGAAAAGAGCACTTTATTTAGAAGGAAGAGGGTGTACTGAGAGAGGCAAGAAAGCATCAGGAATCCATGGGAACAGAGGCTGCTCGGCTTGACTGCTGGGCAAGGTGTGTGAAGAGAGAAGTCAAGGGGGACTGCTAATGTTCATCCGACATAGGACCCTGACCTTGATTCTGTAGAAGATGTAGAGCATTTTAAAAGTTTTGATGATGGATGAATGTTATTATAGAACCAAAGTAATTTAAGTCATAGATGGGATATGATGCCAGCTCCTACCTGGGACAGAAAACCTTATATACAGAATGCCTGTCTGTATAAGATATAAGATAAATAACTTATTGTCTTTAAAACTTATATTTACACTAAAGTACAGTTTGCATCTACAACTTCTGTCCTGAGCTCTATAACAATAACCAAAACAACTATAGTTTATATTTTTAAATATTCATTGTCCACATCTTTTTAGATATTTTAATAAAAATGCAAACACAGCTTTGCCATTATTAATTATAAAGATGAACACAAGCTTTTGCATTGAAAATGCACTGTATATGGATTTTCATCTTTTCTCCCTAACCCCTACCACATTTTATGGAAGTGATATGGAAAAGCAAACGCTAAAAGTTGTGTTTACGTGGAAGGGTCACATCTCTGGAAACAGCTGGTGGAAAAGGACAGAGAAATAACTCAGGGGCTGTGGTTCGTTGCTGTCATTTGGAACATTGAAGTCACATAGAAATGAACCCCTGCTAACAGAATACTTTGATTCCAAAGATATTCAAAATTTTTACACCATTTTCAAGTTTACTGTTTGAAATTCCATGTTCCAACATTGATTGATTGATTGATTGATTGATTTAATTAATTATTTTTTTTTGTATTTTTCCGAAGCTGAAAATGGGGAGAGACAGTCAGACTCCCGCATGCGCCCGACCGGGATCCACCCGGCACGCCCACCAGGCGACGCTCTGCCCACCAGAGCCACTCTAGCGCCTGGGGCAGAGGCCAAGGAGCCATCCCCAGCACCCGGGCCATCCTTGCTCCAATGGAGCCTTGCTGCGAGAGGGGAAGAGAGAGACAGAGAGGAAGGAGAGGGGGAGGGGTGGAGAAGCAGATGGCGCTTCTCCTGTGTGCCCTGGCCAGGAATCGAACCCGGGACCCCTTGCACGCCAGGCCGACGCTCTACCACTGAGCCAACTGGTTAGGGCCCCAACATTTATTTAGTAGATGCTATATGTTAATGTACATATATTTAAGAATCCATAAAACTTAAATAATAGCATATATAAACCCCTATTATTGGCTTAGTTTCTTCCCTAATGACTGCTTTGGTTTAGGCGTCCAGAGCAAAGCTTTATAACAATGAAGGACTATCTTATTGAAAGCCTACTATTACTAATCTCCTGTCATTGTTTTTGATACTTATCCTATGAGATTATATTATTTTTTATGAAGATAAATTAAATTATAAGCCTGGTTTGTGATAAAGAGATATGACTGGGTAATTATAAAAGATAATTTTATGAAAACACACATACACACACAAATTTCCTTAAGGCTGTTGAAAGAATAAAATGCTTTCTATTGCACTGACTTCTAAAATGAGTAAACTGCTCTGAAGCTGACATGAAATCATTCTCTAACAATAGATCCTCCCTACTTCATTAATTTGTTGTGATTGTGTTGCACATTGTACAGTAATGGTACAAAACCTTCAAGGATTACTTCATTTTCCATGGATGAGAAGTATATCTCCAAGGAGCAATAACCAAGATCATGCCAGTATTTTATTCTTGAATATATTCGATAACATTAGCATTGAGACCAAATTTCAATTTACTCCAGGCAGTTACCAAAATTTGTTTTTATATTAGGTCTTATCTCTAGATCCATATATATTTTTTAATAATGATCTCAATTCTACCTTCTTTCCTGCATTTTTGGTAGTTTGCAACCCTTGTTTAGATGCAGTTAAAATTCATTGTGACACCTTATTTGTACTACAGCCCCACACAATAACTTTTATGAAAATAGTATTCACATTTGAAAACAATCAGACAAAGGCCTTTTGGGCAGAAAGCCACTGGATAATGTTTCCCCATCTTTACATTCAAAACAGCTTGGTACACTGATATAGTGTGGGGCTTAATCCTGCGAATGTCTCTTCTGTGGGCTTATCCAGATGCATTGACATGCCTTGCAGAGTCATGAAGGGTGAGCAAAGAAAAAAAAATGTCTCTGCCTCATAGAGATATTGGCTGCACCTGCAAAATCTCAAATGACATCGCTTGATGAGGGAATCAAATCAAATGCACACACAAAAAAAGTGCCTGTGCGTTTCAGAAGAAGGTCATTATCAATATGCTTAGAGTATTGCTCATAAGGAATATGATTTTCTTCTGTGTGAGGGAAGCAGGCTTAGATAAATGACTATAGGCTGAACTATTCTGCATTCATACAAGAGAGAGAAAAATGGAGAGGAGTGTTTCACACGGGATCTGTTCTGGGATTGCTGGAAAGAATGGAGCTTGGTAGATTCTGCCATTAGATGCCCTGATCCTTTTTCCCATCTGTCCTATCCCATATTCTTGAAGAACAGAGGTATTGGGTAGGCACAGTACCTGCTTGGCTTAGAACAAGGCCAGCCATCCAAAGGTTCTAATTTTTGTAATTCTGTTGTTTCCTTCATCAGAAATGCTTCTCCTTTCATTATCTCCTGGATAACTCTCATTCTTCCTTCAAGACTCTGTCTAAACATCGCCTTCTCTGTAAGGTTTCCCTGAATCCTTCCATTGAATTAGTTACTGATGGTATGGTATAGCAGCAAAGAATGATGTGTGTGTGTGTGCACATGCGCACGCTCCTGAGCCACAGAGGCCTGACTTTAAATACTGACATAGGCTATTCCCAGCTGAATGATCTTGGGCACATGGTTTAAGAACTCAGAAATTCTGTTCTCTTATCTATAAAATTGTACTTTTTCAAAAATATTGCTTTGAAATATAATGAGGTTATATATTGAATGAACTCAATGTTTGTGTTTTTCCCTCCCCCAAATTTCCTATTTTGAAATCCTAATCCCTGGTGCAAACATATTTGGAGGTAAGGTCTATGAGAAGTGATTCGGTCATAAAGGTGGATGGAGTCTTCATAAATGAGTTAGTGCCCTTATAGGAAGAGACAGCAGTAGAAATAGTAACTGCTCATATGTAATAATTCTCATGCATGTGGTGCTATTCTAAGAGGTTTTATATATTAAATCATTATTCTATACCAGCTCTATGATGAAGCACCAATAGAAAAATAGAGATGTTAGATAGCTTTTCTAAAGTCTCACTGTTAGCAACCAATACAGGCTCTATTTAAATCCAGACAGTCTGACCGGAAAGCTCAGGGTGTGTGATATGTATTTTTTTTTTAAACGAAGTCAGAGAAGAGCAAATAAACAGCTTTATACCTAAATATGAGTGTTAGGTATATTTTACAATGAAAAATTTGAAATTATTTTAATTAGAAAGATTATTAAACTACATCAAAACTAAATTTCAATAAAAAATAAAAGGAGAGCAAAGAACTGAGACTGCCAAGAAATAGAGCATCGAAGTTATGTACGCAGCAAGATGGGAGAGCCTCAGAGACTCTCCTGTCCCGAAGCATGTTCCCCACATCGTCACAGGTTTGGTTTCTACCACAGAGGCGTGGCTGAATTTCTGCAAATAACACACATGATCATTGAAACAAAATATCAGTGATTTACTAGGTATAGTAGATCCAATTTCTTTAGAGAAATACAGGGAATATGTGGCCACTGATTTTCCAAGGACAAATTTGGTGAAGGGGGAAAGAGATTAGAGAAGAACTGAAATGATGTAGATTAAGACTATCTCCTCTCTAGCTTTTCAGATTTGGCAAGCATCCACCCTGCTGGAAGAAGGAGCAGATTTCTCTCACTGACTGTGTCAAAGAAAACACATAGAGCGAAGCACTGTTACTTTGGACACTCTTATTGTTGCCTATAAATGTTTAAGTATCTCTAGTTAGTTCTAGCTCCCTAGTGCCTGCACGGTGACGGGATGCCTAGCGGGCCACTGAAACAAGTGTGTAGTCTGAAACGACCAGAAATTTTGATCAATATTCTCAATTGTTATTTAAAGGGAAAAAGCTACTTTCTGTCAGAAGAGCCTGCTTCATTTCAACACTGGCTGTAACTAGGTCTTCATTTGTTGGAAGAAATACTGATTATGTTGGGTTCGGTTTTAATTTAGGTTTTAATTTTTACCAGTTACTCTAAAGCTGTCTCTAACACTCCAGGGTAAATTGGCTTTATGTTAAGAAAGATGTTTTAGTGGAATCCTGAAAGTTACGGCAGGATTGCAGGTTGTCATCAATTATATACCAGTTATGCTAGAGTTAGGTAGGACTCTGACAGTGTTAACTTCTTTTTTAATGTTGTAAGAAGAAAAAAATACAAAAGTTAACTGAAGACAGAAACCTGGCATCTTTCCTAGTTGAGAAGATTGTACTTTTAAAACTATTTTTATAAAAATTGAGAAAGGAATTAGCAAATCTTACTATGTCACCATAGAATATCACAATAATTATTTAGTTTCTAAATGTAATTAGACTTTCTTTGACTTTTATTTAAAGTCATATACCTTTTTTCTTCCTACCTTGTACTATCATCTGGTGATTGAACTTCCAATCACCTCAGCCTTCCTGAACACAGCTACAACCTGGAGGCAAAGGACAGTCATGAAAGAACTTTTAAGGATTAAATTCAAGCGCCTTGTTTTCCATATGTGGCCCAGAGACATCAGCGACTTTCTCTGATACACAGAACAAGTGGAGGCAAGGATCCAGGTGACGCTAAGCCAAAACCCTGGTGTCCTGAAGCTATCTCATTTCCTTCCAAAACTTCATTTTGGCTTTGAAAGGAAAACCCTAAGCAACACAAAATACACTTCTACTGTATTTATTAGGAGACACAGACACACCTGACAACCAGAACTCACTGAAGCAATATGCTTAGCAAAACTTAAATTACTAAACTAAGTGTTCTATCCTCCCTTTGAGAACCTTATCTTTTTTTTAAATAAATTTTTATTAATTTTAATGGGGTGACATTAATAAGTCAGGGTAAATATGTTCAAAGAAAACATCTCCAGGTTATCTTGTCATTCAATTATGTTGTATACCTGTCACCCAAAGTCAAATTGTCCTCTATCACCTTCTATCTGGTTTTCTTTGTGCCCCTCCCCTCCCCCTCTCCCTCCCTCCCCTCCCCTCCCCTCCCCCCTTGTAACCACCACACTCTAGTCCTTGTCTCTTAGTCTCCTTTTTATGTCCTACCTATGTATGGAATCATGCAGTTCTTAGTTTTTTTCTGATTTACTTATTTCACTCCGTATAATGTTATCAAGGTCCATCCATTTTGTTGTAAGTGATCCTATGTCATCATTTCTAATGGCTGAGTAGTATTCCACAGTATATATGTGCCACATCTTCTTTATCCAGTCATCTATTAAAGGGCTTTTTGGTTGTTTCCAAGTCTTGTCCACTGTAAACAATGCTGCAATGAACATGGGGCTGCATGTGTCTTTATGCACCAATGTTCTTGAGTTTTGGGGGTATATACCCAGTAGAGGGATTGCTGGGTCAAATGGTAGCATTGCTAAGGGAAATAGAAAAAGATACAATGAAATGGAAAAATATTCCTTGTTCTTGGATAGGAAGAATAAATATAATCAAAATGCCATATTACCCAAAGCAATATACAAATTTAATGCAATTCCTATCAATATTCCAATGACATTTTTTAAAGAAATGGAACAAAAAATCATCAAATTTATATGGAACTATAAAAAACCCCAAATAGCCAAAGCAATCCTAATAGAAAAGAATGAAGCTGGGGGCATTACAATACCTGACTTCAAATTATATTATAGGGCCATGAGAATCAAAACAGCATGGTATTGGCAGAAAAATAGACACTCAGACCAATGAAACAGAAAAGAATGTCCAGAAATAAAACCACATATATATGGTCAAATAATTTTCGATAAAGGGGCCAACAACACACAATGGAGAAAAGAAAGCCTCTTCAACACATGGTCCTGAGAAAACTGGAAAGCCACATGCAAAAGAATGAAACTTGACTACAGTTTGTCCCCTTGTACTAAAATTAATTCAAAATGGGTCAAAGACCTAAATATAAGATCTGAAACAATAAAATACATAGAAGAAAACATAGGTACTAAACTCATGAACCTTGGTTATAAAGAGCTTTTTATGAATTTGACTCCAAAGGCAAGAGAAGTGAAGGCAAAGAAAAATGAATGGGACCACATCAGACTAAGAAGTTTTTGCACAGCAAGAGAAACTGACAACAAAATAAACAGACAGCCAGCTAAATGGAAGATGATATTTTCAAACAATAGCTCAGATAAGGGCCTAATATCCAAAACATGCAAAGAACTCATAAAACTCAACAACAAACAAACAATCCAATAAAAAAATGGGAAGAGGACATGAACAGACACTTCTCCCAGGAAAATACAAATGGCTAGCAGATATATGAAAAGATGCTCATCTTCATTAGTTATTAGAGAAATGCAAATCAAAACTGCAATGAGATACCACCTCACACCTGTTAGATTAGCTGTTATCAACAAGACAGGTAATAGCAAATGTTGGAGAGGCTGTGGAGAAAAAGGAACTCTCATCCACTGTTGGTGGGAATGTAAAGTAATACAACCATTATGGAAGAAAGTATGGTTGTTCCTCAAAAAACTAAAAATAAAGAACCTTAACTTCTGACATAGGTAGCACCAGGGTTTCCTGATGATAGCACATACAAGATGACTTTGGGTGACAATGAACCAACATTTTGTAATGGTTATATATTTAATATTGTTAATAGCTGCATAAGATATAATAATGCACATAACAAAGTACCCATATTTCCAGTGTACCAATGGATAAGTTTAGACACACACACACATACACACCTGTGCAACTGTCACCATAATCAATGTAAAACACAAATATATCTTGTCATTCTCAAAAGTTTTTTTTATGTCATTTCTACTTCCTCCAACCTTTCTATCCCCAGGTAACTACTGATTCATTTTCTGTTCCAAGAGATTAGTTTGTATTTCCTACAAATTTTTTAAGTATAATAATAAAATATGAGTGACGTCACGGAAATGGCGCCGTGAACAGCGCGTCCGACAGATCTCCCCAAAATCTCAACAAATTTATCAACTAGAAACAGAAAAATTTATCCTCGGAGCATCCCGGAGTTCCACACACACACTGAAAGCAGAGGGACTGTTGCCCAGGAGGGAGTACACCTGTGGTGAGTCAACCCACACGTGCAGCTGCCCGCGCCGCGTCCCGGGGAGTGCCGGCAACCACCACGCGCGCCCCCCGATCCACGTCCCAACGCCCCGAGCCGCGTCCCAGGGAGTGCCGGCAACCACCGGCGTGCTCTGTGCTCTGAGAAGCCGCGGGCACGCCCCGATCCACGTCCCAGGGAGTGCCGGCAACCACCGGCGTGCTCTGTGCTCTGAGAAGCCGCGCGCCCGCGCCCCGAGCCACGTCCCAGGGAGTGCCGGCAACCACCGGCGTGCTCTGTGCTCTGAGAAGCCGCACGCGCGCGCGCCCCGATCCACGTCCCAGGGAGTGCCGGCAACCACCAGCGTGCTCTGAGAAGCCGCGCGCCCACGCGCCGAGCCGCGTCCCGGGGAGTGCCAGCAACCACCGGCGTGCTCTGAGAAGCCGCGCGCCCGCGCCCCGAGCCGCGTCCCGGGGAGTGCCGGCCACCACTGGCGTGTTCTGAGAAGCCGTGCGCGCGCGCGCCCCGTGACGCAGTCCAGGAGGGGCGCCAAACCTGTCTTTACAAGTCAGGAGATTCTCTCCGTGGACGGGGCACCTCACACAGCCATTCGAGCTAACAATCAAGCGTTGGGGGAGGGGCGTGCAGGGAGCCTGAAATACTCTCTGGAGCACAGCTGCGGATCCAATCACTGAAATTAGCTAAACCCACAAAATCTACGCACCCACGGGGCTCTAACTGATAAGATCTCTCCCAGTTCAGCGATCCAAGACAAGAGGCATAATATTTTTCAGTGCCTTTCGCTAAAGGGGCGGGGGCAACTTCTGATTGACAGAGCCTCCATATTCAGGGATATACCTAACAAGAGGGACTTGTCAGATATTAAGATCTATATAGCAAGCAGCGAATAGTGCATCTTCTTTCCAGCCAAAACAGGCTACAAAGTGTGGAAAGCCTGGGTTGAGTGGTCCAACTGAATGGTAGGCGCTGAACAGTCACCTTGACGACAATTGACTCCCAGCCCCACCTGATTACGCTGGAGGCTCTGACTGCCAGAGCCTTACCCAGAGCCTTGCGCTGAGTGAGGATAGAGTGGGGATCTCCCAGCTCTTTGAGCCTCTTACTCCCCAGACAGAAGCAGTGGCAGCCTCATAGCTGGATCACCAGGCTGCTAATTCAGGAAGGGGAGACTAGGGGAGAGACTCCACGAAAGCAAACTCTCTCTCATTGTTGGATTCTACAAACGCCAACAAGCCTTGACTACCAGTGAGACTAAAGCCAATTATATGACATTGCCATAGAATCCCATCAACTGCAAATCCCTACCTAAGCGTGACACAGGGGCAGAACCTGGGGTACAGAGTCACCGACCAGGAAGAGGGAGAGAAAAGAAAAAGGAAGAAGTTAACCTCTCAAAATCAAGAAAAATCCACAGACTTTATAACTTGTTCCACTAATTCTTTGTTGTTGTTGTTTCTCTCTTCTTTCTTATTGTCTTTATTTGTATTTCCTCTACCTCGGTCCTTTTATTCTCTGCCCATCTTATGCTACCCTTTTCTTGAACTACACTACCCATGAGTGTTACATTTTATTTCTTTTCTTCATCCTTACTCTCCCTTAGGGTTACACTCCAAAACCCTTAACTCTCACTCTCTCCCCTTTTGTTTTCTTTTTGTTTTTTTTTCCTTTCCTTTTTTCTTCCTTTGTTTCTCTCTTTTTCTTATTTTTTCCTTCTATTCGTTCCTTCTTTTCTCCTTTTACTTTTCCTCTCATTTAATCCTCAATTACGAACAAATTATTTAATTTGGGACTCAAGTTTTTTTTGTTTTTGTTGTTTGTTCTTTTTTTTTTTTTCTTTTCTTTTCTGCTTTTGTTCTTGGTTTTCCTTTATTTGTTTGTTTTTGTGGCATTTTGGGTACTTTTTACATTGCTTTTTAACTCACTAGCATTCCTCCCAACCCAAAGTCTCCATTGTATTTAGTCTTCACTCCACTTAATACAACAGATTTTTACTTATTATTTGTATTTTTTTCTTCTTTAAATATTATTTTTTCTCTCCTTTTTTCTGTTTCCCTCTTATCCCTCTCATTATATCTCTTAGTCGACCATCACTTACAAGCAAATCATTTTATGCTTGTCTAAGATATCCTCCTTTTTTTTTTTTTTTTTTTTGCATTTAGTAGGTCCCTACTCCCTTTTTTGCCCCTTGAACTCTTCACCCCAAATCAGGCCCTCCGTTATAGGCAATTTTTGTTCCATTTAGCATAATATAATTGACAGGTCATCACGATATTTAACTAAAGAGGTGAGAGGAGGGAAGGAGAAGAAAGAAAAAAGGGGGAAATAATAAATCATTACTTTTTTTGTGTGTGGAGTGTTTTTTTTGTTTGTTTGTTTGTTTTATTTTTATTTCTTTTTTTTCCCTTTTTATTCTTTATTAATTTTAATTAAGAATATCAACAAGACCACCTTCAGATGCCAATAAGAAAAAGGAAATCGAATATTATGGATACAAAAGATAGAGAGGTAACACAAATAGATGTGGAAAAATCTATGGAGAAAAGATTTAGCATACTGGAAGCCTTGGAGCCAAATGACAGAGAATTTAAAATAGAAATCTTAAAAATACTCAGAGATATACAAGAAAACACAGAAAGGCAATTTAGGGAAATCAGAAAACAACTCAACGATCACAAAGAATATATTACCAAGGAAATTGAAACTATAAAAACAAATCAAACAGAAATGAAAAACTCAATTCACGAACTGAAAAATGAGATAACAAGCTTAGCTAATAGAACAGCCCAGATAGAAGATAGGATTAGTGAAATAGAAGACAAGCAACTTGAGGCACAACAGAGAGAAGAAGAAAGAGACTCAAAAATAATAAAAAACGAGAAAGCCCTACAGGAATTGTCTGACTCCATCAGAAAGAATAACATAAGAATAATAGGTATATCAGAGGGAGAAGAGAGAGAAAATGGAATGGAGAATATACTCAAACAAATAATAGATGAGAACTTCCCAAGCCTGTGGAAAGAACTAAAGCCTCAAATTCAAGAAGCAAACAGAACACCGAGTTTTCTTAACCCCAACAAACCCACTCCAAGGCACATCATAATAAAGATGACACAAACCAATGACAAAGAAAAAATTCTCAAGGCAGCCAGGGAAAAGAAGAGTACAACATATAAAGGAAGGCCTATTAGATTATCATCAGATTTCTCAGCAGAAACTCTACAAGCTAGAAGAGAGTGGACCCCAATATTTAAAGCCCTGAAAGAGAGGAACTTTCAGCCAAGAATACTATACCCATCAAAGCTATCCTTCAAGTATGAAGGAGATATAAAAACATTCACAAATACAGAAAAGATGAGAGAATTTATCACGAGAAAGCCCCCACTCCAGGAAATACTAAAGGGGGTTTTCCAACCAGATTCAAAGAACAAAAGAAAACAGAACCCCAAGTAACAGCTCCACCAAGAAAACAATAAAACCAAACTTAAACTGTGACAACAAAAAAAAAAAAAGGGGGAGAAAGGATGAAGATTAACAGTAGCAAAGGACGATGAAGTGCAGAAATACTCATAAGAAAGGGTACTACAATGAATATGGTAGGTACCCTTTTCATTACTTAATGGTAACCACCCTTGAAAAAACCACCACAAAAACACTTGACTTAAAAAAGGTAGCAACAGAGGAAAGAAGTATGGAATACAAACAAACAAAAACAAATGATAGAAAAACAAAAGAGAAGAATCAAACAAGATACAAAACTAACAGAAAGCAATTTATAAAATGGCAATAGGGAACCCACAAGTGTCAATAATTACACTAAATGTAAATGGATTAAACTTACCAATAAAAAGACACAGAGTAGCAGAATGGATTAAAAAAGAAAATCCAACTGTATGCTGCCTACAAGAAACTCATCTAAGCAACAAGGATAAAAACAAATTCAAAGTGAAAGGCTGGAAAACAATACTCCAAGCAAACAACACCCAAAAAAAAGCAGGTGTAGCAATACTCATATCTGATAATGCTGACTACAAGACAGAAAAAGTACTCAGAGACAAAAATGGTCATTTCATAATGATTAAGGGGACACTGAATCAAGAAGACATAACAATCCTTAATATATATGCACCAAACCAAGGAGCACCAAAATATATAAGACAGCTACTTATTGACCTTAAAACAAAAACTGACAAAAATACAATCATACTTGGAGACCTCAATACACCGCTGACGGCTCTAGATCGGTCATCCAAACAGAGAATCAATAAAGATATAGTGGCCTTAAACGAAATACTACAACACCTGGATATGATAGACATCTACAGAACACTTCATCCCAAAGCGACAGAGTATACATTTTTCTCTAGTGTACATGGAACATTCTCAAGAATTGACCATATGTTGGGCCACAAAGACAATATCAGCAAATTTAGAAAAATTGAAATTGTACCAAGCATATTCTCTGATCATAAAGCCTTGAAACTAGAATTCAACTGTAAAAAAGAGGGGGAAAAACCCACAAAATTATGGAAACTAAACAACATACTTCTAAAAAATGAATGGGTCAAAGAAGAAATAAGCGCAGAGATCAAAAGATATATACAGACAAATGAAAATGAAAATACGACATATCAGAATCTCTGGGATGCAGCAAAAGCAGTAATAAGAGGAAAGTTCATATCACTTCAGGCCTATATGAACAAACAAGAGAGAGCCGAAGTAAACCACTTAACTTCACACGTTAAGGAGCTAGAAAAAGAAGAACAAAGACAACCCAAAACCAGCCGAAGAAAGGAGATAATAAAAATCAGAGCAGAAATAAATGAAATAGAGAACAGAAAAACTATAGAAAAAATCAATAAAACAAGGAGCTGGTTCTTTGAAAAGATCAACAAAATTGACAAACCCTTGGCAAGACTCACCAAGGAAAAAAGGCACAGGACTCAAATAAATAAAATCCAAAATGAAAGAGGAGAGATCACCACAGACATCATAGATATACAAAGAATTATTGTAGAATACTATGAAAAACTATATGCCACCAAATACAACAATCTAGAAGAAATGGATAAATTCCTAGAACAATACAACCTTCCTAAACTGAGTCATGAAGAAGCAGAAGACCTAAACAGACCAATCAGCAGGGAGGAAATAGAAAAAACTATTAAAAACCTCCCCAAAAATAAAAGTCCAGGCCCAGACGGTTATACTAGTGAATTCTATCAAACATTCAAAGAAGACTTGGTTCCTATTCTACTCAAAGTCTTCCAAAAAATTGAAGAAGAAGCAATACTTCCAAACACATTTTATGAGGCCAACATAACCCTCATACCAAAACCAGGCAAGGATGGCACAAAGAAAGAAAACTACAGACCAATATCTCTAATGAATACAGTTGCTAAAATACTAAACAAAATACTGGCAAATCGAATACAACAACATATTAAAAAAATAATACATCATGATCAAGTGGAATTCATCCCAGAATCTCAAGGATGGTTCAACATACGTAAAACGGTTAACGTAATACACCATATCAACAAAACAAAGAACAAAAACCACATGATCTTATCAATAGACGCAGAAAAGGCTTTCGATAAAATACAACACAATTTTATGTTTAAGACTCTCAACAAAATGGGTATAGAAGGAAAATATCTCAACATGATAAAGGCCATATATGATAAACCATCAGCCAACATCATATTAAATGGCGTAAAACTGAGGACTTTCCACCTTAAATCAGGAACAAGACAGGGTTGTCCACTCTCTCCACTCTTATTTAACGTGGTGCTAGAAGTTCTGGCCAGAGCAATCAGACAAGACAAAGAAATAAAAGGCATCCACATCGGAAAAGAAGAAGTAAAGGTATCACTTTTTGCTGATGATATAATCCTATACATCGAAAACCCAAAGGACTCCACAAAAAGATTACTAGAAACAATAAACCAATACAGTAAGGTCGCAGGATACAAAATCAACATACAAAAGTCCATAGCCTTTCTATATGCCAACAATGAAATATTAGAAAACGAACTCAAAAAAATAATCCCCTTCACGATTGCAACAAAAAAAATAAAATACCTAGGAATAAACATAACAAAGAATGTAAAGGACCTATATAACGAAAACTACAAGGCATTGCTAAGAGAAATAGAAAAAGACACAATGAGATGGAAAAATATTCCTTGTTCTTGGATAGGAAGAATAAATATAATTAAAATGGCCATATTACCCAAAGTAATATATAAATTTAATGCAATTCCCATCAAAATTCCTATGACATTTTTTAAAGAAATGGAACAAAAAAATCATAAGATTTATATGGACCTATAAAAAACCCCGAATAGCTAAAGCAATCCTAAGGAAAAAGAATGAAGCTGGGGGCATTACAATACCTGACTTTAAACTATATTATAGGGCCACAATAATCAAAACTGTATGGTATTGGCAGAAAAATAGACACTCAGACCAATGGAACAGAATAGAAAGCCCAGAAATAAAACCACATATATATGGTCAAATAATCTTTGATAAGGGGGCCAACAACACAAAATGGAGAAAAGAAAGCCTCTTCAACAAATGGTGTTGGGAAAACTGGAAAGCCACATGCAAAAGAATGAAACTCGACTACAGCCTGTCCCCGTGTACTAAAATTAATTCAAAATGGATCAAAGACCTAAATATAAGATCTGAAACAATAAAGTACATAGAAGAAGACATAGGTACTAAACTCATGGACCTGGGTTTTAAAGAACATTTTATGAACTTGACTCCAATGGCAAGAGAAGTGAAGGCAAAGATAAATGAATGGGACTACATCAGAATAAAAAGTTTTTGCTCAGCAAGAGAAACTGATATCAAAATAAACAGACAGCCAACTAAATGGGAACTGATATTTTCAAACAATAGCTCAGATAAGGGCCTAATATCCAAAATTTACAAAGAACTCATAAAACTCAACAACAAACAAACAAACAATCCAATAAAAAAATGGGAAGAGGACATGAACAGACACTTCTCCCAGGAAGAAATACAAATGGCCAACAGATATATGAAAAGATGCTCAGCTTCATTAGTTATTAGGGAAATGCAAATCAAAACTACAATGAGATACCACCTCACCCCTGTTAGATTAGCTATTATCAACAAGACGGGTAATAGCAAATGTTGGAGAGGCTGTGGAGAAAAAGGAACCCTCATACACTGTTGGTGGGAATGTAAAGTAGTACAACCATTATGGAGGAAAGTATGGTGGTTCCTCAAAAAACTGCAAATAGAACTACCTTATGACCCAGCAATCCCTCTACTGGGTATATACCCCAAAACCTCAGAATCATTGATACGTAAAGACACATGTAGCCCCATGTTCATTGCAGCACTGTTCACAGTGGCCAAGACATGGAAACAACCAAAAAGCCCTTCAATAGAAGACTGGATAAAGAAGATGTGGCACATATACACTATGGAATACTACTCAGCCATAAGAAATGATGACATCAGATCATTTACAGCAAAATGGTGGGATCTTGATAACATTATACGGAGTGAAATAAGTAAATCAGAAAAAAACAAGAACTACATGATTCCATACATTGGTGGAACATAAAAACGAGACTAAGAGACATGGACAAGAGAGTGGTGGTTACCAGGGGTGGGGGGAGGGAGGACGCAGGAGGGAGGGAAGGAGAGAGTTAGGGGGAGGGGGAGGGGCACAGAGAAAACTAGACAGAGGATGACAGAGGACTATCTGACTCTGGGTGAGGGGTATGCAGCATAATTTAATGACAAAATAACCTAGACATGTTTTCTTTGAATATATGTACCCTGAATTATTAATGTCATCCCATTAACATCAATAAAAATTTATTAAAAAAAAAATAAAATATGAATTTTTAGGGAATGTGGCTTCTTTAACTCAGCTTTATTGTTTTGTGCTTCATCCATGCTTCTTTATGTGTCAATGATGCATTTTTTTTTTTTTTTACAATTGAAGGTAGCACTCCATTTTATGAAGGTATTATGTGAGTTTGTTCCTTCACTTGATGGGTATCTGAGTCATTTCTAGTTTGGAGCTATTATAAATAAAGCTGATAAGAACATTCATGTAGAATTATTTGTATGAACATACCGTATCATTTCTCTTTGACAAATATCTAGGTGTAGAATGACTGTGTATTTAACTTTTTAAAAGGTGACAAATCAGATTTTCAAGTGGTTGTACCATTTTACATTCCCACAAGGAAAATATGGAAGTTCCAGTTTTCCAACAATATGGAGGTTCTGCAAAAAATTAAAAACAGAACTGTCTTATAACCCAGCAGTTCCAGTTAATATATATTCAAAGAATCCAAAATACTAAGTCAAAAGAAAATGTGCACCCTTATGTTTATCATAGCATTATTTACAATAAACAAGCTATGGAAACAACCCAAGTGCCCATCAATAGACAAGTGGATAGAAAAGTTGTGGTACATAGACAATAAAATATTATTCAACCATAAAAAAGAATGAAATCTTATAATTTGTGAAAGCATGGATAGACCTAGATTATGCTAAGTGAAATAAATCAGTTAAAAAAAAAAGACAAATACCATATGATTTAACTTATATGTGGAATCTAAAGAAAAACGTAAATGAACAAAGGAAACAGAAACAGACTCATAGATACACAGAACAGACTTATGGTGTCCAGAGGTGAGAGGTTTTAGAGACTAGGTGAAAAGGTGAATGAATTGAGAATTACACACTGGTACTTAAAAATAATTATGAGAATGTAAAGTGCAGTCATTACTATGTATGGTACCAGTTGGGTATTGGAAATATCAGGGGGGAACACTGTGTAAAGTATATGACTATCTAACCACTAAGCTGTACACCTAATACAATACACCTGAGACTAATACAAATATTAAATTTAAACTGTAACTAATAAAAATAAGTTTTTTACAATTAAAAAATTTTAATGTAAAAAAAAAAGATTTTTTTAAAAAAGAAAGTTCCAGTTTTTCAAATGCTTATCAACACATGGCGTGATGAGTCTTTCAGTTGTAGTCATCCTAAAAGGTATGTAGTGCTATCTCACCATAATTATAATTTACATTTCTCTAATGACTAATGATGTTGAACATCTTTTATGCACTTATTTCTGAACTTGTGTACCTTTTTTGATGAAGCATCTGTTCAAATCTTTAGAACAAACTTTGAATTGTTTGTTTTCTTATAATTGAGTTTAAGAGTTCTTTTAATTTCTGAATGTATGATCTTTATCAGGCAGATAAATGCCTTATCTGTGTTTTTTCATTCCCATGGTAGAATGAAAGATTGAAGAATACTGAAGATTGAAGCTTCAATAAAACATACTTTATTGATTATTTCTTTTACGGATCTTAGTTCTGGTTTCATATTTAAGAAATTTTGCCTAACCAAAAAAAACAAAGGTTTTCTCTTATGCTTTTTTTATTTTTACATTTTGTATTGCTAGGTCTTACATTTGGAGAACAAGTTAATTTTCTTGTATATGGATTAGTATTAATTTTTTGTGCAAAGCATAAGGTATGGATCAAAAGTCTTATTTTCCTTTCTTTCTTTTTTTTTTTTTGCATATGACTATCCATTTGTTCTAGCATCACTTGCTGAAAACACTATACTTTCTCTGTGAAACTGCGTTTTATCCTGTGTTGAATATTAAGTGTCCATATACGAGAGGATCTGGTTCCACACTCACTATTCTGTCCTACTGACCTATTTGTCTACCTTTAATCCAATACCCAAGTACTGCAGCGTTATAACTCTCACAATCTTGTAGTGGTATCCCTTAATGTTTTTTTTTTTCAAAGTTATTTTGGCATTTCAGGTCATTTGCATTGACATATGAACTTTAGAATCAGTTTTAAATTTCTACAAAAATATCTGCTGCAAGTTGATTTAAAACTGTATCTATAAACAATATGGAAATAATTGACATCCCAACAAGACCATGTCTTAACCCATAAATGCAATATAACAATCCATTTATTTAGGCCTTCTTTAATTTCCTTTAGTGATGCTATATAGTTTTCAGTGTATAGACCATGCATATTCTTTCTTCGGATTTATCCCTAAGTACTTCATACTTTTGATGCTATGCTAAATGGCTTTGATATTTCATTCTATTAACAAATATTCACTGCTAATATATAAAAATACAATTGATTTTTGTATATTGATCTTATGTTCTATAACCTTGCTAAATTCACTTCTTAGTTTAAGTAGTTTTTTTGTTGTTGTTGTTGTTTTGGGGGTAGATTCCACTGGAGTTTGTTCATTGGCATTCATGTTATCTGCAAAAAAAAAGGTTTACTTCATTTTCTAAATAGATGACTTTTTTTTCCTGCCATACTTTGCTGCCTGGAATTTCCACTGCAATATTGCACTGATTGGTATTCATTGAATCCTCAAGAGGGACGTTTTGCTGATCTCCAGAGTTCTCTGTGCAATTCTCTCTTCTCAGAATCTCTGTCCTGAGAACTATAGCCACCTTGATCTCTGCACACTCTCAGCTGTACCTCAACTTGGCAAGTGTACCATGCTCCTCCTGGGTTTCTCCTCCTTGTACTGTGGCCTGGAAAGTCTCCAAAAGGAGTGCATTGGGGGGTCCTGCTTGGTTGTCTCCCATCTCTCAAGAATCACTCTTTCATTGCCTGACATACAGTGTCTGAAAGTTGTTATTATATATGTTGTCCATTTTGTTGTTGTTTCAAGCAGGAGTGAAAATCCATTCTTTGTTATTTCATCTTGGTTGGAAGTGGATGTCCTTATATATTTTTTTTAATTTACCCTAAAATATAACTGACAGTTACACTGGTAATAAAGTATCAATATAATTCCATTTTAAAATATCTTAAGTAAAAACAGAAACTAGTCTACTTACATATTTTGAAAAGCATTAAGTGTAGAAGAATGCAGGTGGAACTGACATGGTAAGAAACCGGAAGGCAGTGCCAGGAGGGCTGCCTTTCTGGAGCACCACGATAGGGAGCAGAAGCAGAGGTGGGTGAGGGTCTACACTGAAAGGAGAGCAACCAGGGAGACACAGGTGACTCTAAGCAAAGAAACAAAAAATCTGAATGCCTTAAGAGTCATCTGGGCCTATATAGGGTAAGGGTAAGAGGGGTGTACCCAGCAAAAGTTATTTCAGTCATCACTGTACTAAAGAACACTATACCTTTAACTCCTGATGATAATTTTAGACCAATAGGAGGTTCAACTGTGTTAAAAAATATTATGCTCAGTTAAGTACTCACAATACATTTTAAGAAAAATTCAGCAAACATTTGCTAAAAGTTCTTGCTTAAAGAGGTAAGACTTGGAGATTTTAGAACTTATTTATGTGAAAATCATAACAATGTTTCCTGAAAACTACAGAAGAACAAGATGTAACCGTGCCTTACTTTTCAGATGATTGAGGGTAAAGCAATGTGATGTTCTATGGTAAACAAGGAACATTTTTATTGAATTGAAAGCTTTGAGCTGGAACACACCAAAAGTGTCCAGGCAGTGCCATGATCTCACTAATCTGCAGGTGGAAGAAGGATGGGAAAGGAGCAAAGCATGAGGGACACTTAGCTTCCCTGCTGTCACAATTAGTCTGAGCTTAAAAAGCAGTGCCCTCTGAAATTCCATAACAATTCATTTGAATTTGTGTAACTACTTCTGGAATAACAAGTGCCTCATTCACATTGAGCATGAGAATCACCTACGGGTGATTATTTAAGTTCTTCAGAACTGTTTAAATCATAGAAATAAATATCTTTTTTTATTCATTTTTAGAGAGGAGAGAGAGAGGGAGAGAGAGGAGAGAGAGACAGAGAGACAGAAGGGTGGAGGAGCTGGAAGCATCAACTTCCATATGTGCCTTGACCAGGCAAGCCCAGGGTTTTGAACCAGCGACCTCAGCATTTCCAGGTCGATGCTTTATCCACTGAGCCACCACAGATCAGGCTCTTTTTTATATATAATTTTAGAAACTACTTTATCATATCTCAACACTCAGGAAAATATATAGAGTTATAATTACTGCCACAATGTTGATGAGAAGGTTCCAAGAATGTGGCCCATCTAAAGTCATGCAGTTACTCAGTGGCAACACTGAAGATGAACACAGACCTTTCAGTCCCAAACTGGTGCTATTTTCAACATGCAGAAATAAGTTTGGGTCTCCTTTCTAATTCTATTTTTGATTCTCTAGTAGGGTTAAAAACTTAATCTAAATCCACTGGTTGAAAGGCCTCTGAATCTCCTAAAATGATTTTGTAAAGGACTTTTTTTTTTAATAAGTGAAAGGTCCTAGACCTTAAGATCTAAAATGGGTTAAAAAGTTCTGCTTGCTCTAGATAGTTTTGAAATGGTCATTTAAGCTGAAGTGATAAATTTCTTAGCTTTCAACACTCCCAATTGTTCCTCCCATTCTAATAGCAGGACAAGATGTTGGGTATTTCCTCAGTAAACACCAGGAACTTAAGGGAGGAGACAATGGTGTTTCCATTTCTATTTAAATTCGTGCTTTCTTACTGCCCACTTCACTTTTGCTATGGACAGTTTATTTTATGCCTGGGGCTACAGCCCTAACAACATGATTTCACTCCGTATCCTTACATCAGTACAAGTTTCTATCAGCCAACCGAAACTAACTCGAGGGATTCAGCCAGCGGTTGGATTCAGGCGGTTCACACCAGTCCGGGAGAACGGATACCTAAGTTTTTGATGAGTTCAGTGAACCGGTTGTTAAAATGGCAGTTATAATCAGGGTTCTTTCTAAGGTGGGTGCCTGAGCAGCTGCCCAATGTGGAAATCACAAATTTACATTCCTTATTCTTTTTAACGTTCATCTGAGCAACAGTGTATTCTAAGTGCCTGTAGTTAATGTTCATCCTGTCCATAGGTAAAGAAATGGGATCTTACTCCCACAGTGAAAAGATGATTAAAGATAAATCACACAGCTGATGATGCTCGGATAAAAGCAAAGCAAATTGCAAGTGAGGACGCCAATCAAGAAGCAATATAGAACTATCTTAACAGTTTTATTGTTTTTTTTCCCTCAGGTATTATTTAATATTATTACACTAATATTTTAAAACTCTTTCTTATAACATAATCTAGTTTGTGTACCTCTTTTATTGTTCTTATTTAAGTGTTAAATGCATGAAATAATAAACTACCTTTCAGTATATCGGGTTTTTTATACTTAAAACAGTCATTAGGGCAGAGAATGGGTTGTTAAGTTATTTGAATCCCATCACTGGATCCAGCTGATGGCTTCCAGAGGGACAGCCGTCCCTCACCATATCATGGTTCACTTTTCGTGGTCTGTCTGTATTATGGATCTTTATATTGTATATATCTAATTTTGTATTGTGGATTTTTTTTGCTATATCACAGGATTTTGCAGTATATAGGTATTTTTATATATTTATTATTTTAATTATTTTGTGGTAAAATAAACATTTTCTAGCCTAAAAATTGAAAACAATATAAAAATATTAATTAAAACATATTAAAATAATATTAAATCATCATCATTCAAGTTGTAGTATA
The DNA here is from genome assembly GCF_036850995.1 of Saccopteryx leptura. Lineage (NCBI taxonomy): Eukaryota > Metazoa > Chordata > Mammalia > Chiroptera > Emballonuridae > Saccopteryx > Saccopteryx leptura. The sequence goes on from NC_089508.1 coordinate 72,729,626, forward strand.
TTCACTGGTGAGTACCCATATAGAATTTTATACGTTGTTAAAATTAAGTAGATTTAACCCTTTGAGTAGTGAGTTTTTTTCATGCTTGTTGACCCCCGGGAGTGAGGTTTTTTTCAAAAAATCAAATCAGTTTCAGTTACAATTTTATTAACTTAAAAATTATATTTGTTTGATAACAAATTTATGAAAACAAGAAGAACATACATTTACCTTTTTCTAATGTTGCTCCATCTCAAAGTTTAAAGACGTACATGTATGATCGTACTCTGGATGGCCAGGAGGCACAAGGATGTACATGAACGTTCAGACTACTCAAAGGGTTAAGAGTGTAGAAAGTGTTTAAGAGCAGAGGAAGTGTTTATAAGAGTGTGGGAAAGGTTAATAACAGTGTGGGAAAGGTTTGTAAGAGTGTGGGGAGGGTTTATAAAGCCTCAAGATATACATAAATAATAAAATAAAATAAGATCACTACTTCGTGGATTTTCACCTATCGCGGGGTGTTCTGGAACCTAACCCCCGCGATAGAGGGGGGACCACTGTGTAAATAGTTTCTAGAAAGAATGATTTTGACTAGAAATAGACATCCACTAATATATATCGACTGCCTGCTGGAGTTTACCTTTTTCCTAACAGGGAACCAGCAAGTAGATAGTAATCCGGGACTAAGTGGAAAGGACCCAGGGGCCTCCCTTCCCCCTAGACAAGGCTGTGATGGAATGATCACTTCAGCTGTGCATTCCCGCAAGCAAATTTCTCTTAGACTTTTCTTTCTTTCTTTCTTTTTTTTTAATTAGTACTTGAGTAGGTTGCTTTGCCTGATTCACAGATAAAGCTGGTTCTGAGGAACGACTACCTTGGCTCATGTGCCCTCTTCTCCAGCACTCTCCCCTCTCTCTAATTTCCAGGCAATTACTTCTCCAACAACGGCTTGTCACTCCTCAGCTGGCACCCACTGAAACTCCGTGACCACAGCTCCTATGACTCTTTCCTGGGCCCCTCCGCCCCATCCACATATCCTCATCTTCTTCAAAACAGCCAAGCCTTTGGCAACTCGGGACCTTTGTACCATGAGGTACAAAAACTTTCACATAACTGCCTTTTCATTTTATTTAGGTCTTTGCTCAAAGGTCACCTTATTAAAGTCCACCCGGTAAAAAAGAGTGACCTCCCTCATCCCAGCCCTATCTCACTTATCCTGCTTCATTTTCCTCTAGAGCACTTCACAATGTTGCAATGTTATACATTTTCTTATTTGTTTGTTTATTATCTGCCTTTCTCCAGTTAGAAGGTAATTTCTATGACAGCAGGTTTCTGTCTTTTTTTGCAATGATCTCCAGCAACTACAATAAAATCTGGGAAAAACGAGGCATTCAATAAATTTTTGCTGACTGACTGACTGAATGAATGAATGATGTGTGCCATCAAATTAACTTCCTAATTTTCCATTGCATATTATAACACTTGCCATCAAATTTTAGGTAGTACTTCTGGGTTCAATACTAGTGAGACTGCTGACATCTGGATTCTTGGATAAACGGCTACAAAGTAGACAGTGAAGTTTTATCAACAGCTTTGTGTTCTAAACTACTAGGCCAGAACTATGTGTTACTAGAAGGGAAATATATCAGCATGTGCCTCAGCTCTCACTTATGGTTTATAAATTATTTCTTAAGGTTTTCTACCCTTTTCCTTCAAGTTTTGATGAATTACTCTATTTTGTATTATGATACACATTTAACAGTGATGTGAACTACTAAAAACACAAATATTTACTCACTAAATCTTATGTAACAATAGATTAATATAACTGGAATTAAGCCCTGTAGATTTGAATAGAGCTTATTTTAAACTCATGAACATTAAGATGCATAAGGAGAAATCAGTCACTAAACCCAGTCTGCCATCCCACTTAAGAATTCCTTCCAATAAAAATACTAAACAATGACCACAAAAGTGGCAGCTTCCATGTATAGAATTGCTATCTTACTATTATCTAATTATCTTAGGTTACAATAAATGTTGTTTGATTTTGTGACTTTCACTGGTTCCTTCTAGTAACACGGCTGAACAGATGGACAATAGTCATTGGAGTGGCAGCACAGTGGAAATGACCGGTAACTTCTGTGTGTGGCTGATTGGTGCCTAGGTTTAGGGCAGGGGTCCCCAAACTTTTTACACAGGGGCCAGTTCACTGTCCCTCAGACCATTGGAGGGCTGGACTATAAAAAAAACTATGAACAAATCCCTATGCACACGGCACATAACTTATTTTAAAGTAAAAAAACAAAACGGGAACAAACACAATATTTAAAATAAAGAACAAGTAAGTTTAAATCAACAAACTGACCGGTATTTCAATGGGAACTATGCTCCTCTCACTAACCACCAATGAAAGGGGTGCCCCTTCCGGAAGTGCAGCTGGGGCCGGATAAATGGCCTCAGGCCACATGCGGCCCGCAGGCCATAATTTGGGGACCCCTGGTTTAGGGTATTCTATTGTGCATGTAGATCTGTTTTGTGATTCCGGACCCATCCCACATAGGACTTTAATCTGCTCCCACAATCTTTCATCCAACAAGCATGATTATCTCATGGACATCTCTGGGTCATAACCTGGCAGACTGAGGCTTTTAAAACTGTATAGGCATGTCTCTCTCACCCACACCACTTCTTAGGAATGAACAACTCCACAGCCACAGCTAGATTCCAGACAGAGAGCTCTGCTCTTGATTTAAAGCTTAAGTGGACTAAAAAAAAATCATCTTGAGTTGAATCCCACAGAAAGAGAAACACAACTTGAGTGGTAAAAGAAAAACTGCCATCTTGACTTTTTTGTGTGTGCCACCCAGGGGCATGCTCCCAAGTTCCTTCCTGGTTACGTTTAACCATAGCAGCAATGTCAACAACAGACAATTAAGTGAAAGCCTCGAGCTTAAAAATAAGCTGTCCAGGCAAGGGGCCTATTTCCTTCACGGACTCACTGCTTAGACTCAGTTTGTCAGGGGCCTGTCTTGCCAGTGATGCCCTTCCTGGGTTGACGTGGCCAAAGCTGGGGAAGGAACCCAGAGTTTCTTCAGCCTCGTAAGTGTTTACTTGATCTCCAGCCATATTTGTGTAAATATGCACAAATCAATTAAAGATCAGTAATTATGTAAACAAAGGGGTAATGTTTGATGACTCTGCAGCTTGCTGTAGTGTATTAGTTAAGGAAAAGTAGAATTACCAAAGATTTGTTAGGTGCATAATGCTATGTATACTCATTCCTCAGATAAGTAAGATAATCAGAAACAGATTCGAGCTTTAGCACTTCTCATTCAGAACCCTAAAGTATTGGGAGAATGATAATAAAGAGGAAGAGAGGTAAGTTTCTTTCCAAAGTTGTGCTCTATTTTTAGGGCAAAAGCCTGACTGGAACTGATTCGGTAATCACCACCTCGGGCTGCTACTGCTGCAATATGAGAATAGGAGATGTATTAAGTGCCTGAAAACAGAGCTTTATTGCAGTTAATGTGCGTTCTTAATTTTTGTCTCTTCTCAGAATGGTTGGGGACAGAAACATTTATTTGCTCCAGGTCTATATTTGGCATCTGTTTTTATTTACCAGTCCTTTTACTTTTAAACACCATTTTAATTACAAATAATCCTGCATTGAATATCATTAATATTTTGGCACACATATTAAATTATTTTCTTCTAGCTTGTGTTTATAAAGCACAGAAAAGTTTTGATCATTGATAAGGTCAATGCTTATGAGTGTTAGCTCAAGGAAATTAAAATGCAAAAATAATATGGCCAAGGGTTGGACTATTCCAAGAGACCTCCTGATTTTGCTGTGGTGGTGATCTTTTCTCCCTGTGGCCTCGAACCTGAGTAGAGTGTATTATGATATTAAAGGCAACCAGAATTTGTCACTGAAATGGGGATTGAATCAGAAATTAATCTATGACTTGTACTATTCTGATCCTAATGCTCTTGCCACAGGTAAGGGCTGAAGTTGGGCAACATAAACAAGGCTGTGCAACATGAAAGAGGGGCCACAGGTCTAAGCATGACACAGTCCTTTCACATCCAGAACTAAGTATGCATTCTTGTTATCTTGATACACATTCCCTTGCATGTCCCCGCATCCCAAGTCCTCTAAACAGAAACTCTTTCTCGCTCTTTTATACCTGGAATTTTACAAAACACCTATCACAGCCTACATTTAAACTCATTTCTTCTAAGAAGCCTTCCCTGACCTTTCCAGAAAACTGGCTAACTCCAAAATCCCATAACATTTTGTATTGACAAAGAATTATTTGGTTGTATATGCCGGTTACTTTCATACAGTAATACTCCATGAAGATAGAGACTGTATCTTAGTTATCTTTTTATTCTGGGATATAGTAGGGATTTGATAAATGTTGACTGAATTAAGGCATAGTGATAGGGACTGATATTAACGCCATAAACTATGGCTCACTCACCTGTATACAACCCTACAGTCTCCTCAGCCAACTTTAGAACATGGAATATATTAAAACAGAGATTGCCATTTTAGTGCCTGACCTCTCAGTCTTGCTAGTCTAATCCATCCACCAGTGACAACGGTCACAATCACTATGGCCAGATAAATTCTTAGGTCTCTGACCTACTTGATCCTTTTCATGAGAGAGTACTTTTATCTGAATGCCATTTGCCAGGCAGAAAAAAACAATGAAGTGATTGTTTACCAATGGACTGTAGGTCATCTACATCATGTACACATATACACACATACAAACGTGGATATATGTGAACACTCACGGATACACAGTGTCATCACTCATTTCTGTAGCTGAATGCAAAATACACATGTCCAGTCCCAGGCAAGGTCAAAAGAAAAAAAAAGGAAGAATAAAATGGAAAAACATAAAGAAAAGTGAAATGCATAACAAGAAATGGTGAATGTTTTCTGTTTGAGAGATGGGAGCCTGGGTGGAACAGAGGGTAAGGGAAATGTTTGATTAGCTCAGGGACCACAGGTTGCTAATGTAAACAGAGTCAGCATAGGAGAAGCAGCTTAGCTCTATTTTCTTTTAATCTGTCACCTTACCAAGTAGGCAACCTGGAGGCATAAAGTTGGTCACAAAAGCAGTGTGCAGTTCTTAAACAGCATCTTTATCAGCTGATTGAGGCAATGATGACTGCATTTATGAGACAACAGTAGAAAAATACAACTCTAAGTCACTGTTTCTCAGTCTTCATTGTGCAGGAGAAATGTCTTGAATCTTGTTAAAAATGCAGACATTTCCTACACTAAACAATTTTGTATACCTGTGGAAGAGGCCAAGAAACTGCATTTTTACCAACCTCTCAAGTGGATTCTGAGGTAGGTCTGAAGGCCATTCGTAAAGGAAACACCTCTGTAAAGGGAATGAAAAGAGATACAGATGGAGGGAAGAGACAGAAAGATCAATTAACTAAAGTCACCAAACAATGCACACTTTTGTATATCACAGTCTTTAGAATGCACCAGAGTGATTTAACTCTACTTCAGCTAAACTATTCTGACATTAATTTTACTTCATGGGCTAAAAGTTTCCAAACCTGTTTATTTTGTCATATACACTGTACATTCCTTATATATGTAATTACACACACATACGTATATTTTTAGGTATTAGTACATATAGTGCTACCATGAAAACCATGTCTTTGTTATAACTTCATGCTGCTAGCTCTATGGTTTATTAATAAGGAGATTAAGAAAATAATAATATGATATTTTTCAATTCATTTAAACACTCTTTCACTGAATTTCCCCTGACCACTTAGTTTGTTCTACGACACAAAAATTCCCTGTCATTACTTTTTCTTTTTTTTTTTGTATTTTTCTGAAGTTGGAAACGGGGAGGCAGTCAGACAGACTCCCACATGCGCCCGGCCAGGATCCACCTGGCACGCCCACCAGGGGGCGATGCTCTGCCCATCTGGGGCATCGCTCTGTTGCAACCAGAGCCACTCTAGCACCTGAGGCAGAGGCCACAGAGCCATCCTCAGTGTCCGGATCACCTTTGCTCCAATGGAGCCTTGGCTGCAGGAGGGGAAGAGAGAGACAGAGAGGAAGGAAAGGGGGAGGGGTGGAGAAGCAGATGGGTGCTTCTCCTGTGTGCCCTGGCCGGGGATCGAACCCGGGACTCCCACATGCCAGGCCGACGCTCTACCACTGAGCCAACTGGCCAGGGCCCATTCTTTTTTCTAGTGTTTGTAATACATGAAATTACTTAGGCCCACTTGTCTTGCTCACTGTTCGGGAGGCTCCGTGAGAATAGAACTTCATCTGTCTTGTTCAACAGTGTATGGCCAGCACTAAGAACAGTGCTTGGCACATTTTAGGTTCTCAACTATTTTGCTGAAAGAATGAATAAGCTTTACCTGGAGTGATGAAAATCTACTCTAAGATAATTTGGCTGAAAGGAGAATCATGAAATAAAAACTTTAAATTTCTGAAAGAATGACTGAATTATATCTTGATTGATAAAAATCTACTCGAATGACTTCACCAGAGAATAATTAAATGAGAAGATACCAGAGACTGAAATGACAAAACTGGCGTAGGAATCTTTCCCTTGATATAGACTCTATAGTCACCTCTTCAGGGGGCCACTAATTTTCTTCTTATTTGGCACTAAGCTGGTGAGAGGATAAGGATCCTAACAAGTGAGGGGGGTACCACATCTTCTGGTTGGAGGAAGACAGAAGCTGGCCATCAGCATCAAGGTGGATCATGTACACAGGTAGGTTCTGAGCTGAAGGTCTGACCAGAGGAGCCACACATCAAACTTTGGTTACCTACCTGTATACTGGCTGATGTTCTGATGATGATCAAAAGCTGCCTCACCAGGCGGTGGCACAGTGGATAGAGCGTCGGACTGGGATGCAGAGGACCCAGGTTTAAGACCCCGAGGTCACCAGCTTGAGCGCGGGCTCATCTGGTTTGAGCAAAGCTCACCAGCTTGGACCCAAGGTCGCTGGCTCGAGCAAGGGGTCACTCAGTCTGCTGTAGGCCCATGGTCAAGGCACATATGAGAAAGAAATCAATGAACAACTAAGGTGTTGCAATGAAAAACTAATGATTGATGCTTCTCATCTCTCTCCATTCCTGTCTGTCTGTATCTATCCCTCTCTTTGACTCTCTCTCTGTCTCTGAAAAAAAAAAATAAAGCAATTGCTGTCCTTTAACCATAGCAGATTGGGTATTCTCCATGGTTTGGGCCTTGAAGTGAACCTTGTGTGCCTTCAGGGCTCGATCAGAACCTGGATCTGCATTGAAGAGGACTTCCTCCTCTCAGGAATCTCTGGGTTGATGCTGTGTCTTCTGGGTGGGAAAAATCAGGATTTTCGAATAGAGTTTAGCTTTTAGTGCTTTGAAGCAACATCCCCCAGTAGCATGACACGCTCTCTCGGTTAGTTTAGACTTCATGTCTGCTTGGCATCGAAGCAGAGCCTTCATGCTCTTCCTAGTTATGGAGCTATCTTGAGAAAAATTATGTTTCCTACCTTCTTTGTTCCATCTAAGTAATACAGAATCAAAAGTTGAGGCTAGCCTTGTCTTTGCTCCAGAATTATCAGATTTTAACAAATTGTTCCTTAGCTTCCCTCAGATCTGTGAGCTCAGACCTATCCCTCGAAGGAGTATGCACTTGAAACTAGCACACCTGCATCCAAATCCTGGCTCTGTCAGTCACATGCAACATATCCACAAGCAAATTACTCAGCCTCGTTTTCCACATTTGTAAAATAGGGATAATGATCATCGATATCATAGGAATAATTCTGTAAAATTAAATGAGGAAAGGATTCAAAGTATCTTGGTTCTGGCATTTAATAAATGCTCAGTAACTATTACTTCCTTCCCCTACGCGGTCTCTCAGAAAAGGTCTTAGTTTGCCTGCAAAGCCCTCTAAGCACTAAGAATCCTGCATCCCCTCTCTCACCAGCAGAAGCCCTCGCCCGGCATTTCCTAGTGCAACATGCCATACTTTCTCTTTTCCTCATAAGGAAAGAATTCTTCAGCGAAGTGAATAATTTCCTTTATTGTAGCTTGCATCTTATTTAATATTTACCTTGGTCTCATATTTTCTACTTCTACATCACAAGTTAAGGGACAAAATGTATTATCTGGACAGGCTTGTATATAAATACAAACGTGGACTTTTCATTAATATATCTTATAAAAAACTCTGAAATATTTAAACAGAAACATAAAGCAATTTTACCACAACCTTCAATTCAAACACAAATGTGTCTATTCATAATTAAATATGGTTAACAGAGTAGAGTGGTCTTTCATTCATAGATTTTTTTTAACAAAAAGGTTAAAAATATAAGTATAAGGTTCATTAAGTAATGAGAATTACTACTATTTATATTGTACATATCATGTGCCTGGCCTGCACTGAGTGTTTTACACTTATTATCTGATTTGCTTCTTATAATAATGCTGTGAATCATATGTGGTTATCAGTATTTTACAGGTGAGGAAACTTCAGAAATAGAGCTAGTAAGTGGGGTGCCAGAATGAAAAGCCAGTACCAATGGACACCAACAAATATACACAGTATCTATGCAGAATCTGCCTCCCAAAGGCGGAAGCATCCCTGATATAAAGAACACTTCATCACCCAACAGGCATGGTCTCATCACCGACAGCAAGAATCTGACTCTGGGGTGACTCTCACGGTCGTGGGATGGATTGACATAGAACTCCTGCTATTAGAGCCTCTCTCTTAGAAATAGCACCTTTAAATATCCAAGGAATAGGCCCAGAATCTGAGATACATGTTTAGAATTTTCCAGAGAGGTGATGGCGGCCTAACCACTATAGCTATGTGAATAACCAGCCTTGTGTGTTTTGGGTAGGGCTGGGTGGAGTGGGGCAGAGAATTATTAGTCTGTCATGGGGCAAACCTCTTTCTCACCTGATAAATGACAAACCTCAAACAAAACAAAACACAAACACATTCTGAGCAAGTCACTGACTGTCCTTCCACAACCCGTGCCTAACAGCCAATATGTTACAAACCCAATTCCCGCATTCTGAGCTTCAGTTTGGCACTTTAACAACTCCGTCAGATTGGTGATTTTCAAGGTTCACACGGCAACACAGCCTCAACTCAGCCCTGACTAACAAAAATGTAAATATAAGCCAGGCTGCAACCTGACTACCGTTAACACATTTTAAGAATGGGGAAGAGAAGACATACTTCTCATCTGACCTGTTTGCAGTTCTGATCTTCACATACTAAGTGAATGCATTAGAAAAAAACAACACTGTTTGAACAAGAATGGGCAGAGCAAATGCTTTTAACAGGCCAGGCCAGATGGAATGAAATGATCCTTTTTTCTTTCTGATTGGGAGTACTGCTGCACTGGTTAATAGCAGCGCGACTGTCAAAATGAAATAGCGTTTATTACAACATTTCTGTATCGCCCTGTCAATTGCTCTGATTTGAGATTTTAAGCATGATTGTGAGAGAATTTAGCTCCTGTTGTTTTCGTGCCCTGCAGTAAAGAACTTAATGAAAGCTGTATTAGCAAATCCGTTTCTATAATGGTTTCTCACTGTCCTCCAAGGCAGCAAAGCTTAGAGAGGTCTCCACAAGGAAGAGTGGACAGCAGCTCAGCTTTGGACTCCTAATGTTAAAAGTGATTTCATAGCAGCCATTTTGCTGGAAAAAAATCTTCTGAATTTGCTGTAAATCTAAATCCAATTGCCTGTGCTGGCTCTGATAACTAGTTACATGAAGAGATTTGTTTATTTATTTTTAGGTCTGACTTTTGTTTGTTTTTCTGGTACCTGGGTGATGACTTGAGGAAGCAAATTCATGTCTCTTACAAGTAACTTTTAGATTTTATTTCTGGCTATACAAGAAGCCCTAAGATAACAATTGCAAATGAAATACCAAGATGTAAATCAGTTCTTTCATTAATGACTTGGCAATGCCTGGAGGTGCAGGGAAGGAAACAACATGGTGACTGGGGCATGGAACTTTTAGTTGTATCCTAAGACCACGAAATAAAGCAGGTACACTAAGAAATGAACTGCTCGAGCCTGACCAGATGGTGGTGCAGTGGATACAGCATCGGACTGGGATGTGGAGGACCCAGGTTTGAGATCCAGAGGTTGCCAGTTTGAGCGCGGGCTCATCTGGTTTGAGCAAAGCTCACCATCTTGAGCCCAAGGTCGCTGCCTTGAGCAAGGGGCCACTTGGTCTGCTGTAGCCCCACGGTCAAGGCACGTATAAGAAATCAATCAATGAACAACTAAAGAGCTGCAACGAAGAATTGATGTTTCTCATCTCTCTCCTTTCCTGTCTATCTGTCCCTCTCTCTGACTTTCTGTCTCTGCCACAAAAAAAAAAAAAAAAAAAAGAAGAAATGGACTGCTCGAAATAAAGCATAAAGCAGGTACACTAAGAAATGAACTGCTGGCCAGGGCAGTGTCATAAAGGCTGTTTAAGTGGGAAAAAGGGCTTAAGGTTGTTTTCACCTTTGGGGGAGAGGCCTTGGTAGATAATCCATTTTAAAGGGTTAGGCATTAGTGGTTGGATTCAACTAATTCAATATCTAGTTTTCTGACCTAATGATCATTTTAGTATAAAAAAAGATACACTAAAAGGCAGTTTATTATTTTGTGCATTTAATACTTAAATAAGAATAAAAGAGGTATAGAATATTAGATTATGAGTTTTAAAATATTAATGAAAAATATTAAATAATACCTGACAGAAAACAATAAAACTGTTATTTAAAATATTTCTACATTGCTTCTTGATTGGTGTCCTCACTTGCCATTTTTTTCACTGATAGACAGAATGAACATTACTATGGGCACTTAGAATACATTGTTGTGCAGATGAACATTACAAAAGGGTAAGGAATGTAAATTTGTGATTTCCACATTGGGTGGCTGCCCTGGTGCGCACCTTAGAGAGAACCCTGATTACAAGTGCTATTTTAACAACTGGTTTACTGAACTCAACAAAAATTAAGTATTGGTTCTACTGAGTCAGTGTGAATTGGCTGAATCCCACCACTGGTAGGATTCAGTTCATTGGAATTAGTCAAAGAAATAATACTTTTTCAGATCTTGGATCTGAAAAACTCTATCCTGACCTCCTATATTGAAAGGGCATGTAATATTTAAGAATAATGGATGATTGAATGTTGCTTATTCTAGATAAAAACCGTGAATTGAATATAATTTGAGGAAATGATACAAGGTTGGGTTTAAAGTTTCTCCTAAAAGAAAAACTTATGACAAAGATCAATTTAGAAAATAAAGACTTTTCCTCTGCAGAATTATGATGATAAATTGAGCAAAAGAATTCAGAGAAGTACAAAAAAAAATAGTCATGGAACATAGAGAAAATACTCAAACACACTAGACAGCAGAAATAAAGAAAAATTAGGCATTTTTTTTTTCTCACAAAAAAGACTAAAACAAATGATGACACCGGCATTTGGAGATGGTGAGGCATGTCTAACTGGCTGGAGAGTAAATTAGTACCAACTTTCTAGAGCGTAATTTAGAAATTTGTATAAAAATGAATATATCCTCTTTTTTTTTTTCTCCCGAAGTGAGAAGCAGGGGAGAAGCAGACAGAGTTTCACATGCGCCAGACCGAGATCCACATGGCATGCCCAACAGGGGGTGATGCTCGGCCTCTGTGGGGCGTTGCTCCGCTGCAATCGGAGCCATTCTGGCACCTGAGGAGGACATGGAGGCATCCTCAGCAACCGGGCCAACTTTGCTCCAATGTATAGCCTTCTGAGGGAGGGGAAGCAGATGGCACTTCTCCTGTGTGCCCTGGCCAGAAATTGAACCCAAGACTTCCCCATGCTGGGCCAATGCTCTACTGCTGAGCCAACCCACCAGGGCCAAAATTAATACATCCCTTGACGCAACAGCTCCACAAAGATACATTCATCGAAAGATTGTCTGTAATAGCAAACCTTACAGTAAAAAATTAAGTGCTAATAAATAGAATGTTTTAAGTAAATTAATAAACTTCATTACAATGGCATAATAACAACCTTTAAAATTAAGTTTCAATTATATTAACTGGCATGGGAGGATGCACATAATGTATTTCTAAGTGAAAAAGAGGAGATTAAAAAATATATATATATATAGCCTACACTTACTATATCAATTTAGTAACATATGTAATATATATATATACACATAATACCCTAAACTTACTATGTATATATATACATACTTATGCATATTTATTATAACTATATGATATATAGCATATAATTTAAATAGCATGTATTTATAAAATATAATACCATATATATAATATATTATATACCACTTGGCTTCCCCATGTTTCTATAACAAAATCATTCAGCACTCTTAAATAAATAAATCTTTGCTGCTACCCATCTTAGAAATGCAGTAATATATTCTATATAGATAGAAGCCAACTATAAAGTTTTAAAGTCTGGAGTTTTGAAGATCTAATTCTAAGTTATTTTTATTTGCTGATTATATTTGAAACCAGTATGCTTCTCCACCTAGGTTTCTTAATACATATGTACTTCTAAGTTAGATAAACACAGGTTAAGTAATATTTTTCATGAGGTGTAAAAGGCAACAGTGAACAGTTTTATTTTTATAGACTTATAAATTTATATTTATAAAAAAATTAGGTAAATATCTAGACAGAAAAAGTATTAATATCTTTATCTCAGGATTATGGAAACTGGTGTGATCTTATATATTTATGAATTGATTGACTTTTGTTTACCTTGATGTTTAAATTTATTTCTAACAAAAGAAGAAAGGACACAAAGGATAATCCAAGTAAGTATCTGTAACTTTAGATGTGTGCTTTCTACCTGGCTGACCTGGGGTACCAAAATAAACCAGGAGGACTCCTGCTCTTCCCTGAGAAATGTCTTTTCTTTTGGTCACTTATAGAAGTTCTTTGCTCCTAAAACATGTTGGTCATCTCTCCTTTCCACATGCCAGTTTCTTTCATCAGTAACATTTATTAACCAGATAGCAGTTTGAAGGTACAAACTTCCAGTTATAAAATGAATGAGTACTAGGAACATAATGAACAACATGATGACTATAATTAACACTGATGTGTGATATACTGGAAAGTTATTCTGAGAGTAAAACCTAAGAGTTCTTATCACAAGGATCGTTTTTTTCCACCCTTCTTTCTTCTCATTTTATTGGCTCTATATGAGATGATGGATGTTAGCTGAATCTATTGTGGTAATTATTTCAATGTACATGTGTATCAAAGCATCATGCTCTATACCTTAAACTAGTACAATGACATATATCAATTATTTCTCAATGAAACTAGGTCAAAAAAGGAGTTTGGCTCTTCAAATAACAAAATGGGAGGGTGATGATTTTAGAGGACAAAAAAGAAGATTGACTTAATTTCCTTCTTTTCTTTTCTTTTTCTCTTTGTATTGACTTTAAAGACTTTGACTGGCTTTAAGGTACAAATATATGCTACATCTTATCCAGACAATATGGAAAGATGAGAAAAATATACTTACTATATACAATATTTGACTAAGTAAATAAAACATGGTTTGAATAATTATTCATTAATTTAACCTTCCATATCATGAGTTAAATATATGAATGAATAAATTGAGGGATAGACAGATGAATAGATAGATTTATAGTTGGATGAATAGATGAACAGATGGATGGGTATTAGGTAGAGAGATAGATAGACAGACGAAGACTAACACAAACTAATTACAAGCAGGTCTAAAAAATTCAGTGTACTAATCAATTCTGTAAATACAGCAACTTTATTTTAATTCTGGAATATAAAGCTCTTTTTAAATTAAAGTATAGTTGACATACATAATATTAATTTCAAGTGTCAACATAATGAAATTTCACATTTATATACCTTACAAAGTGATCAACACCAAATGTCCACTATCTGTCACCGTGCAAAATTCTTGTGATACTGACTTCATTCTCTATGTGCTACTTTACATCTCCATGACTTGTGTTACAACTGTAAGTTTGTACATCTTAATCTCCTTCACCTTTTTGTCCATTCCCCAAGCACTCAATCCTCTAGAAACTATCAATTTTCTGTATCTGTGAACTTGTTTTTTGATTTGTTTCAGTTTTTTTAGATTTCACACATAAGTGAAATGATAGTGTTTGTCTTTTTCTTATTCCACTTAGCACAATACCCTCTGGGTTTATCCTTATTGTCAAAAATAGCAAGGTTTAATTCTTTTTCATGACTGAGTAATGTTCTGGTGTTGGTATGTGTGTGTATCCACTTCTTTATTCATCTATTGATGAACACTTAAGTTGCTTCCATATCCTGTCTATTGTAAATAATGCAGCAGTAAATATGGGGTGCATAATATCTTTTTAAATTAGTGTATTGTTTTCTTTAGATAAATGTCCAGAAGTGGAATTGCTGGGTCCTTCTTTGTCTCTTATAGTCTTTGTTTTAAAGTCTATTTTGTCTAATGCAAGTATTGTTATCCCAGCTTCTCTTTTTCATTTCCATTTTCAAAAATATCTTTTCCATTGTGTTTTTTGGGCAGCATATGTAAAGGCCTTGTTTTTTTTTTTATCCATTCATTCATCCTATGTTTTTCATTGGAGCATTTAGTCAATTTACATTTAAGTAATTGTTGATAGGTATGTACTTATTGCCATTTTAATTGTTCTCATACAAGATTTATGAGTGGTTGTTCTACTGTCTTTACTATGTTTGCCTTTAAAAGTGAGATTTTTTTTCTTTCATATATTTTCTTATTTCTAGTTTTAGCCTTTCCTTTCCCACTTAAATTATTTTCTTTAACATTTCTTATAATGCTGGTTTACTGGTGATGAACTTCTTTAGTTTTTGCTTGTCTGGGGCAATCTTGATCTCTTGTTCAATTCTGAATGATAACCTTGCTGAGTCAAGTATTCTTGGTTGTAGGTTTTTTCCTTTTATCATGTTGAATACATTGTGCCACTCCCTTCTGGTTTGCCAAGTTTCTGTGGAAAAGTCAGCTGATAGTCTTATGGGCATTCCTTTGTTTGTAACTAGTTGTTTTTCTCTTGCTGCTTTTAAGATTCTCTACTTATCTTTAACTTTCAACAATTTAATTATAATCTGTCTTAGTATGGGTCTTTTTAGTTTCATCTTATTTGGGACTCTTTCTGCTTCCTGAACTTGGATGTATGTTTTGTTAACCAGGTTAGAGAAGTTATCAGCCATTATTTCTTCAAATAGGTTTAATGTCCCTTTTTCTCTTTCTTCTCCTTCTGAGACTCCTATTATTCAACTGTTAGTATGCTTGATATTGTTCCAAAGGGACCTTATGTTATCCTTAATCTTTTTAAATTTATTTTTCTTTTTGATCTTCCAACTGAGTATTTTCCACTATCCTGTCTTCCTGATTGCTGTTTCATTCTTCTGTGTCATATGATTAATAGTGATTTCCTTAAGTATATTTTTCATATCAGTTATTAAATTCTTCATATCAGTTATTAAATTCTTCAGATAAATAGGTCCTTTGTTATCATTTTTATCTCTTTGAAGTTCTCATTGAGTTTATCCATTTGTTTACGGAATTCAATGAGCATCATTATGACTATTGTTTTGAACATGTCATCTAGTAGACAGTTACTTCAGTTTCATTCAGTTCTATTTCTGAAGTTTTGTCCTGTATTTTTTGTTTGGAACATATTCTTTCTCTCATTTTACTTGTTTGTTTCTAGGTATTAAGTAGGTAGGCTAAATCTCCTGGTCTTGAAAAAGTTGCCTTATTTAGAAAGTGTCCTGTGGGAGTCAGTGGTGGAATCCTCCTTGTCACCATAGCCAGGTGCTCCAGATGTGTTGCCTGGGTAGACTAGTATGGCATTTTGTTGTACCTGGGTCATAATTTCTATGGATACACTGGCAGGTGAGGCTGGTCACTGGCCTGCTGGCTGTGAGGCCTACACACAACTGTTGCAGGCTCACTGGTATGCAGAGCAGGCTTTTTATGTGGCTGGCTGTGAGGCTCAGCCACACTGTTGCAGACACCCTGGTATATGCTATGACTGACAAAGGTCTCACACTGGGTTTGGCAAAGCAAGAGTCATTTTGGAGGGGTGCTAGGCTGAGTCGGTCCTCAGGTAAATGCCAGGGTGGGGTGAACAATGTTAGCAAAGTTAATAGAGAATGTCAGAAACCAGCCTGCCAGTGTCAAACAAGCTAGGTTACAGACAGAGGGGAAAAATGGCACACACCAGCACCTATCAGGAGAAAGTTCTAACAAATCCTTTCCCTCCAGCACATACCTTAAAATAGGTCAATCTATCACCTTCACATATGACATAGGTACTTTTCAAATTGCTGCCCCTGTCCCAGGGCTCAGAAAAAATACAGCCTAAGTTTCCTACAGCCTTTTGGCTCACCCAGACATAAACTCTTCTGGTTTTCAAAGCCAGATGACATGGGCACTCATCTTCCTGGTGCAGGCCTCCCAGGCTATGGCTCAGAACCCTCATGCTCCAAGGATGACCTCCACAGTTGTGATATCCCTCCCACTGTGAGTCACTGCTTGGGGAGTGTGGGGTAGGGTAAGTACTGAATAGACTTAGTCTCTACTCCTCCTACCCATTTCAATGTGGTTTTTTTCCTTATATCCAGTTGTAGAAAATCTGTTTGGCTAGTAGCCAGGTTGTTCTCAAAGATAGCTGTTCTATATATAGTTGTAGTTTTAGTGTCCACAAGTGGAGGTAAGCTCAGGATCTTCCCACTTTGCCATCTTGAACTTGAAGCCAGAGCCTTGCTCTTGAATGTCAATTTAGCTTGCTCGTGAAACATCACTCTTCGAGGTTGGTGCATGGCCCCTGCAGAAAATGTCTCAGGATAAGACTGCTGAGTCACTGCCCCACTCAGGTGCATGGCTTTCACCTCAAGTTTTAAATTAAATTATTCTCCAAGATCCCAGGTGCATGCAGCAATATGTTATCTTAGAGAAGAAAGATAGAAAAATAATTGCTGTCTGAGAGAAAAGCAAGATCACCATTAGGCAAACACCATAGTTACAGGCAGCATACACCAATGGATGCTAAAATTAAGTACAAATGTTTGAGAAGAAACAGAATGTTAGCATTTTACTAAAAATATTTCTTTCAAGACAGTTATCAATTAGAAAGAGAAAAGTAGTCATTCTGCAGTGAAGATATCCAAGAAGTATTATCTTAAGCAATTGATCGAGGTTAATACCATCAGTAATACAGACATCATGTACCCCTGATAAAATGTACTGAAAAGGATATAATATTATTTCTGTAGTATTCTTTCCAAAAGTATATAATCTCAATTGAATTATAAAGAAACATCTGAAAAACTTAAGTGGAGAGACATTGTACAAAATAACTGGTCAGGTCTCATTAAAGAGGTCAAGGTCATGAAAGACAAAGGAAGAATGAGGAACTGTCACAACTGGAATAGACTAAGGTGACACCATAACTAATTGCAATGTAAGATCTTGGATTAGAATCTAGAACATAAAAATAACATTAGGAGAAAAAAAAAACCCCAATGAATTTTAATAAGGTCTAAAGTTTAGTTGTTTGGGTTTTTTTCAATATTAATTTTCTAGATTTAGGGGAACCTCAGTTAAGGGTATAATTAGTGAACTCTCTGCATTGATTTTTCAACTTCTTAGAGAGTATTAAATTATTTGAAAATAAAAATCTTTTTAATGAGGAAAATTGTCATGTCTTCCTTCTGGGTTTGATTCTTGTTCCACAGATATGAAAGAAACATTAAAGTCTCCACATAGAGTTTTTTTATTTTTTGTAAGCATAAACTTATCATGAGATTTAACAATACAGTTGAAAGAGAATTTTCACAATCCATAATGTTAAATTGATAAACCACATTTATGGTGCCCTCCAATCAGGAAAAGGCTTTCTTGTTCTGGATAGTATCATAGTGGGAAAGTAAATTGTTTAATTAAGCATTTAAATACAATTTCATTAATAAGTAAATCAGAAAAAACCAAGAACTACATGATTCCATACATTGGTGGGACATAAAAACGAGACTAAGAGACATGGACAAGAGTGTGGTGGTTACCAGGGGTGGGGGGAGGGGGACGTGGGAGGGAAGGAGGGAGAGGGGAAGGGGGAGGGGGATGAGCACAAAGAAAACTAGATAGAGGGTGACGGAGGACAATCTGACTTTGGGTGATGGGTATGCAACATAATTGAATGACAAGATAACCTGGACATATTTTCTTTGAATATATGTACCCTGATTTATTGATGTCACACCATTAACATTAATAAAAATTTATTTATATAAAAATTAGTTCTAAATACAATTTCATTAAGTAAGATTGAAAATGTTTACCTAATCATCTTCTGGAACTATCAATCACAATATATTTTTCTGAAGCTGGAAACGGGGAGAGACAGTCAGACAGACTCCCGCATGCGCCTGACCGGGATCTACCCGGCATGCCCACCAGGGGTGACGCTCTGCCCACCAGGGGGCGATGCTCTGCCCCTCCGGGGCGTCGCTCTGCCACAACCAGAGCCACTCTAGTGCCTGGGGTAGAGGCCAAGGAGCCATCCCCAGCGCCTGGGCCATCTTTGCTCCAATGGAGCCTTGGCTGCGAGAGGGGAAGAGAGAGACAGAGAGGAAGGGGGGGGGGTGGAGAAGCAAATGGGCGCTTCTCCTATGTACCCTGGCCGGGAATCAAACCCGGGTCCCCCGCACGCCAGGCTGATGCTCTACCGCTGAGCCAACCGGCCAGGGCCTCAATCACAATATAAATGGCCAGTACCTAAAGAAATGCCAGATACATAAATTTGTGTTTTGACTGATAAATAAGGAAGATTAAACAACTATAGTCATGTACCCATAATAAAGTTTTGGTCAACAATAAACTACATATGATGGTTCCATAAGATTATAATGGAGCTGAAAATTTTCCATTGCCTAAAGATATCATAGCCATCATAATGTAGCACAATATATTAATCATGTGCTTGTGGTGATGCTGCTGTAAACATACCTATGGCACTTTTGGACATACGTTATGTACAATCCATAATACATGACAATGGCAGCAGACAATTATTGCTGATTTATGTATTTACTATACTATACTTTTGGTAGTTACTTAGGATTGTACACTTTATACTTATTTTTTAAAAGTTTGCTATAAAACAGTATGCTGTGTTGTGCCTCATACATCTCCTGTTTACCATGTCTTTTGATTGCATCATTTGCTCTTCTGTTTGATTTAATCTCATGTTGATTTGTACAGTAAGATCCTAGACAGGCTTGTAGCTCAGAAGCAACAGGCTATCCCAGTAGTTGGCAAACCACACTTCGCGAGCCACATGCGGCTCTATGGCCTCTTGAGAGTGGCTCTTCCACAAAATACCACATGTAGACAGCAGGTATGTGCAGGGGTGTCAGTTCCTCGGGTGACTGGAGACATGGCGTAGGCGGGCTGCAGGATACACAGAGCTGGGGAGGGGCGGACAATTCATGCACTAGTTGAATGAGCTAGTCAGTCAGCAGTCTCATTGTGCAGTGGTTTGTGCTAGTTGTGTCACAAGTTGTGCGCAGGTGACAAAAGTACCCACTCAAAGCATAAAGTTATCTGTATGTTTCGAACCAGCTGCAAATCCTACAAGTATTTTGTCATCAATTTAACAATTATAATTATTTTGTATTGGTGGCTTTATTATTATAAATGAAACATTTTTTTAATAATTTTATTTTTTTAATGGGGTGACATCAATAAATCAGGATACATATATTCAAAGATAACATATCCAGGTTATCTTGTCGTTCAATTATGTTGCATACCCATCACCCAAAGTCAGATTGTCCTCTGTCAACTTCTATCTAGTTTTCTTTGTGCCCCTCCCCCTCCCCCTTTCCCTCTCCCTCTCCCCCTTCCCCCCATAACCACCACACTCTTATCAATGTCTCTTAGTCTCACTTTTATGTCCCACCTACGTATGGAATAATGCAGTTCCTGGTTTTTTCTGATTTACTTATTTCACTTTGTATAATGTTATCAAGATCCCACCATTTTGCTGTAAATGATTCAATGTCATCATTTCTTATGGCTGAGTAGTATTCCATAGTGTATATGTGCCACATCTTCTTTATCCAGTCATCTATTGATGGGCTTTTTGGTTGTTTCCATGTCCTGGCCACTGTGAACAATGCTGCAATAAACATGGGGTTGCATGTGTCTCTATGTATCAATGTTTCTGAGTTTTTGGGGTATATACCCAGTAGAGGGATTGCTGGGTCATAAGGTAGTTCTATTTTCAGTTTTTTGAGGAACCACCATACTTTCTTCCATAATGGTTGTACTACTTTACATTCCCACCAACAGTGTATGAGGGTTCCTTTTTCTCCACAGCCTCTCCAACATTTGCTATTACCTGTCTTGTTAATAATAGCTAATCTAACAGGTGTGAGGTGGTATCTCATTCTCATTGCAGTTTTTTTTTTCTAAATTTTTTTTAAATTTTTTATTTATTTATTCATTTTACAGAGGAGAGGGGGGAACAGAGAGAGAGAGAGAGAGAAGAGACAGAGAGAGAGAAGTGGGGGAGGAGCTGGAAGCATCAACACCGATATGTGCCTTGACCATGCAAGCCCAGGGCTTCGAACCGGCGACCTCAGCATTTCCAGGTCAACGCTTTATCCACTGTGCCACCACAGGTCAGGCCTCATTGCAGTTTTGATTTGCATTTCTCTAATAAGTAAAGAAAATGAGCATCTTTTCATATATCTGTTGGCCATTTGTATTTCTTCCTGGGAGAAGTGTCTGTTCATGTCCTCTTCCCATTTTTTTATTGGATTGTTTGTTTGTTTGTTGTTGAGTTTTATGAGTTCTTTGTATATTTTGGATATTAGGCCCTTATCTCAGCTGTTGTTTGAAAATATCATTTCCCATTTCGTTGGCTGTCTGTTTATTTTGTTATCAGTTTCTCTTGCTGAGCAAAAACTTCTTAGTCTGATGTAGTCCCATTCATTAATTTTTGCCTTCACTTCTCTTCCCTTTGGAGTCAAATTCATAAAATGCTCTTTAAGGCCTGACCTGTGGTGGCGCAGTGGATAAAGCGTCGACCTGGAAATGCTGAGGTCGCTGGTTCGAAACCCTGGGCTTGCCTGGTCAAGGCACATATGGGAGTTGATGCTTCCAGCTCCTCCCCGCCCTTCTCTCTCTGTCTCTCCTCTCTCTCTCTCTCTGTCTCCCTCTCCTCTCTAAAATGAATAAAAAAAAAAAAATGCTCTTTAAAACCCAGGTCCATGAGTTTAGTACCTATGTCTTCTTCTATGTACTTAATTGTTTCAGATCTTATGTTTAGATCTTTGGTCCATTTTGAGTTAATTTTAGTACAGGGGGACAAACTGTAGTCCAGTTTCATTCTTTTGCATGTGGCTTTCCAGTTTTCCCAGCACCATTTATTGAAGAGGCTTTCTTTTCTCCATTGTGTGTTGTTGGCCCCTTTATCAAAAATTATTTGACTATATATATGTGGTTTTATTTCTGGGCTTTCTATTCTGTTCCATTGGTCTGAGTGTCTATTTTTCTTCCAATACCATGCATGCTGTTTTGATTGTCGTGGCCCTATAATAGAGTTTGAAGTCAGGTATTGTAATGCCCCCAGCTTCATTCTTTTTCTTTAGGATTGCTTTGGCTATTCGGGGTTTTTTATAGTTCCATATAAATCTGATGATTTTTTGCTCCATTTCTTTAAAAAATGTCATTGGAATTTTGATGGGAATTGCATTAAATTTGTATATTGCTTTGGGTAATATGGCCATCTTGATTATTTTTATTCTTCCTAACCAAGAACAAGGAATATTCTTCCATCTCATTATATCTTTTTTGATTTCCCTTAACAATGGTTTATAGTTTTCATTATATAAGTCCTTTACATTCTTTGTTATGTTTATTCCTAAGTATTTTATTTTTTTTGTTGCAATCTTGAAGGGGATTATTCTTTTGAGTTCATTCTCAAATGTTTCATTGTTGGCATATAGAAAGGCTATTGACTTCTGTATGTTAATTTTGTATCCTACGACCTTACTGTATTGGCTTAGTGTTTCTAGTAGTCTTTTTGTGGATTCTTTGGGGTTTTTGACGTATAGGATCATATCATCTGCAAAAAGTGATACCTTTACTTCTTCTTTTCCAATATGGATGCCTTTTATTTCTTTGTCTTGTCTGATTGCTCTGGCTAGAACCTCTAGTACCATATTAAATAAGAGTGGAGAGAGTAGACAACCCTGTCTTGTTCCTGATTTAAGGGGGAAAGCCTTCAGTTTTGTGCCATTTAATATGTTGTTAGCTGATGGTTTATCATATATGGCCTTTATCATATTGAGATATTTTCCTTCTATACCCATTTTGTTGAGAGTCTTAAACATAAAATTGTGTTGTATTTTATCGAAAGCCTTTTCTGCATCTATTGATAAGATCATGTGGTTTTTGTTCTTTGTTGTGTTGATATGGTGTATTATGTTAACTGTTTTACATATGCTGAACCATCCTTGAGATTCTGGGATGAATCCCACTTGATCATGATGTATTATTTTTTTAATATGTTGTTGTATTTGATTTGCTAGTATTTTGTTTAGTATTTTAGCATCTGTATTCATTAGAGATATTGGTCTGTAGTTTTCTTTTTTTGTGTCATCCTTGCCTGGTTTTGTTATGAGGGTTATGTTGGCCTCATAAAATGTGTTTGGAAGTATTGTTTCTTCTTCAATTTTTTGGAAGACTTTGAGTAGAATAGGAACCAAGTCTTCTTTGAATTTTGATAAAATTCACTGGTATAGCCGTCTAGGCCTGGACTTTTATTTTTGGGGAGGTTTTTAATGTTTTTTTCTATTTATTCTCTACTAATAGGTCTGTTTAGGCTTTCTGCTTCTTCTTGACTCAGTCTAGGAAGGTTGTATTGTTCTAGGAATTTATCCATTTCTTCTTGGTTGTTGAATCATAAAGTTTTTCATAGTATTCTACAATAATTCTTTGTATATCTACAGTGTCCGTGGTGATGTCTCCTTTTTCATTTTGAATTTTGTTTATATGAGTTCTTTCTCTTTTTTCCTTGGTAAGTCTTGCCAAGTGTTTGTCAATTTTGTTGATCTTTTCAAAGAACCAGCTCCTTGTTCTATTAATTTTTTCTATAGTTTTTCTGTTCTCTATTTCATTTATTTCTGCTCTGATTTTTATTATCTCCTTTCTTCAGCTGGTTTTGGGTTGTCTTTGTTCTTCTTTTTCTAGTTCCTTAAGGTGTGAAGTTAAGTGGTTCACTTGGGCTCTCTCTTGTTTGTTCATATATGCCTGAAGTGATATGAACTTCCCTCTTATCACTGCTTTTGCTGCAATGAAACATATTTTTAGGTGCCCTGTCTGACATGACTACAAAGAAGAAGCAAAGAAAAACGGAAGATGAAAACTGTGAATTTAAAGTTGAATGGACCGAGACTTTTGCGTTAATTCAAAACTTCAATGGCCTTCCGACCTCTTTTATTTGTCAGGTGAGGTGCATAACAAAAGTAAAATTTGGAGAAACACTTTACAACTAAACGTGTCATTTAGTACTAAATATCCTGTCAGTGATACAAGGAAGAAAGCAGTTGAGGAACTTCAGAAGAGTCAAGAAAAATCAAGTTCTGTATTTAATTACTGAATGCAATCTTCCAACAACGTTAATATTGCAAGTTTTGTGGTTCGTCAAGAGTTTGCTAAGAGAAAAAAACCATATACAGGTGGCGAATACATAAAAAGTTGTTTTATAAATGCATCCAAAGAGCTATTTTGAGATTTTAAGAACAAAGCAGATATTCTAAAAAAAATTAAAGAGTTACCATTGTCTGCTAAAACAGTGAAAGATAGAACAGTCAAAATGTCTTTGAATATAACCAACCAGCAAGTCGAAGATCTTAAATTGGTTTCAGCTTTATTAATAGCAGTTGAAAAGTCTTGTGACATAAATGATATAGCTCAAGTTTCACTTTCACTTTTTGTTCGATTTATTTCATCTACAGGTCCTAAAGAAGAACTTTTAGGATTATTACCACTAAAAGGTCAAACACGTGAAGAGGATATAGCAAATGCTGTAATTGACTGCATGGAAAAACATCATATTCCACTCAATAAAATTCTTTCAATTTCAACAGACGGGGCAAAAGGTATGACCAGCATAAGAAACGAGTTTGTTGCTATTTTGAAAGAAAAAATTAATCACGAGATACTTACTTACCATTGCTTCATTCATCAAGAAGCGCTTTGTGTGCAGATATTTCCAGAAGAAATTTGCAAAGTTATGGAATTTATGATTAAGATTATAAACTCCATTATAGCTAAAGTTCTTAATCATTGCCAATTTAAAGAATTTTTAGTTGAAATGGAGAGTGAGTACGCAGATCTTCTGCTGCATAACAAGGTACATTGGTTATCAAGAGGAAACGTTTTGAAATGTTTTGCTTCCTTATTAATAGAAATTAAAACATTTCTCCTTGAGAAGGGTGTTCACTATCCAGGACTAATGAACTATCAGTGGATTGAAAATTTTTATTTCATGGTACATGTTACGTCTCATCTAAATCAGCTTAATTGTAAACTACAGGGGAAAAGAAACACAATTTTTTGAAGTTAGAAGTTATTTCATTCGAAAACAAATGTCTTTTTGCTCGAGATTTTGAAAGAGAAACTTTGATTCACTTTCCAAGCCTGTTGAAATATTGCCAATCAAATAATTCTAATATTGACATTTGCTATTTCAAAACAACACTTTTAAATATGAGGGAAGCTTTTCTGAACAGGTTTCAGAAATTCAGAAACAGCAAAGCAACATTAGCCTTTGTTAAAAAACCTCTTAATGCTACTGTAAAAGAATTAAATTTTTCTCTCTTTAATATTGACATTGGCAACTTTGAAATGCAATTGCTGGGTTTAAAATACAAAGAATTGTGGAGCTGGAAATCGGAACATCTTTGTGCTGATATAGAAATATGGAGAAAAACAAATGTGAACTTAGTTCATAGCACAAGTGGTCTGCTTTGAAAGATTTAGAGAAGGAAGATATGTTGATTTTTAACACCTGGAATAGTATTCCTGACTCATATAATCAGCTGAAAAAACTAGCATTTGCTGTTCTTTTCTTATTCGGGTCAATATATTTATGTGAACAATCATTTTCAAGCATGAACCTTATCAAGAGTAAATTGAGAGATGAGAACCTGGAATCGTGCCTAAAATGAAAAACAACATACAACCCTGACTTACCCAAACTTTCCAAGGAGATGCAAGGTCATTGTTCACATTAGTATTTGTCAGTCATTGTCATGATTTAATTTTATGGATACCTTACAATTTAATTTTATCAATAAGTAATATTGTTATTAAGTATGATATCAAGCTTTATTTAACATACCTATAGTTTAACTAATACCTAAAACTGTAAGTAAAGTTTATTAAGTTAATTTTAGGGAGCGTTGTGGAATGAAAGAAGATGTAGTGTTGAGGATTGAGAAAGGTATGTTGAGATGGTTTGGACGTATAGAGGATGAACGAAAGGAGATAGGTGAAACAAGTACACAAGATGAGTGTGGATGGGAGAGTTGGAAGGGGTGGACCTCAGCAAACGTACCTCAATGAGATTGAGGATGTTTTTAGCAAAGACAGCTTAGGAGTACCCTAATTAAGTTAATAACAATATACCTACCTATATAGTTTAAGTTTAAAAAATTTGGCTCTCAAAAGAAATTTCAATCGTTGTACTGTTGATATTTGGCTCTGTTGAGTAGTGAGTTTGCCAACCACTGGGTTATACCATAAAGCCTAGGTGTGTTGCAGGCTGTGCCATCCAGATTTATGTAAGCACACTCTGTGATGTTTGCAAACAACAAAATGATCTAACAATGAACTTCTCAAACATATCCCCACCATTAAACTTTGCATGACTGTAAGTACTTCTCTTTATGAAAAGGTAAAATGTATTTTTCTCATAAAGAACTAATACTTCATATGCATGTACATTATACTATGGGATCATTTCTTATGAGGAACATACATATTCTAATAAGAATGATGAAAATAACACAACTTATAATATAAAGAGGTTGTATGTGGAGGGTGAAGAATTAAAACAGACATAGACATCTTATTTTTGACTCTGAGATTCTGGTTAATGACCACATTTTTTCATTCAATAAGTGCTGTTGAATGATGACTAATAAAAAATATGTATTCCATTATTTATCCCTAAAGTGTCTAGACAAAACTCTTGGCTATTATTCTCTGCGTCCCCTTCTTGGGCAGCTCCAAAGTCTTCAATTTGTATAATAGCAGTTCATCTTAAGTGACCTAGTGAGAGAAAACCCATAAGATGGGAATGAATCCTTGAGACTATATAAGACACTTACCAGGAAGAAAGACTTACCCCGATTAAACTAAATGAATGAGACCTAGGAGATACACACACACACACACACACACACACACACACACACACACACTTACGCAGCTATCTTTCTAGACTTTTGTGTGTATATATCTATATCATCTGTATCTATCTATATCTATATCTATCTTTTTTTCTCAAATTAAATTTTACTTGGAAAATGCTGTATGAGTAATAAAATATAGGACGTTTGTTTTCAAGTAGTTTATGATTCAGCATAGAGGACAAAACTAATATTAAAAACATACAGAAGGCCAACAGACATATGAAAGGATGTTCAACATCAATCATTAAAGACATACAAATTAAAACTACAATGAGATACCACCTCACACCTGTCAGAATGTTTATCATCAATAAGTCAACAGACAACAACTATTGGCCAGGAAATGGAGACAAGGAAATCCTTGTGCAATGTTAGTGAGAATGGAGATTGGAACAGTCACTGTGAAAAGCAGTATGGAGTTATCTCAAAAAATTAACAAGAAAATAGCCTTATGACCCAGGGACTTCACTTCTAGGAATTTATCTAAAAAATCCAAACACAATTTTGAAAGAATATATGCACCCCTATGTTCATTTTGGTGTTATTTACAATAGCCAAGACTTGAAAGCTGTCCAAGTGCCCATCAATAGATGAGTGGATAAAAAAGCTATGGTACATTTATACAATGGACTACTCCTCAGCTCTAAAAAAGAAGAATCTTACTTTTTGCAACAACATGGATGGATGTGGAGATTATTATGCTAACTCATATAAGCCAATTGGAGAAAGACAAGTATCATATGGTTTTACATATATGTGGAATCTAATAAACAAAATAAACTAACAAACAAAATAGAAACAGATTCATAGTTCAGAGAACAGACTGAAAGCGGTCGGAGGGGATGGGGTTTGGGGATTGGATGAAAAGGTAAAGGGACTAAGCAAAGAAGAAAACCTTATAGACACAGATAAGAGTGTGGGGATTGCAGGAGGACAGGGGGGATAAGGGGAGGTGCAGGAAAGTAGAGGGAAGATAGATGATGATGAAGGGAGACTTGACTTGGGGTGGTAAATAAACAATGCAACACAGATGATGTACTGTAGAATTGCTCATCCGAAATCTGTATAGTTCGATTAACAAATGTCATCCCAACAAATTCAATAAAAAAATTAAAAAATAAAATAATCACAGAGTATGTAAGTGTCAGGCCATACAGTGTGCAGTGTGGTAAATATGTCATTCAACATGTCAGCAAACATTCACATATTGAACCACTGTGCTCTATGTCACCGGCACTGCTTGGTGTTAGGGATATAAAAATAAACACACACGTACTCTACTCTCAAAGAATTCACAAGTCTAATGGAAAAATAAGATAATTAAAAAATATAATAAAGTAGTACAGGTGGTGAAGTTTAAAACACAGAGGCATTTAAACTCTTCCTGGAAGAAAGAAGACTCTAAAGAGGAAGTGATGTTTCAGCTGATGCTTTTAACAGATGAAAGGAAAATTTTTTTTTTTTCATTTTTCTGAAGCTGGAAACAGGGAGAGACAGTCAGACAGACTTCCGCATGCGCCTGACCGGGATCCACCCGGCATGCCCACCAGGGGCGACGCTCTGCCCACCAGGGGGCGATGCTCTGCCCATCCTGGGCATCGCCATGTTGCGACCAGAGCCACTCTAGCGCCTGAGGCAGAGGCCACAGAGCCATCCCCAGCGCCCAGGCCATCTTTGCTCCAATGGAGCCTTGGCTGCGGGAGGGGAAGAGAGAGACAGAGAGGAAAGCGCGGCGGAGGGGTGGAGAAGCAAATGGGCGCTTCTCCTGTGTGCCCTGGCCGGGAATCGAACCCGGGTCCTCCGCACGCTAGGCCAACGCTCTACCGCTGAGCCAACCAGCCAGGGCGAAAGGAAATTTTTAAGGTAAAAAATATAAGTTAGGAGAAAGGGCCTCTTAGGAATAAAAATGGCAGTTATTAAGTCAGGAAGGCATACAATGAGGTAAGGTGTGAAGAGTTATAAAACTGTGGAAAACTGTAGCATATGGTACAAAGGGAGCAGGCAGACTAGAGCCTGGGCAGAAAGGACCTTTATAACAGAGTGGGGAGCACAGGCTTGATAAGGTAGATAATGAAGAATCACTGCATATTAAGTGAAATTGACTGATATAATTTTTACTGCTGCAAAGATAAAATATGAAACAGGGGCAATATAGAAAAGGAGACAAGTCAGAACACTATCATATATTATTAACAACAGATCCCTTGGGCAAAAAAAGAGAATTTCAACAATGACTGAAAGGTTCCTGGCCAAGACTTTTGTGTAGATGGTGCTGGAGGAAGAAAGAGAGAAGAGTTTATGAAGTCTCTTTGGATGTCAGGAGCTGGAGGAGCTGGAGAACATCCTTGCAGACATAGCCAGTGGTAGTCAGAAACAGAGACAACCAAGAAGCAGAGAAAAAAGAAAAAGGTATGGCCTAAAATAGTGTAAAGCTGTGCTGCCCAATGTAATAGCCACTGATCCCCTAAACAGTGGTCAGCAAACTCATTAGTCAACAGAGCCAAATATCAACAGTTCAACAGTTGAAATTTCTTTTGAGAGCCAAATTTTTTAAACTTAAACTATATAGGTAGGTATATTTTTTATTAAGGTAGGGCCTGCACATGGTATTTTGTGGAAGAGCCACACTCAAGGGGCCAAAGATCTGCATGTGGCTTGTGAGCTGCAGATTGCCAACCAGGGTTCTAGGGCAACTGAACATCTGAAATGTGGCTAATCTGAATAAGATGTACTGATTCCAAAGATTTGATTTACAAAAGTAAAATATCTCATTAATAATTTGTAAATTAAATATACATTAAAATAATAATATTTTTAATATACTGGATTAAATTTAAATGTATTAAATTTTGTTCCTGCTTATATTTACCATCTTTAATATAGCCATTAAAAAGTTAAAATAACATATGTAGCTTGCGCTGTAGTTCTACTGGACAGTGTTGGTCTAAAGGCTCTGACCTTAACATTGTGATAAGGTTTAAGGATGTTAAGGAGAAAAGCAAGAGCAGTCCAGGCACATGTTTGAGGTAGAGGCTGACAGGAAAAATGAAAGCACTCATGACATGATCAATTATTATTCTGGGACCAGGCTCATTGGCTAAGTGGTAGAGAGTTGGCCCAGTGTGTGGATGTCTCAAGTTCGATTACTGGTCAGGGCACACAGGAGAAGTGACCATCTGATTCTCCACCCTTCTCCCTTCTCTCCCTCTCTCTCTCTCTTCTCCTCCTGAAGCCATGGCTTGAATGATTAGAGCTAGTTGACCCCAGGAGCTGAGGATGGCACCATGGCCTCACCTCAAGCCCTAAAATAGCTCAGTTGCCGAGCAATGGAGCAGCAGCTGCAGATGGGCACAGCATCGCCTGGTAGGGGGCTTTCCAGGTGGATCCTGGTCAGAGAGCATACGGGAACCTGTCTGTCTGCCTCCTTGCCTGCCACTTAATAAAAAAAAAAGCAAAGAAAATTATTATTATTCTGACAGATCATCATGAGGACAATAGACTGGCTGGAACAGATGTACAATGTAGGTGAACATGTAAAAAGAAAGAAGTTTGTTTAAAGTAGAGAGCAACTGGAAAGGGTAGCATCATAATGAGAACATTATTTTAAGAAGAACATGAGTCATTGGTCCATTTGATGAAGCAGAAACAAGGAAAAATTGAAGACAATAATGCATGCTGTCATCTAGCATGAAGTGATGTGTTTTTAGATAAAACTGAAGATAAGGGGAAGAGGAAAAGGAAATCATTAGAAAAATCCCTAAACAACAATGAATACTGTCCACTGAAACTGTAAATTAAACCTTAGCCCATCATTGGATGGTCAAGCCAACATCACATTTAGAGTTGTTATAGTAAACATAAAACCAAATGAATATAAAATGTAAAAGGAAACTAAGAGTCACTTAGGTGTAACCAGTTTACACCCTTTTGAAATAACTCCATATGTTTGAAATGTGTGCCAAAGCTTAGAGTGTCAAAATTGATAATGAGTGTATTAATACAATTAGCTATACCCATGTGTGAATTCCTAAAATAACTATGTATGCAAGACTGTGATTAAGATTGAAATTCCTCCAAGCATGTCAACCTGGAGATAACTTATGTATTGAACTGTGATTATCAATGGAATTTCACCAAGTGTATTATTACCCTGTGATATGACAAGTGGCCAAAACGTATATAAGTAGCTGGGGTGAAGATCAAGTCAGTTGCCTGAGACCCCAAAGCAGACTCCACATCACCCACCATGACCATTTGACAACCACTGCAAAGCACTCAGTCTCTCCAAGCAAGTTTGTCTGGGGTCCCACCAAGGCGAGGACCTAGACTCAGCTGACCACTCGTCTTAACCATGAGTGAATTAAAGTCTATATAGCTTGCTACGAATGTCTTTGCCTATTCAATTGACTCCTAATTACTTTTATTTTACGTCATGAACTACCTAAAGAACCCAGCTATAACTTAATAACTGATTAAATAGTTTATCATGACAGAGTTGAAACACCAGAGATGTGAGGCCACACCAGCTTTCCTGCTCAGCAAACACCCGGGAGGTATTCTCTTTATTGGATCAAAACAGCTGAAGATGGCCACCTGGAACGTTTCCTTATGAGAGCTTCAGGAAATGGCAAGGTCACAGAAGATAGCTCCATAATTATAATCCAGCTCCAGGACTGTCTCCTGAGATTTGTAGCTGCTGCAGATATTTGCTCTGCCTCATGTAGACAGACATAGGATAGAACTCACCAAAAGATATTTTCATAGTAAGCAACAAACACGAACAGCTTAGAGTTTGTACTTCTTAACTTTTGTTGCTAACTGCTGTGGGAAAGAAAGAGCTAAATATAGATTTTTTAATTCCTGTTTCTCAAGTTTTAATGAGACCCAAAGTTAAAGTAAAAATATTAAAATTTTCAAATCCAAAAGATAACTTTTAATTTTTTTTTAAAAAAGGAAATACATTTATTTCAGGGTAAATATCACTGTGCTGATCTGCAAAACACACTGCTTCTGTAACTGACTACATAAAAATATATATAAAAAAATTTCACACAACTCCTCCTGCAGATTACATTTAATGTCCTTGCATGATCCCCTGTTGGCTCCAAAGTAAATTATATTCAAGAATCAAGAGGTGAAAACACTCAACAAGTAGGGATATTAAAATGACTGCTGTGTTTCTGAGATAGCAATTACATTAATAACTTCTCCTGAATCTTTAAAAAAGATTAAGTTAGTTCTCGCAAAGGGTGTCAAAGTGAGTGCATGGGCAACTAAATCCTACTTTACTTTTATAAACTTCTTATATGAAATAGAACACAGAATGTATGCTTCTTGTTGCCTGATTCAACAGATCAAGTCACAGCATAAAGGAAAAAGTGGGTAGATAATACAAAAAAAGTCAAGCTCTTTGGGTCAATTCTTCCCATGTTATATGGATAGAAAGTCTAAGACAGGTAGCAGTAAGACACTGTGGTCTTTAATAATTGGTCCTAACTTGAAATTTCAAGTCAAATTGTTATCATATTTTGGTATTTTACCTCCCAAATATGCATTGTATTGTACCTTTGTTCAGAGTTTCAGCCAAGAAATTAGGCAATATGTGTTATAATTAACTTCAATTAATCAAGAAATTTTGTGCACAGTTATGGCTATAAACCTGTGGTAAAGACACTAACATGAATTTTTAAAGAAAAGCGATAGAGAAACTAATTTTCAACTTCTACAGATTATACTCAGGTATTTCTTTCTCTCTGATTTTATCTTAGTTCTCCAATAGACTGTAATACAGTGTCACGTTTGGAAAGTAGCCAAGTGATCTTAGACCTGTTTCCTCATAGATGATAGGTGAAAAATGCCATTGTCTTTCATGTGGTTAACATGAAAGACATGTGTTATAAAGATTAAGTGAGATAAAAGTGTTCAGTACACAATAGATTCTCCATATCAATAGTAACTACTATTATTATTCAAAGGACATATAAGTTTAGGTTTAAAAAAAATCATGAACTATATTTGTATACTTTTTAAGCATTAACTTTGCCCCTAAGCAATACTTTCAGAACTTTATACACTCCTCCCAAGTATGGCCCTGGCTGGTTGGCTCTGTGTTAGAGTGTCAGCCCGGTATGTGTATGTCTGAGGTTCAATGCTCAGCTAAGGCACACAGGAGAAGCAGCCATCTACTTCTCCACCCCTCCCCCCTCCGCCTCTTCTTCTCCTGCAGCCATGGCTCAATTAGTTGGAGGGCATCAGCCCTGGTTGTTGAGGAGGGCTCTGTGGAGCCTCTGCCTCACGTGCTAAAATAGCTTTGTTGCGAGCATGGCCCAAGATGAGCAGAATGTTGGCCCCAGGAGGGGTTGCTGGGTGGATCGCAGTTGGCTGTATGTGGGAGTCTATCTCCCTTCCTTTTACTTGGAAAAGGGAAAAAGAAATAAAGAGAGAGAGAAAAAGAGAGAGAGAGGAAGGGAGGGAAGGAGGGAGGGAGGGAGGAAAGAAAAAGGAAGGAAGGAAGGAAGGAAGGAAGGAAGGAAGGAAGGAAGGAAGGAAGGAAGGAAGGAAGGAAGGAAGGAAGGAAGGAAGATCCTTCCAAGTAGTGTACACTTTGGGTAGACTGTGAGAAAAAGTGTGAAAGGAGCAGTTGGCCCATTTCTAATAAGTAATGTACTTCATTTAAAAATAGAGACATCCCTACTTCACTGAATATAGACACCAGATTAAATACAACCCAGACCAAGAATTAACATCCTTTCCATCATCAGCCCCCATAGCCTTTGCCCCACCCCACACCTCACATCCCACTGTGACTGGAAAACTTTTTCTCATCTTCCAATTTATAATTATGATGCAGTGTATGGTTTGTAAATGTAAGCTGAGCTTGTAGCCCCTCCTTCTCTAAATCAGTGTTGGGCATATGGTTTTGTCAGCACTGAGAAAACACTTGTCACATAAAAAGACACACTGCATCTCTCTTTTCTACTTGACATAGACCAGAAAGGACGTGTTACCCTAGCTCTCTTCAACACCACACACGTACCAGAAATTTCAAAGTGTAGGGTAAAAAAGCTGAAAATGAACATAAAGATAAACCATGTCCTCTTTTACAGTACATTCAGTAGTTCTTCTGAGAAACATGACCTTATATTATATTGTAATTTATGGTGTAATTTGCAATTTTATAAATGAATATCTTAAAGTTAATGGGAAGCCTGTAGTCAAGCCAGAGGGCCAACATAAATGCTGTGCTTGAAAGATATTAGGGGATTTGGCAGATAAATGTGCGTTTTAACTTCAGCCACATCCATACCATGCCATACCAATAAATAACAGAAATAAAATAAAAATTTTCAAATGGGTTTGCTGTAGACTTTATGAACAACTAGAGTAGACTTAATTGTATGATTTCAGTGTCTGTCCAAAATAGTTCTGATCAAATGAAGAAGATTTAGCACTTACATCATTTTTACCACCATGAAACTCTTTCTGTAGTTCTAGAGAGAGAAAAAAGAAAAAACTTAACTCAATTTCCTGTCAATGATCTTGGTGGTTTTCTTACAGAGATGCATGAAGAGCCCACCCCAATATTCTGATGCCATTGCCAATATTGTTATGTAGGAGCATCTGGGTCATTGTCCTAAGGTCAACATGAAAGATGATTACAGAACAGATCTGCTGATGAGCCTCTGTGTCTCAGTCAGCAGGTAGGTTTAAAGATTTCAAGGAGATTTTCTTGGCGTGTTTAATTAAAAAGACAGGCTTACTCAAATCTTCATTTATTTTAGAGATTGCAGGTAAAGAACAATGACTTAAGACTCAACAGACAAGGAGACATAAAGCCTTAATATATATTTAAGTGTCTACTATAATGCCAGGTGCCATAAACATTATTCTCATTTAACCCCAATTTGGCACACAAAAACACTAAGGTCTGAAAAGAATGGTAATTTATCCAACAGTATATGGCCACTATGTGGCAGGGTTGGGATTTGAACACAGGGTTTTCTCAACTGTGTAGAAAATACACACAAGGGAGAAAAGATTACAATTAGACCAGTACTTGAATACTTTTCCCTCTTGGATTCTTACTTTTTTATGAACTGTGCCCTAAGATCAATAAGCTCAATGTCAAGTTGTTTACTTCTTAACCAACTTGAAAAAAATTAGCCAGGTCAAAGTCTGATAGATTTTTGCAGGCAGCAATATGCAAAAATTCATCAGAACTTTTCTCCTCATCAAAATATTCCTGGTTAAACAGGTAAACAAAATATGCTTCTATCAGACAAGTATGTAATTGCATACAGATCTCTGTTAGTTCTTGTAAATCATCTTTGAGAAGATGGTTTTAAATAATGAAGCATAATTAATATAATTGCCACTTGGTAATAAAAAGTCAGTCATTGCCTTTTACTTGGAAAAATATGAAAAACAGTTTGGAGATGAAGAGGAGATACAAAAACCATTACAATTGCCTTATTTTTTTATTGCACCCCTTTACTTAACTGATAGGTGTATATCAAACAGCTAAGCTTGACTGAACATTCTGTTCATAGTGACAGCCACCATCTTGCTTGCTTTGCCTTCTGGAGTTTTAGCCATTTAAAGTTCTAGGTTTAAACTCTGCAAATTTCCTGGAGAACTCAAGGGAAAACCTTATGGTAATTGAGCTGAAAAAGTTCACAATACTTTTCCCTTGGCCTGGGATAAAGCAGGAGTTGGCAGAGAAAATTGTGAGGAAAAATGCTGATACTTCCTACAGATATTATCACCACTCATCTTTCCAATGTGTATTCCATCCTTTATTTTTTTCTAGGTTCCTTAATACTTGGTCTTCAGTGCCTAACAAAAAAAGGAACTTCATAAAAGACTAATTCTAAGAGGTTGAATTGCTCAAATTATATCATACATTTCCAATTAACAAACTCCTTTAATTTAAATGTGAAATAACAAAGAATTAATTAATAACAACAGCTAACATTTACGGACTATTCCCTATGTGTAGAGCACTATTCTAAGTACTTAACATATAATTTTCTCATTAATCCTCACAATAGTCCAAATGAGATAGATGCTATTATTAAGTATCCCCATTATACAGATGAGGAAATGAAAACACAGGGATTTTAAATTACTACTTTAGGTCACATAGCTATTTAGAAGTAAAATCCAATTTAAATGCAAAAAACTTGGCTCAAGTGCTTGTGTTATTAAATACCACAATGTAGTGCCACCAGCAAATATGCTCATATATAAGTGGTTTTGTCAAAAAATATCCACCTGTTATTGAAGTTGCAGATACATCTATTTATATTGAGTTGAAGAATCACATATCTTCTATAAATTACACTATAGAAGGTTATGTATATAATTTATTAGAAAGGAAAATGTTAGTGACTGCCTCTACTTGGGGGAATTATGATTAATCTCTATTTTTATTTGTATATACTTATGTTTATTTTTTTTAAAGATTTTATTTATTCATTATATAGAGGGGAAAGAGAGAGAGAGAGAAGGGGGAGAAGCAGGAAGCATCAACTCCCATATGTGCCTTGACCAGGCAAGCCCAGGGTTTTGAACCGGCAACCTCAGCATTTCCAGGTTGACGCTTTATCCACTGCACCACCATAGGTCAGGCCTTATGTTTATTTTTAATTGTAGTCTCTATTTCTTCTCACAATAAATATGCATTGCTTTCATTACTAAAACAATTAAAAAAAGGAAAAGCAGAATTTTTCCCACTAATGCTAGAGCCAGTTAGAAGATGAATTACCACTGAACCTTGACTCACTTCTTATTGGAAGTCAAAAACCTACCTTTCATTTGACATAGCACTTCAGAGTCTATGGAAAGTTTGCAAATGTTATCTAAGAATAATCCATCAGAAATGGAACTAAAGTTCAATTTAGTCTTCTTTCTGAGACAGGGAAGAGAAAAAGGCCAAGAGCAAGTGCTAGTACAAAGAACGCTGAGGAATGTGTGATGGCATTGACAGGAGCAGGCTGCGGTCTACAGGGAAAGGACCCCTTTTAGGTGAACAGCTCATCATGGCTGTGTTGGTGTAAACTTAACTCTCATAGTGAAATCTGGGCCTCTGATCCAAAACCCAAAGCTTCTGTGTAGTCAGAAAAGGTCAGAGCATGCAAAACTTTCTTCACAGCAGGATTGTTATGATGGTGGCAGCAAAATTGGCAAGTTAGGAACATTTTTCAACAAAATGTTCTTTATAAAAAAACAGCATTGAATGACAACATGCTATGACATAAAATCTTTACTATTAGTTAATATAATTGAGTAACTGAAGAAAGGAGTGTTCCCCCCCCCTTTTTTTACCAGTTAATGCAGATGACCAGTGAGGTATTATGGCTTCTTTCATAATGTAGCTCTGGTACAACCCAAAGAAGCTAAGAAATCAGTG
This sequence comes from Saccopteryx leptura, assembly GCF_036850995.1. Taxonomy (NCBI): domain Eukaryota; kingdom Metazoa; phylum Chordata; class Mammalia; order Chiroptera; family Emballonuridae; genus Saccopteryx; species Saccopteryx leptura. The sequence goes on from NC_089508.1 coordinate 72,766,574, forward strand.
TTATGTCTGCCTACAGATATTTTCAATAACTTTGCTCTCATCAGGTCGTCCATGGGCAACACCATGAAAATTAACATGGCAGTACCACTTCAATCCATCTACTCACTGGTTATCAACCCAACTAGAGTGATTACAGTGGAAAGGTTGTACTGTATTCTAACCCAGTGGACCAAACTTTTAAACATAATTATCATCTATGAAGCTTTTAAAAATACAGATAAGTTTTGCTCTTCTAAATTTGATTGGTGATATGGGAAGTGGCCCACAAATGAAAAATAAGGATTAATATAACAAAACAGAGTACATTCTTGTTTCTTTTATGTATTTATACATAGATTCTCATCTAAGTATGAATAGAGATGGTCAGGAAAAATGTTTCAGCTTTACTTCATTAATAATTCAGCAAGACTAAATATTGCTGTTGAATATATTTGAGCGATTGCAAATTTGGCAGGTCTTGTAGACAAATCTCCTCCTATATTTCACATCATCAGAACAGCCTTAGTCGTCGGCATTACAGCAGACTGTACATTTATTCAAGGGTGATGAGGTGTGAGGTGGTAGTTCAGATAAAAATTGTGTCCCACACTTTCAACTCAAATACAACTGAGAAAAGAAAAATATGCATTCATTCTCAGAACAGGAGAATATATAGCAACTTGAGATTTACAAATAATAGATAAGCTGTGTAGTAGAAATTTAAGGTAAAATTTGAACATTTGGACTATTTTGGGAGAATGCCTGATATGATCAAGATCTGGAGGAAATAGGTCAAAGTCAGTGTATTATTGACCAAGTTTTTCCATTTGTTTGTCTCTGGTTTTTCGTTCCTTTTCATGGAAGAAGGCTATGTGCCTCTACATTGAGCAGAACAGTTCAGATGTGGTATCCTCAGTTTAAATCAAGATAAGAATAACTACTAGGCAACCCTACAGGCTCTAACAGAAGTTTTTATAAACAGAATTCTCAAAGGTGTTACTTATAATATAACCAAGATAATATGACAACCTCATTCTGGAGAAAGAATGTAATTTATACATAATGGTATAAAACCGGTGTTAAACTATTGTAACTAGTCTGAACCCTTCAGGAGGTATGTTTAATGTGAGAGCATCCTCACTCAATCAAACTTGCATCTTATTAATGTTCCATGTGATCTGACCAGTCAGAGAGTGATGTGCAGGTAAGGGATAGATGGGAATGGGTGGGAAAGTTTATTTATTTATTTTTATTTTTATTTATTTATTTTTTTTGCATTTTTATGAAGCTGGAAACAGGGAGAGACAGTCAGACAGACTTCCGCATGCGCCCAACCGGGATCCACCCGGCACACCCACCAGGGGGCGACGCTCTGCCCATCCTGGGCGTTGCCATGTTGCGACCAGAGCCACTCTAGCGCCTGAGGCAGAGGCCACAGAGCCATCCCCAGCGCCCGGGCCATCTTTGCTCCAATGGAGCCTTGGCTGCGGGAGGGGAAGAGAGAGACAGAGAGGAAGGAGAGGGGGAGGGTTGGAGAAGCAGATGGGCGCTTCTCCTGTGTGCCCTGGCCGGGAATCGAACCCGGGTCCTTCGCACGCTAGGCCGACGCTCTACCGCTGAGCCAACTGGCCAGGGCCGGGAAAGTTTTTTTTGACATCAAAGGAGGTGGCAAAACCTAGTCTGAGCTCTCCAATGTAAAAAGTTCAGAATCCCTTCATTTGGTTGATCATTCCTAGAATTGAAAAAAAACAATGCTATCACCAACACTGGGCTTGGACTTGTGTAGGGAGTGACATAATCCAGAGAGAGAGGCTTATGCCTCATCAACAACCTGCCACACACAAAAATCTAATTATTTATTTACTCAATAAATATTGAATGATATCTACTGAGTGTCAGACAATGCTGGGAATGCATAGATAAACAAAAGAAATAAAATTCCTACCCCTATGAAGCATGTATTTTAATGGGAGGAGAGAAAAAGTCAAGAAAATAAAAGTCAGATATAGCATATCAGGTAGTGATAAGGGCCATGGAAAAATATGAATGACAACAGGGTAAGAGTCTAAGAGAGGAGAGATAGAGACATAATTTTAAATAAATTGGCTAAGAGAGAATCTCACTAAAGTGACATTTAGGGAAAAAAATGAAATGAGGAAATAAATCTTGCAGAAGTCATCTGGGAGAAATTTTCAGGAAATTGGAGTAGCAAATTAAAGGGACACAGTAATCACAAGAGTTTCCAGTATTTGAATCAGTGGTGTGGATTCACCTATCCTGAACTTCAAATCTGTGCATATCAGGTGGCTGAGAAGGGTGTTTTCAGTAATTCCAAAGGTTCATCAGTTGCCTTAGACTTTTGGAAGGCAAGGAGGTAGAGAAGTCCCGTTTGTGTAGACCTTTGGGAATTTTGTCATGTGTACTTTTGTTTCATCTTTCTGTTTTCTCCAAGAAAGGACTCCTTTTTACATAAATCTGAAGAAGTAAGATAAATTAAATAAAAATCTTTAGTTTGCCCCAAAAAAACTAGCATAGACACAGAACTAGCTCGATTTCCAGAGTCGGCACCATGAATCCTTGCAATGAATAGTTCTAATACATTTGCATTACTTACTACTGGTTTGTGCATTTGTTTTTCACAGTTGTTGTAACAAATTATTACTAAATTCGTGGCTTAGATCAACACAAATTTAGTATCTTACAGTTCAGTAGGTTAGCAGTCGGACGTGGGACTCTCCAGGCTGAAATCAAGATACTGATGAGATTGCATTCTTTTTTCTTTTTTAAATTTTTAAAGAAAAATTATTTAGAAACTTAAATTTAATGAGGTGACATTGATCAATAAGAGCATATAGCTTTCAGGTAAACATTCCTATAGCATTGAAACCGTTGATTATGTTGTGTACCCATCACCCACATTCAAAGCATTTTCCATCACCATTACGTACTTGTCCTTCTTTACTCCCTTCCCCCTACATCCTCACCCACATCCCCCCCCTCATTCTTTTATGTAGACTTGGAGGATCCATATCTTTGCCTTTACCCTTTTCTAGATGCTGCCCATTCCTTGGTTCACAGCTCTCTTCTTCTCTCTTCAAAGCTAACAAAGGTGAGTTGAGTCCTATTCATATTACTCTCATTATTTCTAGCAGAGTCCCTCTTGCCGTGTAAAACAGTGTATTTGTAGGTCCCAAGGATTAAGACATGGACATATTTGGGGGCCATTATTCTGTCTGCTGCATTTAATTATGACTGGCTCTTTGTTGCCCTTTTTTTACATTTCCCATTTATAGAAAATGTTTGCAGTAGTCACTGCAAAACTAGCAAGGAACAGAAAGGCCTCTTACCTATAGACAGTTATTTGAACAAAAACTATGTTCTGGGATATTTTCTAAACTGAAACATATGTCTATAGGTTAGTAAAAGAAGGAAAATATAATAAATAAAAAATTAAGGGAATCATTGCCTCTTTGGATATTATAACAATGTGTAAATAGGAGCAAATTAATTGAATATTCTGAACCTTAGTTTTCTTAATGCAACCTTTCAGGATTATGAGAATTAAAGAAAGTAAACTGTATACCATATGTACTAACATAGCTCTAGACCACATTGGCCACTTATTCTGTTATTACTATTTTGTTCTTACCATCAGCATTCACATTTTATTCTTTCATTTGCTTCCTCAATTCTCTAACCTAATCTCTCTAAAAAAAAACCAGATTTTAAAATATTTTCTATGTAAACTAGTCTTAGATATTGCCTTTGACCTAAATAAATATTGCTGCTTTTGTCTCCTTTAGATATCGGGGGACTCTTGAGCTAAGTATGCAAATTAAATTCACCCAAAGGCCAAATCAGTATGCTGTGGCACGAAGCCTGAAGCTATTTTTAAGAGCACAGCCCTGTGGTCACTGCCCCTCTCTTTTCTTCTCTCTCACAGCTGTTGTTGGGAGAAACAGTCACCTGGCAGAGAGTGGCAGCAGCAGCTGTCCATGCAGAGAAAGGATGAGGTCCAGCTGCCACATTCCCACCTCCTGCTGAAGGCTGCTAGCAAGCCTGGATCAGGTAAGCAGTGACATTGAAGATCAGAGTGTCCGTGGGGCAGCTGGACATCTGCCTGGTGACCTTCAGGGCCACCTGCCTCTGCAGAGATAGCCTGGGTGGAGGGAGGAGCAGCAGCTACCTGTTGTTTCTTCTGCTCTATTTCTGATGAGTCTCAGTTTCATCTCTTATGTTGGTATAAAACCCCAGATACCTTAACACATGAAATCTAGTATGTCCAGTATCTGACATATTAAAGTTTGGATGACACGGACCAGGGAGCTCCCTCTGGAGGAGACCCATGTCTAGACCTAGGTTAGTACCGGGGTTGATGGAACTCTGTCACTGTTTACACCGATTTAACTCTCTCTGACATTTCATCTTTGCTGGATGAATGACAGAGTTACTAAGTGTTCCATGTGTGCTGTATGATTTCATGAAGTCCAACCACCTAATGAGGGATAAGTAAATGGAGACCTAGAAAGGAAATAGTTTTCTCAAAGACACAAGTAGAACAGTGTTTGATCTGGCCCCCAATTCACTTCTCTTTATCTGATACGTCCCTCACCCACACTTTGAGTCTATGCTGCTTACTCTTGCTGTCTTTAGATATGCTTTTTGCATGCAGGAAGCAGGTGAGTAGCCATGTTAATATAATAATTTAATATTAAATATTCTGTCCTTGCAGATGAATAGACTGTAGGCAATAAAATGCAGTAGCCCTCGCCTGACCAGGCGGTGGCACAGGGGAGAGCATCAGACTGGGATGCGGAGGACCCAGGTTTGAGACCCCGAAGTTGCCAGTTTGAGCACGGGCTCATCTGGTTTGAGCAAAGCTCACCACCTTGGACCCAAGGTCGCTGGCTCGAGCAAGGGGTTACTCAGTCTGCTGTAGCCCCACGGTCAAGGCACATATGAGAAAGCAATCAATGAACAAGTAAGGTGTCGCAATGAAAAATTAATGATTGATACTTCTCATCTCTCTCTGTTCCTGTCTGTCTTTCCCTATCTAGCCCTCTCTCTGACTCTGTCTCTGTTAAAAAAAAATGCAGTAGCCCTCTTTGGGTGGTTTAGAGACATGGCAAGTATGGTCAAGGATGGTAATGCATTGAGGATGCAGCACTACCGACTGGTCTTGGGGGCTATATTACACACCCCAGCCATGTTGGCTGAACCAGCCTTTGGGAACTGAGCAGGAGGCAGATAAGTGGCAGAAGGAAATGTTGGAGAGGGATCGGGGGAAGGTATATAAACATGTTCCTCAAATGTCTCTAAAAAAAATGGATTCACAATTCCCTTGGTCCCAACACTCACTTATTACTGATTAATAAAGTGAAACTTACAGGTATCAGAATAAGAGCCTCAGAGGAAATAATATCAAATGTAAAAATCTGTCTATTCTATTTAATAAAAATCCACCTAGCTATAAATACAGAAAAACATGAATTGGAGGACATAAACTTGTGTGTGATTCAATGACGGGGACTATGTTGAAAACAGGGCTTTTTCCCCCCTTCTGAACATCACCATCCTCTTCATGTTCCCTCAGGACTCAACACTGTGCAGTACAAATAATAGACACAAATATTTTAACTTGATGGTACATTTTTTTCGTTCACTTAAAATAGGCAAAACTGTCGATTTTCCTTTTTCATGATTTTTCAAGTGGCCCGGGTTCAGTTGGCACTGCAGACAGTACAATAGCAATCAGCCAACAACGAAATGCCCTAAGAGTAAAAAAGCAGGCATTAAAAACGCTCGCTGGAGAAAGTCCTCAGCACGAGAGGGAGGCAAGCACTGCAACCAAGCCACAGAGGGCACAGACCAGGCAGAACACATCTGCTCTTGGAGATCTCATGGTCCCATTGTTTCCCACGTTTGCTCAGATTAATCAGAATCTCCAAGTCTTCTGAGGCTCTCTACCACCCAAATAATAGCTACATCATGGACCAATGCATGCCAGTCTG